>NC_030678.2:147160296-147819046 GCF_000004195.4 Xenopus tropicalis | reverse complement strand
CCACCTTGGCCCCAGCAAGGGGCTGTGAGGTCCCTGGGGAGGTTGGGGTTGGGGCATCACATGGGCAGGGCTATGGCATGGCTAACAACCATTTGCCAGTTGCAGCCTCAATCTAGGAAAGTTCTGCCCGGTTTACCAAATTAGGAAAAACGACAGGCAGTTTTGGCCCAGACAGCCCTTCCAAAAACCAAGGTGTGCAGGTTAAAACCTGACGGATGGCAACTCTAATTGCACTGGGTCATCTGGGACCTTTCAGTTTTGGTTTTCTGCCAGTTTTCACTGCTGTTGCTTCTTGCTACCTGCAGGGTATTTCTTTGGGCGGCACCATTGTGAGGATGTATGTGAGTGGGATTCTGTGTATGTGTGTATTGGAATTCATGCATTTTCTATTGTTTGTTTCTGTTTGTGAAACTGCCATATTCTGGTCTGGTTTAGTCTGAGTTTTATCGTGTGTGATGTCTGCTCATACTCCATGCACTGCTGCCCAGTCAGGGGTAGGGCTAGGGATTCTCTTGTCTGGAACTAAGTATTTAGGCATTTTGGGTGAGTGCCTGTTGACACTGTCACTTTGTACACTAGCATGGGACATGGTTGTTTTCACTTGTTGAGGTTTGTTCATTCTTCTGTTGTATAAATGGATGTTTTGTCTTGACTTCTTCATTTTGGCTTTAAGTTTGTTGTGAAAGTTGATTCAGCAATAGTAACTTTCCCACCCTTTATGCTTTGCTGGTTGTATGAATGCACGTGTATCTGTATTTATATAGTGTTGCTTGTATTTGCATCACTGATCACATTTATTATACAGACATATCATACAGACATTATCATATACTGTCAAAGTGCCACCCATTAAGAAACAGAGTCCCTGCTCCATAGCACTCCCTTAATCCCATGTATTTTACTGATATGGAAGGGACATGGCATAAAGAGATTTCACTTATCCAATGTGTGTAAATAGGCAATGTGTGTAAGTGGGTCATTTGTGACCAGTGATATCCCCTTGACATAAAGTAGTAGCAGACCTTCACAGTCCTCCAATATACTCATTCTTTCATATTCTTTGCAGTATTTCATCCAAATGATTTTATTAACCATAAGCGAGCCATAGTTACCCAAAGTCATATTTATATGTTCATATCTTCTATTCTCATGCTCCAGATGACTGGCCCAACCAATACAGGCTTATGGCAGAATAGCCTTCAACTGCTTTTTAGACACAAATTCGCCCAACTGCAGATGCTAACAGAGTGTTACAGAGGCCAAAGAAGCTTTTTCTCTGAACTATTTCTTTGCATAGACATTGCATCAGTCTTTGGATCTCTCCCCCCAAAAAAACTTGTGGGGGTATAGACCTAAACAAGGCCCAACCACTGTCTGCTGCCACCTACTGTCTGGAGTAGGAACTACAATCAACTATTTACAAAATACATACTTTTTGCCTCCTTACACAGGGATATAACTGATTTTTGTGCTTAGTAGGGGTGACAATGCTACCCATGAGTTGCACTGGCATTTGGATGAGGAAGAAAAAGAATTTAAAGAAATAAGGTAAGAGAGATTAAATTCATATATCTGACCTAACAGCTTAATATCCTCAATATTTTATGGCATTTCAAAACTAAACTATAGGATAAAATCATCTCTTGAAGAGGAATATTGCAAGGGGATAGTTGCCTGGTTTGGCCAGAGCGTTTGCCTAATGCAGTGCACTTGGTCCAGTAAATGCAGACAAACATCATCTTCTTATTTTGCATTTTGAGCAAATACAAATCTTACCATTATTAATTTTCTTTGTAAGGGTTAAATAAGGGAAAGTATCCAGCAGACAGCGGAAGTGTCCCTGCAGTGCTACAAATGGCCGTGTAAAAGATCATCATTGAAATATTTTCCATCATCTTCCATCATCTTTTGCTTCTTTCCTCTGTGCTCTGTGAGGCTACAGTTTCATTGTTATTGTTACTTTTTATTACTTATCTTTCTATTCAGGTCTCTCCTATTCATCTCTCATTCACACCTGCCTGGTGGCTAGCATAAACTGGACCCTAGCAACCAGATAGCTGCTGAAATTCCAACCTAGAAAGCTGGTCAACAACAAGTTAAATAATTACAAAATTACAAAAAGATAAGTTAACCTTTAAGTTAACTTTTAGGAATAAGTAGAGAGTAATATTCTGAGACAATTTGCAATTGGTCTTCATTTTTTATTATTTTTAGTGTTTTAGTTATTTTAGTTTTTCTTCAGCGGCGCTCCATTTTGAAGTTTCGGTAGCTATCTGGTTGCTAGAGTCCAAATTACCTTAGCAACCAGGATGTAGTTGGAATGAGACACTGGTTTATGAATAGGAGAGGACCAGAATAAAAAAATAAGCTATACAAAGCAACAATAACAATCAAACAGAGCAATATTTTTGTGGCTGCCGGGGTCAGTGACCCCCATTTGAAAGCTGGAAAGAATCAAAAGAAGAAGGCAAATAATTAAAAAACTATAAAAAATAAGTAATGAAGATCAATTGAAAAGTCACTTATAATTGGCCATTGTATAATAAAAGTTGACTTAAATATTAACTAGTGTGACACAATTCTATCTTCAGATTCCCTTTTACTGTGTTTTACCTTCCGTCTTTATTCTTGTTCTGGAACCTTCGCTGCCTGTACTGCCCTTGTATTCTTGGCAGAAAACCCTTTCATTTATATGAGAGACTTTACCATTCTGTAGTAAATGCAGTGAATGGCAGTGTAAGTACATTCTTTCTAAGATGTAAGCATGTACCCTATTGCCCTATTTTATCTTGACGGACTGCTCTCACACATACACAGCAGCTCATTTATATAAACGAGAGTAGTGATTCTGTAGCAAGCACACCATTTTTATCTGTACAGGCTAACAGCACATTAAAAAAAAACTTTCATTTTTTGTAGTTACTGATCCTTTAACTGCAAATTATCTAAAGTGCTGTTAAGTGTCTGAGAAACAGAAAGCGTGTGTTCCTTGTTAATTTAAGAACCTCGGGTGTCCACCAGTGAGTGCCTAATAATGATATAAGTGCACTGCACCAGATGTACATCCACCTCACCTGAAGATTCCCAAATCAACCATTGCATAGCGGAGGAAGCAAATACAGGTATCCAGAATAATAAGGATCTGGAGTTTTCTAGATAAGAGATCTTTCTATAGTTTGGTTCTATATACCTACTAAATAATATAAATCTACTAAAAAATTATTTAAGCATTAATTAAACCCAATAGGACTGTTTTGCATCCAATAAGAATTAATTATACCTTAGTTGGGATCAAGTAACAGGTACTGTTCTTTTATTACAGAGAACAAGGAAATAATTTTTAAAAATCAAAATTACTTATAACAGAGTCTATATGACCTTCCTGTAATTCTAAACTTTCTGGATAACGGGTTTCGACTCCCACACCTAAAAAAAGTATATTTAGAAAGTTTTGGGGGTTTTTTTGGAAACAATGGGAAATAATCCATTCCACTTTAAAAAGAGCTAGTGATCATAAAAGTAGCTGGATCATGAAAGAAATTGATGGGGTAATCTAATAAAAAATAAGCCAAATGTTTGCACAGATTTTAGCAAACTATAGAAACCAATCATAAGGCAGCATTTACAGATCACGTTTGAAAGCAAACATCTGAGAAGATAAGAGTTAAATGTGAATAGCCCAAAAATGATTTGTTTACCATATCATATTAAAGCTGGCCATATGTTGCAAGAGCTATTTGTTTGGCAAACTTGCCATATGAGAAGCTATTTGCCCAAATTGGGGCAAATTAAGGTGACCCAATAAAATGGCCCTTTTGCTAACCGCTGGCTCTTAATGGTGCTCACTTGATCCCTATCTACTGGCTGGCTGTTGCAAAAGAGAATTAGGAGACTAGGTTTCCTTTATTGAGAACAGATATCAATCAGCTGTACTGAACTCTTTTGAAATGCCAGATCAGTGTCTTCTGTCCAAGCATGAAAAAGCCGTTTGTGAAAATTGTCGCAATTCATACTTAGTACAAGATTTTAATCAAGATTACGGCTTACACTACATGGAATCTCACATTTTTGAGGCTTTAGACCCTATAGGTCTACTATGGACCAGATTTCACGGTGAAGCAAAGTAATACGAATTTAGTAACATAATAATAATATGAATATATCAGCTGTTGAGGAAGCCCATGACCAAATAAACGGGAAACATTATATCAAGCAATGAAATACCAGCTAAGCTTCTAAAATAAGTCCTAATGACCCTTTGGATTAAAAGGTTGATAGGGAATAGATTATTTTGAACTCAAACAAGACATTCAGTCAACATTTTTGTGCATAGTCACCCTAGAAAAAGGTCATGGGATAGGTACTTGCCAATAACTCTGATAACAAGCTATCAATTGGCATTACACAGAATTTGCCTATCCTGGGATACTGTACCCTTTTAGGGCAGTGGCACACGGGGAGATAAGTCGCCCGTGGTAATGAAGATTTGTTGCCGGACGACTAATCTCCCCGCAAAGCCATCCAACTGGCAAGAATGTAAATCGCCAGTGGGATGGCATTCATGCCGCTACGATTTCCCGGTCGCCTCTCAAGGAAACTTTGGGAAATCGTAGCGACGCGTATGCCATCCCACTGGCGATTTAATTCTTGCCGGTGGGATGGCATTGTAGAGAGATATCTGTTATTCCTATGATGTTATCAAGTATAGTTGATTTGATACCATTGGATAAGTCGTGAGTAGACAGCTGTAAGGGCAGTGGTACATGGGGAGATTAGGCACCCCACGACAAATCTTCGTTGTCACGGGCGACTAATCTCCCTGCAATGCCATCCCACCGGCTAGTGTAAATCATCGAAGGAATGGCATACAAGTCACTGCAATGTCCCGCAGTCACCCAAAGTTTACTCAAGACACCTTCAGGCGACTGCGGGACATTGCAGCACCATTACACAGAGATTAGTCGCCCGCGACAGTGAAGATTTGTAACAGGGCGACTAATCTCCCCGTGTACCACGGGTGAAGACGCATGGAGCTACTAGTAGCAGCCACTCATAGTGGCTACTAAATCAATGCTGATAATTTACTGATAACAGTCTTTACAAGTCTTTTAGCAGAGGCAATTCTCAGTATTGTCTGTAGCAGGGTATTTTTTGGTGTTTAGTAGCTGTGATGAAGTAGCTGCTACTAGTAGCTCCATGTGCTTCACCCTAAATGCCGATTGGTTACTGCATGAAACATGAATATCCACAGACAACTGCACCCAGGTGCCTTTGTCATACTTAAAAACTCATGGCGTCTCCACGGTATTTGAATGGCCCTCAGTCTGTCCACAGGTTCCAGAGATTTGTCTTTATGAGATTTCCCCACCCCCACCCCCACAGTGGAAAACACTGAAGAAAAGGGATTTCAGCTGAAATGAACCCTGTTATTACACTTGTTCAACCTGAAATAAATGCAGCAGACTCATTTTAAACAAAAAAAACAACTTTATTTTAAAAGAGTTATGCGAAAACACCCACATGTTGTAGGCACTTCCAGAATCCACCACAAAATGATGGACCATAAGGCACGGTGCTAGAATGTGCTAGTATGGTAGTATTTTTCTTGCAAACACTAAGTTGAAAGGCATGAAAATTGCACATGAAGCCAAAGAGAAAGAAGTATTAGGAGAAGAACTTTGCCCACAATCGGCTGAACTCGCCTTAAGTTGAACCTGCTGGGAGGGAATCAGATGAAGGTGCTTTGGGACATGAAGACAGCAGAAAGGTAATTCAAGGAATTTCCACCTATGACTCAAATACATTTTTATTTAATTTTAAGCACCATCAAATGTCAGTTTTAGACCTGTGTGTGTGTGTGTGGGGGGGGGGGGGTGTTAGTGTTATTTGGGCCAGCTTGCTTGACATTTAGCATGCTTGGGGTGATCAGTGAGAATGGGTGAAGAACATCTACCCAAGGAATCCTTCCTGATTTCTGCCTTAAAGGAGGCTCATCTTTCAGAGCCCAGGCTGTGGGACAGCAAAGGTTAAAGTGCTCATGGTTTTGAGAAAACATCTGAGGATTCTGACAGCACTCTCCCATCCTTGGTCTCCACTGTCTTCACTACAATGCTACGCTTGCTTGTCTTGGATGTCTCCAATGGTAAAGAGCTCACATTGCTGGAGTAGGAAGAGTAGCCACCACCGTAACCACTGGAAATTCCACCACCGTAACCACTAGAAATTCCACCACCGTAACCACTGGAAATTCCACCACCGTAACCACTGGAAACTCCTGTGAAAAAGTGAATTGAAAGCATTATTTCAGTATCACAATCTCTTATGATTCAAATCCCCTTTGCATCAACTAGAGATCGCTTGCTCACTTTGTTTTCAATTGATCATTATTTGTTTTATTAGAATTAATTCTATTCCTCTCAATCCTCTCTCCAGCTTTTAAATGGGGGTCACGGACCCTGGCAGCCAAAAAAATCCTCTTGCTGTGAGGCTATAATTTCATTATTGTACATTTTTATTACTTATCTGCCCATTAATATTCTAGTCTCAAACCACTTCCTGGTTATTAGGCTAAATAAGACCCTAGCAACCAGGTAGCTGCTAAAATTCTGAACTGCAGAGCTGCTAACCAAAATGCTAAATAACCACAACAAATAAAATACCAATTGCAAATCATCTCAAAATGTTAAGGTCTCCATCATACTAAAAGTTTATTTTAAGGTAGAAAGGCTAGGAAGGCTGTCTCAATGGAAAGCCGAGAATAAGCAAAGGAATAGGTACATTTGTTCGAGTTCAGAAGGCCCTGCCTTATGGCTTATAAAGTAACATTGATGTCCCACTATCTAGCAAAATGATCAGTGTTCATTAGCAAGAGGGCGGCAGCTTGTCCAACCCTCAGTCAATTGCATCAAAAATTGGGTTTCTCTTTTGTATTAACAAAGCAATAGTTACCTGATACAGTCTTGGTCTGAATACTTAGGTTCTGAAAGCCTGATTCCAGTCTAGAAAGTAAAGAAAATATAAATATACATAAGCTGTTGGGTCAATTTAACATACCAATGATCTCAATATTGAATGAAACAAATGAATAATATGTTCCAGGGGTCAACGCTGCAATTCAACAGCTGGAGGACTGTAGGTAGGACATTGCTCCAATATATCATGGTTCCTGTCATACCTGCTCTCTTCTCCTTCCAGCAGTTTCCTGTAGGTGGCAATCTCAATATCAAGGGCCAGTTTCACATTCATCAGTTCCTGGTATTCGCGCAGTTGGCGAGCCATGTCCTGCTTGGCATTCTTCAGAGCAGCCTCCAGCTCAGCCAGCTTGGTCCTGGCATCCTTCAATGCCAGCTCTCCACGTTCCTCGGCCTCTGCGATCTGTGCCTCAAGGTTTGAACGCTGCAACATGTAGAACATGATTGTAATTTAGGCCTATACATGCCTTACCATTAAATTCTTAATTGATGCTTTCCTAATTACTATTATAAGATTACAACTGATGCTCCTGCTAAACTGTGCTTAGGGCAGAAGTGACCACTAATAAGACAAAGAACTGCCCTTGCTAAAGCTAGGCCTAGCAGTTGAAGCAAAAAATGTAGGAAAACAGTTAACCTTTCAAGCACCCTAAACGGTTTACCATTATGTTATCTTTCCCCTTACCCAGAGTTCATCTCTATTATTATTAGGGTATTATTGGTCTGTGTCTACCAGGACAAACAGACCGTGTCCATACTCACTTGTGCTTTGAGTGCATCAATTTCAGACTGCAGCCTTGTGGTGTAGCGGGTCAGTTCACTAATCTCGGCTTTGGTATTCTTCAGGTCATCACCATGGCGACCAGCTGATGCCTGCAGTTCTTGGTACTGAATGGAGAGATTTGCCATATTAGTGATACAAGGTACAATAATTACAAATATTCTTAAAAACAGATTTGTTTAACCTTCATTATGATCATTTAATTCCTGAAATAAATTGTCCCTTATATGTTAATCTATCATATACTTATTTATCATACACTCACCTTAACTTGATACATGCTCTCGACTTCTAAACGGCTCTTGTTGGCAATATCTTCATACTGTGCTCGGACCTCTGCGATGATGCCATCGAGGTCAAGGCTGCGGTTGTTGTCCATAGACAGCACGACGGAAGTGTCGGAAATCTGGGATTGCAGCTCGCGCAGCTCCTGCATACGGACAGACAACTTATAATGTACCCAATGTCTTCAGCATACAACTTAACATTTTTCTAAACAGGCAAATGAATACTATTTCCCAGTTTTCTGGTTCTTATGCAGTTACCAGTGCACAATGGATCTCTGCATATTAAGCCATGGGTGGGGGTTATGGAGGGGAGTTGTTTATACAAAGCTCTTTCTCACTACTTAAAGTAACTCAGTTGATTATAGAAAGGTGGGTGAAGTGTGCAATCTACAGTGCTTCATTTATAACATTAAATAAGAAAACATGGATTTGTTTTACTAAAAAAATGCATTGTCACTATGATTTGCTCTTGTTGATAGAAGAAAGGGAGGCATTACATTATATATATTACTGTCCCTTTAAAGCAGTTCACCACCAGAAAAACAGGTTTTAGAAAGTCGTAGCTTATTTGTCATCACTGGGGTGAAGGGCATCAAGGTGCCACACTATTATATAGTTTAACTGCTGCACAGGGCCTAGCAGATTTAGGTAGCAGTCCTACTCAATATAGGTTTTTCTAACTTCTGAAATAATTTGGAAGGAACTAGAAATCCATTTGCTTAGGATTCACTTACCTCTTCATACAGCTGACGCAGGAAGTTAATCTCATCTGTCAGGGCCTCCAAGCGTGCCTCTAGCTGTACCTTGTTCATATAGGCCTCATCCACATCCTGCCCAAAGAGACACAGACAACGGTTTAGAGCTGGGCTCCCCATAGGTGTAAAGGGAAGGGTGTCAGGCAAATGGAACTGGAAGCACCTACCTTCTTCAGCAGGACAAATTCATTCTCCAGCTCTGTGCGCTTGTTGATTTCATCTTCATATCTGCAAGAAAAAAAAAATACCCCATGTTATAGCTTATGTTTCCTTGAAGCCAGAGCATAATTGCTTGCTCTAATCTGGCTACACTTGGGCCCACTGAGCACCAGTAGCACATTTATCCACAGGACATGTGTGGGAACAGGGAGTGAAGTTCTTTCCAGGCCCCCTCTCCCCCAATCTTATAGTTGTGTGCTCAAACGTTTTTGGTGAAACACCTTTAATAGATTAGCCAGGTTTTTACAAAACAAAAAAAATTAAATTGTGAGAAGTTTTCACAAATGCATGGAAAATAGGACATTTTCATTAGAAAACAAATCTGTGATTCAATAAATCTGGTGTCAGAAAGACCAAAGGGTATAATAAGCCAATATACCATGGATACATTTTAGTCTGAATCACATCAAACAATAAAAATTGTGGCTTGGAGCACAAACTTATTGAAAGGGGTCATTGGCAAATTTGATTTTCTGTTTTGGCCAATCAACTTTAATCACGTTAAAAGGGCCCAATAGCATGTAATCCCTTTGCTCAGAAACAACTGCAAAGTGATTGGTCCAAATGCAGCCAAGCTTTATTGGTATCTGATGCACTGAGTGACTGCCAAGAATGGGAAGCTGTTTCTGTAACATGCAAATATGATTCACAAGAAGAACATATTTGGCAGAACGTTCAATAAAATAAACCCTGCGCACATGTTGCCATTTAAGGGCATCAAACATTTCAGAATTTGTCAACAGCGGAACAGAAGCTGGGCTATTTTCAGTGTTGTTTCGAGGGCCAATATAAAGCAAATAAAAACCAAGGACAGAATTAGTAGGTCAAATGGTGCACATTTAGGTTTAACTATAGAGAACTTGCATTTTCAAAATGTCCTTCTCAGAGGCTGCCATGTTGTCGATATCTACAGAGCACCAGGGGAGCCCAGTACAGTAGGTGCCCAAAGGCCATTAGACAAAATCTAAGTATTGCTTAGTGCTTGGAATAAATTCCCTACATTTGCATTATGATGTACAGTATTAAAGGCAGAGTTGTCTTTTGGGGTTCTGTATAGGGTAAGTTGCTGTGGCCTTATAGCAGGGACCCAGAAATATGTAGGTACCTTTCCTTTAATGTTCCCTCTCAGCTGTAGGTTTGGGCATGCACACAAGGTGTAACAGTAGTTACAAACTGAAGGGAACAAGTATTTCAGTACTTGCACAGACCTTCCCACATACAGTACTAAAAAGGTGCAAAGAAAAATACATTTGAGTGAATGCTTCTCTCCATGGCCGTACGGAGTCTGTACAAAGCTGGGAGCCAGTAAAAGATACTTTCATACCTCCTAGTTTCTTACTAGAAAGGTATCTGTGCCATGATGCAAGTGCCCCATACATTCCTAAAAAAGGATCTGTAGATATAACACCATGGCTGAACTGACTCCATACTGAGAATATGCAGGTATCTCTCCCTAGACTCCATACTTTACTAGGTTGGAGCTCCTTTGAGGTAAAAATAAAATGACCTAGCAATGCATTCAGTTCCAGCAGCAGCCACAGAGGGGAGCCTTCCGCCTAAGCATGACAGACAGGTATGCACAATGCACCTGACACAGGTGTATGAGCCCTGAAGACAAACACAAACTCTAACGCTTCCTCTGCATGTGGAAGAACAAACGTCACATGTCACAGCGCAGCTAAGAAAGCACTCACTTGTTCTTAAAGTCCTCTACCAGGCCCTGCATATTTCCCAGCTCAGACTCCAGGCGCATCTTGTCTTGGCCCAGGCCATCCAGCTGGCGCCTCAGGTTGCCGATGTAGGCCTCAAACATGGCGTCCATGTTGCTGCGTGTGGCCTTCTGGTTCTGCAGGAGACTCCACTTGGTTTCTAGCATCTTGTTCTGCTGTTCTAGGAAACGCACCTGAGGAAAGAAGAGCATTTAACCTTCAGTAGTTGCCCAGGACTATAGCAAAAAAGGGGTAGCTGTGCTCACCACTAACTTAACTTAAACCATTAGGCAGGGGCGCAATGAGGCTGTGACTACAAAACTCATAGAAAGACAAAAAAGGTCCCCTGCACTCACCCATATATCTATATATACACAAATGTTAAGACATTCTGTGCATTAGGCTTTTTAGTAGCCCTTTAATTTATATATTTATCTATATATCTATTTATTAATAGCCATAGAAAGCACCTGGTTGCCTTGAGTGCTTTGTTTGGCTATAAAAAAAAAAAAAGTGTGTGAGTGCAGAGGACCTCTTGTCTCTGCATGAACCCAGATCTGGCCATGGCGATTCCCTCTGGTGTCAGCAGGAGGCGCTCCAGACATTCACACATTATGGCCAACCCTTTGTAGTCACACCATTAAATCCACATTGTGTGGAGAGTAAAAAAGGGCAGAGTACACTTTTTTGAACAAAATATCTTTTGTCTGCACGTTTGCATAAACACACATAAGAGCAGAAGTTACTATAACACTTGCCTCGGCAGAACCATTAATCTTGGAACCCTAACAGAACAGCGCCATTTATAGGGCAGTAGCAGGGGTGGAGTGGCTGCAGTCCAACATGGAAACTATGTAAAGCAATGCAAATACATATGGCAGCTTCTACTCATTTGTACATATGCCAATGCACAGCAGAGTTTATGGGGACAAAAGACTGCAGACACTTTGAGGAATGATTTTTTTTTTTTTTTTTAAGCTTGTAGGGGGGTTATTGCTGAATTTTCCAAAATTTGGGCAATTTTCTACTGCCCTCCAATGCTGCTATAAGTCACAGATGCCAGAGTGGCTAAATTAACCACGTTATGCCATGGCCAGCACAGTGGGACTGTGGTTTGAGACTGATGGTCCTGGGTTCGATTTCAGCCAGGGGAGGGTGACCATATCACTTGAAAATTCAGGGACACATCTAAAAGAATCCAGCTGGCAGGGCTGAACTGATTTAAATGGAATCAGTGCTGCCCTGCAACATTTCCCTGATTTTAAGTGATTGGATGACCCTAAGCCAGGGGACAATTGGCAAGGGGTTTGTATCTTCTCTCCATGTTTCTGTGGGTACCCCAGTTTCAACCCACACAAAACATACAGGCAGGTTAATTCTTATAAAATGGACCATAAATTGGACTGGTGGGGAACAGTGTATAATGTCTGTACAGTGCTGCAGAATATGTTGCCACTATATAAAGAACACTAATAAAAGCCATAACGGACAGAAGAAAAAAGTTAAAATGAATAGGGGAAAATGGGTTAATTTATGATTTGTGGCATCAATGGGATCCCAGTAGAGCGGGAATTTGCCATTAACAGTGCCGCTCCCCATGTCCCGCACAACTGCGCGCGCCGATTCGACACAACAGCGCTATATTTGGTTTCAGTGTAGATAGGAAGCGGCGCAGCCTGTGCACTTTGTTCCATGAGATTAGATCCTGTGTGTGCAGAGTGAGGTGGAGCGCACAGTTATGGCCCTATAAGGCAATGTCTGCAGGTATCATTTCCCTTCTGCCCCTCCCTGGCCACTCTAGCAGATAGAGCTTTTATACCTGCTGACACTGGGGTTCCTATCTATACAGGGCCCAGCATTCCCAATGAATGGGTTCCAGCTTATCTGTAAGGGCTTTAGGGCGTGTAACAAACTGGACAGCTGTAACTGCGGTTTCCATGCGTTCAATGCAAAGGGATCAGTTACATAGCAACAGGGCCATGGGGCAAAACAAACTTTGGGGTCTATTTATTAACCTCAAGCTCTCACCTAGGGGCTTTCCACTGTTACTGAGCCACAGGGATTATAAAGTGTGGGTGGCATCTTGACCCACTATGGGGCACATTACTGAGCTTTATCATAATCTGCCCACCTACAATACCAAGGGGGCTACTGCATGCAGGGCTCAGGGAGCCCCTAAAGGCAGCCTTACAGGGCGATAACCAAGTGCAACCGATACAGAACACACAGGTGCAAAGGGTGACCAATAACTTAAATTCACAGAAAGAGAGCCCCCTCCATACAGCGTGCAACCAGATCAAGTTCAGACTATGTAAGTATTTACCTTGGCATTCCCTGCATGTCCTAGGGCAGGGGCACTGGGCATTAACTCACAGATAATAAAAGCAGGGGCAGCAGCCCAAGCATAAGTACAAACCACCCTAAAGTACAAAGACCAACAGAATCCTTTGGGGAAAACTGTAATGCCATCCTCAGTATGGCTCAGTATATAGATTAGCCCTGTGCATGTCCTGTAATGGTTTAGCCACAGGGGGCACTACTCCTAAGTTTCCTTGCACAACCTCCCATGCCATTAGTATAAGCACAATGCCAAGGGGACCTACTGCAGCCACAGATTCTCAAACCAGGAGAAAAAGAGCAGGAGAGACAGGATCAGGCACTTGGGGTTGCCTTGCCCCTGCTGAACTACAGCTCCCAGAATCCTCAAACATCATAGGAGGAGTAGTATAGTAAGGGCTGTGCAGACCCCAGGATGATCCCAGGTTAAGAATAGGAGTATTAGCTGCTGCTGCTGCTATATAGAGGAGAGTTATTAATCCACACCCAGCGCTGTGATATTAACCTTATCAATCTACCCATATTTAAAGGGGAAATTGCTTTACAATAAAAATGCAGTGGGTGTGGCTAATACAGTTGGTGCCATGTTAGCTGGCCACTATGCCTGTACATTTATTTAACTTGTTTGGCTACCAACACCTCCAGTCCCATACAGAGAAACCCTGCCCAGGTGACACCCAACAGGAATCAAACCATTAATCATTGTTTGTTATAATGTCATCTGCAGAAGGAGTGTGGCTCAAACACACAAGACAAATGGCACAAGGCATGGCCTTAACTTCTAGTCCTAGTTCTAAACTTCTGCACAAAGCTGGCAGATTACTTCAGTACAACTTGATGCAAAAGTCCTGCGACTGTAGCAGCTAATAAAGAGAGGGCTACAGATGATACTGTATCTGTATGGAAATCAGTAAATCACTTTTAGCGCAACGTTTCGGCCATATTTACAGGCACAAACTAGAGAGGCAGAATAAAGGTGCGTCAGCACAAAGTGCCAGGGGTCGGTGCCACTCCCTGTGCCAGTGCCAGGGGTCGGTGCCACTCCCTGTGCCAGGGACACTCACCTTGTCAATGAAAGAGGCGAACTTGTTGTTGAGAGTCTTGATCTGTTCCTTCTCCTCGGTCCTGACCTGCTGGATGGTGGGGTCGATCTCCAGGTTGAGGGGTGCCAGCAGGCTCTGATTGACACTGACCGCTGTGATCCCTGCAGAGCCCACACCTGCACCCCCAAACCCGCTCCTGTAGCCACTCCCGAACCTGGAGCCCCCAATGCTGGAGCCCCCATAGCTGGATCCCAGGCTGAAGGAGGCAGTGCTGGCTCTGCTGGCTGCGGGGGCCCCGCTGTACGAGTAGCTGCTGAAGCCGCCGGAGCGGGGGGCTGCGCTGCTGGTGCGGTAGGTGACTCTGGTGGTTTTGATAGACATGGCGGAACCGTTAGTGGCGGAGGAGTAGAACTCAGAAGTTTAGAGAGCGCAGGACAGGCTGGAGTTGCAGGGAGAGGCTCCGCTTATATGCACGGCTGGGCGCAGGGGGGCTCCGCTCTGCACGTACCTGAGTGGCCGGGGCAGGGGGTGGGCGGGGATTCCACCTGCTAAGCGCCTGGGACGCGGGCAGACGCTAGAGGGCGCCGCACTTTCTATTCATTATACAGGGACTGGCATCCCTTGAGGGTTAACCCTGAGGTGTGTATGGGGTGGGCGGAGTGGGAGAGTCCGAGGAATGCGCTCCCACCAGCCCCGCCCAGTAGGAAAACTTCGCACACACAAGGGTGGGGATGTCCTGTCCGTCCGGTGGGGCTGGGGAGGGGAGGCTGCTCTATTTGTCTGGGTAATTAACATTAAAACTTAATTAACACAATTACTGTCTTGTATCACAAAGGAATTAGCATTATATAGCGGCGCTTTGCTGAGATTTTAGTGCAATCTCTGTCTCAATAATACAAACTAAAGTAGGCGTTATGTGGGCATGAATTGGTATACAGACTGGGCATGGGTTAGTATATAGACTGGGCATGGGTTAGTATACAGACTGGGCATGGGTTAGTATACAGACTGGGCATGAACTGGTATACAGACTGGGCATGGGTTAGTAAACAAACTGGGTATGGGTTAGTATACAGACTGGGCATGGGTTAGTATACAGACTGGGCATGAATTGGTATACAGACTGGGCATGGGTTAGTATATAGACTGGGCATGGGTTAGTATACAGACTGGGCATGGGTTAGTATATAGACTGGGCATGGGTTAGTATACAGACTGGGCATGGGTTAGTATACAGACTGGGCATGGGTTAGTAAACAAACTGGGCATGGGTTAGTATACAGACTGTGGGCATGGGTTAGTATACAGACTGGGTATGGGTTAGTATACAGACTGGGCATGAATTGGTATGCAGACTGTGGGCATGGGTTAGTATACACACTGGGCATGAATTGGTGTACAGACTGTGGGCATGGGTAAGTATACAGACTGGGCATGAATTGGTATACAGACTGGGCATGGGTTAGTATATAGACTGGGCATGGGTTAGTATATAGACTGGGCATGGGTTAGTATATAGACTGGGCATGGGTTAGTATACAGACTGGGCATGGGTTAGTATACAGACTGGGCATGAATTGGTATACAGACTGGGCATGGGTTAGTATATAGACTGGGCATGGGTTAGTATACAGACTGGGCATGGGTTAGTATACAGACTGGGCATGAACTGGTATACAGACTGGGCATGGGTTAGTAAACAAACTGGGTATGGGTTAGTATACAGACTGTGGGCATGGGTTAGTATACAGACTGGGTATGGGTTAGTATACAGACTGGTCATGAATTGGTATGCAGACTGTGGGCATGGGTTAATATACAGACTGGGCATAGACTGGGCATGAATTGGTGTACAGACTGTGGGCATGGGTTAGTATACAGACGGCATGAATTGGTATACAGACTGGGCATTAATTGGTATACAGACTGTGGGCATGGGTTAGTATACAGACTGGGCATGAATTGGTATACAGACTGGGCATGGGTTAGTATATAGACTGGGCATGGGTTAGTATACAGACTGGGCATGGGTTAGTATACAGACTGGGCATGAACTGGTATACAGACTGGGCATGGGTTAGTAAACAAACTGGGTATGGGTTAGTATACAGACTGTGGGCATGGGTTAGTATACAGACTGGGTATGGGTTAGTATACAGACTGGGCATGAATTGGTATGCAGACTGTGGGCATGGGTTAATATACAGACTGGGCATAGACTGGGCATGAATTGGTGTACAGACTGTGGGCATGGGTTAGTATACAGACTGGGCATGAATTGGTATACAGACTGGGCATGGGTTAGTATACAGACTGGGCATTAATTGGTATACAGACTGTGGGCATGGGTTAGTATAGAGACTGTGGGCATGGGTTAGTATACAGACTGGGCATGAATTGGTATACAGACTGGGCATGGGTTAGTATACAGACTGCGGGCATGGGTTAGTATACAGACTGGGCATGAATTGGTATACAGACTGGGCATGGGTTAGTATACAGACTGGGCAGGGGTTATATATAGACTGTTGGGCATGGTTTAGTGTTATATATAGACTGTTGGGCATGGTTTAGTGTACTGACTGTAGGGCATAGGTGAGTATACAGACTGTGTACAGGGGTTAGTCCAGGGATCCCCAACCAGTGGCTTGTGAGCAACATGTTGCTCGCCAACCCCTCTGATGTTGCCCCCAATATCCTCAAAGCCAGTTTTCATTTTGGAATTTCTGACATGAAGACAAGATTTGGAGGCACAAAGACCATGTGTACTGTCAAGAAGAGCCTCTTGAAGTCTGTCAGTCATCATTGGGTTATCAAATAACCAATCACAGCTTTTACAGGTCACCCCCTAGGAAATTTTTTCATGCTTGCTTTGCTCCCCAATATTTTTTACGCTTAAGGGCTCTGGCACACGGGGAGATTAGTCGCCCGCGACAAATCTCCCTTTTCACGGGCGACTAATCTCCCCGAACTACCATCCCACCGGCTAAAATGTAAGTTGCCGGTGGGATGGCACACGCTGCGCAGGCGATTTTGGCAAATCGTCAAAGTTGCCTCGCGAGGCATTTTCGGCAATTTGCCGAAATCGCCTGCGCAGCGTGTGCCATCACACCGGCGAATTACATTTTAGCCGGTGGGATGGTAGTTCGGGGAGATTAGTCGCCCGTGACAAGGGAGATTTGTCGCGGGCAACTAATCTCCCCGTGTGCCAGAGCCCTAAATGTTGCTCACCAGTATAAAAGATTAGGGACCCCTGGGTTAGTCTATAGCAGGGATCCTCAACCATTTTTTACTCATGAGCAACAATGTTGGGGAGCAGCACAAGCATGAAAAAGTGACGGTGTGAATCTCACATGGTAAAATATTTGAATTCTGTAAGAACCAGAAATTGCCTTCTACATTTTTCTGTCCCCTCTGCAGAGATTTACACTGACATCGATGTACCTTGTGTTATTGCCCAAGCAAGCAGAGGAATTAAAAGCCACATAAAAGGGTGTCTTGTGGTGGTTCAAACCTGGGTGGTGTCCTGCGGGTAAGTCTGTTGTATGTCATTGGGCAATGCTGAAATGAAGTATTACTGTCAGCAATCCCACTGCTACTATAGGCACCATCTCTCCCTACTATACCTGCTATCCCACAGCCACAGTCCCTTCCCAGAGGCTATTATCCCACTGCTACTATAGGCACCATCTCTCCCTACTATACCTGCTATCCCACAGCCCCAGTCCCTTCCCAGAGGCTATTATCCCCCACTGCTACTATAGGCACCATCTCTCCCTACTATACCTGCTATCCCACAGCCACAGTCCCTTCCCAGAGGCTATTATCCCACTGCTACTATAGGCACCATCTCTCCCTACTATACCTGCTATCCCACAGCCACAGTCCCTTCCCAGAGGCTATTATCCCACTGCTACTATAGGCACCATCTCTCCCTACTATACCTGCTATCCCACAGCCACAGTCCCTTCCCAGAGGCTATTATCTCACTGCTACTATAGGCACCATCTCTCCCTACTATACCTGCTATCCCACAGCCACAGTCCCTTCCCAGAGGCTATTATCCCACTGCTACTATAGGCACCATCTCTCCCTACTATACCTGCTATCCCACAGACACAGTCCCTTTCCAGAGGCTATTATCCCACTGCTACTATAGGCACCATCTCTCCCTACTATACCTGCTATCCCACAGCCACAGTCCCTTCCCAGAGGCTATTATCTCACTGCTACTATAGGCACCATCTCTCCCTACTATACCTGCTATCCCACAGCCACAGTCCCTTCCCAGAGGCTATTATCCCACTGCTACTATAGGCACCATCTCTCCCTACTATACCTGCTATCCCACAGCCACAGTCCCTTCCCAGAGGCTATTATCCCACTGCTACTATAGGCACCATCTCTCCCTACTACAGCTGCTATCCCACAACAAGAACATATAGTTGCTCCTGCTTGATGTCCTGAAGAAAACGTACTATATAGATCTCTATGACATTGGCTGTTTTCAATAGCCAATAGCAGAGAATACAGCTGACCCAACGATCTCTTCAGAGTTGTGATCTCATTCAAGATTCCTAGCACTTATGTGTTTAATTATAATGTTATCAATGCCTCTATTTGTGTTAATACCTTGCAAAGTGCAGTGTACATGTGGTGCTATATAAATACATAGACTACAGTAAAATACATGATAATACTTTGAGTGCCATGAAGTGCCATGCAAACTAACATGCCCAAGTGGATGCACACTCTGTGTAAAATGCATGAACACGCAGTGTAAACAGCTTTAAATAATGTCACATATTTATTGCTTTACTTTTACTGACAGGTTAAGTGCATAATTGCCAACCTGTCGGCAGTTCTGAATATGCAGGAAAAAAATGCCTTAAGGGAGCAATTTATTAGCAAATGTTAATGTCAGTGGGCTGTGAGTAGGAAGGTGCATCCTAACTAGGAGTAAGTGGTTGTGGGAGAGAAGGCACATTCGGCATGTGTGCCCTGCAGCTGCCAGTGCACCTGTATTGTGGGCCAGTGAAATACCCGCTAGTCAGGCTTCACTCACTCACAGAATGTTACCGAACCTGTGCATTGTATTTTGTTTCTTCCAGTGCTTCTTTAGCACGTCTGTTCCAGTTCTTCTTGTTTTACCTGCTAGTTTTCTACTTTGGTTTGAAGCTTTGACCAGCCATAAAGTGCAGCCATGCTCAAAACCCTAAAATTGTTCCAAGTTTAAAATAAGAAATTAGCACAGGAATGGGTATGTTATCCGGAAACCCGTTATCCAAAAAGCTCTGAATTACGGAAAGGTCACCTCCCATAGAATCTCTTTTAATCAAATAATTAAAATTTTCAAAATCAGCCAGTTCTCGATCGGGCAGGTTTGATTTATACGTCAGATTGGGGATCACAATGGCTCATTGATGCGGCCCCTGAACCAACAGTGCCTATGCCTGCTGTGTTAATTTGATTAACAGTGATGACATCACCGTCATATCTAAGACAAGAGAACGAATAGATCCTCTTATACTCGGGAGGTCCCAGGTAGCCGAGTGGTTAGGGGATCCGCCCTCAGTAGGGTCAATCCCCACTGAGACGCGGGTTCAATTCCACCCTCGGCCGCTGGCTGTACCCTGTGATGTTGGACAAGTCACTTCACCCAAAGTCCGGGTTGGCTGTATAGCCTTTTTGACTTTATCAGTGGCTACATTTACCTTTCCCCACCAATCCTCTTTTTGCATTTTGATACCAGCTATAAAATTGCCTGCCTTAATTATGGCTGATTGTCCCTGCCACAGTTAGTGGAACTGAGCTGTCTATGGCAGCTGAAAGCAACTGTCACAGGAAAAATCTGTTTCTTTCCACTGGCAATAAGAAGTCAATTGATACACATCCCTGATGCTTGTGATATAACTATGAGAGCCCACTAGATATCAGACCAATGCCAATGGCAGTAAGAGACTGAAAGCAGTTGCAGATCAGCAATAGCTGGATATCCTGAAGACAGGGGCGCTGCTGCCATAAGCCTGCAAGAAGCCACTCCTGGTAGCTTTAAATAGGATTTTTGATTCTGTACTAGCAATGTGGCCCCCTCTTTCTGTTATCTGGGAACCTGTTATCCAGAAAGCTCTGAATTACTTAAATACATTTTTAAAAATGATTTCCTTGTTCTTCAAGATAATAAAAGAGTACCATGTACTTGATCCCAACTAAGATATAATGAATCCATATTGGAGTTGCATCCACTGTACCTATTTATATAGAAGGACATTTTATCTGAATCAGCAGTGATACTGAGATTTGGATCCAGATCCATTTGTTAAAGGAGAATGCAAGTCAAAATGTAAAAAGCATACTGCCCAATAGTCCTCCTATTGTTTAGTAAAAACGCCACACTTTTGGCTCACCTAATCACATATTTACTCAGTCACACTTCCCGCAGCCTACAGGAAGGGGAGAGAGATTTCAGTGATGTCACTGTAGGCTTCACACTGCTGTAGGCTGCCAGCACCATATCTCAGAGAAGCAAGCAGGGATCCGGGAATTTAGATATGCAGTAAGTACTTAAAAAGAATGCCTTTAGACTTAGGTTTACATAAATTAAAAGTTTCCTTGTCCTTTAAGGAGATACTCACCAGAAATTAAACCTTTTTTACATCTATCATAGCACTGTCTAAACAATTACAGGTATCGGACCCCTTGCCTGGAAATCCATTATCCAAAAAGTTCTGAATTACGGAAAGGCCATCTCCCATAGACTCCATTTTAATCTAATAATTTACACTTTTAAAAAGTACCTTGTACTTGATCCCAACTAAGATATAATAAACCCTTATTGAAGCCAAACCAATACTATTGGGATTGATTACTGTTTAAAGGACAAGGAAAGACTAAGTCACTTGGGGGTGCCAAAATGTTAGGCACCCCCAAGTGACTTTAATCACTTACCTTGTACCCCAGGCTGGTGCCCGTTAGGAGAGAACAGCACCAGCCCGGGGTAGATGCAGCGAGCGCTTCCTGCTTCCTGTTCGCTTGCGCTGTAGAGTGAATAGTGGAACTTAAACAACAAGTCGGCTTTTCACTCTACTGCGCATGCGCCGGCCCACGGATTTCGCCGGCAGAAGAAAAAGGAAGGAAGAAGCGCTCGCTGCAGGTACCCCGGGCTGGTGCGGTTTTTGCCTAACAGGGGGACCAGCCCGGGGTACAAGGCAAGCGATTTTAGTCACTTGGGGGTGCCTAACATTTTGGCACCCCCAAGTGACTTAGCCTTTCCTTCTCCTTTAAATAATTTTTAAGTAGACTTAAGGTAGGAGATCCAAATTACAGAAAGACCCCTTATCCGGAATACCACAGTTCCTGAGCATTTTGGATAACAGGTTCCATACCTGTACATACTATTCCTATTTAGACGCATTCCTACATGTGATGCACCAAATGCACAATTTTAAGATCTGGCTGTATCCTGAGCCAAATCTGGACCATTATTTTTTGTTTTTTTTTGCCAGGATCAGTAAGCACCCCGTGTAGCATGCACAGTAAAAAATAAACTGTAAAATATCTCTCTACATGCTAAAAAACTATTGAATTATATTTATATATGTATGCCTTTATTTATAAAGCCCTACCTGTATAAGCAGCCTTGCCTAGTTTTACCCCCAGAGAGCTTACAGTCTAAGCAGGGGTTCTATATATACTCCAGTCAAAGCCACTGTCCCAGAAGGCAAAGAAGGATGAAATACCTTCTATCTGAGCTCCTAGTTAAAATGTAGCACACTCCGGCTTGGAACTCCTTTGCCTGCTTCAACAATAAAATAAATAGCACACAGCTAGAATACATCCGCAAACAATCACCTGACACCAACTCCTGCCTCCTATTGATCTTGATTGGAATCATCTAATGACACTATTACAAGTGCTTGTTTTCCGTACAAAAGGTTGTAATGCACATTTTTGTAGCGCTGGGTGGATCCCAGTGAAGTCAAAGCTAAATTCCAGCTGAGAAAATGCCATTAGCCTAAAAACAATGCAATGGCCAATGCTACGATCACCAGGCCTGTACAAACAGCCTAGAATCTAATGGTGAAAATATTTTCTGTTTAATTAATGACAGCTTAGTTTGAGATTAGGCACTAGCCGCCATTTAAAAGGCAATGCCATCCCAGCAACTGCGCTTTTCCACTTTGGACATTGTACTAAACATATGGATAGGGCACCATGCCCTCAGTCTGAACGCTAAAATAGACCGGACCTGCTTGTAGAACAAGGTTTAAAGGCCTGCCCTATTATTTAAACACTATCACGTAGCAGCAGTCTAACAATAACTAGTTTTTCTCCACGACGAGGGACAGGACAAACTCTGCACTCATCATAAAAAATATTCTACCCACCACCTCGGGGGTTTCGAGGGCAGCTTCCCGTACGCCAATAAAGATTAACTATATCCTAGTTGGGATCAAGTACAAGATACTGGTATACTCTATTATTACAGAGAAAAAGGAAATTATTTTTAAAAACACTAATTATTTATATGGAGTTTATGGGAGATGGCCTTCATGTAATCTCTGGATAATGTTTTTTTTGGATAATGGATCCCATACCTGTACATTTTCAGTAATGTATGCCATTGTCTATATGTGAGTCCAGCTTATTTATCTCACGGATAGTTGCTGGCTGGTGTTTTCACGTTTGCAGCTAATTGGCATGAAACATTTGCCATTGCCTGTTATAAATGGCTCATGTGTTGCATTATAAGTCCAAGGCATTGATTCCTGGGCTTGGCCAAATAACTGCCACTGTGCACCACAAAAACTGAATTCCAGCAATTTCTTGCAAGCCTCAATTCTAAGTCACAGTGATTTGTCCTAGAAAAAAATTGAGTTTAAAATGGGTTAGAGGGGGGGGGCAAATGTCATAAAAGTCACAAAAGTCAACGCCAGGTCTAGTGACCACTAATTACATGTTTTCTTTGGAACTGCGGACCAATAACATGCAACCGACTGTAGGTTGTAGAACCAGGGTAAACATTTATATATAGACAATGGGCACATTTGCACCTGGACTGTAACCCATGATAACCAATTACTTGTGGCAGTGCCATATATTCTGCTGCTTCCCTATACAGTATACAACTAAATATATAGATACAGGTATGGGATCCTTTATCTGGAACCTGGTAAACCCATTCTTCAGTAATCTCCCATAGACTCATATTTAAGTAAATAACAATTTTAAACATGATTTCCTTTATCTCTTTGGTAGGGCTTTGTAAATGGTGGACAACCCCTTCAAGGTATGGTGATTCAAATTATGGAAAAAAAACTCTTACCCAGAAAACCCAAGGTCCCAGACAAAATAAAATGTTAGGATAAAATATTCCTAATACTATGGATTTACTTGTGCTGGCTACCTTATGAACAGTAGTTGGCACGACACCCAGGCTAATATGGAGTCCCTGCTTTTTGTATACCTTTACATGCTTGCATGTGTTACACATATGTGTATATATGTTGTTTTTGTGCATATGGAATACATTTGTTATCCAGAAAGCTCCAGAACACAGAATTGCCATTTCCTTCATACTGTGGGGGGGTCCAATTTAAACAAACAATTTCCATATTTTGACTACTCTGCTCTTTCTCAGTAATAAGAAAACACCTTATATTTGATTGTAGCTAAGCTGCATGAATCCATATCACATCCTCCGGATAATATACATTCATTGATTTAATATTATTTGTTTTTCCTTTTACACCTTTTCCCTATGTAAAAAAGAATCCCCAATTTTCAAAAAGGAGAAACTTTATCCTCTTTTATATAGCACAGAAGGTTTTGTTCCCCCCTCCCCTCGCTACTTTGTGGAAAAAAAAAGACTTGATTAAAGCTGTATAAAAGGAAGGAATGTGCCGATTCCTTTTGCTTGGATTGGGCTTTCTGAAAGTAACCAGGCGGGTGGAACAGGGGAGGTGCCATGAGGGGTGAATGCAGGGGTCAGGACGCACTAAGCCATGTCTGTGATTAGAGAAGTAAGACGTTCCCTAATTAACTTAGGGAACAATAGTTCTGTTTTGCAACAAGCTTTGGGATTCGGAGATCCCTCAGACACTTGGACCCTTTCCCTTTGCAACTTTTAGCATAGCTGGAACCAATCTCAAATCTATGAAGAAATGTAACTTATTCTCACTGAGAAACTGTAATACTCTCCAGAACTGGCAGCTCACAAATTCTCTCACAGCTGCCCTGTTTCACACCCGCTCACCCAGTTACCAACTGTAACATAGTCACCCGCTTCTTATAATTTGCTCCCAAACTATAGCTAACCCTCACCAATGAAAACACACCTGAAATGAGAAAACAGATAGCATTGGGCAGAGCTGGGAGCACAATCAGAGGCATAACAGGGGGCTGTGAGAATGCACCCAAGTACTGGGTTTGCATCTCTGAGTCTCTACCTGTGCCATTTGTGTAACTCTGCCAGTTGGTAATGCTGCTGTGTACCAGGTGCCAAATATAGTAGTATACTTTAGTGGATATGTCTAAAAAATGTGCTTTTGCAAACCAAAGCAAGTGAGCAAGTGTATCTTGAGAGATTAGACCTTGATTTAAAGAGCATTCTAAATGATATATTTATTCTCCCTTAAACAGTATCTAAAGGTAAAAAAGCTTGCATCTGTTATAGTGCTGCTGTACGATTTTCAATGTACAGGAGTTTTTTTCAAAATAAGTTTTGGCCCTTTAGTTCTCCTCTCTTATCACTCTGTTTGGGCAAATAATTTTGAACAATGGAAAGGTGACTGTACCATGTATGGCCCCTCGTGCATAATTTGACTGTTCAGCCTGCAGGCCAATTAGTTGGATAAGGGGGTATAGGGGTGGTCCATGTATGGCTTTCTTATGAGTGGCACCATGGCAGTTAAAAAACAAGGTTTATATATGAGTGTGCCAAGCTGCCCTGACATCACCAAGGAGAGGCCCTAGGCTTGAAGGCATCTAGTGAGCCCCAAAGAAGGAGAATTTTAGATACATAGAACTTCACATAGACGTGGCATTTATAGTGATTGAGCTGGGCAAGGGAGTAAGAGTGCTGCTGCACCTAGAACAAGGGTCCCCAACCTTTCTTACTTGTGAGCCACAGTCAAAATGACTTGGAGAGCAACACAAGCATCATAAAAGTTCATGGAGGGGCCAAATAAGGGCTAAGATTGGCTATTAGGCAGCCTCTATGCACACTATCAGCTTACAGGGGGCTTTATTTGGTACTAAATCTTGTTTTTATTCAACTAAAACTTGCCCCCAAGTCACAAATTCAAAAATAACTACCTGGTTTGGGGGCACTGAGAGCAACACCCAAGGGGTTGGGGAGCAACATGTTGCTCAGGAGCCACTGGTTGGGGATCACTGACCTAGAAGATATAAGGGGTCCTGCTGCCACTTCCAAGAATACAATGCTGACTGTGATTGTCAGTGTTGTCTTGGTGAGGGACAGGAGACATGTAGGCAGAAGAGAGTACAGGCAGTTAGGGACGGGCAGGCCTGTGTCCTCTGAAGCTGTGCCCTGTGATCTGACATTGTTCTTCCTAAGATTAAGGGATGCACCGCATACAGTATTAGATTAGGGATTCAGCCAAGATTCAGCCTTTTTTGGCAGGATTCGGATTCGGCTGAATCCACGTTCCTGGCCGAACCGAATCCTAAAAATCACATGACTTTTTGTCACGTAAACATCGAAGTTGAAAATTTTTAACATTTAATCCTTCCAAAACCTAATTAACATATGCTAATTAGGATTTGGTTTGGGATTTGGCTGAATCCTTTACGAAGGATTCAGTGGTTCAGCTGAATCCGAAAAAGTGGATTCGGTGCATCCCTTCTAAGATTACCATCAAATTGCTGATTATTATGTTTTATTGGCCCAGACCCATTCACAGTACCAGATGTATGATTTACCCAATAAAAGGTAACGTCCTACACATCTACTAATATCTGCTGTTAGATAATATTTCCATAAGAGTACAGGTGGGAGCAGTGGCCACCCTTGAGTCAGGGAAGGGGGTATGTATAAGGGTGTTCTCACTTGAGGACGATCAGTTGTGTAAATGAGGCCATAAATTAAAAGAACCACTCGTTTGGTCCACCTTGACCCTTTGGGCCATATGATTGGATCATAATTGCTGCTATGCAGGCCATCAGATCAGGTCTGGGCTAGGATTTAAAATAGGCCTTGGTATTTCAAGTACACAGAGGTCCAATAAATAGTGACTGACTATGGCATCTTACAGCAGCCCCTCTGGCATTTGCCAGAATCCACAGACTGCCAGTCCAGCCCTGCATCAGATTAAGGACTGCAGATCTGGTCTTCAATCAGATGGGAAAATCAAACCTGATCAGCCAACACCTCACAATTTTCATGCAGGTATCAGTCAGGTTGGCCTGTTGGAGGGCCCCATACACAAGCCGATAAACTGCTGACTCAGTCCCTCTGCAGCTTTTATTGGCCCATAGATGTTTACCTTTCATTGTGTACCCAAACACGTAGGTTGTCATTTTGTCCAACTTGTAGCATTCTTAGCAAACTGATATGAACCTGCCAATTTTTGCTGCAAATACATAAATGACTAAGTATACCTTATGCCTCGCTGACTTTACTACACCAAATACCTAATTCTTGACTCACTGCACATAACACATTTTGAATGGGCAGATTTTTTTAAGTATGTGAAAAATACAATAAATCCAAGAAAAATACAAAGCTGCTGACTATTAACATGCAAAGTACAAAAGAGATTCATCCTCACACAATGACAAGATATCTCTGGAATGTAGAAAAATGGGTTTGGGCAGGGGGTGGATTGTTACACTACACTGAAAAGTACACCAATAGCTCTTCATATCAGACTGCATTCAAATGCACTATGTTTTGCTCGTTCAGGAGCAAATGGGCTAGCTATCATTGGACATGAGTGGGGATTAACTGGGGTTAGTGGGGATTAACTGGAAACAATGACAGATGTATTTTTGCCTTTGTACAGGTCCCAAAAGTTTACTTGAACCTAACTTTCTTGATTCCTGATGTAGAGAATCAAATGCCCTAGGTGCTGGCTGGTTGGTTTGACCCTGAAGAAGAGAAATGTTGGATCTTTTTCTGCTTTTCTTTAAAGGAACAGTAACACCAAAAAAATAAAGTAACTAAAATATAATGTGCTGCTGCCCTGCACTGGTAAAAGTTATGTGTTTACTTCGGAAAGTCTACTATAATTTATATAAATAAGCTGCTGTGTAGCCATGGAGGCAGCCATTCAAAGGAGAAAAGGCACAGGCACATAGCAGATAACAGATAAAACACTATTGTATTCTACAGAACTTATCTGTTATCTGCTATGTAACCTGTGCCTTTTCTCCTTTTTTCCAGCTTGAATGGCTGCCCCCGTGGCTACACAGCAGCTTATTATATAAATTATAGTAGTTTTACTGTAGCAAACACACCAGTTTTACCAGTGCAGGACAACAGTGCATTATATTTTTATTACTTTAAAGCTTTTTCATTTTTTAGTGTTACTGTTCCTTTAAGTCCCTGTGTGTCCGGCACTCTGTTCCTTTATATATATATATATATAGTTTATTTTATTTTTTTTTTCAATATTTTTTGTTATAGTTGGGGATGGCATTTCTGCTTGTACTCTTCTCTCTTTCTACCACCCAGATGGCATTCACCTATAGCAGAGAAGTCTTTACCTTCTCTCTGGCCATCCAAAGATCATTTTTGGGCCAATTACAAATTGGAAGACATGGTTCAAAATGTTATGAGCGCTATGGGGATTTTTTTTTGTGCCCTTTAGTGCTCTTGCATTTTGGGTGTATTTTATGTCACTTACAGGAGGGAGTCCCACCTACCCAACACAATTTGGAAATCATGTCCCTCAACTGTTCCTATTCTCCTCAGATAGTGTCACCTCAGCAGGGTCAAGTCATACAACAATACTCTCTTGGTTTCTTTTGCGTAGACAGAATAAAATCGTCCATACACGCACCAATATTATCGGACGCAACCTCGTTTCGTAAGATATTCTGTGCGTGTATGGCGACTCAAAGAGGCAACTAATATCGCAAAGGCTGCCGATATGTTACTGTTATGCTTGAAAATATTCATCACAGCTGCGCCTAATTTGTGAAGGAGCACATTTGAAGCACAAATGCATAATTACGTAATTGTGGGGAAAAATGCTGCATTGTGGGAAAAAACACATGCTAGAAATTGCACTTCGCTCACTGTGCCTCCATAACTGAATGCACCCTTATATATTAGTATATATACCAGTTCTCCAGTTCTATTGTTAGCCTCCTCAAACAAAGGTTTCTCCCACCTCCCCGTTCTTCTGGCGTTTGCTCAGACCAAAAAAATGTATAAAAGTAATGACAATATAATGTACTGTTGTCCTGCACTGGTACAACTAGAGTATTTGCTTTATAAAAATTACTATAGTTTAGTAAACAAAGCTGCTGTGTAGCCATGGGGGCAGCAATTCGAAGGAGAAAAGGCACAGGTTACATAGCAGATAACAGATAAACATAATTGTATTGTACAGAACTTGAATCTTTCATCTGCTATGTAACTTGTGTCTTTTCTCCTTTTTTTCAGGCTTGAATGGCTGCCCCCATGGCTACACAGCAGCTTATTTATATAAACTATAGTAGGGTTTCTAAAACAAACACACCAGTTTTACCAGTGCAGGGAACAGAACATTATATTTGTATAACTTTAAAACACCAGAGCCCTAAGGAGTTGAATATGGACTCCCTTATCTGTTATCCAGAAAGGTCATCTCCCATACATTTTAAGCAAATAATTCTAATTTGCCTTCTAGTTTCCCTTTTTTCTTTGTTACAATCAAGCAGCTCGTTGTACTTGATAGTAACTAGGCTGCATGAATCCTTATTGGTGGTAAAACAATCTGTTGGGTTTATTTAAGGTTTTAGGGGCCCATTTTTTAGAACTGTGCATGTTTTTTGCGGTTTTTTTTTGTTAATTTGTGCAACTTTTTTGTACCTTGCAACAGTTTGAGCAACAAAATCATATTTGTCACAACGAGGACGAAAGTGACGTAATTCATTCAAGCTTCGGTATCGTGATTTTCCTTGGGCCTGGTTGGAGCTGCAGAGTGCCATTGAGTCCTATGGGAGACTTTCCTTGGGCCAGGTTGGAGCTGCAGAGTGCCATTGAGCCCTATGGGAGACTTTGTGGGCCAGGTTGGAGCTGCAGAGTGCCATTGAGCCCTATGGGAGACTTTCCTTGGGCCATGTTGGAGCTGCAGAGTGCCATTGAGTCCTATGGGAGACTTTCCTTGGGCCGGGTTGGAGCTGCAGAGTGCCATTGAGCCCTATGGGAGACTTTCCTTGGGCCAGGTTGGAGCTGCAGAGTGCCATTGAGCCCTATCGGAGGCTTTCCTTGGGCCAGGTTGGAGCTGCAGAGTGCCATTGAGCCCTATGGGAGACTTTCCTTGGGCCGAGTTGGAGCTGCAGAGTGCCATTGAGCCCTATGGGAGACTTTCCTTGGGCCGGGTTGGAGCTGCTGAGTGCCATTGAGCCCTATGGGAGGCTTTCCTTGGGCCAGGTTGGAGCTGCAGAGTGCCATTGAGCCCTATGGGAGACTTTCCTTGGGCCGGGTTGGAGCTGCAGAGTGCCATTGAGTCCTATGGGAGACTTTCCTTGGGCCGGGTTGGAGCTGCAGAGTGCCATTGAGCCCTATGGGAGACTTTCCTTGGGCCAGGTTGGAGCTGCAGAGTGCCATTGAGCCCTATGGGAGACTTTCCTTGGGCCAGGTTGGAGCTGCAGAGTGCCATTGAGCCCTATGGGAGGCTTTCCTTGGGCCAAGTTGGAGCTGCAGAGTGCCATTGAGCCCTATGGGAGACTTTCCTTGGGCCGGGTTGGAGCTGCAGAGTGCCATTGAGCCCTATGGGAGGCTTTCCTTGGGCCGGGTTGGAGCTGCAGAGTGCCATTGAGCCCTATGGGAGACTTTCCTTGGGCCGGGTTGGAGCTGCAGAGTGCCATTGAGCCCTATGGGAGACTTTCCTTGGGCCGGGTTGGAGCTGCAGAGTGCCATTGAGCCCTATGGGAGACTTTCCTTGGGCCGGGTTGGAGCTGCAGAGTGCCATTGAGCCCTATGGGAGACTTTCCTTGGGCCAGGTTGGAGCTGCAGAGTGCCATTGAGCCCTATGGGAGACTTTCCTTGGGCCGGGTTGGAGCTGCAGAGTGCCATTGAGCCCTATGGGAGACTTTCCTTGGGCCGGGTTGGAGCTGCAGAGTGCCATTGAGCCCTATGGGAGACTTTCCTTGGGCCAGGTTGGAGCTGCAGAGTGCCATTGAGCCCTATGGGAGACTTTCCTTGGGCCGGGTTGGAGCTGCAGAGTGCCATTGAGCCCTATGGGAGACTTTCCTTGGGCCGGGTTGGAGCTGCAGAGTGCCATTGAGCCCTATGGGAGACTTTCCTTGGGCCAGGTTGGAGCTGCAGAGTGCCATTGAGCCCTATGGGAGACTTTCCTTGGGCCAGGTTGGAGCTGCAGAGTGCCATTGAGCCCTATGGGAGGCTTTCCTTGGGCCAAGTTGGAGCTGCAGAGTGCCATTGAGCCCTATGGGAGGCTTTCCTTGGGCCAGGTTGGAGCTGCAGAGTGCCATTGAGCCCTATGGGAGGCTTCCAAAATCATGCACTGAAGGTTCAAAGTCAGAAAAGTTCTCCCGCTGTTTACGATCATTTGGATACAAAAATTTTGTGACTATCGCAAATGATCGTTTCAATATCAAAATTTCGGATCATAAGTACGAAATTTTCGTATTCAAACAAAAATAATTTTCGTGACATTTGAATGCAGAAATGATCGGATTTCGTGATTCGGATTCGTACCTTAGTGAATTGTTGTTTTTAGTAGCTGTAAGGTACGGTGATCCAAATTTTGGAAAAAACACATATGTGGAAAAATTTCTTGTCCCAAGTATTTTGGATAACAGATCCCATGGCTGTGCTTGGCATTTAGCAGCAGTCTACTATAGATACCCTGTCACCAGGGCCACTATCTTTGGGGTACAGGGGGTACTGCATTAAGGAGCCTTATGTAGTGGGTGGGTTTTGGGTTGATTGTCAGTGTCAGATTGTCAGTTATGGATGTATAGTTGACCAAAGGGACACAATTAGGTATTTTGCTCATAATTTCATAACTGAGGGAGCTTTTAGTTAGCATGAAGGAACATGTATTGAGAAGCCTTTCACTGCATTTATTGCACATAGGAGAGCTTTTTGGCTCCTTTTAGCCTCACACTAACCTTTCTGGTTCATCTATCCTAGTGGGGACATAATTACAAATCACAAGAAGATATGATTCTTAGCGTCTGAACATGTGATCTATGCTAAATTTTCTTTAACAGATTTCCCACCCCTCACAGGAGTGCATCTAGTATCAGAATGTGATATGTGGCACCTTACCTCCACATCTGTGTTGTGACATGGTGATATCCAATACAAACTGCACATCTATGATGTCACAGAGTGACTTATTATCTGTGATGAGTAACACTGTCAGATGTCTGTGTGTCTGAATGTATAATTTGATTTACAGAGCACGACAAGCCAGAGCTGTCAAGGGGGTCACAGCACAATGCATGGCCCCCACTGACAAAATTAACTTAAGACTTACGTGTCAAAAGCTTTTTTGCTCCTGTGCTTGTTCCAAGCCTACTGCTTACCTGAGCGCAGGGCAATTTGCTTGGTATCTGCTCTGGGGGCTTGGGGGAAAGAGAATACAAGGAAGATGCAAAAACAGTGATTATGCAGATTACGGGTGTCTGCTAGAGCAATTAAGCTGCTATTAGCAGGGATCTGGGAATTACAGTATACACTTCATGCCTCTTATGTGCATGGGCAAAAAAACAAAATGCATGATTGTTACCCTATATGAGTGACACATATCAGGGCTAAAGCATGCATACTGTGGTCATACTGCATACTCTTACATAGTATTTCCTGTATATATATATATATATACATATACAGGTACGGGACCTATAATGTGCATACTCGTTTGACATACAGCTTGGCTTGCCACCTTTTGCTTGTCTGGATGGGGGCAGAGCCAATTACGGGGTTACGATATGGTGATCAACGACTGACTGACCAGGCTGTCCAGGTGAAAACCAGACAGGTGTATGAACCCTAAATAAAGCAAAGCCATTTGGCATCATTTTTGGCTAATTTGACTCTTCTTTGCAATAATACAACAATATTATAGAATAGGCTACTGCCACACAGACCAGTTTCTCAGCCAGTGTGTAAGGGCAGGACAAGAAACCGTCCCTATTCTCCAATCCACTGTCTGTTGTGTCTGCACCTAGAGACACTGCATCAGACACACAAAGCAGAATGCACTGAAATGTGTGAATATGCATTTTTGTCCTAAAATCAGATCTGTGTGTGCACCCAGACTGATGCAGTGTCTCTGGGTGCAGACACACCAGAGAGTAGATGGGAGTGGAGGGGCAGTGCACTTATACACAGGCCAAGAAACTTCCCTGTGTGGCCCATGTGTCCAAATCGTGGAAGAGCCACTGATATGGTGACCTCGCCAATAATCTGGATCTTCATGTACATGGCTAGTTTTAGTTTGTAATTGCCTCTAACAAATGTAAATCGTTTGTGTTTTTCCAAAATTACAGATACTGGACAAATGTACCCTCTAATATTCTCAAATGTAAAAAAGAAAAAAGCAATTTCCCTTTTAAATTCCCCCATTATTATCCTAAGAGATAATGTCACTTACTGTGAAAGACGATTAACAGCACAACGCAAAAATAAGACCTTTAAAGAAAATTGACATCACTCTTTATCTTCCAAAAATAACATTTGAAACACGTTTGATTGCAAAGACGCTGCACTGCTTCTCAATGATAAGACTGCAACAATGGTTCTTGGGTAAGTGTATTCATAACGCAGTCATACAGTGATGGCTAGTCTGCTGCTGCTTGTCTGTAGAAGGACAGACCCAGTATAGTATCTTACCATTAACCTGCAGGCTGAATAAACAGATACCATACTATGAGCAATACACGGTATGCCCAACTTTCTATTGTTCTACCCTTTCGGGTCCAGGCCTGGCCTGGCAATGTGTGGGTTATGGCAAATGCCAGAGGGGCTGCTGTAAGATGCAATAGATAGTCACTATTTAGTGGGCGGGTGGGGGGCTGTTTGGGCCTCTGTTTAATTACAATGCCAATTTGAACTCCCAGTCCAGACCTGTTTGGCCAATATCCAAAGATCAGAACAATAGGAAATGAAGAAGAGGAGAGGCGCAGCATCTCCACATCCTCATCTGCTCATACATTCATGAAAAGCCATCAGTGCAATACTCCTTAGCCATGAAAGAAGTCTTGCTGTTCAACTTTTTCATTGTGCAAATTGTCTCCTGTACCCAAATTTGTGTAGACAGAGCCGTTAAAAACATTAATGCCATCCAAGAAGTCTCTGGAACTTTTGGCTGTCTCTAGCTATACAAATCACATGTTGGGCCTCATTTGCCCTCAGGTCTCTGGTTTTACAGCCCTATGATACAGCCTGACAGTTCTGACAAGGTGATTATTATTTGTGTTGCAACAGATGGATGTCAGGTTCATGGATCATTCTTGATTTTCCAGCAGTAGTCAACTTATTGGATGAGCTAGGTGCTAGCTTTCATATCTACCATCAAAATTATTTTCTTGGCTGAGGATGGCTTGAGTCCATACAGAAGGAGATTTGGGATTTTATTAGTTTTGAATTCACCCGTCTATAAATATATACTTTTTCTAATCTAAGCACACATATGTATTTTTGACCCTGGGGAGGGACTGTAGCTGTGGGATAATAGGTATAGTATGGAGAGATGGTGCCTATAGTAGAAGGGGGGGGGATAATAGCCTCTGGGAAGGGACTGTGGCTGTGGGATAGCAGGTATAGTAGGGAGAGATGGTGCCTATAGTAGCAGTGGGGGAATAATAGCCTCTGGGAAGGGACTGGGGCTGTGGGATAGCAGGTATAGTAGGGAGAGATGGTGCCTATAGTAGCAGTGGGGGGATAATAGCCTCTGGGAAGGGACTGTGGCTGTGGGATAGCAGGTATAGTAGGGAGAGATGGTGCCTATAGTAGCAGTGGGGGGATAATAGCCTCTGGGAAGGGACTGTGGATAGCAGGTATAGTAGGGAGAGATGGTGCCTATAGTAGCAGTGGGGGGATAATAGCCTCTGGGAAGGGACTGGGGCTGTGGGATAGCAGGTATAGTAGGGAGAGATGGTGCCTATAGTAGCAGTGGGGGGATAATAGCCTCTGGGAAGGGACTGTGGCTGTGGGATAGCAGGTATAGTAGGGAGAGATGGTGCCTATAGTAGCAGTGGGATAATAGCCTCTGGGAAGGGACTTTGGCTGTGGGATATCAGGTATAGTAGGGAGAGATGGTGCCTATAGTAGCAGTGGGGGGATAATAGCCTCTGGGAAGGGACTGGGGCTGTGGGATAGCAGGTATAGTAGGGAGAGATGGTGCCTATAATAGCAGTGGGGGGATAATAGCCTCTGGGAAGGGACTGGGGCTGTGGGAAAGCAGGTATAGTAGGGAGAGATGGTGCCTATAGTAGCAGTGGGATAATAGCCTCTTGAAAGGGACCATGACAGTGGGATAACAGCTCAGTCCCGGATTCGTATTGAAAAGTTCCTAATTTCCCCTTGATCTCCTGCACTGAATGCCAAAAAAGATACAAAATTTCTCACACTTAATTAGATAAGTAGGCTTTTGTCAAAGAGCCCACAATACTCAACACCTGCACATAGATACAATTGTAACTAATAAGCTAAACAGGTCTCTTGGGGGAACAGAGACTTGCAGCTTAAAGGATAACTAAACCCTAAAAATGAATATGGCTAGACATGCTATATTTAATATAGCAAACTTATTAAACCAGCCCAAAGGTTCAACATTTCTATAGCAGTAATAATACAGTCCTTTAAAGTTGTCACAAGGGGTGACCATACTGGACACTTCTGTTAGAAGTGTCTGTGACACTGACATGCTGTCAGTGGGTTCTGGGCGGCTGTTGAGAAGCTGAGTTTAGGGGTTGTCGGAAATTATCAAGCAAAGAAAATGATGTTTGTCTGTCATATAAGCTGATGCTAATGGGCTGAAGAGTAAAGTTGTATGCCAACAGTACTGGTTTCAGAGCTGCCATGCACTAATCATCTGTGTTAATTACTAATCAGCCTTATATTGTGACATTTATATTCTATATACAGTATATTGTGACATTTATATTCTATATATACAGTATATTGTGCCATTTATATTCTATATATACAGTATATTGTGACATTTATATTCTATATATACAGTATATTGTGCCATTTATATTCTATATATACAGTATAGTGTGACATTTATATTCTATATATACAGTATATTGTGACATTTATATTCTATATATACAGTATATTGTGACATTTATATTCTATATATACAGTATATTGTGACATTTGTATTCTATATATACAGTATATTGTGACATTTATATTCTATATATACAGTATATTGTGACATTTATATTCTATATATACAGTATATTGTGACATTTATATTCTATATATACAGGATAGTGTGCCATTTATATTCTATATATACAGTATATAGTGACATTTATATTCTATATATACAGTATATTGTGAGTTGGTCCCTAAGCTCAGGTAAGTGACAGCAGCACAGAGCATGGGCAGGAAATCAGCAGAAAAGAAGATGGGGAGCTACTGGGGCATCTTTGGGGGCACAGATCTTCCCTGCTAAAGGGTTGTAGTTGCCTTGGGCTGGTACAGAAGCACAAAACATCATTTGCAACATTTCTAGCCTACGTCTTTAGTTAAGCTTTAATTCTCCTTTAAAGGGCAAATTGACTTAATTAGCAAAACCTTAATAAGACATAAATCCAGACCCCAAAAACCTCTTGAAATATGTTGAAACTTTACATAACCTTCTAAATTTTGTAAAATGGGAGTGGTATTTAGGGGGTGTGGTCAAACAAATGTAGCCACGCTACACATTTCAAATGTTGGGAGGTATGATATACACTATATAGGAGAGTAACAAATAAATTAAATAAATAATAACTGATGTCCAATTTGGCGTGTATGTGAAGGCACTGTGCTCTTTGCATCTCACCACTGAAGCAGACTGGCAGTTCTTAATTCTATCCTATTCAGATCTGTGCACCCAACAACAAGGAGGGCTGGCCCTTCTCAAGAGGCAGGAATGTTGAAGAAGTGTTAATGGGTATTGGGCAATGACAGTTTTATTGTACAAGAATAACTGATCATTAATATTGTTGGTGCACATAGAAATGAATAACTATGATGTGCTGACAGGTTACCCACAGTCTGTGCTTTGTTCATTGTTTGAGTGAACTGTTTAAAAGGCCAGTACAAAGAAGAGCTTAGAAGGGGATATTGGCTCCCTGTACCAGTCTGTTACATATTTACAGTAATATTTAAAGAATATTGCTTTACAAGAAATTAACACATTCATTTCCTCTTATATTTTCCTCTTCTCCCAACTTTTACCCATAAATGAACTTGATTTATTTTGCAATAAATACATTTCTTTTACTGTAGATTTGGCAATTGATTCCACCAAGCCAGACCCTTCCCAAGGGACTATTTAAACATGCAGTAGGGTTGTGTTTTAAGGAATAAGCCTGTTTATTTTCTGAAATTCTATATATATGTCAGTAACTTCTGCTCAAGAAGAGTTTATAGAATATTGTAAGGGTGCGGCTACACTTGCATTTATACATCCATTCATACATACCTTAGATTGCATTTATTGGCCTTTATAGGCACTCGCAATTAGTGCAGAGGGCATTAGGCACAGAAAAAAATGGTGTTCTTCAACTGTATCTAGTATTAAGAAATATTCAGTGAGTGCCAAGTGAGCAAGGAGCAAAAGCAGCACAATGTACTGGGCCGTGTACAGCATACACTCTTATGGATTTATCTCAACATACAACAATAAATTAACTTTTCTCATCTATAAGGCCAAAGACACATGGAGCTACTTAGTATCAGCTATTTGTCACGGCTACTAAACACCAGCAAATACCCTGCCATAGAGAATACTGAGACAATTATCAGTAAGTGATCAGCATTCTCTATTTTTGTAGCTGCTACTACTAGCTCCATGTGTATTCAACCTAAAAAGGTAACTGAATCCCCTATGATCAGAAATAAGTTGGCATTGTGCTGTGAGGGTTACCAGGTACTGTATATGTCAGTCAGTGCTTACATGGTGAGGATTTGGCCCAAGACAGACAGTTTCACACTGAAATCAACCCATTGAGCATTGAGAGGTAGAATTTAACAACAAGGTGAGGTAAGGCCTCACCTTGAGTATGCAGTACAATCTTTGGGACCCAGCCCAATCCTTATAAATGAGCTGTAAAGAGTGCAGAGACATGCATTTAAACAGGTAACAGCAATGAAACAATTAAACTAAAAGAAAGTCAAGGTCACTACCTATGCAATGCACTTTTTTGATCTTTTGAGCACTTTATACAGTATTTTAAAGAGGCTACAGGGTCTTCCACTATATTTAAGGGCACATTTACAAAAGCACGAACACTCCGAGCATATTTTCGCCGATTTTTTTCGGGCGTCCGCACGACTTTTTCGAACGTTTGCACGAAAAAATCTGAAAGGTTTTACCGCTGTTTACAATTGTTCAGTACGAAAATTTTGTGACTTTCGGATCGCCAATACGATATTATTGTGACTAATACGATTTTTTCGTAAGCATTTTTGTGATATTTGCGATCTTACGAAATTTTTGTTTCCAATACGATTTTTTCCCATTCGTGATTCGGATTCGTGGATTAGTAAATGTGCCCTTTAGTGTTTTTCTATGTGAGAAATATTCAATATAAGGTGTTTGTTATAAATACTAGATTGGTTTACTAGGATTCCCTGCACCCTAATGCTGCTACATGTTTTTTGTGCAGTAATTTATTGGGGCCAATTCACTAAAGGTCGTTAGCGCTTATCGCATAGTTTTTTGCGTTAAAAAGTGTGCGTTAATTAAGTACCGATTCATCAAAGTCATTTCGCATGTGTTAATACTCATATGGCATGCGCAAAAAAAACGCATTAGCGCAAAGCGTTATTTCCATCGTATTGCGGTAATTATCGAATAGAAATAGTACTAAAATAGTACATGATTCAGAAACACATATGAAGCGTTAAATGTGTGAAATATCGCCGTAATCTGTGCTAATATTAACACCTACTTTGGGTAGGCGGTACTCAAAAAGCATTGCGGTTTGTGAGTGTTTGGCAAGACAAGATGGAGTTTGCAGTCTGATTTTTGTTGGCTTGTGAAGAAGAGAATCAAGTATGTGATTGCCCTAGAGTGATGCATCCTAGAGTTTTCAGGGAAATGGTAATTTTCATAACGCTGGTTTTCAGAAAGTAATGGTTACATGTGTAATAGTGTGTGCTAATATTGCGTGCTACAAAATAACGCATAAATATATTGCATGGTTTAAAATATCGCTTAAAAATATGTCGTCCCCAGATAAATAACGACAATAACATCGCTTCTTAATTCAGACAAGTGTCCTTTTAGTGAATCGATCGTTAACGCTCAAAAAATAAGTGGATGGTGTAAAAAGACAGAGGCTCTGAGAGGAGCAGAGGAGACGACCAGGAGGAGCTGGGCGGTATCTGTATGTCACTAATGCACTTTATTTTGCTTTGTGCACTATTCTATGTAATGTACATTTTTTTTCTTATCAAGATGTGTTTTTGTATTACCACACTGACTCTTTTACTTTGCGTGACTTCAGAAAGCCAAAGTGATGTGTAGGCCAATTTCGGAGCAGTTAATTGCCTACAGTAACAAAGATCTATCGCTCCGTGTGACATTAGCCTTATAGTGTGCATCTGTACAGTATACCTTTTTTCGCCACCTTTGGGTAAGTTGCAGTTTGCAGTACAGGTATGGGATCCCTTATCTGGAAGGTCATTTCCCATACAGTCCATTTTAAGCTGATGATCCTAATTTAAAAAAAATAATTTTCTTTGTAATAATAAAACTGAACATTTGACTTGATAGTAACTAAGCTAACTTAATCCATTATGTCAAAACAATCCTATTAGCTTTATTTAATGTTTAGCAGACCTAAGGTATGGGAGATCCAAATTATGACAAGATCCCTTACCTGGAAAACCCCAGGTCCCAAGAATTACAGTTACCAGATCCTATACCTGTAGTGTAAAATGAGTCTCCATAAGTACATTGTATACAGCGGCACAACTATAGAGGAAGCAGACTCTGTGGTCCAGGCCCCACATGACCCCAGGGTCAGATTCACGTGGGGGGAGGGGGCAGGTAGGCTTTGGTGAGTGCTGGGCCCCTCCAAAGATTTTTAGAGGGGGCTTCCGGCAGCCTGACGTTACACCACTGATTGTATACTATACATTGTTAACGCACTATATTTGCACACATGGTTCAGGGGGTTCAAAATACTCTATACAACATATAAAACTCATTTTGCTCTAACCCCCAGATCTATATCACTAATGTTGTTAGTGTAAAATTTTTGACATGCCCAGGGCTTCCCAACGCCTCCGATATGGGGGTGTAGAGAACAATTAGGTGACAATTAAAGATTCTTGTGAGTCAGGCTTATTGTATTGTTCTGTACACATATTGTTTGCAAGAATAATCCCCTATCTTCTGGTGTGGCTTTTGACACTCTGCACCAGAAAAATAGGCTATAACAATAGAGCAATCTATTTCAATGTAGTTTGTTTTCCTTTGACATAAACCTGTATTTCAGACATTGCACTACCCACTTTGTTTTTCAAAGCACACAGTGGACTTGAACTTTAAATGTTACACATTATTAAGGTTACAGTAAGTAAATAGTATAGTATAGTATAAAATGTATATACTGTACATGATATAATAAATTGGCATGGGTTATTCTGCACGATAAGCCTTACCAACCTCACCAATATACTTCAGTGGAAAAGTTAGACAGATTAATAAAAGAAATGGTGGAATACTTGAAAATTTGAATTATTTGCTTATAGTGGAGTCTATGGCAGATGGCCTTTCCTTAATTCAGAACCTTCTGGATAATGGGTTTCCTGATAAGGGATCCTATTCCTGTACTAACACATTTCTTAGCATAAAGCAAAAAAGGGGACGTTTTGCTCACCACTACTTTTTAAACTTTTAGAAGGTGCAATGAGGCTGTGACCACAAAATACATACGAAGACAAGAGGTCACATTTTTTCTTCATTTGTAACAGGTGAGTGTGTGGCTGTATTCATGTTTATAATCTTCAGTTAATGTTTTACCTGTATGGAGTAAGCCAACTCCACTCTCTTCCGATAACTACTCAAAGATGATTACTCAGGTATAATTACTACAGAAAAGCACAATGGGATGCATTGATTAAAGGACCAGTCACTTTCAGAAACAAGAGAATTCCACCAGAGTAAGTTCTTGGCCAAGGTGAGAGGCCAATGAATTATGGAACACTGTGGTACTAAGTTTCCAATATTATTTGTGCAAGAGAAGGTCAGATTAGTGGAAAATGTTATACAGTGTGTGGCCACCTGAAAGGTTCACTGTACCCTAGAGTTTTCCTACTGAACTGTGCTTTGTATAAGGGAATAATGATCTTGGCATGGTTTTATGGTATGCCTAAGATTAAAGTAGAGGGAAAGTTAAAATCACTGGGGGTACCAAATGAACTGAAGAAGCCACTCGGATGAGTGGTGAAACGTTTTCAAGAAAAACTCAGAAAAGTCCAATTGTTATAGACTTAATTCTACTAGATACTGTATATTAGAGTCACTATGTCCTTGCCAGTGCCCCCAACTCTCCCCCCCAGCATCCCCCAACTCTCCCCCCAGCATCCTCCAGCTCCCCCAACTCTCCCCCCCAGCATCCCCCAACTCTCCACCCAGCATCCTCCAGCTCCCTCAACTTTCCCCCAGGCCTCCTCCATCTTTCCCCCAGGCAGCCTTAAGCTCCCCCAACTCTACCCCCAGCGCCCACCTGCTTCATCCTGCTCTCGCTTAGCGTCCCCCTGCTCCTCCTCCAGCTGTCTGCTGCTGCTTGCATCCTCCGGCTCACTCTGTCCTCACTTTTAAAGGTTGCGCCTTAATTTGATTGGTCGCACCCCGTGCGTACATGTGACATCAGTACGCAAGGGGCGCGACCAATCAAATTGCCCGCTGACCACCAATGAAAAGGCTCGTCATTTTTTAAGGGAACCCGGGCTAAAAAAAAGAGAGGTGTATCACGGCGGGGCCCCCATTGGCACGGGGGCCCGATTGCTAGCAATAGGTCCAATCGGCCTAGGGCCGGTCCTGCACTCTGGCATTTGTCACAATCCACAGATTGCCAGTGAGGCCTACCCCCCATACCTGCAAAGACAATGATATCATCCAAAATAGTAACACTATTCAGGTATAAACATTTTGCCCATGTAATGCCTTTGCATTGCCTGAGCTCCGCCAAGCAGTCTACCCCTTGCGGTAAATTGTTCTTTTGCATGTATGCACTGCAAAGCTTTGCTTCAACATTACTGGGTTATACGTGCAGTTCAGCAAGTCCTCTAATGACTCAAATATGAAATATTGAAAAAATCCCTGCTTTATTTTGGTTGTGTGCATTTTCTTGTAATGAATTAAAATAAAAATAACATTGTTTGCTTTGCCCTAATCTGCCTTATGTCCCTCATGACAAGCAAATTCATTATGCTTGTGGCCGACGCTATAGGTGTAAATGAGCATAAAGACTAAAACAACAAGTTGTCATAACATGAAATGGCTTGTGGGATATTTGCAGAGATGGGAAAACAACATATTGGGACCGGTCTATAACAGCTGAAAAGATTTTTAGCACGTCCACAAAATTTTGTATATACAGTACACCTCCTATTGACATTTTAATTAATCATACCTACATAGAAAATAGTTTAGCTTTATGGGCAGGAAACACAAGGGAACAAATGGTGCTAAAAAGCATTCAGTAGTGCCAAAACTTCAGTCTCTGGTGTCATTTTCATTGCACCATTTTGTAGAATGGCAGAGATCTAAATCTTCCTAAGCCCCAACACCCCCCCCCCCCTTGGAATGTGCTGGCCATTCCTGCTAAAGAACATGCCCCTGTCAAGGTTCCTGCTAATGTGTTGTTTGTATGGCGTGAGATGAAAAACCCCATTGCAAAGTGTAGGGAGCAATACATTAGGCTTCTCCCCCACCCCACCCTGGATCATCTTTATCTTTCTGTCTCCAGCTTTGCTTTACAACCTCCTGCTTTATTGCACATCTCCAATTCATCAGCCAGACATTTGCCCTCTGTTTTTGTCTCCATGTCACATCCTCTTGGCATTGTACTTGCTTTTCCCATTCCTCAGGAGCGAAATCTCAAATCGTTGGAAATGTTATGAGGAGTGAACTCTTAACTGCTCAATATGCTCTTTTCCCAGTCAACAAAGTGCACTGCTATCCTGACATCCAATTACATTGCAGTTGGTCTCAGCTAGAAAAAACAAAACAATAAAAAAATTTAGCAGTGAAACACACAAAAACATTGAATGGTTACAGATAATTGCCAAATCAAAAAATATACATGCTATACGACATATATGAAGCCCATAATCTGCTGGACTCGCTGCAATCAGGTTTCCAGCCTGCTCACTCTACTGAGATGGTGTTGGGCAGATACAGTTTGCCAAAGCCAAAGGTCACTTTTCTATACTAATCCTCCTTGATCTATCGGCTGCGTTTGATATGGTCGACCACTCCCTCCTAATGCAAATTCTGCATTTGCTTGGTATCTGTAATCAGGCTGCATCCTAGATCTCTTCTTACCGTTCAAATCTAATTGCTGATACTCCATACTCCATATGCACTCTAATATCCAAGCATTTTTAATATTACAATATTGCCTTTTCTCTTTCTTTTATATAAGGTAGCTCTTAGGTAAAAAAGTTACATGTTAATTTATGGCACACAGGGTTACTTTGGGGCAATTAAAGCTCCACATTTGTTTAGTACTCCAAAAACAGAACACCAAAGCACCTGAACCCTACCCCAATAGATATCAGTGCAAATTGCATGACAAGCGCTTCAGTTATGCAATAATAGCATCTGTGCACATTTCCAACTACTAACGCTTGACAAATACCCATGTCAGCCCTGTGTGCCGTTACCCTTACAGGGGTTACACGTTACTTTTATATTAAAGGCCACAGCAGCAGTATGGTAGTTCCTTCTCCCAGCCCCTTCTGCCTTCAAATTTTTACCAGAGGGGCTCACAGCCATCTGGCAGTGGGGTGGGAGGGAGTGGTCAAAAGAGAACTTGCACACGGGGCCCTCTAAAGTGTATTCTTGCAGGGGAGCCTGAGCCATAGTTGTTACATCACTAGTGTATACATTGCATATTTACATACAAAACAACCAATAAGTGATACAAGTGGTAAACAAGGCTATATGAATAAAACAGAGAGCACTGTGCCAGAGCTGTGTCTCTGAGGGCTCTGACACACGGGGAGATTAGTTGCCCGCGGCAAAACTCCCCTGTTCGCGGGCGACTAATCTCCCCGAGTTGCCTTCCCCCTGCCATCCCACCGGCGAACATGTAAGTCGCCGGCGGGATGGCAGGCACGGCGGCGCGATTTCGCGCAAATCGCCCGCCGCGTCTGCCATCCCACCGGCAACTTCATTGTTCGCCGGTGGGATGGCAGGGGAAGGCAACTCGGGGAGATTAGTCGCCCGCGAACAGGGAGTTTTGCCGCGGCGACTAATCTCCCCGTGTGCCAGAGCCCTGAAGAGAGTCTGTATGGCTGTAACCAGGGCTGCCATCAGTAATCATGGGGTCTCATCAGGTCTGAACTGGCAGCCTGTAGATTCTGGAAAAGGGGTTCATCAGTAAACTGCCATAGACAGTCTCTTTTCATAGGGCGTGTGGGGGGCTGTCAGGGCCTCTGTGTACTTGAAATACCAGGGTCTATTTTTAATCTCATCTGCCCATGCTAGTAAGTTGGTAGTGCCCTCCCCCAGAGGGCCCCAATTATTAACCCACCAGTCACCAGGGCCAACAAGTAGAATGGGCCCTAGTAACCAAAAAATACCTGTGCATGCATGGTTGCTCCCCTCCCCCAGGCATGCATATACCCCTAACCCAACTATGGGTTCCCCAGATCTCCAGTAACCATTGCCACAGTCACTCAGGAATTATATTAAATATTGCCTCCTGTCATTAATCTATATATACTCGATATGATTTGCTTGTATTTACATGAGAACATTAAAAGGCATGGGAAGTATGATCTATGCAACTTCATAGAAAGGTTCCAAGGCCATTAGCATCTCAGGAATACATCTACTTTGAATGAGACTTTGAACAGAATTGGGTTATCCCCCTTGATACATACATTGTTCTAGGGCAGGACTAGGGAGCTTAGACTTTGTGTGGCATTTAGCAGAAGAGATGATAATGTGATAAAACAGAAGAACACAGAGTTATATTTCATTTTGGAACAACATGAAAGCTCTCCATGGGAGTTTTGCCCGAAAGCTTACAGTGACCGGGGGAGCCACAGATCAAGCCAAAATGTAATGCGTAACAACTATAAAAACATTTTATGCTATTCCTGTAAAAGGCCTGAAAATCTGCAGCATGGAGTTCTCCCATATGAAAAACAAGCATGAGAAATATGTGTCAGTAAATAATGATCTGTGCCTCTGTTAGCCTTTTTGGGTTAGCAGCAGGATGAAGAATCCCAGGGCTGGAAGCCTACTCACAAACAACACCCAGGCCCTTTCTCTTTACAAAGTTCATTTGCAGCTGATCACCTCCGACACATTACAAAGGGCCGCTCCCTTGTCACTGTAGCAACACTTGTATAATATAAAGAAACAGCTTGCACAGCAGTGCTATTCATGCTTGAGGAGCATATCTTGCAAACATTAATGGGATCTTTGCTGGTGACTAATTACTATTGAAACCTCAAAACCCTAAAGAAGTCAATAGGGTGGGATTACCATGGAAGAACATATATGTATAATAAAATAACTGATGCACAGAGGCAAGCTATGTTATGTTTGTAGCTTCTGTTCTAGTTGGGGCAAGTATAGTCAACAGAGACTGAATAATACAGTTGCTGAGAGAGTAAGGGATGCAGCTAAAGAACAGCTATGGGAAATATGGCGCAGCAGTATTGGCATTGATTAAGGGGGCTATTCCTACATTCCTGTATGAGACCAAATGTCTGGATACCATAGCATAGATGATACCATATCAATCCTGGGTGCCTGGAATTTGCAGTTGGTCTTTATGATAGGAAGTAGCTACTTCTGTCTGGCCAACACAAAGTACAGGTATGGGATCCCTTATCCGGAAACCCGTTATCCAGAAAGTTCTGAATTACGTAAAGGCCATCTCCCATAGACTCCATAATAAGCAAATAATTCTAATTTTTAAAAATGATTTCCTTTTTATCTGTAATAATAAAACAGTACCTTGTACTTCATCCCAACTAAGATATAATTAATCCTTACTGGAGGCAAAACAAGCCCATTAGGTTTATTCAATATTTAAATGAATAAACCCAGTTATGGAGATCCAAATTGCGGAAAGATTCCTTATCCGGAAAACCCCAGTAACGGGGTACCTGGCTAACATGTCCCATACCTGTATTGGTTTTGAGCTTTGTATACTGTGTGCAATATACAAATAACACCCATATATGCCATAGCATTAAATATTTAGGATACAATCAGTAATAGATACAAGGGCCATATTATTACTCCTGTCCTGCACAGCCACAAGCATTCCTTAGCATCAGGAGCAGATCCAGGCAGCCTGCAAGCCCTAAATATGGTCTCATGTATTTTAATAAATGTCCCCCATTTGAGGTTAGATTCAACTAGTCAATATACCACTTGGATGATTAGCTGACTAGCTGCTGATGCCTACATCTAGAAAAGGCAAGTTGCACCATTAGTAAGTTTTGGTAATATCACCTCTGACTGTCCTGGGCTTTTTTAGAGCAACAATAAGATGTTTATGGTGCATTTTGCGACAGAGGGGCATCATTTCTGCATTCCCCAATGGCTTCATAACAAACTGTCAGAATAAAGTGATTCCACAACTGGCAGTGTGAGGGCAGGTTCTGCAGTTTGTATTTTTAATATTATGGCCTGCAACTAAAGCTAGTAAATGAAACACACCCTCTTATAGCACTACAAGCAGCCAGATGACAAAGGGCAAGAGATAAGAGATGATCTTATCAGTGTTTGTTTGGGGTGGGGAGCAACACCCAGCAATAGGAAAGAATATAGGATTGTGAGGAGATATGGGAGCTGAATGGGAGGTACGGCCATTGTTGGCTTACGGTTGCCAAGTGAGTTAAGTCAAAAAGCCTTTTGTGAATGGAGAAATTTACAAAGTGACAGGGGGTCTAATGGCTGCTTTAAATGGGCCATTTTATCCGGTACTTTATTTATGCTTTTTTGTTATTCTTTCTGTTATCTTGTCACCTTAATTAGTTATGAGTACAATTGTCTTTACTTTGCTTTCTACCGGCTTCTCTATTGTATACACTGAGTAAAAAAATCACATTAATTCTTTAGACTAATGTTGCACGGGGAAATTAGTCACCCCCGATAAATCTCTGCTATCGCAAATCCGCAGACGACTAATCTCCCTGAAAAGCCTTTCCACTGGAAATAAAGGGAATCGCCGGTGGAAAAGCCTACGCATCATTTCGTTTTCTGAAGTTGCGCAAAACAAAGGAGGAAACAAAGGCCATATGTTTGGCCCCATATGTAGTCCAAAAAGTTGCCAACTTGGCATGTTTTACGAATGCATTTTTCTATAGTCATCTTTACAACTTTACAACTTGCTTATGTTTAAGAACTTTGTACTGCTCACATTACATAGTCATACCTGAGTTATATTGGAAATAGTTGGTGTAACAATGGGATGGTATACTCATGGAAAGGAACTGTGGCTGTGGGATAGTGGGTATAGTAGGGAGAGATGGTGCCTATTGTAGCAGTGGGGGGATAATAGCCTCTGGGAAGGGACTGTGGCTGTGGGATAGCAGGTATAGTAGGGAGAGATGGTGCCTATAGTAGCAGTGGGGGGATAATAGCCTCTGGGAAGGGACTGTGGCTGTGGGATAGCAGGTATAGTAGGGAGAGATGGTGCCTATAGTAGCAGTGGGGGGATAATAGCCTCTGGGAAGGGACAGTGGCTGTGGGATAGCAGGTATAGTAGGGAGAGATGGTGCCTATAGTAGCAGTGGGGATAATAGCCTCTGGGAAGGGACAGTGGCTGTGGGATAGCAGGTATAGTAGGGAGAGATGGTGCCTATAGTAGCAGTGGGGATAATAGCCTCTGGGAAGGGACTGTGGCTGTGGGATAGCAGGTATAGTAGGGAGAGATGGTGCCTATAGTAGCAGTGGGGATAATAGCCTCTGGGAAGGGACTGTGGCTGTGGGATAGCAGGTATAGTAGGGAGAGATGGTGCCTATAGTAGCAGTGGGATAATAGCCTCTGGGAAGGGACTGTGGCTGTGGGATAGCAGGTATAGTAGGGAGAGATGGTGCCTATAGTAGCAGTGGGATAATAGCCTCTGGGAAGGGACTGTGGCTGTGGGATAGCAGGTATAGTAGGGAGAGATGGTACCTATAGTAGCAGTGCAGTGGGATAATAGCCTCTGGGAAGGGACTGTGGCTGTGGGATAGCAGGTATAGTAGGGAGAGATGGTGCCTATAGTAGTAGTGGGATAATAGCCTCTGGGAAGGGACTGTGGCTGTGGGAAAGCAGGTATAGTAGGGAGAGATGGTGCCTATAGTAGCAGTGGGAAAATAGCCTCTGGGAAGGGACTGTAGCTGTGGGATAGCAGGTATAGTAGGGAGAGATGCTGAAGGCAGGCACTCACATCCATAGTTGTCCAAGCATAGTAAGGGTCCGCACTGCTCTTCTATAGCCCTACAATGGCTAGGGATGCAATGAATTCCAGATTCAGTTCAGGATTCTGCCAAATCTGAGACATTTTTAACAGGATTCAGATTCAGACGAAAAAAGGCCCTTGTCTGGGCCGAAACGTCAGCCTCCAAATAAAGCACATTATTTTGCCTTATGTACTGAGCAGTGCAGACCCTTACCATGCTTTATATATACAGTGTGTGTGTGTGTGTGTGTGTGTGTGTGTGTGTGTGTGTGTGTGTGTGTGTGTGTGTGTGTGTGTGTGTGTGTGTGTGTGTGTGTGTGTGTGTGTGTGTGTGTGTGTGTGTGTGTGTGTGACTGGCGCTGCATCAGTAAATGAGGCACAATCACAGTAACGTACATTGGAATATAATGTTGGCACTACATAAATTATAATAATAAATAGAATTAGTTGACCAATACCCTTGTGGAACAGGTATTGGATGTCCCAGTGAAAGAGCATATCTGTTTTGCAAGTTGATCTAATAACTTTGGATTGAAATTAATGGGGCATTCTGAGGACGCTAATGAGTTCAATGAAATGTTTTTTGTTTTTTTTTGAGCAAAAGTTTTATCTTTGTCAAGGTCAGAACAGGTTAATTATTCCCATGGTGGTCAAGATTCCTCATAGCTCAGGAATGTGCCTGTGTGCCCTGTGGTTGCCATGGTTACTATTTGTTGTGCTGAGTTGCTTGCTGCTTCACCTTGCTCTCCTAAGGAACAGGAAGTGATTATATATCTGCCTGCTCCATACCTGCCCTCAGTGCAAAAGAATGCCAGGGGAGTTTGAAACAGAGATAGGGGCATGCTATTAAACCTTATAAAGGGGGAGGAGAAATGCTGTGACATCTTACAGACCCTGAGTCACTTACACAGGAATGTCTGCTGGGAAGGGGGGGATCACTGGGACTGTTAAGACAGGCGCTATCTCAGCATGATGGAAAGGTTCCTCCTGGAGACCTCCCCATCAAAATAAACATAGCATGAGCACACTAAGGCCTGTGATTGAATGGATTCATCAGTGTCCGGAACAACCCAAAAAGAAAAGAGAAGTTGTTTGTTGGGAAGTTTTGGAAGAAGTGAAATGATGGCTACTCAGCAACTCTCTCCTGCTAAGTTTAATACTCAGCACAGGCAGGATCATGTGAAGCAGAAACCCATTAGGCCCATGGCATAATATAGCAAGTCACTGGCATGAAAAGGTTATGAGAGGCTTTTTCTGTGAATTCCAAACCCCTGCCGGCCAGTGATTACATGCTCCATAAAAGACAAATAGTTTTTTGGTGCAAATCAGCCTGGAAAAATAATCTGTTCTAGAGAACTACTACTAGGTCATTGTTAGGGATGCACCAAATTCTACTTTTCCGGGTTTGGCCGAATCCTCGAATCGCTAGTACAGAGAACACAGTCACATTAGAAGCATCAAAACAGCTGAAATTTAAATTAAAAATCAGAATTTTGTCTCTTAAACTTACTTGGAGCAGCTTTTTGCCGCCCCTGGTAATTTGCGGGATGCTGCCACCTAAGGGAAATTTCTCATCTACCCTTATTGCTGCAGCACCCCTTGGTATTTTAAATCTAGTCCAGGCCTGCACCCCACTGTTGTGCAACACTGTGGAATATATTTGGGCTTTAGAAATGTTTTTTTTTAATACTGCATTTGGGATTTGGCCTATTCATTGTCATTAATTAACTTTTTTTACAAAAGAAGCATTTTTCTTTCTATTGATGGTGCAATTGATAAAAAGACATTCACTGAATTTGGAGAAAGTGTAGGAATCGGTTTTTTGACTGTTTCCTGCACACAAAACAAAATGGATAGGTGGTGGTGCAGATGCCCGCTAGATACTTGGCAAGGTATGAAGTCAGGAATGGAGAAAAATAAGAGCTGCACACGTTGCATTAAAAAGGTGTTCTATCTGATTATTATGGTCACAGAGTGTCAAAACAGGATAATGTTTTAGGTGGATAAACTTTCTTTCATCAAAAGGGAGTAGGAAGTTCAGACATCTTCATTAAAGTCATACTGACACAAAAAAACTGCCTTTCAAAATATGAATCTACATAAAAAGTTACCTATAGGTCATGTTGACGGTTTTTCGCTGACAGGTTTGCTTTTGTAAGTAATTGTTACTTGAAGTTCATAAACCTGACTATTTTGCCAACCTGACTGCCCCTTTTCAGCCTGTCAGTTACAGCTTCTAATGCTAACAGACTCGTGCTGCACAAATATGTCCACCCCCTCAGAGAGGAACAGGGGGGGATCAGATACGGAATGTAAACGCATCAGGCAAATACTTTTATGGCAAAATTCTAAAGTTCTTGCAAAGACAATGTTATGATAGATTTCTGGTGTCAGTATCTCTTTAATAATCTTGTCTTCCAGTGTCAATCACAACACAAGAAGGGTAATTTACTTAACAGGCACAATGCGGAAAGTGCAGTTTTCTGATGCAATTCACCATTTTTTTCCTACAATGTAGGTTTTCCCCTAGAATTCCAGAGTAAGTGCTGCCACGCAGGACATTGCATCACATTTGCATGAAATGCATCAAAATAAATTCACGTGGTCATAAGTCACATAGAAGTTGTGGCTAATGTCTTCAGAATAAGTATTGGGCTGCCTTCGGGGCACACATTGAATATGGTGTTAGTGCCTAATTTGCTGGGTGCACTTATAAATGCAACCATCACCACAATGTCCACAATCCAAATACTCCTTATTTGCAAATATACACATTCCTGAAAACAGGTCCAATACCTTTATATTTATGGGCTTGCAGTCGGCAATTTGCCCAACTAATCTGCAGAATGTATTTACTAATCAGAAGTTTGAATGGCTGCCATGGCTTACCACCTTAACTACAGGTAATGTAACGATCATAAGCTCATATTTCTACTTTTTAGGGCCGTGACACACAAGGAGATTAGTCACACTGCGACAAATTTTGCGGGCGACTAATCTCCCCGCAATGCCATCCCACCGGCTAGAATGTAAATCACCGGTGGGATGGTATACGTGGCGCCGCAGTTTGCCGAAGTCACTGAAGTTGCCTTGTGAGGAAACTTTGGCGACTTTGGCAAATTTCGGTGCTGCGTATGCCATCCCACCAGCGATTTACATTCTAGCCGGTGCGATGGCATTATGGGGAGATTAGTCACACACAACAACGGAGATTTATTGCGGCACGACTAATCTCCCCGTGTACCCCTGCCCTTAAAGTTTTCACCCACATTTATTTTGCTGCCAGTTTGTGTCACAGCCTTGTTTGCCAAGGTTGTAGTGCTTGTGTCAAAGTCCAAGATGTAATTATCCTTTGAAGTGAACAACATCCAGGAAGGTATGATAAAATGTAATCAAAGAAACACAAATAAAACCAAGTATAAAGTCAGAGTTTAGAGGAAATACAAGAAATTCTACTGCCTAAAGCAGAACTTCCTGCCAGTGGGGTGCAGGAGGAAAGCTGAATCGATGCCTATTGTTGCCAGTGGAAAAGCATTTTGGAGCAGTTAGTTGGCCGCAGTTCTTTCACAGGCGACTAACTCACTCCATGGGACATTAGCCTTAAGCTCCGAAACCTCTGCCCAAAATGGATTAAATATTTGAACTTGAATCCTGCAAAAAGTGTTAGGATTCCTAAACTGAATCCTGGATTAGGTGCATCCCTACATTTTGTAATTATTGTTGGCAACTTTCAGTGACAAACAGGCTATGCCTGTGATATGACTATTATATACTGCATAATTTGTATATGCTGGCAGCTGTGGTACAGGCATCAATAGGAGAATCTGGCTCTGGCACAAGCACAGGCCCAGTCATTAGTTGAAGAGTCTGGAATTACAAGTTTCAACTCGAAAGTCTGCTTGTAAATAGCACAGCTATTAACATTATGATTAGCCTTAGGGTGTTGTCTCAGCATGACAGACCTGTTACAAAGAACCGTTATAGTAAGTGTATAGATAAGAAGGGCACACCTGCAACTTCCCGCATATGAATAAATGATTTATACTAGGTGCAGCAATTATGGTGCTGTGTAACAGGGCAAATTTCTGGCACAGGGAAAGACATTTTGGAGATAACAACACCTCGGCTATGTCCTGAATGGCTGGTCTGGCCTCTCCCTTCATACAGCTATGGTGCAGGGTTAAACTTCTAGCACAGCACCCATTCAGGACTCAAGGGAGGAAGTGAAAGCTGTAAAGCAAGCTCAGATCAATACCCTGTTTGTTGTTGTTACCTTCAGGCCTGTGAGTAGCTGGTTCCAACAAGGAAAATACCTGCAGATTGTTGGTTTTAGCTGTGATTACAATGGCTTGGTTTATGGCAAAATTGAAGAGTAGTCTTGCCATAGTTGCCTTGTCATAGTTTCTCATATTATTCTTAAAGGGACAGTATACACCTAAAAACACTTATGTTAAAAATGAGAGCACATTAAATAGGACTTGTATTGTAATTACATTATGTCTATTGTTTTAATTGAGTGTTTTCATTCTTGTTTTGTGCCATTATAAAGCACTCATTTGAACCTTAAATAATGAAAGTTGGGCAATGTTTACTGAACCCCCCACTTCCTTTATAAACAGGGCAATTGGTTCAGAGTTCCTTAACTTTAAAGAAACAAACCTCTTCCTTCTCTACGCAGTAGCCTTTGAGCAGTTCATTATCGGGAGCTTCTTAGTGGACTGGTAATTTGTTTTATCAGCTCCATTGAAGTACTTTGGAACCAGACGTGAAACTGGCTTCATATTCTTGTTTAGTGTCAGAAATAACAAAAACCATAGATATTTAGTAATTAAAACAAAAGGTAAAAAGTATGTGCAGCACAAGCACAATATACTTTCCACATATAAATATGAATATATTTTATTTTATCACAGATATACCTGATTCCACAGACTAAAATTGTGTTTGTATGTTAGCTGTCTGTGTTTACTGTTCCCCACCCCACTTATAGTTTCACTCTAATGTACCCCACCCTCACCTTGCTCCAAAGTGAAGTTGTTAATTCTAAGACTTGAAATCCCTCTGCTTACTAGAGAATCTGTGCACCACCGACCATGGAAGGTAGAGGCACTTCAGTTCCCAAAATGTATCAATACAATGGAACAAAGTGAGGGAGGAGTTACATTACACACCCAGCAGAAGGGATAAGGGAATTTTCATGGTGTCTTTCAATCTATGGAATCTGTGGGAGTTCATGTAAAAAATTAGGATATATTTTCTCTGTAAGCTGCCGTTTCAGACTGAGTAGGCAGCTTATCTGACCGTGTATGGGCACTTCCCCACCTCCTGCCTGACAGATATCTGCCATAGAACCAGTCAGATATCTATCAGGCAAGTTTAAAAATCCTTTCGGGGTGGCCCCAAGTTGGATACAAGTTTGAGCATTGGCCTCAACTATCATACAATCAGATCAGCCCAATATGGCCCAGCACCATACTGGGTGGATGTATGACCACTGGCAACTATGGGCCCCTCTGATTCACCACTAAATCCCTAGATGAAAAATCGTAGAGCCCTGGGTGCCATTAATGCAAAAAGGCAGGGCATATTGCCATGTTCCCAAACTATGGACTGGCCCCACTAGTTGGGAGGGGAGCTCAACCTAAAGACTATTTAGTGTAAGAACAAGTGAGAATGGCCATTTACTGTCCAAGATGCACCTGAATGCCCAGATTGAAGGTCATTTAGGGCAAAACGTTGGGTAAAAGTGTATTTTCAGATATTTATCAGGCTAGAAACAAAGGCATTGTAATGTGATATTACACTTTGTATTGTATTTTGGATTGTCCCTCCAGCTCATGTGTTCTCTCTTTAGATAAATCCACCAGACTTATGTGTGATAAACTGTTTAGTATCCACTTATTCACCCCTTCAGCCCTAACTCTTGGTTTCCAGGGAAATCAAAGCCTGTTTGTGTAGGGGTCCTGATTTTTAGTCATGGCATTTAAGAACCTGTGGCCTTGTAATTTACATGCTAGATAAGGGATTTCTGCAGATTTTATTCTGGAATGTTACATTCTCAGTCTGGCATCCAGACCCCTTCACTCCCTCTCCCCCACACCCAGTCAGTTCTGGTTATGTACAGTTTTATCCTCCTCCCTTTTGGCCTCTCCCTTATCCCTTAATTGTGTTTCTTATTTTACACCAGTTACTGTAGGTCAAATCTTCTTGCAGAATCTGTAACAAGGCTAGGCTTTCTCTTTGAAAAAATAATTTATATATTCTGGAGCACTGTACAGGTACATATAACATGGGTGGACAATCATTGGTCTCCTGAGCCAATATAAAAATTTATATATATATTTATGTAAAGCAAGAAAGTTTTGATAATCATGGAGTGTATCATAAACCATTTTCATGTCACCATAAAAATTTTGAACAAAAATACATGAATTTTAAAAATATTGCTAAAAATTTTTTTTTAAAAGGGATTATTTCGTTCATGTTTTGATCCATAAGGGAACTTTCCCACTTTCCCAAGATGTATGCAGGCAAACACTGAGCCTAGAGGCAAAATCCGGGTGCAGACTAGGAAATAGGTTGTTCAAACAAGTGCAAACACAGGTAAAACTATAAGGGCTCTGGCACAAGGGGAAATTAGTCGCCCGCGACAAAACTCCCCGTTCGCGGGAGACTAATTTCCCCGAGTTGCCATGACCCGCCATCCCACCGGCGAACATGTAAGTCGCTGGCGGGATGGCACACGCGGCGGCGCGATTTCCCGATATTGCCGAAAAAGACTCGCGAGTCTTTTTCGGCAATTTTGGGAAATCGCGCCGCCGCGTGTGCCATCCCGCCAGCGACTTACATGGTCGCCGGTGGGATGGCGGGTCATGGCAACTCAGGGAGATTAGTCGCCCATGACAAGGGAGATTTGTTTCGTGCGACTAATCTCCCCGTGTGCCAGAGCCCTAAAAATAACTTTATTCTATCTAATAGTCTAGTAACGCATTTAGGTCCATATATTTAAGCAAAAAAATAACAAGATTAGCAGGCAGGGAAGTGTAAGGTTTTCTGACAACTTTTTCATTTACATATTACTGCTTCAGTTAAAAAATACTATGACCTGTTATCTAGAATGCTTGGCACCTGGGGTCTTCTGATTAAGGGATCTTTCCATAATTTGGATCTCCATACTATTAAAAAATAATTTAAACATTAAATAAACCGAGAAGGATTGTTTTGCCTCCAATAATAATTATATCTTAGTTGGGATCAATTACAAGGTACCAATTTATTATTACAGAGAAAAAGGAAACATTTGGAAATTAAAATTATTTGATTAAAATGGAGTCTATAGGAGATAGGCTTCCTGTAAGTCGAAGCTTTCTGGATAATAGGTTTCTGGATAACGGTTTCTGGATAATGGATCCCGTACCTGTACAAGACACCTCAGAGTTTGATGGCATGTATAGAAGCATTTGATCTTAGAGCTAGCTCTTTGAACAGTTACAGAATCCTTCTCTGCCATCTAATATTGGTTAAATTCACATTGGGGGTTAATTATGCCATGTATGTGTGAGTTTTACCTTGGGTTGCACAGTTACCAGAATTAGCAGCTGACAAACAAGCCCAGAAGTGTTTCCTGCATTACAATTCATAAGTAGACAATGCCACACTGCGGTGTTATATTCCAAAGCATGACTTTTCACAATATTATGCATTCAGTCAGGATTCCACACTTGCATTCTGTACTAACAAAGAAAATAATATCCACCCTGAAGCATTCCTGTGTTACCAGACAGCAGGGGGCAGCCTGCACTGGCTCTTATAGCACTTTAACATTTCTATATTTATGTGTCATATTTAGTGTACAAATATATTAATATAGCTATATTTTGCCTTAAATATATTAGCACAGAATGTTTTGATGAACTTATTCAAGTAATATTAAGCAAGTGATGAGATGCAATAAGTGAAACAGCTTTGGCTTTTTACTGGTCTAATATCCATATATACTGCACAATAATAATAATTGCTGTGCAGTATAGGGACGTCTGGTCACTTAGCACACACATTAGAAAATGTTCTGGGAGTTGAAATTCTAGGTTTGCACAAATATAAATTATTTTTGTTTCCATGAGTGCTGTTAGCACAAAAGCACATGTCCTGAAACACCACTAATATTCCCTGTTCTACAACCTCGGAAATGATGGTTTTGACGTATTAATATCTTTGTATCTGTGTACATTAAGGTAAATGAATGTGAAGGTTTGCACATTTCAGATATTTTTTCCCCTTCAGAAGTCGCGCAAAGTAGCCTTCAGGAGGAAAGTTTGTGTGACTTCTGAAAGCCAAAGTGATGTGTAGGCCTTTCCACTGCCAACTCCTATTGTTGGAGGTTGAAAGGCATTTTGGTTAGTTGTCCGCATTAGCAGAGATCTATCGCGGGTGACTAACTTGATTTGTCGGACATTAGCCTAAAATAGGTGGCAAATAATGGCTGGGTGGGAATATATATTATAAGGCAGGTTGCAGCTGTGCCCCAAGCTCGCTGCGCCCTAGGCAGTTGCCTTTTCTGCCTACCCCTAGTTCCGGGCCCTGGTCCAGAGCTTAAAGTAAAATCAAATACATTTAAATAAAGTCAAATAAATTTGTTGCCCATGTATTCCTGTCTCCTGTGCAGCCAAGAAATGGCTACTGTCATTTGCCTAAAGGTTTGGCTTCAGTTTGACTGAACACTTGGCCAAACTGGAATCTTGTAAAAAGTGCTACAAATCAGTCAAATCTTGGATTTGATATGTCCCTACAAGGGCATTTCTTACCTCTGTGCTACCCTTTTACGATGCTGCTTCTCCCTCACACAGCACGCTTACTTTAAGGCTAAGGACCCACGGAGCGGTTCAGTTGTCCGCGATAGACTATCTGCTCTGAAATGCCTTTCCACTGGCAACTATAGGAGCCGCTGGTGGAAAGGCCATTGCATTGCTTTGTTATTGTGAAGTTAGGCAAAGTTTCCTCCTGAAGGCAACTTTGCACAACTTCGGAAAACCAAAGCAATGCAAAGAGCTTTTCACCGGCAACTCCTATTGTTGCCAGTGGAAAGGCATTTCAGAGCGGTTAGTCGCCCGCAATAGTAGAGATCTAACGCGGGCGACTGAACCGCTCCATGTAAACTTACAGGGGGCTAATCGCTACTACAGAGAGCACTGTACACTAGAGGAGCCAAATTTCTGGTTTATTAATTGGAAATTCAGTTTTTCGTACTGGTGGTATCTCTATATGTTATCTATATGCATGGATTTTATGTGCATATAAAAACAAATTAGAGTAAGCATATGCAAATTAAATAGCCGCTATAAGAAAATGAATTATTGAACTGTAAGGACTCTGGCACACGGGGAGATTAGTCGCCCGTGACAAGGGAGATTTGTCGCAGGCGATTTCAGCAAATCGCCGAAGTTGCCTCGCAAGGCATTTTCGCCGATTTGCCAAAATCGCCTGTGCAGCGTGTGCCATCCCACCGGCGACTTACATTTTCGCCAGTGGGATGGTAGTTCGGGGAGATTAGTTGCCTAAGAACAGGGAGATTTGTCGCAGGCAGCTAATCTCCCCATGTGCCAGAGCCCTAATAGAATACAAAAAAAAAATCTGATCCAGTAAGCATCTTTATCTGCTTGAGAGCCAGACAATCAGATTGCCTGACAATTGGCCTGTGTGTAGCCACCTTCATCAGCCTTACCTACAGACTAAACAGCCGCCTCTATTTACCAAAGCACACATTTCACACTGATGTTACACATTTTATCTCAAAACAAATTCTCAGTTCTTTCCAAACTTTCCAGGCAGGCAAATTCCTCACGGTGCTCTCAGAATAAACTCTTCTACGGGATCCAAGAAGAAACCTTTTATTCACTTGAGATATAGTCATCCTTGCATTTGCTGCCTCACAGTTTTTTAACTGCATCTATTATTTTTTTATCTCTGATGCAAAAAGGATTTAGTGAAGTAGATAAGGGGCCTGCAATGATATATTGTTTTAAATTTATTGCAGTTGCAAGATAATGTTGATTTCATTGTCACATAGTGAGATATCCACACATGCAAAGATATGGTTAGGTTCATTGGTGTAATCCTGGCTCCAACAGCTATTATCCCCTTTATTGTAATGCAATTGTTTGGCCCTAGGGCCAAGTAATCTGATTAGACTTTAGGTGGGCATATCGGGAGAATGAACCGCTTGTTTGGTGACTTTTTCCAAGTCTGCAAGAAAGCATTACCACAAACCCACTAGGGCATCAGGAAAACTCCCAGTGGTCTCTCGTCTCCCATTTCACAAATCTTCTATGCCTGCACCATAGCTATGGAAATGTTGGGAAGTGGAGATCAAATGGGAGCAAAGACACAACAGAACAGAAGAGGCAGAAAGGGAAAGTGAACTACAAATGCAGAAAAACAGAGAAAGAACCAGGAAAGGGTTTGTACACATAGGGGCACATTTACTAATCCACGAATCCGAATCCCGAATGGGAAAAATTCAGGTTGGATACGATAATTTCTGATGATCGCAAATATCACGAAAATGCTTCACGGTAATAGCGTATAGGCATCCGAAAGTCACAAAATTTTCGTATCGAATGATCGTACACGGCGGGAAAACAGCCTTCCGAAAGTCACGATAATTTCATATTGGCGGTCAAACAATATTTTCGTAACGCAAATGAAAATATCATACTGCTGCACGAAAAAACATGAAAAATTCTGCCTTTTGAAGCCTTACATACGACCTGCCAAAATGAAAGGCCGAAAAAAGTGTAACCAAAGTGTTAATGAATTCCTTAATGTTCGTATGTTTTGTGGATTAGTAAATGTGCCCCATAGAGTTGCATACACGTAGAGATTTGCTTGTTAGGTAGGTTGGCAAACAAGTGTAACACTGCCAGATCTTGCCACCTGCTCACTGGGCCATATCAGATCAATGGTTGGCTCATACCCATGAGTACAGCCTTCGCCCAACAGGATTGTCAAGCCTGCCCAATAGATATCTGGCCAATATTGGCCAGGCTATCCCAAGTGGCCCATATATAAGTTGGCTTTCTGCAGGGACTGTGTCAACATTTATTGGCCTGTGTATGGCCAGCTTAAGAAAGCAAGAGAGAGTTGAGATAGAAGGAGAAAATACTATATTTGTAATGAGTATTTGGCCTTTAGTTTTCTGGTAGGTCTATAGCCTCCCATTCTAACACTAGGTACAGGCTGCAGGTTTATATTGTAGGCAAAGCAATTGGTGTTTACATCACAGATAAAGGAGCAAACATGAATATTACAGTATGTGTTTTCAGTAAATACACCATCTGTGCATTCTTACAGTTACATTTCTGGTGCTTTAAAGGTTGCCTTGCTCTGGGGTAATGCCTCACTAAGTATATGCAATGTATCTGTAATTGTGCTCCATTTAGGAAGGGTGTGTATTAGGTGTGTCAGGGGCAGAGGGGTTTCATCCCCCTGGGGCAGTTTTTCCCAAAATGAAGCTGGCATTGTACAACTCAACTCATTTGATTAATCCTCATTAAAGTTTACCACAGGCAATGGTATAACTAGTTACAGAGCCCCATAGCATTTTAACCCCCCCCAAAAAAACTTTATAAGGGGGATCACACTCTTTAAAAGTTAGAGTCACAGATTTATGGCTCATTAAAAACTGGAAGTCATGGGGCAAAATCTATCAATTTTTTGCACCCTGCCTTCCAGCTTCAATGAACTGCACAGGTCCCCATGCACTGCGTTTCTGAGCACAGAGACCACCCTGTGAATACAGTGCTGTACTGAGAAGGGATGAGAGCGGGAGGCATAAAGTTGGGTGCCCCCTCAACTCAATCTGATGGACACAGTGTCTTGTACTTACTAACTTCCAGCAATGTATGTATGTGTAACTTTATTTATAAAGCGATACTTATGTACGCAGCGCTGTACAGTAGAATACATTAATATAAACAGGTGTATTAAAATAGATAAATACAAAGTATTACAATAAGCACAAATAAATACAAGATATAGTTGCAATAAGTTAAGAGTCAAAGACACAAGAGGTCCCTGCCCCATAGAGCTTACAATCTATATGTGCTTTTCCCCTTGTGTCGGATTTTAAATCCAGTACAAGTTGCATAATGTAGGCAGTTCCCAGGGCCAAAGTGTTTTCTGAATGAGCAGCAAGGGCTATATTATTGCACTTATTAGTTCTTTTTTTTATTTCTAGCTAAGTAAATGACATCTTTTGAGCTCCACCATTTCTCCTCTCTTTTAGAGGAAGGGGGTCCACTGGTGTTTAAGATCACTGGCAGTTTTCTTGATGCCCTAGCAAGCCTGTGGTAATGGTTTCTTGTTTTCTGGTTCCCTGGAACCATTTTGGAGTGTGGCATTACCCAATACTGAGATGTTATTGTGGCAAATAACTAGGTTAAGAGCATGATTATTATTGATAATGACGCCTAAAAGGGATTGGGATGGGTAATTATTACAAACAAACCCTAGCAGCTGAAACTTGATTTATTTCTTGAAATAGCTCTGAAGTGTGTAGCCTGGGGCAGTGCTTTTTGTGGCTATTATGTGCCTTCTATAATTTATTGCTTTCTTTAAAGCAACAGGGTAATCAAATTGCTCAGATCACAGCTGTAATGTAAAATGTAGAATAAGGTACATCACAGGGCATAGCTATTCACTTTACATAGTTATTTACTTGCCTTTTACTCCCTCTAATACATCCTCTTCCATATTGGCACGCCTATCACTTACTTGCCCTTAGAAATTGATTTAGAAAACATTGTAATTCTCTATTATTTTTCTATTATTATCTATTCCAACCCCTTGTATATGAGGCTGAACCACTGAAAACAGAACATTTCTGGACCAAAAAATCATCAGCCGAAAGTTATCCTTCAAATGCAAATTATGGTTTTAGATTTAGTATTTGGTATTTGGACAGATTTTTGGGAATGGATTCCATATTTGACAAAAATATACAGATTCAGTGCTTCCTTACTTGCAGGGGCACTGCTACTTTCTTGCTGTTATACTTTAGAAAAGATTACATTGTGATTTTGCAATGCAATTTTTTTTTGTTTATTTTCAGTGCCTTCCTTCAGTCCCAGTAAATGCAGAACAAACCTATTGGCCGCAGGATGCTTGTGGGTGTGTCATACAATACTCTTCAAAAATAATTAGTATGGGTATCGGACCCCTTATCCGGAAACCCATTATCCAGAAAGTTCTTAATTACGGAAAGGCCATCTCCCATAGACTCCATTTTAATCAAATAATTCACATTTTTGAAAATGATTTCCCTTTTCTCTGTAATATTAAAACAGTACCTGTACTTCATCCCAACTAATATATAATTAATCCTTATTGGAGACAAAACAATCCTATTGGGTTTATTTAACATTTAAATGATTTTTTTAATAGACTTAAGTTAGGAGATCCAAATTACAGAAAGACCCCTTATCCAGAAAACCCCAGGTCCCTAGCATTCTGGATAATGGGTCCCATACCTGTAAAAAGTTTATTTGATGTAGAACAACCCCACTAAGCATCATCCGCCCCCCCCCCATTTAACCATGGGTGACAAGCTGATTGCTGCTATTAACTGCCTCTGCTTTAATTAAGGTAAAGTAAAACATTGTTGATTTTTTTAATCCATTATTTTAGGAATGGCTGTTATCTTTTGCTATGTGAAAGCAACAATTTCAGGAATTGACAGTAAGGGGTATATTTATCATGCTGTGTAAAAAGTGGAGTGAAGCATTATCAGTTATGTTGCCCAGAGCAACCAATCAGCAATTAGATTTCAACAGTTAGAAAACCAAAGCAAAGCATCTGATTGGCTGCTATAAGCAACACCACCGGCAATGATTTACTCCACTTTTTACACAATATGATAAATATACCCCTAACTGTATAAGGTTCTCAGTGAGAGTCTTATTAGGGCTAATGTCATTGGGTGAATTCCCTGATTGGTTCCAGTGGAGCAGGTCCAGTGAGTGAGCATCCCGCTCAGCCACCCCCCCCCCCCCCACTTTGTTCTAGTGTCAAAATATATAAAGTAATTATGAAGGTAGGCGTTCTTCTGTCATGCTCCCCAATGCTAAGAGCATGGTATCCGCCTACCTCTGCCCAAATAGGTTGGATTTTGTTCCAGAAATGCACACTTTAGCGATTTCTGTGTGTGCACAAATGGAAGCCATTTCTGTCACTTACTTCCATGGCTCAAATTCCACTAAGTGTGCCATTAGCCCACAGATTAGAAAACATGCTGCACAGACTCACCCAAACATTCATAAAAAAAATACAGTACAAGAAACAAAGCAAAGCCTGATTTATGAGGTGAGGAACAGGAAAAGAAAGGGCACACAGCAGTGTTGTGTCCCAAGCTTTAAAGATAGGTGCAATTTTGCATCCATTAGTGAAGTTGTACCTGGGGCAATGGTAACTGTTACTTGATGTTTTATGGTGAATAATTGGGCAAGGTCTCCCTTGCTGATGGCACACCCATATACCCATTCATTCATTATTTGAAACTGCCTGTCGCCACCCTTAGTAACCTGTTTAAAGATGCCATCAAACCATCATTATAAGCTAATTGAGTCTTGGATTTCACAGGACTTAAAAGTCCCACAAATTGGGTATCAGTGCCTGTCTGTGAACTTGTCACTAACCAGAACAAATGAAATGAGCTGCTCAGACAGGTTTCAGATGACTTTATGATAAAGCAATGAGACTCCCAGAGATGGAAGTCCTTTATAAATGTAATAGATGGTGGAAAGTTTGTACTTGTTCTTGTGACCCACAGCGGCCTATCAGCAGGCAGCATAGACACCAGTACCTTTGGAAACAGCCTGGTCCGGACTTGGATCTAAAATAGGCCCAAACAGCCCCCCTCCAGCCCAATAAATAGTGACTGTCTATGGCATCTTACAGCAGCCCCTCTGGCATTTGCCAGAACCCACAGATTGCCAGTCCGGGCCTGGATACAGCTTTCCTCTTTGCACCTGCGTTGTGTTTATAAATGAGCAAACGTTGCTGTTTCAGAGCATCATAATACCCATAATCCACTGCTGGAGGTTCCTCCATGCATATTTACACTATATGGCAGAGCTGTAAAAAATGTTTATTTTATGGGCAAGCACAATTTTGCTAGGCAACGGGATAATGAGTAGTGAAGAGCACTGCAGCAGCGGGCAAAGTTGCTTCATATTTACAACACCACGCAGGCTTGGAAGGTGAAGCCCTTGAGAAATGTGTTACATCCTTTTCCAGACTTTGGAAAACAAAGGGCTGGGGGTGACTTACTGTGAATACAGGGAGAAACACGAGAGCTTCGCAAAACTGGTTAAATCTGGTTCCTCTCTATTCTAATCGCTATCCAATTTCTTATTTTCCTTTAAAGTCCAGTTCTTTTGCACCTGTAACGCACCCCACGCTTCTGATCTGAGCCCTCAGGCTCCTCACCCATTTCCTTTGGAGTTTATCATGCCAAAAATCAACATTATAACTCTCTGCTGAAAAATACAGCTGAAAATCCAAATCCGACAATTCAGCAGGTAGAAGTCAGTAGCAGAGGTCCCTTCCCTTTCCTTAAAGATCCTTCTTTTGTCACAAACTGTAGAGGTTTCGGATTTTTGATAGTTGTTTTTTGGTGCGATAACTCAAAAAAAGTCGAGTTTTTGCAGCGACAATTCGAAAAATTTGAGTTGTCGCAGATAAAAGTCACAGCGACTTTTCCATTCTGATTTTTTTTGTAAATGCTAGACATTCTAGGAAATGAGTTTAGTCAAGTTTGAAAATTAAAAAAAATTGGAAATTATAGAGTTTTAGTAAATGCGCCCCTAGGAGTGATGGGCAACATGCAAGATTTCAGGGCCCCAGACTATTCATAAGGGCCACACATTACACACGTTTGAATCTCCATACCATAAGTCTGCTAAAAATCATTTAAGAATAAAATAAAATAAATTGTGTTGCCAGCAATATGGATTAATGCAGCTTAGTTACCATCAAGTACAAGGTTTTATTAGTACAGAATGAGAAGGAAAACATGTTTAAATATTAGAATTATTTCCTTATAATGAGCTTTCTGGATAACAGGATTCCATATAAGGGATCCCGTACTTTTTATTAAGTGCTTTATATTGCTGTCCAAGTATCATTCTGGCCTATAATGATCCTTCTAGTATTATTGGATGCTTCCTGGTGGGTCCCTTAGTATGTGGCTCTCAGATAAAAAAAATGGGATTGCTGATCTAAAATCAAAACTCTTGCAGTTATTTACAATGTCCTTAGCCTATGACTATATTCTTTTCTTGTATTTTTAAGTAGGGTAAAAACTGTACCTTTGAATTAGTTACAGGCCACAACCCTGAACTACATACATTGTGAGGGGCATTTACTAATGGTCAACATTTTTGTTTGTCACAATTTGTATTTTTTTTTTCACCAAAATACGATTTTGGCTCAGAAAGAAATGATGATTGAATGATTTTTTTCCCATTTATTATGCAACAAAACTACGATAAGTCTGGAAGGAAAAAATACGCCATCTAAAAGCTGTCGAAATCATGTAGAAGTCAATGGGAGGTTTCCCTTTTACAACTGGAAGATCTTTCATTGCTTTGTGGTTTTAGAGGTTTTTTGGGCTTCTGATGCTTTCATTTGTGTGCCACTACAAAAAAGTTGTGGTTTTCTCATTTTTTGCTGCATGTTCTTGAAACAACCACAATAATCCCTACCCTTGGAGTTCAGTAAACACTACTGTCCTGCTTCAAACATACTTTATTGTTCACTTTCTGCATATACGACAATACAAATGCATCAATAGACTTTACAAATGGATCACCTACAATGCCAGAAATCCATGCAAGATAGCTTCACCATAGGTTAACATGTAGCGTCAACAACACCCGCAGCTCTGCAACAATATACAGTATTCTGTGGTTCATTACCACCTGCTGCTAGGCTGGTATTGCTCAGTTTTAGTCACTCTCTATCCCATTGTCCTGATAAACCAGAACTCAAACAGTCTGCAGTACACTGTCTCTGTGTCATCCATTGTTCCTAGGTTTCAGCTGATCCCGTGCTTCCATGGGTTTTACCAGTGTCAGGGTTTGCTCTTGTAATTTGAGATTCCTAATTCACAGCCCAGTGGCTCTCTAGAAGTTGCTGCACTACAGCTCAGGGTACCTATTCTAAAAAAGATTGAAAATTGATTTAGTTTCTTAGTAGGCACATAGTTGCAAATGTGCTGGTAAAGTAAAGGTAGCCCCATACTGCCAGATCAATCTGGGCCTGATTTAGCTTCCCACATGCAGGGCCAAATCAGGCTGATCCAATCTTTGAGCCTTTAGACAATCATGCATTGGGGCTTTGGGGGCCCTTAGACAAGGGCAGCATCAACGTTTTTTGGCCAGAAATCAATTGGGTGGGCCCCTTAACAGGTCAATAAGTTGCTGAGTTGGTATGGAGGCAGTTTTTATTGGACTGTATATGGCCACCTCTAGCCTACTAATGTCTCCAATATATACATAAAGTATCTGCTCCAACTGTATGTTCCCCAGTGTGAATCTGCCCTTTTTGTGTTCTTCATATCACTTTCTGGTTTATTTAGCATTAAAACTCTTTTGTGGTTGCATGGCCTGAACAGAAAGAGCAAAACATGAAAAACAATAATGAAAGAGACTGGTTATTTCTATCTATTAATCAACTGACATAACTATACGGGAAGCAGCCTCTGCCACTGAGGGGACCTGGGTAAGGACTGGCTGGATCAAAGGTTACACATGAATGTGCATAAGTGCACATTGGACTTCGGGGGCCCCAGTGCCATAACATTATTCCCTTGTATAAAGCTGTAAGCGTATATTTAAAGGGGTAGTTCACCCTTAAAGGAGAAGAAAGTCATTTTGGCATTTTACTGCCAATAGGTTTGCCACATTAGTGCCACCTAGAATGCTATATTTATTCTGCAGAATCTTTCTCAGTTTGCTTAAGATAGCAGCTGCCATTTTAAGTAGCTTCCTTCCTGCAGGTCTAGCCGTTAGAGCTGAGATCACACATTCCTAAGAGTGGGGGGAGGGAGTTCTTAGCATTCTGGTGGGAGGGGGAGCAGGAGAGGGGAGAGAGCTGCGCAGACTCTGGCCACGGAAATTAAGTATGTTTCTGATAAAGATTACTTAGTTTTTACCTTTCCTTCTCCTTTAAATTAACTTTTAGTATAATGTAGAAAGATAAGTAATAAAAAGTAACAATGACAATAAAAATGTAGCCCATCAGAGCAATAGTTTTTGTTTTTTTGAAAGCTGGAAAGAGTAGGAAGAAGAAAGCAAATAATTAAAAGACTTGAAAAAAAATACTAAGTGAAGACCTATTGAAACGTTGCTAAGAACAGGCCATTCTATAACATACTAAAATGTAACCTAAAGGCAAAACATATCTATAATATAATGTTTCAAATATAGCCTTTATCATTTTATTATATTATTGTTTTTGATGTTTATTGTTTTCAATATTTACTTTTTATGTCCCACGGCCATCCAGGTAGGAGGCTAAAGTAGGATAATTCCAATGTTTGGGCCCCAGATTGTAACACAGGCCTAAAGGAAGACCTTTCGAAAGAGGACTGTGTCAATGACCATGATTTTCTGATCAATAGGATGTGTTTGTGGCGTAGCTAACTGTGCCCCCCCTCTGTAATCCTGACACGCACGCTAAAAACTTCCGCAACCAGCAAAGACTCAGATACACAGTTATTCTTGGATGTTTTACCATACCCACTAAGGAGATTTAGCATGGGCGACAAAATATTCTGCTTGCTATCGGCCCAAGTTTGGGGGCCTACTGAGTAGGCTCAGAAAGATAAATAGGACTGGCATACATAGCAATTCCAGGTACTTTGTTGCCCAGGCAATTAGTAGCCCGGTGTCCCCTACCTGCCACCTGCTAGATCAGCACCAAAAAAAAATCAGCACCAGAAAAATCAAAGATGGCTATGCATTCCACTGCTTTGCTTAGGCCCCTTTTTTTGTTTAAATTGCCCAGCTTGTCTGTGTGTATGGTGCCTGGTAGGCAGTGGCATCAGCCAGAAGATGGAAGGGCAGAGGGCACACAGTGTTTGGTAGGCACCTGGGGTGTGGTTGTCTAGTGGGCTCTAGGTACCCCAGTCAGACATTGATGGAATCATCCCCCAATTTCAAAAGTGATTGCCTTCATCTCTGAGCGAACTGGAGTGTATCAGGCAGGTGTTGCTTGGAAAAGTTAACTGCAACCCTATTAATCACTATGTGCACAAATACCTAACAAGGGGCATTTAATAGAGAAAACAAAGAGCAGTGTGTACCTGCTGGGTGGAATAAATGTAGACCCGGCATTGCAGCTGATGAAATACTGTATAAGATCCTCACCTTGTGATTTATACCCCCTCCTCCTTTTTAATTTTAGACGGTCAGTATTTTTATTTAATTTGTGTGTTTCAACACTACTGAATATATTGCCACTTTATACAGTGGTGTGAAAAACTATTTGCCCCCTTCCTGATTTCTTATTCTTTTGCATGTTTGTCACACTTAAATGTTTCTGCTCATCAAAAACCGTTAACTATTAGTCAAAGATAACATAATTAAACACAAAATGCAGTTTTTAAATGAAGGTTTACGTTATTAAGGAAGAAAAAAAAACTCCAAATCTACATGGCCCTGTGTGAAAAAGTGATTGCCCCCCTTGTTAAAAAATAACTTAACTGTGGTTTATCAATTTCAATTTTCAATTTCAATATCAATTTCTGTAGTCACCCCCAGGCCTGATTACTGCCCCACCTGTTTCAATCAAGAAATCACTTAAATAGGAGCTACCTGACACAGAGAAGTTGACCAAAAGCACCTCAAAAGCTAGACATCATGCCAAGATCCAAAGAAATTCAGGAACAAATGAGAACAAAAGTAATTGAGATCTATCAGTCTGGTAAAGGTTATAAAGCCATTTCTAAAGCTTTGGGACTCCAGCGAACCACAAATGGCAAAAACATGGAACAGTGGTGAACCTTCCCAGGAGTGGCCGGCCGACCAAAATTACCCCAAGAGTCAACTCATCCGAGAGGCCACAAAAGACCCCAGGACAACATCTAAAGAACTGCAGGCCTCACTTGCCTCAATTAAGGTCAGTGTTCACGACTCCACCATAAGAAAGAGACTGGGCAAAAACGGCCTGCATGGCAGATTTCCAAGGCGCAAACCACTTTTAAGCAAAAAGAACATTATGGCTCGTCTCAATTTTGCTAAAAAACATCTCAATGATTGCCAAGACTTTTGAGAAAATACCTTGTGGACCGACGAGACAAAAGTTGAACTTTTTGGAAGGTGCGTGTCCCGTTACATCTGGCGTAAAAGTAACACAGCATTTCAGAAAAAGAACATCATACCAACAGCAAAATATGGTGGTGGTAGTGTGATGGTCTGGGGTTGTTTTGCTGCTTCAGGACCTGGAAGGCTTGCTGTGATAGATGGAACCATGAATTCTACTGTCTACCAAAAAATCCTGAAGGAGAATATCCGGCCATCTGTTCGTCAACTCAAGCTGAAGCGATCTTGGGTGCTGCAGCAGGACAATGACCCAAAACACACCAGCAAATCCACCTCTGAATGGCTGAAGAAAAACAAAATGAAGACTTTGGAGTGGCCTAGTCAAAGTTCTGACCTGAATCCTATTGAGATGTTGTGGCATGACCTTAAAAAGGCGGTTCATGCTAGAAAACCCTCAAATAAAGCTGAATTACAACAATTCTGCAAAGATGAGTGGGCCAAAATTCCTCCAGAGCGCTGTAAAAGACTCATTGCAAGTTATCGCAAAGGCTTGATTGCAGTTATTGCTGCTAAGGGTGGCCCAACCAGTTATTAGGTTCAGGGGGCAATTACTTTTTCACACAGGGCCATGTAGGTTTGGATTTTTTTTCTCCCTAAATAATAAAAACCCTCATTTAAAAACTGCATTTTGTGTTTACTTGTGTTATCTTTGACTAATAGTTAAATGTGTTTGATGATCAGAAACATTTTGTGTGACAAACATGCAAAAGAATAAGAAATCAGGAAGGGGGCAAATAGTTTTTCACACCACTGTATATACATGCTGATAATAATCATAAACGGTAGGAGACAACAAGGAAAGGATTCAGTGCTAAGATAGGTCAGTAGCCTTTGAAGTGAGACAATTGGTTTCTTCCTTCCTTCTCAGGTCTCTGTCTCTTTCCCTCAGGCACCAAATTGCAGACCGTTATTCTGTAGGGTTTAGTCTCCGATAAAATCTGAGGAATGTGCGGTTGGGTGCAAATGCCCCATTACAGGGAAAAGGTACTTCTGTTCTTGAAAAACCACTTACAACACATCTAAAGCAAATGACAGGTATTACAGGAATTTAGCCTATGTTTTAGGTAATTAAGTACAATTTAGTTTAGTTTTTTAAGCATAAATAGAATGCAGATTGTGGCTGCTGGAGGCAGGAGGGGAGATGGCACCACTGAAGTTATAAGAAATACTGGATTATAATGCAGTCATCACTCATATCATTGACACTGAGCTTTGGTGAGCACCTCATTATTCTTTCAGCCCCTCTGGGAAATAGTTTCTGCATATTACAAGAAAGCTGCCCCCCACCCTCTCTGGAATTCCTTTCCACATTCCATTAGACTTTCTTCTAATCCCTCTGCTTTCAAAAATGTAATGTTAAAGCACATTTCTTTATTGAAGTTTATCTCCATCCTGCCTTGCATCTCTTTACTATATAGACTGTATGTCACTGCTACCTGCTCAGCTCAGTACTCAGTGCCATATAACCTCCTGACTATCCTGTATCTCTTAAACCACAAATATCTATTGTGCAGAGGCTCTGATCATTACTTATTCACACACAATCATGTGGGTAAAGGTGGCCATACACGCACCGATATTATCGTACGAAACCTCGTTTCGTACGATAATCGGTGCGTGTATGGCATGTCAGCGAGCCGACCGATATCGCAGGAAGCTGCTGAAATCGGTCGGCTCGCCGATCGGCCAAGTTAGAAAATTTTGATCGGGCGCCATAGAAGGCGCCTGACCAAAATTCTCCCTTCAGAGCTGAATCGGCAGAAGGAGGTAGAAATCCTATTGTTTCTACCTCCTTACCTGCCGATTCAGCCCTGAATGGTGTGTGGCGGATCTGACGATGTTTCGTGCGACCGACGGTCGTACGAAACATCGTGAGATCGCCACGTGTATGGCCAGCTTAAGATATATAATGCCCCAATATTTCCCACCTAGTGGCAACAATGGATTTAACATTTAATGATTTATTCCAGTGAAGAAAATAATTTGAATCCATAACTGGATAATCATGGGAAGATACAGAAGTGTTTTAAACTTAACTATTCCCATGCACTGCCATTAAAAGGTATTTTCAGTTACAGGTATGGGACCCTTTAACCAGAATGCTTAGGACCTTGTGTTTTCTAGAAAAGGAGTCTTTCTGTAATTTGGATCATCAAGTCTACTAAAAAAAAAATCATTAAAACATTTATTAAACCCAATAGGATTGTTTTGCCTCCAATAAGGATTAATTATATTGTAGCTGAAATCAAATACAAGGTAAGGATATTACAAAGTAATTAAAATAGAGTCTATGGCAGATGACCAACCCATAATTATGAGTTTTATGGATAATGGGTTATAGAATAAAGGACGAGGAGTGTAGTTGTGGTGCCATTGCCCTAAATTTTTCTCCTCTCTGGTTGTGACTCTAGACACAATATAGCAATATAAGTCAGTTCTACACGTTTGTTAATCACCTGGCTTCTGCAACATTGTTTCAGGAGTGAAAAGGGCAGATACAATTATATTTACAAAAAATCTTTGAAATCATTGAATCTGTAAATTATGCACAGTGGAAATGTGTATAGAATTACATTTTATTTCTTAATTATGTAAAAAAACTGTGGGGATCCCTTAAACACATGGAGCAGGGTGGAGATCCCTTTAATATGTGTGCTGCCAGTTGGGTAACTGTACGTTACTGGCCCTTGAGCATCATTTTTTGAACAGGGTCGGACTGGGGGGTGCAGAGCCCACCGGGACTTCTGCCTCAGGGGCCCCTGCACCCCCCCAACACCCTTCGACCCCCTCCCCCAAGCACGCCTAAATGAAACTCACCTGTGGCACTTCAGGGAAGGGAGACCAGCAGATCGTGGGAGCGCCTTGGGGGTTCAAGTCTGGGAAGGGGGCCCACCGGGTTTTTTCCCGGTACCCCGGCGGCCCAGTCCGAAGCTGTTTTTGAAGCTACCTAAGATAAGATATGTTTAATAAACATTTACAGTATTGCTAAAGATTTATCAGTCATCACTTTATAAACATATACCTATGTATATGCTCATGAGTCATGCTCATGAGTCATAAAAAATTGTGCGGGACTGAATTATTATGGCAAGTTCTATGGGTTACTTACACATATTTCTTTAACAATCACAATGAAGAAGCAATAAAAGTAGTTAATAGAAAGAATATGTATAGTGTGAACATTTTTCCCTTTAAACATTAGTGGGCCATAATCCGCCATCATGCCATGCCGTCTCTGTCTTTGTATTTTTACAGAAGAGTTGCATGGCCCAAGACACCCCCTGGTAGGTTTAACTTTTCTTATCCCTTAGGGCTCTGGCACACGGGGAGATTAGTCGCCCACGACAAATCTCCCTTTTTGCGGGCGACTAATCTCCCCGAATTGCCATCCCACCAGCGAAAATGTAAGTTGGCGGAGGGATGGCACACGCGGCGGCGCGATTTCTGCAAATCGCCGAAAATGTCTCGCGAGGCAACTTCGCCGATTTGCCGAAATCGCCTGCGCAGCATGTGCCATCCCACCGGCGAAAATGTAAGTCGGGGAGATTAGTCGCCCGCCAACAGGGAGATTTGTCGTGGGCGACTAATCTCCCCATGTGTCAGAGCCCTTAATGCACACAAAAACAATGGCCTTGTCTTGTTATACAAGTGAAAAGACAGACAACCATTAGCCAGTTAAAACACATTTCATAATATTCTAATGTTAATATGATACAGACAATGAACCAGACAGGTTTTGCAACAGAGGAAAAGCAAACAATATTTAGTGAACAGTCAGTTACTTTCTCTTTTTAGGACTCACTTTTACGACTTTCTAAAGTAAACACTCTGGTGATTAAAGGGACTTAAACGATGTCACTTACGCACTTTGAAAAATAATTTAAAAAATAGCTGTAACCAGGCCCAGGCATTTAAGGAGTAATGGCAAATATTATATAATTCAGGGATATCAACCAGCAACCCTCTAACAACAGCAGGAGGGCCACATTTTTACATCCCCCAAAATATCTAGCAATAATGATTTATTAATAATAATAAAGAATATTATTAGTTGTAGTAGTAGTAGAATTAGTAGTATTAACATAGCTTCCAACTGTCCTGACTTTCATGGGACATTCCTTTTTTTGACAGCTCAGCCTGCAGTCCAGTATCCTTACTGAAAAGTCCTGCACTGAACGCTAGAAAAGATACATTGTTTCTCAAATTAATTAAAAAGTAGGTGTTCGGCAGAGAGCCCAGAATACTCAACACCTGCACTGAGATACAATTGTAACTAATAAGCTAAACAGATCTCTTGGATGAACTGACACTTGCAGCTTAAAGGGAAATTACACCTTTTTTTAACAAAACTGTAATAACACATAAAACGACCCTAAAACTCTCAGAAATGTGTTCAAATTTTAAATAACCCACCAAATTTAGTCAAATGGGAGTGGTATTTTGGGGGTGTGGTTGCGGCATTTCTTTTAGTCCCTCTTTCCCAAAATGTTGGGAGGTGTGGTATTAATAACCATAAAAATAATAATAACAACACTTATTTATAAAGTTCCAACATAGTCTGCAGTGCTGGCTACACAACAGATGGGTGATTACAATGAACACACAGCCAATAACCTACACAAAAGGTACAGAGGTCCTGCTATTGTGTAGCCCAATATGGACTGTAGGAGGCTCTTCTTGGAGTAAAACTGTGCTTCCAAGACTTGCCCCCAAGCCAGAAATGTAAAAACAGGCACCTGGGAGCAACATCAAAGTTGGTAGTGAGCAACATGTTGTTTCTGAGGCACTGGTTGGGGATCACTGATCTACAGTCATTGTGGCACAGGGGTTATGCCCATGAATGAGGAGCCATAAGGCTGATGGCAGACGAGGCGTAGGGCGGATATTTTTGGCAAGCAGAAAATCGCTTGCTGAAAATACCACCCTACGCCTCCTACATGTACCTGCACCTGAGCGTATTCCATTCATTGGGGTGCAGGCACATGTAGAAGCATAGGGCGGTATTTTCAGCAATCGCTTTTCTGCTTGCCGAAAATATCCATCCTACGCCTCATCTGCCATCAGCCTAAATGAGTTGGCAGGAGAGATAGTTAACCCCACCACCCGTTTGCCACAGACAGAGTTTAATGCGAATATGCACACTTTTGTGTTTTCTCAATTAAATCAGCTGTGTGAGCGCTAATAAGGCCGCACCTTGTGAGATTTATTACAGGTGAGAATGTGCAGCTCCATTTACTTTCCTACAGAAGTGCGATTCCTCCACCCTTTGTGTTTTACAGTAAACTGTCGTCATCCATTCATGCCCCCCCTCCCCTGCCGGCTCATCTGGAGGGGGCAGGTAACAAATTCCTCAGGGGATTGAGTTACACAAACGAGACTCACTAGGAAAACAATCTCTCTACCCACATCCTATCACCATATCAACCGCTGCAAAGGCAAACACCGGATTATCCAGGAGGGAGTCCACTGCCACAGTACAACCTATACATCATTCTGTATTCACACATACACACTCACGTATGTACATTTCTCAGAGCCCCTTTATTATAGCAAGTAGGGTTGCCCAACCTATGGCCCTTTAATAATCTGTGGGTGCTGGGAAGTCAGGCAACACTAATAGCTAAGCAAGGTATATATTTTAGGATCTGCTTATATGGCAAAGGTCGCCAAATTAGCAAATCTTTTTCCTATCTGGTTGCATTGGACTAATCTAGTCATTCAGCCCTGAGATCAGTGATTGGATCACATGGATGGACTGAACCACTGCCTGTGGATCAGCCCAATAGAGTCCTTTTCCAGTGTTAAACTGCTGAATATAAAATTGAGCCACAGAGAGGTATAGACCAATATGGCACTGGCGTAACTAAAAGTTACTGGGCCACACATCAAACTCAATTTAGGGCCTATCTATCAAGATATATTAAAATTGCTTATTAATTAGGACCTTACTGGGCCCCCTGCACCCCTTGGCCCCCCTGCAGGTTCTGCTTCTGCTGTAGTTATGCCCCTCCAAGGAGGGCTTCATTTTGGCCTCACAGAGAGGCCAAAACAGTGTGAGATTTAAAAGCCAATTAAGCTCTTTTACAACCAAGGAGTGGATAGTGCAAAAAACCATAATATTTTTAGTATTTACACCTTGCCCATAGGCATAAAAAATCTACCTGAAATGCCTTCCCACTTACAGTAAAGTGAATTGCTGGCCAAATGGCATATTCGTTTTCTGAAGTTGCCCAAAGTTTTCGGCGCAGGTGTGCCACTGCCTTTATTGGCTAACTAGATTATAAAATGCTTCTTAGGTCCCTGCTTCAGGGATACCATGCCATGTAGAAAGCAGGTCACACAGGTCACTCACGACTTCATGTGGCTAAGAACATTTTGGATCTGCTACAAAACCCCTCTACTTTTAATTTACAGTTCCATAAATTGAAACTGCCCAGTATAAACAGCGGCGTAAGTTTGTCGCGCTGGGCTTCCCTGCAGAAAAATCTTTTGAGAGGTCCAGTTCCTCCTCCCCCTCCCGGACCTGACCAAGCCAGTAGAGGGGCTGGGGGACAAAGGTTAAGCAGACCCTGTGGTCTGGGCCCAGACAGATACCACCTTTCCCTGGCAGGCTCCAACTCTTATAGTGAAGCTGGCAGTTCCACTGGAGGGCCGCTGCTTGTACAATCCTTTTGGAGGTGGAGGGCCCCTGCTTGTACAAACCTGTTCTATTATACATTACATTTCCCATTTTAACAGGTCTTGAGTTTGTCTTTCTAATTGGGGGAATTCCAAGCACCTATAAATCCCCCCAGCCCACCGCTGCTATGTTAGGTTTGCAATAATGCTTCTAAAAAAAAAATGCTTCCTTCTGGGAGGAATATATTCCCGCCCATGGCAAGAAAAACTTTGGATGAAAGTTCCGAGAAATAAATTCTTTCACGGCTGCTCAGCAGATAATCAGGCTTTTGTCAGACGATTCAAGGTTATTGTCCTGTACTCCCATGCACTCACTCACATACACACGCACATACACAGCCATTGTGTGCACTATGAGATAGTAATGTCTCCCCCTTATGAATGGAGCTTATCTAATTACCACAGTATTGGCGCAAACTTGCGAATACATTAGAGCAGTCGGTCAGTGACAATAAAGTAATAAGAATTGGTTTGGTAACCATGAGATGTGCCCCCCTCCCCCCAAGGCAATGGTTGTGCTGAGCCAAACAATGAGCTGCTCTTTGCAAGAGGTGAAGATACTCATGTAAATTACAACCCTGCACTTGTTTGCTCTTTGTACCCTTCAGATATGTATTATGGCTTTGGTTACTGTAGCCACCATTCTCTTCGGCACTAAGAAAATTACTTATCGGGATTAACATCAGTGCAGCCAGCAGCAGCGATAAACTAAACTACATGCTGGATAAATGACTGCCCTGAGGCCACTCTGTGATGTGCAGCCAACAAGGTGAAGTTGGGTGTGGTGGTTTAAAAGGAGCCGCCGGGCTAAGAACTGAAACGGAAATCCTAGAGCAGGTGCAGCAGTGTGTGTAAATCATGTACATAATGAATCACCCTGGCTTATCTCACACTTACCCTGTTACTAGTCACCTGTACGCAGGAACCAACAAAGGAGGGCCCTGATACCCAGAACTGCCTTTAGTGGGGTCTAAGTTGGTAGGAGCAATGTTGAAAAACTGAGTAATGCACCAAAGGTACATATCTTAACTAAGAAAGCAAAGTTGCAGCTTTTTATAGTAGACGTGCATATTATTCTGCAACTGAGATGGTGCCAATAGTAGCAGCGGAAATAATAGCCTCTGGGAAGGGACTGTGGCTGTGGGATAGCAGGTATAGTAGGGAGAGATGGTGCCTATAGTAGCAGTGGGGAGATAATAGCCTCTGGGAAGTGACTGTGGCTGTGGGATAGCAGGTATAGTAGGGAGAGATGGTGCCTATAGTAGCAGTGGGGATAAAAGCCTCTGGGAAGGGACTGGGGCTGTGGGATAGCAGGTATAGTAGGGAGAGATGGTGCCTATAGTAGCAGTGGGGAGATAATAGCCTCTGGGAAGTGACTGTGGCTGTGGGATAGCAGGTATAGTAGGGAGAGATGGTGCCTATTGTAGCAGTGGGATAATAGCCTCTGGGAAGGGACTGGGGCTGTGGGATAGCAGGTATAGTAGGGAGAGATGGTGCCTATAGTAGCAGTGGGGGATAATAGCCTCTGGGAAGGTACTGTGGCTGTAGGATAGCAGGTATAGTAGGGAGAGATGGTGCCTATAGTAGCAGTGGGGGATAATAGCCTCTGGGAAGGTACTGTGGCTGTAGGATAGCAGGTATAGTAGGGAGAGATGGTGCCTATAGTAGCAGTGGGGGGATAATAGCCTCTGGGAAGGGACTGTGGCTGTGGGATAGCAGGTATAGTAGGGAGAGATGGTGCCTATACTAACAGTGGGGGATAATAGCCTCTGGGAAGGGACTGGGGCTGTGGGATAGCAGGTATAGTAGGGAGAGATGGTGCCTATAGTAGCAGTGGGGGGATAATAGCCTCTGGGAAGGGACTGTGGCTGTGGGATAGCAGGTATAGTAGGGAGAGATGGTGCCTATAGTAGCAGTGGGGGGATAATAGCCTCTGGGAAGGGACTGGGGCTGTGGTATAGCAGGTATAGTAGGGAGAGATGGTGCCTATAGTAGCAGTGGGGGGATAATAGCCTCTGGGAAGGGACTGGGGCTGTGGTATAGCAGGTATAGTAGGGAGAGATGGTGCCTATAGTAGCAGTGGGGGGATAATAGCCTCTGGGAAGGGACTGTGGCTGTGGGATAGCAGGTATAGTAGGGAGAGATGGTGCCTATAGTAGCAGTGGGGATAATAGCCTCTGGGAAGGGACTGTGGCTGTGGGATAGCAGGTATAGTAGGGAGAGATGGTGCCTATAGTAGCAATGGGGGATAATAGCCTCTGGGAAGGGGGGCTGTGGGATAGCAGGTATAGTAGGGACAGATGGTGCCTATAGTAGCAGTGGGGGGATAATAGCCTCTGGGAAGAGAGTGTGGCTGTGGGATAGCAGGTATAGTAGGGAGGGATGGTGCCTATAGTAGCAGTGGGGATAATAGCCTCTGGGAAGGGGGGGCTGTGGGATAGCAGGTATAGTAGGGAGAGATGGTGCCTATAGTAGCAGTGGGATAATAGCCTCTCGAAAGGGACTGTGGCTGTGGGATAACAGGTATAGTAGGGAGAGATGGTGCCTATAGTAGCAGTGGGGGGATAATAGCCTCTGGGAAGTGACTGTGGCTGTGGGATAGCAGGTATAGTAGGGAGAGATGGTGCCTATAGTAGCAGTGAGGGGATAATAGCCTCTGGGAAGGGACTGTGGCTGTGGGATAGCAGGTAGAGTAGGGAGGGATGGTTCCTATAGTAGCAGTGGGGGGATAATAGCCTCTGGGAAGAGAGTGTGGCTGTGGGATAGCAGGTATAGTAGGGAGAGATGGTGCCTATAGTAGCAGTGGGATAATAGCCTCTGGGTAGGGACTGTGGCTGTGGGATAGCAGGTATAGTAGGGAGAGATGGTGCCTATAGTAGCAGTGGGATAATAGCCTCTCGAAAGGGACTGTGGCTGTGGGATAACAGGTATAGTAGGGAGAGATGGTGCCTTATAGTAGCAGTGGGGGATAATAGCCTCTGGGAAGTGACTGTGGCTGTGGGATAGCAGGTATAGTAGGGAGAGATGGTGCCTATAGTAGCAGTGGGGGGATAATAGCCTCTGGAAGGGACTGTGGCTGTGGGATAGCAGGTATAGTAGGGAGAGATGGTGCCTATAGTAGCAGTGGGGATAATAGCCTCTGGGAAGGGACTGAGCTGGATAGGCTAGTAGGGAAGGATGGCCTAGGTAGTAGAGCCTGGAAGGACGGGGGGAAGGTATAGTAGGGAGAGATTGTGCCTATAGTAGCAGTGGGAATAATAGCCTCTGGGAAGGGACTGGGGCTGAGGGATAGCAGGTATAGTAGGGAGAGATGGTGCCTATAGTAGCAGTGGGGATAATAGCCTCTGGGAAGGGACTGTGGCTGTGGGATAGCAGGTATAGTAGGGAGAGATGGTGCCTATAGTAGCAGTGGGATAATAGCCTCTGGGAAGGGACTGGGGCTGTGGGATAGCAGGTATAGTAGGGAGAGATGGTGCCTATAGTAGCAGTGGGGGGGATAATAGCCTCTGGGAAGGGACTGGGGCTGTGGGATAGCAGGTATAGTAGGGAGAGATGGTACCTATAGTAGCAGTGGGATAATAGCCTCTGGGAAGGGACAAAATGCTTTGGTAATTAAGGCATAGTAGTAAGTAAGGCACAATATGGCTGTTTTTTCCTAGGCCCTACCACCACTAAAGGTGGTCCTGATTCTGTGTTATAATTTTTACAATCTTTGTATTAGTTTATTAAAGGATAAATTAAATGCCCTGGTATGGCTTACAAAGACCTGGTCTATTAAGTAAGGAACATGAAACGTGACTGGAGCCCTCTGCCTGTTGAAGAGTGCATTGCAACAGATGTTCTCACCTCACAGTTCTAAACTTGCTGGATCGGTTTTGGGGAGCAGTAAGGGGTGTCAGTGCAGAGAGGCAATAGTACAACAAATACACAGTACTCACAAAGTTGCCTCTGGGGGGGCAATCAGGCGTCTCAGCAGGGCACTATTGTACAGTACTTAAGATGCCCATACACGTTAAGAATCTTTTCTCCAATTTAAGTGCGATCCGACAAATCCATCAAATCATCGTAAGGTTAGTGGGCACCGGACAATTGCACATATAGCAATTTTTCATTTCACAATTTGCGCTTTGGCCAACTGTTTGCAGGCAGTTTTCCTAGCTGCAACTAGATGATATCGCTTGAAATGGTCATTTTTGTTCATGTACAAACCATACTTTTAAACAATCATTTCAGGTTAAGCTTGGCCCAACAAAAAGATCTCTTAAAAATCTTAAAATTGGCATATAAACTGAAAACTGCCCAAGCACCCTGCAGGTTCATCCACTTATGGCACTGGGTCTTATGTGCAGGGGGGTATTTATTATAAACACAGGGCTGTTCTCTTGCCCCAACCAGTTCTAATGTTCATTTGCTTTGGCCAGTAATGCTCTTTTTCCTATACCATGTTAATTATAAGATTCGTATCCCAGAAGTGAAAGTAACACACAGAGGTTAGTAATTAACCACTGCTTAGTTAATAAGTTAGTACTGGCTGAGTTGCTGCTCTGCGCATACAGGCCTGTTTATTGGCTCAATACATTAAGTTTACGGTATTTTTAATAAAATAAAGTCACCCCTGCGCTACACTCCTGCCCAGGATCCCAAGCCTCTGTACCGGCAGGGAATAAAAGGAATGAATGATTCCCCCAAGTGACCACACCCTGTGAATGCTTGGCTGTGGGTGGGAGATCCAGTGAAAGGGAGGAGAGCCAGTCCGATTCTCCCTCCCCTCTCACGGTATAAAACCCTGTGTTCCGGAGGCGAGGAGTAGCCAGAAGTTGTCCCGGCTGAGCATCTCCGCACCACTTACCTGCGCAGCCATGAGTTACTCCCGCTCCGTGTATTCTTCCTCCTCTGTAGTAGGGGGGAGTCCCTACCGCTCCCTCAGCGCCGCACCCCGCTTTATACCCAGTAGCAGCGCCGCTAGTGTCCATGCTGGGGCAGGGGGCTCCGGGGCCCGCATCTCTGTATCTAGGGTATCCTCAGTGGGGTCAGGGTTTGGCGGTGGCTATAGCGGGGTATCTAATGTGAATCTGATCGGCGGGGGGCAGAATGAGAAGGAGACCATGCAGGACCTGAATGACCGCCTGGCATCCTATCTGGAGCGGGTCCGCAGCCTGGAGGCAGCCAATAAGAAACTGGAGGTGCAGATCCGCCAGCACACGGAAAAGAAGGGGCCCTCCAAGGACTGGAGTCCGTACTACAAGACTATTGAGGACTTAAGGAAACAGGTGAGACTTTCCTGTAATCAGACAGGCTAACTACCTGTTAGATAAATCTCTAACTGCCTGTTGGATAAATCTCTAACTGCCTGCCCTGGTCTAACTATTATGTCAGCATGATCTGTACTAGGCTAATGAGTAACCAGTCTTCCCACTTCTCATGCCACTTTCTATTTCCCCCACCCATTCTATCTGTTTCCCCCATTCCCTACATACTTTTCCCAAGTGTTCCTGTGATTCAAGCAGGTAGGTGCCAGAAGGTGGAAAGTTATTTACACAATGGAGTTAAAGGAAACATACTCCTAATTTAGTGATATATAATCTGATTTTTGCCAGTACAGCACTTCTAGTTAGTGCCACCCATATGTTCTGCTTGATCTGGAAAGTCTTGAGAGCCTTGTTCCAATATAAACATACAGTGGATTAGCTGGTACCTGGAAAATAATGCTGTCATGATCCCAGTCCTGTCTGTTATTTACACTATTTCCTTCCCCCAGCTCACCTTTGTGCATATTCACACCCTGCTCTCTCTCTCTCCCTGGTTGCTAGGTGTTTGATAGCACATTAGAGAACTCCCAGCTGGTCCTGCAGATTGACAACGCACGCCTTGCAGCTGACGACTTCAGAGTCAAGTAAGTTCTGACTTCCACTTACTGTGCTCTTGCTACAGTTAAACCAGGAGAGCCATCATGCCAAATGAACAACCCCCTGCCCTTTAGATGTTGTTGCACTAGAATTGATAAAGCTGGGAGTTGTAATTCTGCAACAACAGGGTAGCTAGGAGTAGAAAGGTACAAACATAATCTCTGGTTTGATTGTAGTTAGATAATGCTAATCTATAATCAGATTAGAGATGTGACTACACGCAACAAAATCGCTGTGATGGTTTTTCAAGTCTACAGCCCTCCAGCTGTTGAACCAAAGGCTGGCAGTAGATTAGATTTGTATTTCATATAAGACTGGAGGGCATCCTGTCTGGCTTCCCACGTGGCTGGGGCAATGGAAATATTACTCTTTACTTAAAATCGGGGGTAACCGTAACCCGTTTAAATTTATTCAGGCCACTGTGACCACATGATCAGGTTTGGTGCCCATGCCTAACCTTGTACCCTCCCCATTAGGTATGAAGCAGAGATGGCTATCCGTATGTCTGTGGAAGGGGACATTACCGGGTTGCGCAAGCTTATAGATGACACCAACGTCAGCAGAATGAACTTGGAGAATGAGATTGAGTCCCTGAAGGAGGAGCTAATCTTCCTGAAGAAGAACCACCAGGATGTAAGGGGAAATCAATCTATTCTTAGGGTAAAATGTGGGGATTAAAAGCTAGAGGGGAAGCTCTTTTTGGGGGGCATTATCCATGAACACCAAACATTTGTAGTGCTTTCTATTTGAGCACTAGGGGTGCTGTTCTGGTGACATACGAGAAACCCCTATAACTAGGGCAACTATCTTTTAAGTACTGTGTAACTCATTTCAGTGTATATAGTAACTCTAATGTATAGTTCTCAGATTACCGGTCTATAATTCCCCCACATTCCTACAGTATTTCATTTGTCTGAAAGATAATTGGGTTTAAATCCGCTTTTTAGGAACCTAGGTTTTAAAAAGGCTTCAGTGATCTTTGATCTGTCTGGACTTTAACTTAAACCTAAAATGGGTGGTGAATCAAAATTTTATATAGGATTTATAACCCCATTCAAGTGAGGGGCAGCATTCTGCTCTGACCCTGCATGGCCACTTTATGAAAAGAGCACCCCATGTGAGCCACCTCCTTGGTGTCTAGCAGATGGACATGGAGGGTTGGTCTACTCATGCTGTAGTGTTGATGTTGCTTGGGTTGGTGATCACTTCAGAGAAATCACTAACCAATGTGTTTCTCCAGGATGTGACTGAACTACAGGCTCAGGTTGCAAGGTCTGCTGTAACTGTGGAGGTGGATGCCCCCAAATCACAAGACCTTGGCAAGATCATGACAGAACTTCGAGCACAATATGATGGACTGGCACAAAAGAACCGCGATGATGTTGAGAAGTGGTATCAGTCTAAGGTAAGTCTCTGCTTGAGGAGGGATCTAGGCAGAATATAAATGGAGTATTTTGTATCGGAGAATAGGTTCCCTTTGTTAATCCCCATTTGCTCTTTACAGGTGGATGAGCACACAGTGCAAGTTAACCTAGATACAGAAGCGCTGCACTCTGCAAAGAGTTCCGTAACTGATCTGCGCCGCACCGTGCAGTCCCTAGAGATAGAGCTGGAGTCTCTGCGCAATCAGGTAAGGGACAATGGTGTACCCTACTCTCTCTGCTGGTGGGTACTATGCAAAGATTATTACAGAACTTGATCCGATGTTTAACAACAGAAAGCAAGCTTAGAGGGCACACTCCACGACACAGAAGCACGTTATGCGATGGAGCTGGAGATGCTTGGGGGTACTGCCATGGCAATGGAGGCAGAGCTGGTACAAGTCCGCAGTGACTGCCAGAGACAGCAACAGGAGTATCAGGCTCTTCTTAACACAAAGATGAAGCTGGAAGCAGAAATCCATACCTACAGAAGGCTCCTGGAAGGAGACGGCAGTTTTGAGTAAGTTACTGCTACAACCAAGGGGAATTTCATCAGGGTTCAATAGTTTTTGCATGTTTCCTTTCCTCTCAGTCTGAACTTTTTAAGAAACATAAAATGTCTGTAGATTGTAAGCTCTCATGGGCAGGGCTCTTTAACTCTTATATCGGTTAATGGCTGCTTTTATATGTTCCTCTGTATGTCCAATGTATGAAACCCAATTATTATACAGCGCTGCGGAATATGTTGGAGCTTTATAAATTGATGTCTAACACTTCTGCCTCTCCTTCCTACCCTCCAGCCTCCAAGATGCTGTGCCAACGGTAACCACACAGACGGTAAAGAAAGTCATCACGACCACACAGAGGATTGTGGATGGGAAAGTGGTTTCGGAAAGCAATGATACTGAAGTCCTCAAGTCCTAACTCTTGGAAACAGATTTTCATGTCCATTGCATTTCATTTAATAAACATTCCAGAATTCTAATTTAGTTTTGTACCTGTTTTGCTTTCACTAAGGGGATATTTCAGTAGTACAACACATAGCAGTAGTGGCTACCTAAGGTGGAAATTGTGGATAACCCACAATGCAGAGGAGGGTGGGTCACTTACTGTTCACACCTGAATGAAAGGGGTGCTACATAGACACTTAAAATTGTAGTGCAACATCTGGATATACATACTGGTAGCCATCAGGGAGGTTTAGGGGCAGTCTCTTCTAGGGCCCCTAAAATTGTTCCCTATGGCACAAGGGGCTCCAGTTACACTTGTGTGAGTTGAAAATGCAAAAAAAAAGGGGGCTTAAAACTTTGGCCCTGGTAACTGGCATATTAGATTATTTTCTAAGGAATGTAAATTTTTCACTCCTGAGGTCCAGGATTACTTTATAGTTCTTACAATCAACTGAATACTATCCCAGTATAATCTGAAAGTACTTCCCTGTATGCACCATGGCCAAAGTGCCAGGAAACACACTGTTTATTGCAAGGAAGTGAGCAGCTTATGAAGCTTGGCAAGGAACTCTCCATCACGTGCCCCAAGCATTTCTGAAATGCTAGCAAAATGGAACTAGCTAATCCGCACACCCCTGTTAGTTGGCAATACCAGCATATTATCCCTTTTATTTGTCCCGCAATCTCTGACAAAGCTTACATGAATGCATAGTGGCTTTCCTGTTCCTGCAGGTTATATTATGCTGTGACATGTTACTGGCAGTAAATTTGTTGCATGTAAAGTTGGGGGTTTTTTGAGAGGTTTTTACTATATATTTGTGGATTCTATCAACCGGGGCCACCACCTGCCCATTGGCAGAGATATGTGCCTCACCGTGGACCCCTAGACTTTACTTCTCAACCGCAGTCCAGAGTGCACTGAGCATGTGAAGTGTTGCAGGCGCTATTAAGATCAAAGATAAGGGAAGTGCTGTAGACCACTTTAAAATCAGGAATAATTACTGTTACCGGGCTGTTAGTACAACAAGTTCAGTAGCTTGATGCCTCACAGAAGCAAGGATTTACCCAAACCATTTGCTGAAGTGGCAAATGTTACCACCAGCCTGGAACTCTCTCTAATAGCAGTTAATCTGAAAGGCAGACATGAAAAAGAGAAGCAAGGCGAAACTACTGGCTTCTTTCTGCAAGTTCATTTACTGGTTGCTCGGTAAACCACCAGCGCTCCATTAGTACCTAGGCCCCTAGCCAGGATTAGTGATGTGAATCTTTACCAACCTTTTCCCTGCTGCTCTCCAGTATGCAGCAGTCTCTGGAAAGAAATTCTACATCCTCTGTGTAAAAATCTGTGTAGAGTAGGCAAGTGGTAACTAGTAGCCATAAACCAAAAGTGTAAGTACAAAGCAAACACACAGCAATGTAAGGTGTTGTTCTCTGTGTACTCTACCTTGGCAACCCCCCCCCCCCCAGTGCCTTTTTTTATGTTCTAGATATTACAGGTATGGGATCCCTAATTTGGAAACTCATTATCCGGAAAGTTCCAAATTACAGAAAGGCCATCTCCCATAGACTTTATTATAAGCAAATAATTCTAATTTTTAAAAATGATTTCCTTTTTCTCTGATCATAAAACAGAACCTTGTACTTGATCCCAACTAAGATATAATTAATCATTAATGGAGGCAAAACAAGCCTATTGGATTTATTCAACATTTGAATGATTTGTGCAGACTTAAGTTATGGAGATCCAAATTACGGAAAGCCCTATTGGACCTATTGGACCCCTTATCCGGAAAACCCCAGGTCCCAAGCATTCTGTATGTATGTATAACTTTATTTATAAAGTGCCACAAGGGTACGCAGCGCTTTACAATATACAAAATTACACACAGAGAGGAAAAGTGTTATAACAAATCAATAAATAAGTAAAAATACAAAGGGAGTAAGTGCCAGGTGGTATGAGACACAGTAGGAAGGAGGTTCCTGCCCCATTGAGCATATAATCTAATAATTGGTTGGGTAACATACAGGCACAAATTGGAAGGTAAGAGTGCACTAGGCAAAATAATGTTTTAGTGCTCCAGAAGGTAGCATCTGAGTTTTATCTTAAAGAGAGTGAGTGTTCCCTACGGAGGGATTTAGGGATAGATTTCCAGAGGTAAGGATTCCTGGTCCCATACCTGTACTGTGCCCCAGGGAAATTCATTGTAACTTTAGGAAATAATTTGTTTCACGGTCAAAAGATGAAAACTGTTAAGATCCCACTGGGCCTCCAATGATTCTGGGCACCCTAAAATCCACTGGGTCCCCATATGCAGCATGTCTCTGCTTCAGCAAGATGCAGGTTATAGCACTCCCTATAGTGCTTTCTGCTACTGCTGTAAAGTGGATAGATCATTAATCATTTACATGGCTTTCCTTTTGTTCATAACTACAACTCCCAGTATCCCAGTGACTGTTGATGGCTGCTAAAAATTGTAGTTCAGCAGTAAATGGAGAGCCATAGGTTGCTGCACTGTGTAGTTGTCAATAAGTGAAGGGGTCTGTCTTTGTTCTACCCCATAATTCCATTTCATGCTGTGCTCAGCTGTCAATCAGGAGGCAGTAACAGTAAGGGGTATGTGTTTTATCACAGCATTCCAATCCTCAAGGGCTGCATCCGGAACTAGAGATCCCCACCCTAGATTTATAGAGGCAATAAACCTTACAGAGGCATTGGGTAAAGGGCAGGCATTCCAGTTGTATGGTGCGGGAAAGGGGGAAGCAGGTAGGTGTGATAGGAAGGCAGGGGGTGGGGGTTAACATATTCCAGGAATTCATTTGTGTATTTTTATTTGTTTAGCCTTCAGTGATGCATTGCCATTTTGGCCTAGCCCCAGTGCCCAGTGTTTCCTCTAGCCTGTGTGTATGCACGCAAGTTATTATAATTTCACACACAAAAAGAAACTAAAGGAACAAAGTAAATTCATGTTCACATATATTTTATTGCTTGCTGGGACCTGCCATCTGGGCAGCCTCTGAAAATTATCCACAACACCTGGACTTTAAGACATTAAAGAACACATTGCCAGGACTTGCTTAAAATATCAATTGCAAAATCAAAACCACAGATTATTAATCCTTGTAATAATTTCCTACTATACCCTATACCTGCTATCCTACAGCCCCAGTCCCTTCCTAGAGACTATTATCCTCCCACTGCTACTATAGGCACCATCTCTCCCTACTATACCTGCTATCCCACAGCCCCAGTCCCTTCCCAGAGGCTATTATCCCACTGCTACTATAGGCACCATCTCTCCCTACTATACCTGCTATCCCACAGCCCCAGTCCCTTCCCAGAGGCTATTATCCCACTGCTACTATAGGCACCATCTCTCCCTACTATACCTGCTATCCTACAGCCCCAGTCCCATCCTAGAGACTATTATCCCCCCACTGCTACTATAGGCACCATCTCTCCCTACTATACCTGCTATCCCACAGCCACAGTCCCTTCCCAGAGGCTATTATCCCCACTGCTACTATAGGCACCATCTCTCCCTACTATACCTGCTATCCCACAGCCACAGTCCCTTCCCAGAGGCTATTATCCCCACTGCTACTATAGGCACCATCTCTCCCTACTATACCTGCTATCCCACAGCCACAGTCCCTTCCTAGAGACTATTATCCCACTGCTACTATAGGCACCATCTCTCCCTACTATACCTGCTATCCCACAGCCCCAGTCCCTTCCCAGAGGCTATTATCCCCCCACTGCTACTATAGGCACAATCTCTCCCTACTATACCTGCTATCCCACAGCCCGAGTCCCTTCCTAGAGACTATTATCCCACTGCTACTATAGGCACCATCTCTCCCTACTATACCTGCTATCCCACATCCACAGTCCCTTCCTAGAAACTATTATCCCCCCACTGCTACTATAGGCACCATCTCTCCCTACTATACCTGCTATCCCACAGCCCCAGTCCCTTCCCAGAGGCTATTATCCCACTGCTACTATAGGCACCATCTCTCCCTACTATACCTGCTATCCCACAGCCCCAGTCCCTTCCTAGAGACTATTATCCCACTGCTACTATAGGCACCATCTCTCCCTACTATACCTGCTATCCTACTGCCCCAGTCCCTTCCTAGAGACTATTATCCCTCTACTACTATAGGCACCATCTCTCCCTACTATACCTGCTATCCCACAGCCACAGTCCCTTCCCAGAGGCTATTATCCCACTGCTACTATAGGCACCATCTCTCCCTACTATACCTGCTATCCCACAGCCACAGTCCCTTCCCAGAGGCTATTATCCCACTGTTACTATAGGCACCATCTCTCCCTACTATACCTGCTATCCCACAGCCCCAGTCCCTTCCCAGAGGCTATTATCCCCCCACTGCTACTATAGGCACCATCTCTCCCTACTATACCTGCTATCCCACAGCCCCAGTCCCTTCCCAGAGGCTATTATCCCCCCACTGCTACTATAGGCACCATCTCTCCCTACTATACCTGCTATCCCACAGCCACAGTCCCTTCCCAGAGGCTATTATCCCACTGCTACTATAGGCACCATCTCTCCCTACTATACCTGCTATCCCACAGCCACAGTCCCTTCCCAGAGGCTATTATCCCCCCACTGCTACTATAGGAACCATCTCTCCCTACTATACCTGCTATCCCACAGCCACAGTCCCTTCCTAGAGGCTATTATCCCCCCACTGCTACTATAGGCACCATCTCTCCCTACTATACCTGCTATCCCACAGCCACAGTCCCTTCCCAGAGGCTATTATCCCACTGCTACTATAGGCACCATCTCTCCCTACTATACCTGCTATCCCACAGCCACAGTCCCTTCCCAGAGGCTATTATCCCACTGCTACTATAGGCACCATCTCTCCCTACTATACCTGCTATCCCACAGCCACAGTCCCTTCCCAGAGGCTATTATCCCACTGCTACTATAGGCACCATCTCTCCCTACTATACCTTCTATCCCACAGCCACAGTCCCTTCCCAGAGGCTATTATCCCCCCACTGCTACTATAGGCACCATCTCACCCTACTATACCTGCTATCCCACAGCCACAGTCCCTTCCCAGAGGCTATTATCCCCCCCACTGCTACTATAGGCACCATCTCACCCTACTATACCTGCTATCTATGTTTAGTGTGCCCTTAACCTAAAAAGCATGTACATTTGCATGCTGAGGCAGCTGCAACAGAAAGCAAATAACTCAGCCAGCCTCCAAAAAAATAATTCTATACTGAAAGTATAAGAGGACTTTTCTGTCACAGAAAATGTTTTCCTACTGCCATCCTATAGTTTTAGCATTGCAAAAAGCCTGATTCTTTTCCTTGGGATGCAGCTTGGTTACCTGGGGGAACAACCACAAAGTCTGTTTGCCAATGCCTGCAAAACACCAAACCATTTCTGCACCATCCTGACATAATATTATAGCCTGTTCTCAAAGCCGCTTTCTGCACCTCTGTACAGAATACTGGGGGAGAACAAACATTGCAGAAACCTGACAAGAAAACAGAAAAAAAGTTATAAATCTGCCCTGTTCGTGTGAACCTTCCATCTGTTTCCTGCTTCTGGATTTAAGAACCAGATTTATCTTTATTAAATAATACAACCTAGAGTTAATATTTTCCTTCCACTATTGTATCAAGAAGAATATGAATCATTACTGAAGCCGCGTGTGGCAGGCAATGGCCTATGGCAGTGCTGCCCGCGACCCCCCTCTGTGTGGCCCCCCACCTGTCTGGCTGCTTTGATGGCTTACTCTTGTGTAAGCTTTAAATTGTATCAGTAGTGTGATTAACTGCCCCCTGCATTGTTCTCACCTCAGATTCAGGCTGTAATGCCCCTGTATTGTTTAAAAATGTAATCCCCTGTGTTGTTCACACCTTTTAGTTTCTGCATTGTTCACCCCCTGCAGTGTTCACACCTCAGGCTCAGACTGTAATCACCCACATTGTTCTACTGTTCACACCTCAGACAGTGACTGTTGGAGCAGTAGAAACCCATAAATAATCCCTGCACACTACAAAAAGAACATATACTGAGGTGGTACTGCAATTAAAACGTTTTTTAATATATAGTTATTGTGCAGACTGTAGGAGCAGTGCCAGCATTGTCACTGTATGCTGCCTGTGTGTGCCATACACACACAGGCAGGGTAGGGCAGGTAGAGTATGACACACACAGGCAGCATAGGGCAGGCAGAGTATGGCACACACAGGCAGGGTAGGCCAGGCAGAGTATGGCACACACAGGCAGGGTAGGGAAGGCAGAGTATGGCACACACAGGCAGGGTAGGGAAGGCAGAGTATGGCAGGTTTTTGCTGTACTACAACCATTAATATGGTTATGGTCATGTGATAACACGGGTGTGGTTTCAAGTGGGTGCAGTTTCAAAAAGGGGAGTGGTCAAAACTGGCTTTCATTATCGGCCCTCCACCACGTAGGTCGGAAAAATTCCGGCCCTCGGTACCACAGAAGTTGGACAGCACTGGCCTATGGTATTGCATGATTTCCCATCTGAGGAACCCAATGCCTTTAATGGGCCAGTGGGGGTGAGATTAACACTTTCATTACTTGCTTGGATATTATTAGAGTTACAGTACTGTAATAATAATCATCATTATTATTATTACATATTTAGAAACTGCCAATGACTATAAAGGTTTACATGTACCTCTGACCTTGTTATGAGCTAAGTAGGGCCCTAACACATCAAATGAGAAAGGGAGGCTTTGACCCCAAAAAAAGACTGTTTTCTCATCTTTAATGTATAGAACTGTTCTTATGCAGAGCTCCTTCAGCTGAATAAACATGGGTCTTCCACTTCAAGAGTAAGTTCCACATTATTGCACATGAAAGTTATTGGAAACAGGTTTATTCTTCTCACCACACTGATTTTTGAAATGATATAACTCTGTAAGACTGTCTCCCAGAAACGACAGGTCCCTTGTGGGTGCCAAAACACTTGCCATTGCCCCAGATAAATAAACTAGCAGTTTTGACTCCAACCTGCTGCTCCACTGGTGTAATTTGAAAATACATTGTAATGATGCATCACAGCACTAGGGCCAGAGCTAGTTTGGGAAGGTTAGAACTGATTATGTGAAATTGCTTGAAGGACACAGAGCAGAAAAACCAGACTAAACAAGTACTTATTGTACACATTGCTTAGCCTCAGATCCATATCTTTCATTGTGGATCTTGTCTCACACATAGTTTTGCTTCTTCCAGAACAAGCAATAAAATGCTCAGCTACTAAATCATTTTGCCAGTGTTCATGTACTGGACCTATTTTGTACATGTTCAGGCCCAGACTGGCAATCTGTGGATTCAGGCAAATGCCAGAGGGGCTGCTGTAAGATGCCATAGACAGTCACTATTTATGCGGCCTATGGGGGGCTGTTTGGGCCTCTGTGTGTTTGAAATGCCAGGGCCAATAAAAGAATAAAAGACAGAGGGGAGATAGGGGTGGGAATATGGGACAATAGAAAAGCTGAAAATGTTATGTTCCCCAAAATCACGGAAGTTGCCTTGAGAGGAAACTTTTGGGGAATCACAGCGCCGCGCAGGGCTGCCATCAGAAATCACGGGGCCCCTCACAACAAAATTTTCTGGGCCCCCCTCCTCCCACACCCCCAATGGCCACTCCCCCAGTGACCCCTCCCATCAATACAAAGGACATACAGACATTGGGAGCCAGGGCCCCCTAAAACTTTGGTAGCCAGGGCCCCCCTAAAACATTGGTGGCCAGGGGTTACGTTTTGCATTAGTGCCAGGGCAGGGACCCCCTAAAACATTGCTAGCCAGCCCAGGGCCCCCAAAACATTGGTGGTCCAACCCAAATTACTCATACTATGGCCCACTCCCCACTGCTTCCTTCCCCATCCTTCAGCTCGCCCCCCAGCATCCACCGGCTCCCCCCCCAGCATCCTGCTGTTTCCTCCAGGGCCCCCCCCAAGCATCCTCCTGCTTCCCCCAGGGCCCCCCAAGCATCCTCCTGCTTCCCCCAGGGCCCCCACAAGCATCCTCCAGTTCCCCCCTTCCCTCCCCCCAGTGACCTCCTGCTTCCTCCGGCTCCGGTGGTGTCCTTCGCTATGTGCCGCAGCTCCCCGCTACATCTGCGCTTTTATAAGGTTGGGTCCCGTGCGTGTGACGTCAGTACACACGGGCGCAACCTTTTAAAAGTGCAGATGTAGTGGGAAGCCGCAGCACATAACGTAGGACACAACTAATGACAGGGCCCGGGACTTGATTAAAGGGGGCCCGAGCTAAAGAAACTCTAGCACGGCCAGGCCCCCTTTAAAGTTAAAAATGCCCGGGCCCGGGAAGATTGTCCCCCCTGTGCCCCCCTGATGGCAGCCCTGGCACCTCGTATGCCATCCCACTGGTGATTTACATTCTCACCAGTGGGATGGCATTTCGGGGAGATTAGTCGCCCACGACAAATCATGTGCCACAGCCCTAAGAGTAAAGACAGAAAGACAAAAGGGATTGATCAATGCACATTCCCTGGTCCCCTGTTTCTGTATGTTTGTAGTTAATTTGGCCAGATCAGTTGCACTTCCATTGTATTTGTATACTTTATTTAGCCTTGGAGTGCTCCCACAACCTCTTTTTGTGTATTTATGTATTTTAGCAGATTTAATTCTGCAGGAAGAATGGCCAAACTTCCATGTGGGTTTAGCACCCCCACACCCGTCCCTTTAATGGTGGTCTTATGCCTTTAAAAAGAATGGGTGTTGGTTAATGGGCAGTCTTCTCCTCTACAAGCCGCAAGCGGGGGAGGATTTGGTCTGGGGAACCAGGCAATCTCTCTCTATATAAGCAAAAGGCATGGGAGTGACTAAGCCCTCTGATTCAAACCAGCCCCCAGGTCAAGAATGGCAATAGTGCACGGGAGTGCCAGCCTTTGAAAAATATGACCAGAGGTAAATAGATAGGACCACCATACGGGGTTTACCTTGACGTGGTATGGTGGCTTACCAATCTTATGATCATAATTTTGTAACTAAAAACCCCTGTTTCTTGTCAATATACTGTATGCACTAGCATGAAACTAATAGACAATTTACTTATGAAACAGGGGACCAGGGAATGTGCATTGATCAATCCCTTTTGTCTTTCTGTATGTTTGTAGTTAATATAGCCAGATCAGTTGCACTTCCATTGTATTTGTATACTTTATTTAGCCTTGGAGTGCTCCCACAACCTCTTTTTAGGGCTCTGGTACACGGGGAGATTAGTCGCCCGCGGCAAAACTCCCTGCTCGCGGGCGACTAATCTCCCCGAGTTGCCTTCCCTCTGCCATCCCACCGGCGAACATGTAAGTCGCCGGCGGGATGGCAGACGCGGCGGGGCGATTTCGCGCAAATCGCCGAAAAAGACTCGCGAGGCTTTTTCGGCGATTTCCCGAAATCGCCCCGCCGCGTCTGCCATCCCGCCGGCGACTTACATGTTCGCCGGTGGGATGGCAGAGGGAAGGCAACTCGGGGAGATTAGTCGCCCGCGAGCAGGGAGTTTTGCCGCGGGCGACTAATCTCCCCGTGTACCAGAGCCCTTAAGAGTAAAGACACACAGAGCTACTAGTAGCAGCTACTTGGTGTGGCTATAGAAGTAGACAATGCTGATCATTTACTGATAATTGAGTGTTTAGCAGAGGCAATCCTCAATATTGTCTATGGCAGGGTATTTTCTGGAGTTTAGTAGCCGTGAAAAGTAGCTGCTACTAAGTAGCTCCGTGTGTCTTTACCCAAAGGAGGATGACAGAATGGCAAAACAAAAAGAGAGTTACACAGTATTAACATGAAAAAGCAAAGGAATACTAGAAAAATTATGAACATAAATGCGGTTTGTGAAAAAAACACAAGGTAGGAGGAGGAATAAATAATACCACAAATCAAGGTAATGTTTCATATGTGCTACAGTGTAAAACATTCTGCCAGGGGGCCCTATGACGTTACAAAGTTGCAGTCTGTTTATTCCCATGGGCAGTCTCATTTCTTGAATTTTTCTTCTAGGGAATTATTATCCTTGGAAATGGCCCAGGTTCTCAAGAATAATGGCACAGAAGTATTTCAATTTCCCTAAGTCAACATTCACTTCCCCCGGCCTGCCCTCTGTGTACTGTACATACTAGAAGGATTATTAGAGAAAGGAGAACTGAAATTACTGTGCCAATTAGGGGCATGAGGTGTAACCCCCTCAGTGCAGCTGGCATACAAAGTACCCCCAAGAATCAAACAAGCAACGTGCATGTCTCCAGCCACAATTCCTCAAGGGTGGGTTATTCCTTCATGTCCAGGTTTTAATTGTAGGGTGCTTCTTCCTAGTTGTTATAGCACAAGCCCTACAGAAACGTTTGGGGGTTAATACTCATATTCTTTAGTGAAAAGCTGCTAAAGGACGATCAAGTCAGCAGCTTATGTGCCCCTGTATGGTGCCTACAAGAGGCCTATAACCTAGAATCCTATAAATGTGGCTGATTTAAATGAGCCCCATAATCAAATGCATGTTTGCTCCCAAGTCCAGGGAATGGGCCACCCTGCTACGCAACTATCAAGTTCAGATAAAAGCAAATTGTTTCCTTAGCTAACCTGATAGCCTCGCATTACATTCCTGATATGCAAGGCTAAAGTAAGCATTACAATTCATGGTGCAGAGCCTTTTACACAATTTCATGTATATTCTATTTCTCTCACACCACAATGCTATAACAGGGCACATGTAGGTCCCCAAGTGCAATTCTGAGCACAATCATTATTGGGAAGGTTTGATTTTCCCATCAGATTGGAGACCACATTGGCTGATTGATGTGGTCCTCTGTCCACTGTTTTAATTCTATCTTCTTGCCCTAGGGCTAAAGTTTTCCTAGGTTTCACTAGACAATATCGCTTGAAATGCAATTTTGTTGATGTATACATTGTACTTTTAAATGATTATTTCAAAATAAGCTTGATTGTACAATAATGAAAAGATCTTTTAAAAATCTATACGTGTACAGCCAGCTTTAATCAGAGTATATGTCAGCTGCACATTCATTGGCCTTTCTAGAAATCTAAATTGGTACTATGGTCCCTGAAGAGAGAAAACAAGAGAACAAACATTTCAAATCATGGCATGGGAAGTTTACTTTCTAATTTGCCTTCACTGTCCTGGGTGGCACCTCCCTGGTAGGCTATCCTCAGTGCTATAGCTACAACTAATACATAGAACATAACTTTGCATGTCACTTTGCATTTTTGTAAACTATTCTTATTTTATGCTGCTTCCTTCTCTCTGCATTCCTTATACACAATGTGGGCAATTCAATCAGCCAAGGAGTACTTATTAATAAGGGGATACAAAGCCAATGAAGCCAGACAGGCTGCTCAGAGTTTAGTGAAGTCATATGGTCAAAGAGTGTCTTCATTTTACAAACAATACACAATATAGAGAGGGTTCAGAACACAATACATTTACATTTATGTAAAAAAGGACTCTGTAGAAAAGACAATGAACTTGACGCTGATAGTTGACCTTAGGCAGAGGTGGAAGAATAAAGTACAGGAAGAACAATAGGGATACAGACTGCCTAATGGTGGCCATACATGTTACAGTTATGATCTTTGCTACGACCAATGGTTCGATCAACAAAATGACTGACCAACGCCTCTGCCAATATTGTTCTCCCCATCTCCTGCCATACACTTTTATGACGATAATATTGGTGCGCGTATGGCCACCTCAAGCAGAGTCATTACTTATGTCAATATTAAGATAAAGATTACATTACACGCACACACACTGGGAACAACAATATACTGTACATCAGGCACTTAGCCTTTTATAACCCTAGGAGACAACCCAGACAACTTCACTTAATAACCCCAAACCCAGGCAAACACTAAAAAAACAGGTTCCACCCTTCAAGAAAGGCTGTTACTATGAATATATATTTACACTGAACTGTTTATTAAGGAATGACGAAATAAATGACCTGACTTCTTGTGGAAGTGACTTGGATGAAGAAAAATGGTTCTAAAAAATTCCTAATGGTAATGGCACACAGGACATTTTGGGACATTTTGTTGCCCATGCTAAATCTTCACTGCCACTAGCTACAAAACGTCCCTTGTTTCCTTCCCATGGGCTAACTTGCAAATTGGGGATGCACCGAATCCAGTATTCAGTTTGGGATTCTGCCAAGATTTGGCCTTTTCCAGCAGGATTCGGATTCAGCCAAATCCACGCTCCTGGCCGAACTGAATAAAAATTTGACACAGAAGTCGAAAACTTTTCACTGCTCGCTGATTCAGTTTCAGTTTGGTATTAGGCCAAATCTTTCATGAAGGATTTGGGGTTTGTCCTAATCCGAATATAGTGGATTCAGTGCATCCCTAACATCACTGTTGAATAAACATACGCGGCATGAAGTTGCCCAAAGTTTCTTTGTGAGAAAACTTTGGGCTATGTTGGAAAGACGAAACCCTGCACGTTTCCCCACCGGTGATTTAGCTATTGGTAATTAAACAAGGGACATCTAGTTGCACGCAGTAGGGAAGATTTATTGCGGGCAACAAAACATCTCATGTGCCATTACCCTTAAGAGGAACAATCAAATAGTGTATTATTTATTGCTTTAAAAAGTTAGCTTACTCCTGCAGGTAAGCATGGAATATCAGCATTCCCTACAGTATTATTATATCATGTTTGTTTTGTGTTTTGTGACCTTTTCCATGTAATTAAAGTAATGATGGTTTAAGGCAAAACGAATCCCCTCCCTAAACTACATGTTGTGCCAAACTATTGGAAAGTACTCCAGCTGGTGTGTGCTTGTGCCAATTCATTCCCAGTCTCCTCGTGGTACAATTAGTTTGTAGATTGTAAGCTCTTTTGGGCAGGGCCCTCTTCACCTCTTGTATCGGTTATTGATTGCCTTATATGTTATTCTGTATGTCCAATGTATGAAACCCACTTATTGTACAGCGCTGCGGAATATGTTGGCGCTTTATAAATAAATGTTAATAATAATAATAATAATATGTGCAAAAGACGGAAATGATCAGAAAAATTGAGCCCCTTAAGGTGACCACACGTGGTGATTTTTGATCTTTCGTGCGACCATTGGTTGCACGAAAGATCGTTCCAAACCTCCACTGACATTCAGGGCTGAATCGTCCGATATGGAGGTAGAAACAATAGGGTTTCTAAGGCTGATGCCACACGTGGCGTTTTTACGCGGCGTTTTTTCTCAGCCTAAAAACGCTGCACAAGCCACACATGGCGTTTTTCAGCCTAGTACTGGTGACGTAAGCAAATCCTGTTGCCATGGTGCTAATAGTGCGAAATAGCAAAAAACGCCGCGTATTTCCGCTAGGTCTGGCAGCTGCCTTTGCGTATCCATAGGAATAGCTTGCTTTGCAAGTACTGGCGTATTTCAGCCAACGCTTGAAAAATCCGTGCTTAGGCGTTTTCTAGCGTATTTCCGCTTTGTGTGGTTTGCTTCGCGTCTTTTCAAGCTATTTCTATGGATGATGATATCAGGCGTTTTTCAGCCGCCGAGAGAATTAGAAAATACGCAGCGTAAAAACGCCACGTGTGGCATCAGCCTTACTCCTGCTGCCGATTCAGCCCTGATCATAGATTTTGATCAGGTGCCTTCAATGGCACCCGATCAAATCTTCTAACCTGCCCAATAGGCGAGTCGACCGATATCAGCAGCCTTCTGCGATATCAGTCGCCTCACCGACTTGCCATACATGCACCGAAAACGAAGTTTCATACAATATTACCGGTGCGTGTGTGGCCAGCTTTAGTGTTCATGAGCTAAGCATTTGTGTCTGCAGCCTTGCTGTGCTCTTCACCTTGAGTCAGATTCAAATTTTGGTGCAAGGTAGAATGCACACCAGGTACCCACCTTTGCCCCTAACTTTAGGGGATGGAGCATGGGCGTCCACAGAAGGGGGCAAGAGGGGGCACTTGCCCCCCCCTGGAAAAGTAGCAAAAAAAAAAAAAAAACCTTACTCCGTTTCTGTCCCCGCAAGCCCATTTTGCTGTGCTCCGATTGGATCTTTCTTCTTGTGGATTCTCCAATCAGAGCACAGCTTCCTTGACAGACAGTAAAATTGACCAATCAGAGCACAGATGCACACAGGGATCGGGAGATTTTGCAAACTGGAAACAGAAATGAAGACTGAAAAGAAGAATCTGCAGCTGTAACTTTACCTAAGAACCAACTCTCAACTTTTGCTGCAGTTTTCATCCCACAGGTACTATACACAGGTACTATACACAGGCACTATACCCAGGCACTATACCCAGGCACTATACCCAGGCACTATACCCAGGCACTATACCCAGGTACTATACCCAGGCACTATACCCAGGCACTATACACAGGCACTATACACAGGCACTATACACAGGCACTATACCCAGGTACTATACACAGGTACTATACACAGGTACTATACCCAGGTACTATACACAGGTACTATACACAGGTACTATACACAGGCACTATACCCAGGTACTATACACAGGTACTATACACAGGTACTATACACAGGTACTATACAGTTCTAAAGAATCACTAGCTGACATTAAATTGTTTTTTGCCTGACCTGACATCTATAATAATTTATAATCTATCCCCTACCCTAACAGATGGAGGGTAAGTTAACTCTTTCCCTCTGAAAAAGCTCATTGTGTGTTTATATATTTGTTGTTGTTTTTTGCACTTACTATTTTTTTTTTTGTCATTGTTTTGTTCATTTATAGTAAGTTACAGTGGGGCCAATGCTGTGTATCAGTGCCAGTGTTATAGTGCCAGGGCCTGAATATCTGCCATCCGTACCCACTGCTTCTCACTGTATATAATGTGCTGGTTTTGTAAATAAGGACTGCGTCTCACTGTATATAATGGGGAGTCAGTACCCACTGCCTTTCTTGCTATAAAACTAACATAAACACATCTAAAGGGGTGGTTCACTTTTAAGTTAACCTTTAGTATGTTATAAAATGGCCTATTCCTAGAAACTTTGCAATTGGGCTTCCTAATTAATTTTTTTGAATAATTTGCCTTTCTCTTCTGCCTCTATACAGATTTCAAATGGGGGCCAAAAAATATTGCTCTGTGAGGCTACAATTTTATTATTATTATAATTTTGTATTACTTATTTTTCCAAGTAGGCCCCTTAACTATTCATATTCCCATCTCTTGTTTAAACCACTACCTGGTTGCTAGGGTAAATAAGACCCTAGCAACCAGATAGCTGCTGAAATACCAAATGGAGAGCTGCTGAACAAAAAGCTAAATAACTGAAAAATCATTAAAAATAAAAGTGAATTCGAATGCGAACTAGCCCTTGAAGCTAACTGATCACAAACACAAATGTTTGCAGATCCCCTAACAGATGTGCATGTATGAATACTTTTACATACTAAACATTTTAGGGTAAAAAAAAAAAGCCCCCCCACCCGCACTTTTGTACAGTATCCCTGGGAGTCAGTGGGAACGGCAAGAGGTAGTTGGGAGGTTAACTTTTTACGCCAGCAGCGAATCCACTAAGTGTCACATTAGCTGTAGGTCAGTCTGTGTATGGGCCATATTTAGCCTCCCCTAGTATCATCCTGCAAAAAAAAATATATATATATATATTTATATATATATCAATCCAAATGGTGTCCGCACTCCAAGGCTCAATATTCTGCAGGGTGCTTAGCCAAAATTATGTATGCATAGAAAATAATCATCTGTGGCCAGCACACCCTTCAATGTTTCATCAAAAAATTTTTTATTGCAGATATATTGTTAAAACCAACGTTTCGGTCCTTGTTAGGACCTTTCTCAAGGATGAGAAAGGTCCTAACAAGGACCGAAACGTTGGTTTTAACAATATATCTGCAATAAAAAATTTTTTGATGAAACATTGAAGGGTGTGCTGGCCACAGATGATTATTTTCTATTTATATATATAGGTGATTAAGTGGAGAAAGAGAGCTACCATATCCCCAACAGCGCCCTAGACGCCAGTTTCGACGCAAATTGATAAAACCCCTTAACACCGTGGACACCAGTTCAGGGGATTCTGAGGGAGATGATGTTGGGGTTACAGATTCGCAAACGCCTGTACCTGGCGTGGAAATCAGCTCTGTTTCCACTTCTCCTTTTTTGGAAGGGTCTCCGGTCAGTGGCAAAAAACCCCCCATAGGAATCGGCAACGGAAGAGGTACCCAACGAGGAGGGGGCAAAAGGGGTCGCGGACGCAAGATGTAGACATTCCAATTTTCAACCTGTCTAAGCATACCCTAACAGTTAGTGAAACTAATGTGCTGCAGAAAGGTCTTTCTTTTGTGCCTTCTTGCCATTTTAATGCTTTTCAATGGGAGGTTGATTTCTTTAAATTGTGCCGTAATATCAATTTAAAACACCAGTTCATGAATTCTGAATCTGGGCAAAATGATACAACAACCTTAAAACTAAAAAGTCTATACACACCTCCTGTGAGCAATCCAGCTATCAAGCTATTTAAACAGTCTGTGGAGAAGGATGTGTTGAACTACAAGAACTCTCAATATGGGAATAATTTGACTTTGGCTGAAAGGTCTGCTTTAAAGTCCCTAATGGATGATAAAACCATTGTGGTCCGCCCGGCTGATAAGGGGGGTGGGATCGTGATACAGGATTATTGTGACTATAGGAAAGAGATTTTGGGCCAGCTGGCTAATGAGAATGTCTATAGACCAGTGCTGTCCAACTTCTGTTGTACCGAGGGCCGGAATTTTTCCGACCTAGGTGGTGGAGGGCCGATAATGGAAGCCAGTTTTGACCACTCCCCTTTTTGAAACTGCACCCACTTGAAACCACACCCATGTTATCACATGACCATACCCATATTAATGGTTGTAGTACAGCAAAAACCTGCCATACTCTGCCTGCCCTACCCTGCCTGTGTGTGCCATACTCTGCCTTCACTACCCTGCCTGTGTGTGCCATACTCTGCCTGCCCTACCCTGTCTGTGTGTGCCATACTCTGCCTGCCCTACCCTGTCTGTGTGTGCCATACTCTGCCTGCCCTACCCTGTCTGTGTGTGCCATACTCTGCCTTCCCTACCCTGCCTGTGTGTGCCATACTCTGCCTTCCCTACCCTGCCTGTGTGCCATGCTTTCACTGTGTGTGCCATTCTTGGCTGGTTTGTGCCATACTTGGCCTGTGTGTGCCATAATCTGCCTGCCCTACCCTGCCTGTGTGTGCCATACTCTGCCTTCCCTGCCTGCATGTGCCATACTTTCACTGTGTTTGCCATTCTTGGCTGGTTTGTGCCATACTTGGCCTGTGTGTGCCATACTCTGCCTGTGTGTGCCATACTCTGCCTTCCCTACCCTGCCTGTGTGTGCCATACTCTGCTTGCCCTATGATGCTTGTGTGTATGGCACACACAGACTGCTACAGTCTGCACAATAACTATATATTAAAAAACTTTTTAATCGAAGTACCACCTCAGTATATGTTCTTTTTGTAGAGTGCAGGGATTATTTGTGGGTTTCAATTCTTCCTGAGGTGTGAACAGGGGAACAATGGGGGTGATTATAGCCTGAGCCTGAGGTGTGAACACTACAGGGGGTGAACAATGCAGAGATTAAAAGGTGTGAACAACACAGGGGATTACATATTTAAACAATGCAGCCTGATTACAGCCTGAATCTCAGGTGAGAACCATGCAGGGGGGCAGTTAATCACAGTACTGATACCATTTAGATCTTACACAAGAGTAAGCCATCAAAGTAGCCAGACAGGTGGGGGGCCACACAGAGGGGGGTCGCGGGCCGCATGCGGCCCGCGGGCCGCATGCGGCCCGCGGGCCGCCAGTTGGACAGCACTGCTATAGACGGTTACCTGGAGATCCTATTACATCCTTTAAAGCCAAGGTCTTTAAGCTGGTTGATTTGGCAGTAAATACGGAAGTGTTAAGTAAACAATTGGGTGAATTTTTAAAACTTGAGCACCCTGTATGCCCTGTACTCTATACGCTGCCAAAAATACATAAAAATTTGACACATCCACCTGGGCGGCCTATTGTTTCAGGACGCAACTCTCTATTACATCCTATTTGTGTGTACCTTGACACTATTTTACAGCCGGCTGTACAAAAGATTCCCACATATTTGAGGGACACCCCACACCTTTTGGATTGTCTCAAGGATTTAACTTTGCCCATTGGGAAACCTTGTTTTTTGGCTAGCCTGGATGTAGTTAGCTTATATACTTGCATCCCCCACGGAGGAGGTTTGGATGCAACACGTCGCACACTTGAAGCACTGGAGAGTTATGATGGGCCCCCAGTTCCATTTGTGATTGAACTGTTGGAGTTGGCATTAACTATGAATTATTTCCGTTTTGAGTATGATTTCTTTTTGCAGGTGTCCGGCACGGCGATGGGTGCTGCGATGGCACCATCTTACGCAAATTTGTACATGCATTGTTTTGAGCAAGAACATATTGTTCCCAAATATGGTTCCAACTGTATATTTTTCGTCGCTACATTGACGACATGATAATGTTGTTGGTGTGGTACGGAAATAGAGTTTCACAGTATGATTCAGGATTTAAACGAATTAGATACTCCTGTTAAATTCACGGCCGAAATACATAGGGAGCGTTTACATTTTTAGATATCGAATTGTGGGTGTCCGATAATCGGATTGGCTATTCTCTGTTCCGCAAGCCTACAGATAAAAATGTGCTCCTCCACTTCAGTAGTGGTCACCCTCCATCTTTAAAGAGATCTTTACCTATTTCTCAGTTCTGTAGGGTATTGCGGAATAATTCTGATGACAGATTGCTGAACTACAAATTAGGGAGATGTGGGCGCGCTTTGAGGCTAGGGGTTACCCGGCCGCAGTATTGTCGGCTGCGTTATCTAGTGCTCGTACCCGGAGTATTGTAACTGATAGGGCTTCTAAGCCCCATCCCAGTATTGTGTTTAGTACAGCTTTCAATGGACAGATCAGACCATGTTAGGGAAAGTCATAAATAAGAATTGGAATATTCTCCAGGCTGATGATGAATTTAAGCGAGTATTGCCCCGGTCCCCCTTGGTGAGCTACAGGAGAGGCATGAGTTTGCGTAACTTGCTGGTACACAGTGATCCTATTGCTGCTATCCGAAAAAAACGGGGTCCTGGTTACGGGGAGACAAAAAGGGATGTTTCAAGTGCCCTAGTTGTACATCTTGCAGATATATGACTCCGGGTGAATCCTTTCTACACCCACAGACTGGCAAACGCCTGCTTATTAGACATCACATCACTTGCACTACTACGCACGTTATTTATCTTATAACTTGTCCTTGTGGTCTGTCATATGTTGGCAAAACCGATCAGACCCTTAGGTTACGGATGGATGGCCATCGTTCAGCCATCAGTACAGCATTCAGGGATGGCACTACAAATAAACCAGTTGCCAAGCACTTTCTTGAGAGAGGGCACAGGTTACCCACATTCAGTTTATTGCGATAGACCATGTTCCCCCCATTAGGAGGGGGGGGCGATAGGTCTCAATTGCTTATGCAGAGGGAAGTTTTTTGGATCAAAACGCTCAATACATTATCCCCCTTTGGACTGAACGAGTATTGTTCCTACACGTGTTTTTTGAAGCAACGTTAAAGTATGCTCCAAGTGGCTTGTGGTATACATTTTTTGTTTAATGTGTTTCTGATAATGTTATTTTACAGTGTTTAGCAATACATATGCAAGTTTGTTTGCATGTTGTGGCAAATTTACATTGTATTTCTTCGTAATGTTCTATGCTATATTGTCAGTTCACTTTAACTTGCACTCCACACCTGAGGGTTAACTCTCCTAATTTTCCTCCTTATGTGTTTTAATATGGTTTCTCCTCGGTGCAGGGTTTCTGTCTCTTTGGTGCCTGTTTCAGTCACAGGATTGGGTGGAACCCTGTCTCTGGGGGGTGTGTCTGTCTTGTTTTTACTATTTATATTTCAATTGGTTTTAAGGTGACTATGGTCTTGATAAAGGTCTCAGATACAGACCGAAACGTTGGCCTGTCGCGTAATGTATTTATTATAATAAAAGTTATGTTTTAAATGATTCCCGGTGTGCACCAGTATCACTAGATTTCCATTTTTAATGCTTAATTGGTAGCACCTGGGTCTATGGACTACGCTTAGGAGTGCTGAATCTACGTATCGTATATATATATATATATATATTTGTCTGTTGCAGGATGATGCTAGCTTACTTGCCCCCCCTTGGAAAATTTTCTGCAGACGCCCATGGGATGGAGTAGGGAACACCTACGTGCCTCCCCCTGCCTAAACCTTTAAAATACAGTGCCCCTGAATGCAGACAGAGCTGTATTTCTGGAGGAAGCACACATCTTTCCTCTCTATTCTGTAGCACAAGAAACTGAGCTTATGTTTTCTTGCACTTTGCACCCTGCCTGGCACTTGGGGAATGACCCCTACAGTTTTGGATTAAAAAAAGAAAACAAAGGAAATGTAATTGTTTTTAAAATGTTACTGCTTTAATTATTTTAACAAATGGTTCAAGTGTGTGCAACACTCTTTCACTCTGGCTAAAAAGCTTTTACCCAGACTGTGGCAGAAGAACAGAGGTGTGAACGGCAAGATAACAATCTAAGTACAAAGGAGATGACATCAAAGGAGGACAAGAGGAATGCAGAAAATAAAGAAAAGAAACTGAGGGAGCAATTAAGGTTTTTGAACTGGAACAGAATACCTGATAAGGTCTCTAGTTCACTTTCAGCACTGGGAAAAGGATCTCACCTCCAGAGTTAAGCTGGCCATACACACACCGATAATATCATACGAAACCTACTTTCGTACGATATTCGGTGCGTGTATGGCAAGTCGGTGAGTCGACCGGTATCGCAGGAAGCTGCTGATATCGGTCGACTCACCGATCGGGCCGGTTAAAAGATTTTGATCGGGCGCCATAGAAGGCGCCTGAGCAAAATCTGCCATCAGGGCTGAATCAGCAGAAGGAGGTAGAAATCCTATTGTTTCTACCTCCTTATCTGCTGTTTCAGCCCTGACTGTGTGTGGCGGATCTGACGAAACATCGCCAGATCGCCACGTGTGTGGCCACCTTTAATATGTTAGACATGCCTTTAAAGATGTTATTGTCCCACAGCTGCAGCTCATGCATAGACATTTTAATAAGTTTGGAAGCAAAACAAGGCAATTTAATGTAGGTTATTATACTTTATATATTAGTGTCCCCTTGGTGTTTCCAGGGTGCTTGGTTGGAACTAATTCCCCAAGCAGACCTTCAGAGCTTATCAATGCTACTGATATTTGTTCCATATCATAGGAAGGCAGCTTATGATTGGATATTATCCATGTTCCACAGGGAGATAAATCTCTGCCCACGATAAATATCTGCTACCTCAGGTGACTAATCTCTCCAAAATGCCTTTCCACTGGCAATAAAGGTAATCACCGGATGGAAAGGCCACATCACTTCGGTTTTCCAAAGTCACCTGTAAGAGGAAAGCCTTTTTGGGGACATTAGTTGCCTGGGGAAGCAGAGATTTATTGTGGGTGACTAATCTCCCAGTGGGACATTACCCTATGAATGGCTAGTACGGCAACTGGGGGGATGGGTGGGTCAGACTAATACATGCAAAATGTAGGTGCACAGGAACACACAAAATGCTGTTTTTTTACCAGCAGCAGCTAGTCCTTGTACTAGGCGTATCCAACAATAGATATAGGTAAGGCAAATTCATGGAATTTAAATGTCCATTAAAAGTACATTAAACCATTCTGTAATTCATTATGATTTTATGGAAATTAGTGGACAATGCACGGTGGCTTGGTGATAAAAAAAATATTTATTCTTCCTCTATAAGGGCAAGGGCACACTGGGGTTCTGGGAGTTCAATGGACATAGTCAAAATGCCCATAGTAGCAGAGAGTTGTACCGTGTTATCCGTAGATCCAAACCAGAAAGTAGGTGAAACCTTTTAATGACTAACCAAGCAGATTATAAATGCAGGCTTTCAGTACTACTTACATCCCTGCTCCAGATATACTGAAACTGAGTAAAAAATTGTTATCAATCAAACAAGTATGTGTAAAATCATTTCCATACAGATATTGATCAAGGTTCATCAGCCAGGGTCCTCTGTAGAAGTTTATGTAATTAACACCTATTTGTAAGGTGATGGAAGCACTGAGTCAAGTGTAAGAAAGTCTTTTGAACTATGTCCATTGGGTGCAGATCTTACAGCCCCCTAGGCAACAACCAGTAGTTTCCGTGCAACATGTTCCTCTCCATCCCCTTTGATGTTGCTCCCAGTGGCCTCAAACTAGGGGTACATTTCTGGCTAGGAGATACGTTTTGGAAGCACCGAGATACAGTTTTACTCCATGCAGGGCCTCCTGCAGGCCAGCAGTCCACATGGGGCTACCAAATAGCCAATCACAATCAGTCTTTATTTGCTGTCTCCAAAGAACTTTTTTCATGCTTGTGTGCCTCACAAACACTTCATATCTGAGCATGGCTCACACATAAAATAAAGTGGGAGATGCCTGGGCTAGATACACCAGGGTGTTATTATTAGCCATATTCATATCAGGCCTTAAAACTTTTGTCCCTGTAGGGTACCGAATTTCTGCCTAAATTTATACTCCCATTTCTTTTGCTCCTATTGTGTTTTGAAGCTGCCAATTAGTATAGTGATTAAAAGATCATCATTGTGGTTATTGCTGCAGAAATGCTTTGCTACTTGGAGATCTGTTTTCCCACCATTGATGCTGGATCTGTAGGAGGACATCCCCTGGTGTAGTGTTTGTCCAGTTTCGCCAACATATAGCCCTGTATGTAGTTGCTCATTTCACAGACAAGATAAGGTAGACCACATTGGATGAGTTGCAGGAGAATGATCCCTTTGTTATGTATTTTTACAGGCGATGTGGTATAGGTACCTTGCTTGTAGTGTAAATGTGGGTGCGGATTTTAAACTTTGCTTGCAGGCAGGGTGATGTGCCACTTTCTGCTGGGGCATTTGTGGAGCTTTATACTATTTGTTTTTCAGGTTTGGCAGTTGTGTGTATGCCAGTAGGGGAGGTTCTAGGAATACATTTTGCAGACCATCATCAAACATTATCATAGGTTGAAGTTCTTTCATGATTTTGCGTAGGGCCTCTAGGCCCGGTTATTTTTTGTGGTTTGTTTGTATAGGAGGAGTTTATCCCTGGGTGTGGCAATAGCTAATTTGATTGGTTATCAGTTGTTCTTGTGTTGTGTTAAATAAAATCGTTCCTAAGTTTTCATCATAGGTGTTCTTTTGATTTAGTGGTATCCAGCAATTTTATTTTTATTTTCGAGAAACTTAATTTAAGATTTATGGTGGGGTGGAAAGTGTTGTAGCTATTGTGGAAGGAAAGGAGGCCCTCTTTACTTGCAGTCCAGATTACCAGGATGTCATCAATGTAGTAGAGGTAAACCATTGGCTTAATGGTAAAGGATGACCAAAATTCCTCTTCTAATCTGGCTATAAATAGATTTGCCAATTGTGGTACAATATGACATCCCATGGCATAGGCCATTTGTTATAAGTAGATTTCCTGGCTAAATGAAAATACATTATGTGTCAAGGTAAAGTGTATAATTCGTATGATTGGTTCAACAGGTAAGCTTTGTTGTTGTAAGTACAACTGGCAGGCCTGGATTCCATCAGAGTGGAGTGGATATAACAATGCTAAGTAGTGCCAAAAGCTTGCATTTTATAATCTACTTAGTTAGCCAATAATAAACTGTCCCAACATTTAACTCTAGGACAGAGAATAAAACTTTCATCCTAAACAACAACCTCCATGACCTTCAAGTTGGACTTCTGAAGAACCAAATAAGTCAAATAAGCCTTCAGAGATTTTCTGATATTTAGAACAGGAAATAAGTATCTACCTTGAATTTGACCCTAATTGGCCTTTGGACTGTGACTGCCTCTGTGTGACAGAATAAGAATCTACACTAGGGCACAAAAGGCCCGAAACATTTTGTGCAATAGTTATCTGTAATAAAGTTTTTTTCACAGCACTTGATCTGCTTAAATGAGTGCTCTCTTCAACTCTAATAGTCTAGAATAAGAATCTATCTGGTGGGAGCCCTGAGAAATCTCAGCTCATTTTTTACTTAGAATTTTTGTGTTCTTGGGGTTATTACGGCACAAAGCTGTATTATATATGCAGTACAGTTGCTCACTGTATGCCAATTAACTTGAAATTTCAGTTACTGCCATTATCAAGTTATGAATATCAAAGGTTACATGTTTAACAGAAACTCCACTGTCTGGTTTTGTAGCCATGGACATCACTGCTGCATGAAAGAACCCCTCACATGGACATGAAACACGCAGTGCTTTATAAATACAAATATACATACAAACATACAAGAGCATTCAACATGTGTGTTGGGGGGGGGGCAAAACCTTTATAAAACAATATGTCTACTTACTGCAACCAAGTCATGCTGAACCTATTGGAGAGGCACCAAAAGACTCCCAATTCCATTTCTGTACCTAGTCATGTGAAGACCTACTTTTTGCAGGACTGGGGCTGGGAATCAAAATAGACCCTGGCCATTTCAAGTACACAGAGGCCCAAACAGCCCCCACCAGCCCAATAAATAGTGAAAGTGTATGGCATCTTACAGCAGCCCCTCTGGCATTTGCCAGAATCCACAGATTGCCAGCCCAGGCTTGCTTGGACAACATTGCAGCCACCTCTTATGATAATTCCTGAATGTTTTTATTAAAGGTGGTTGTTGGAAGCTGTGTTGGGACATTAGGAGTTGTGCCTTTGTCATTTCCTTTACATATTTTTGATGCCACAGTGATGAGTACTTTCTTATTTTTAAGAGGGCAACACCTTGTTTATAATAAAAAAGAGAATTTAAGGGTTTCTTTTGAGATTGAGTAAGGATTACATTCAGAGATGGACTTCATGTTACAGGAGACTGGGTAGTTAATTATTAGGGTGCTGGAGCAAATAAGGTGCTGCACCTCCAGTCATAATCATTAAAACTCCCTTAGTCTGCATGCAAGCTACCTCATCATGGCCTTGTCCTACTGTACTAACCTATCCCACATACTTTGTATCGTCTGTTCTTAAAATGGAAATGAACTTTGTTTGCTCCACTAACCATCAAAGCACTTTCCCAGACATTCCCTTTATAGAAAAAGAGATAAAGCTCAATCCGTTGCTTCACTATTGGCTTCAGGGAGTTATGTGGTTGAAAAAGAAATCTCCTTGGAATGTAACTACTTTCTTCCAATAAAATGATGCATTAACAGCAGCCATGACCCCTCGCTAAAGTAAACCCTGTATCTCCCACCCATTACTTATCTACCCTTTATCATCATTTGTTGTAAAAATATTTAATAGAAATACGATTAATGAATTCCATGAGGCATAACTAGAACTCCATTGGCCCCAGTGAACAGATAAATCCCTAATCATTGACAGTACATAATGGTTTAGGGATCTTGCATTGCTTGTTTACAGATTCCTGTACACAACAAACAGCCTTTTCACATCTGTTTGTGTATTTATACCAATGTCCACACTTGGGTCGAATAGTGATTACAGCTGAACAGACACAATAATTCAATAAAAGGTGAAGGTTGCAAATTGGATAATCTTGTCACTGTTTAATTAACAATAAACATAACAATAAGGCCAATGGCAAACCAGGCTTGTACCTAAATATGGCTGTACTCAACCCAAACAAATGGAGCAGGAAGGAACTTGCTTAGAGGCAAGTTTTGGAAGCACAGAGACACAGTTGTACTCCAAGCAGGGCCTCCCGCAGGCCAGTGGTCCACATGGAGCTACCAAATATTTAATCACAGCCCTTATTTGGCATCCCCAAAGAACATTTTTTCATGCCTGTGTGGCTCACTAATACTTTTTACATCTGAGTATGGCTTACCAGTAAAATGTTTGGGGATCCTTGCTTTAGGCCATTTTTCAGTGTTACATAGTTAAGTTGGATTATAAAAAGACCAAAGTCCATCAAGTTCAACAATTTCAAGCAAACCCCAAAGCACACACAGTTCCATACCAACCTATCTCTACACTCACATACATAAACCATATATACCAACATCAATACTAACTGTAGAATTTAGTATCACAATACTTCCAGGACTCTCTTATGGGCATTAACAGAATCTGCCATTACAACATCACTAGGAAGGGCATTCCCCAACCTCACTGCCCTCACAGTTCCTCTAATGTAAGTGATTATTTTTATGGGAAAAAAGAACACCCCCTATCTGCCTATAATCCCCTCTAATGTACTTGTCCAGAGTAATCATGTCCCCTTGCAAGCGCCTTTTCTTCAGAGAAAACAACCCCAACCTCGACAGTCTCACCTCATAGTTTAAATCTTCCATCCCCTTTACCAGTTTAGTTGCAGTCTCTGCACTCTCTCCAGCTCATTAATATCCTTCTTAAGGACTGGAGCCCAAAACTGCACCGCATACTCAAGGTGAGGCCTTACCAGGGACCTATAAAGGGGCAAAATTATGTTCTGATCCCTTGAGTCAATGCCCTTTTTTATACAAGACAGCACTTTATTTGCTTTAGTAGCCACAGAATGACACTGCCTGGCATTAGACAACTTGTTATCTACAAAAATTCCTATATGTTACTCTGTATGCGGAATATGTTGGTGCTTTAGAAATAAATGTTAATAATAATAATCCCTAGATCCTTCTCAATTAAAGGAACAGTAGCACCAAAAAAATGAAAGTGTTTTAAAGTAATTAAAATATAATGTACTATTGCCCTGCACTGGTAAAACTGGTGTATTTGCTACAGAAATGCAAAGTAACCTGTGCCTTTCCTCCTTTGAATGGCTGCCCCCATGGCTACACAACAGTTTTGTTTATATAAACTATAGTAGTCTTTCATTAACAAACAAGTTAAAAAGCAAAGGACCAAGGACTGACCCCTGCGGTACTCCACTAACAACACTGGTCCAATTAGAAAATGTTCCATTTACTAAGTGTTTATAGATAGGAAAACAAAACAAGACTTTTTCAGAACAAAAATATTAAACATTGCCTTGGAATGGAACAATTTTCGTGTGGGAACACTGAAGGGAAATTTAGCCTCCCACACACTAGACTTCAAACAACAACAATGATTTGTAAACCCTAGAGATACTTTGCAAGCTATGGCCTGAGACCTTGACCCACTGCAAACAGGTAGCTTAGACCTCCCACCATCTTCTCCAAGACCAATAAATTATAACTTCCTTATAGAACAGGTGAGCTGAGGAGCCTCCAGGATATCCCTAGTGAGACTCCAGCAAGGTCAGTGTAACTGGTAATTACCAAACAGCCAAGTGCACAGGATTAGAGACAGAGGATCCTGTGGATAATAGGTGGACCTAGGAGACTACATGTTCTGTAACTGGGCCTAAAGTAATTTGTTTTAAAGGTTTAACGTTTTGTGGACAATGGTGTTTTTCAAGTACACAGAGGCCCAAACAGCCCCCCCCAGCCCAATAAATAGTGACTGTCTGTGGCATCTTACAGCAGCCCCTCTGGCATTTGCCAGAACCCACAGATTGCCAGTCTGGGCCTGGGTAGGGGCAATTATAATTCAGTTTGTGGTGACAGACTGTAGGTTTGGACCTTGTCACTGACTGGCTGTCCTGAGTAGGATCTTCCTGAACCACCTTACTGCCATTAGCTCTTCCCTGATGTTTGTCCACTGGGGACTTGACATGCATTCTTTAACATTCTGTCGAAAACAAACCGTTCATCTCTAATATTTTGATGTTTGCAATGTAATTTCTCTTGTAGATAACTGCTATCTACATAAAAAATGAGCTTCTCTTTTGGCTCATCATTAAAATGCTTGTATGACTGAGTTTAGATCCTTATTATACTCTCTGCATCTTACCTGAACATATTCTTTGGCACTTCTCTGGGACTCAGGCTGGCAAAGTTCATTTGGACATAGGAAGCAGTACCTGCAATTTATGCCCCTAATTAAAGAACTAATTGGTAAAGGTGTGCAATGAATATTTCTTTTATTTAGGCTGAAGTGGGTTGATCTTTTGAGTACAGTGCAAACCTCACAAAGAAGACCCTCTCCTCAAATACCCTCACGCAGTGGGTTCCAAAGAGAGGTACTGAGCCCCTCCCCTTGGGCTTGCAGCAGGTAGCGGCCTACAGTAGTCTAAGAAGCTCAGCTTGATGGTAAATTAGGGTAAAATTTAGACTAACAATTTATTTGCTTTCCAAAATTTTCTTGGAACTATGGGTGAATAATTGATAAAGCAATATTTTCATATATCTGTAAAGATATTTTTGATCTCCAAGTGGTGTGGAATTGAATAAGTCCAACACTCACATTTTGGTGGCTTCCCTTGAATCCCTTAAATGACATTGGACTAATGTTCGAAAACAGCACATTCGGCCAGGTACATTTAACCAAAATTGTGGGCTGTCTGTAAGTTTTAGCGGGCGGAATTTTATGAATAAGCCAATTTGATATCAAGAAGTAAAGAAGGCTAATAGGCTGCTAACCCAGTGAAGAGTGGCCATATCGGCCAGTGTGAACCCATGTATAGTGCCTTAGGAAACCATTAAAACATTGTTAAAGCTATGGTACATTGAAGCCCCTTACATTACTTCATATCTATCTGTTGAGTTGGCAAAGACTTCTGTGTACATTAGCTGTCATATCTCAGTACAATTCCAGCATTTTATCTCAGGAATTTCAGCTGTTTTTCTTTACGCTTTCTTTATCAGGTGTAGTTTATTGCTTTTCTGCTGGTCAGGGCCTGTGTAGGATCCCATGGGTTAAATGATTCAAAGAGTGGGAGAAAAGCTTAACCAGCTGCAGAGCGACACAGGATCCTCCCCTACCCTTTGCCGGAGCAGAGGTAACTAACAAACAAGTGAATTATTTATAGGTGCTGCAAACACAAACCGTCCCTCCCTCTCAACACCTGCGCCGTGTCTCCTCAACTGCACCATATAATGAGCCTTCTACCAGTGTGACTGCTTATAATTGCACTGACAATAAGCAGGATCTCCCACGATTAAATAATTATACGCTAAGCAGAGCTACACTCCCATATATTGGAGGGCACGTGAATCTGTGCCAAATAACAAATTTGTAAGACAAAGTTACGGGAAAGACTCCTCCAAATGGCCTTTATGCTTTTCTTCACACCTTCAGGAATAAGTAAAGCCTAAAACTTAAAGGAGAAATCCAGCTTCCAAGCCCTACAAAACACAGAAACCCCTAAAATACCTGTAATCTATTCCTTCAAAAAGTATGAATAGCTACCATTATTATATGCTTAAATCCAGCTGCAAACAGTTCTTGTCTTTCTGTATCATTTTAAATCCTGGCAGGGGAGAAGGGACTAAAACACTGATGTTACAAATTGTAACAACTTCTCCACAGCTTACAGGCAGCGTGCAGGAACTACATAAACCACAATGCATTGCACAGTGATCTTTCGTTCCTTATCGACATCACTCATGCAGGGAATTGTGGGACTTGGAGGATGCAGGCGGAAGGCAGGCTAAGGACAGTCAACTACTATTACATTTTATTTGAGTCTCAAATGGGTCAGCCAGATACCATAACCCATACAAAAAGATACCATAATACTATATCAGCATAGCATATCAGCAGGTATTCCCCTGTATTAAGATTAGGTATTCCCCTTCACTAAATACAGGAATTTTCTTGTATAAAGCAAAGGTATTCCCCTTCACTAAGAACAGGTAATCCCCTTCACTAAGAATAGTTATTCCTCTGTACTAAGCAAGACTTTCCTCTGCACCAAGCATACTTCTGCAGGTAAATATAAAGATATAGTAACAATTTAAAAAAAGCTTTGCTCGGTGTGCTTACAGACCTAGCAGCACAATCCAGGATCTGATATAAGGACAGCTAGAGGACAAAGAGACCCTGAGGTGGTACAACTGGAGCCAATGAAGCCAAAGAACAGGATTGACCAGCCTTGCAGGGATTTCAGGAATGTGACACAAATATAATAAAAAGCGCCTGGTAGAGCCCAGCAAGTGGTACATAAATGAGCAGTGAGTCACTGGTGCCCTTGTACTGGCAGCCTGTGATACTAAACAAAGGGTTCCAATGTCTCCTAAACTTCCCTTTGCAATGCACCTCTTGTTTCATTTTTTAATGTTTCCATTCCTACTGTTTATTCAATTGTTTAGTAAGAAAATAACACTTGTTTGCCAGCCAGTTTTTCTTTTCCTCTCCTAATCCCTTTAGAATGGATTTGTATACTCTTCAGATAGTCTTCTAATATTGTTTCAGTTGACTTATTATAGGTTTAGTTTGTAGACGGGTGAGTGCACTTGCACGATACCATCAGTTAGTCGTAATGGCCACCCCAGCCCGAAGGCTTTATATTATATCCTGTCTGCTAATTGGCAGGGGAGCTGAGAATGTGAACAAGTGCATGCTGCCAGCTCCTTAAGGGATATATGTGTTGCCCTTTAAATCATTATGCATATGTCATGCTTATATCAAATACATAAAAGTGCAACATATAGAAAAAAAATGAAACATAACTGCAAATGCAGAACACTCTTAGCCACAATCACGCACAACACTGGAATCAATCAATTTACCCACATGGAACATGTGTTAAAACAGCATATGCATCTGACAAATGAATACCCCTTAATGCCACATGTGGCATTATATTTTAAGTTGTGCAGCTATATATATATGATGGATACATTAATCCCCTATTACATGGTCAGTTCAGTGATGTTTGATTAAGGCCAATAACTCAGGGGATGATTCTAGAACAGTTTCCTACTGGAATAGGCAGAGAATAATGAATATTTAGGGACCATTAGTGGGGGTATAGCCTTTCCCAACAAAAATGTCTCATTTCTCCACTGCCTACAGGAATGCTGGGACACAAAGTTAGGATTGTTTGTACATTTTTATATCCCCAACCTTTTTTGTTCCCATCAGCCACATTCAAAAATAAAAAAAAGTTGGAGAGCAACACAAGCAAAAAGTTCCGGGGGGTGTCCAATATGGGCTGTTATTGGCTATTGGTAGCTCCTATGCGGACTGGAAGCCTACAGGAGGACCCATTGGACAGTACACCTGTTTTTTTATGCAACCAAAACTTGCCTCCAAGCCAAGAATTTAAAAATAAGCACCGGCTTTGAGGCCACTGGGAGCAACATCCAAGGAGTTGGAGAGCAACAAGTTGCATGCCAGCCACTGGTTGGGGATCACTGCTCTAGCATGGAGTTGCTATGGTATGAGCTGCTGCTTTACTTTCTATGTTCTCACAGTGCTTGTGTGGGTTTACTCTCGGTACTCTGATTTACTCCCACCCTCCAAAACCTATAGGCAGGTTGAGTGATTCCTAAAACTGGCCATAATGTGTGTGTGAATGTGATAGGAACCTTAGATTGTAAGCTCTGCCTGGGCAGGGACTCATGTGAGTAATTTGTAAGATCTATAAATCACTGTGGATTATGTTATAAATAAAGAATAATCATACATTGCAACAACCTTTCCTCAGCAGTGACAACCGTGGGTCATAAGCCTATATTCTAAGGGTACCCTTGGCTTATTTCTACGGTCTATCTGTGCTAAGAGGACTCTAGTGATATTCTACACAAAGATGGCAGTGTAAAGTGTGTGTTTGTGATTCAGGGCCGGAGTACTACTGGTACAGCAGCAAGGGAAAATGTATGGTAGGGCAGCAGAGGAAGGAAGAAGCCCCAAATCTCTACTACTCTGCCTAAGGCCCCCATTTGTAATGATCTAGGCCTACAAACTTGTCACAGGTACTGGGGGCATCTTCGGATCTATCCATCTATTCATGCATGAGTATAGAACTGGTTTTTAAAATAGAAATATTTTTTAAAAAATTGTAAAACTTATAATCCCTTTTTCAACTCCACTGCCTGCTCTTGGGATGCTAAAATGGTCGTTTGTATAAGACTCTACTGTTAATTTAACAATTTATTTGTTTGTGTCTCAATGAAAATAAACCTTTTAAATAGTTGTGAGCCAATAAAATGTTGGCATAGTTTCTCCCTGCCCTCTTGTGTTTCCCTTATTATGTTTACAGGGTAACCCTTTTGAAATACAAAATAACAAAAGTGGTATAAAGGTGATACCTTTATTGGCTAACTAATATAACCATAGCAAGCTTTCAGAACATTCTAGTTCCTTTTTCAAGCTGATTACGTTCTGATATATAGTATATATATATACATACTATATCTACACGATAAGATTGATAGAAACATAGACAGATAGACACACAAAGATATATAAGTTAGGTTAGGGAGAAGTCCTGAAGGCTAATCCCTATAGAACAGATCCTGTGGGCATATTTAAAGGAACTCTGTATCATTTGCTGTCTCTGGGCTGGATAATCGAAATAAATTAGCTTCATCTCTGGAAAAGAACCGTGGTTGTTACCTGGTTGTGGTAAATATTGGAATATCCAGTATATTTGTAATAATATACTATATCTACACTATACACAACATATAGGAGCCCTTACAAGGCACTTTGATGTGCACCACACATTAACCCCACGGCTGCCATCTCCTGAACATGGTAATCCCTTTCTTTCAATCAGGCAGTAAGTAAGGGACTTACAGGTATGCTTACTTCTGTAGTATGGGTTAACGTGTGTGCTCATGACTTAAACTCATAGTGCCATTGGTTTGGCAATATCAGAAGGCAGGCATAAATCCATTTCCACCCCATAGTGACTGTTAAAGGTACATTTTAGTTCCTCACGTATGCAAAGAATTGTTATGGTGAATAGTCTTTCTTTTTTTTTCTTTTCTTTAAGTCAAAAGTCAAAATACATATGAACCATTACCATAATACGAGAAGGATTTGTGTTTAACTGCCCCCCTCCCCACTATGACATAGTGAGCCATTCTACGTGGCCTCATAAGAGATCCCCTCTCCAGAGAGAATGTAATATAATATATATAATACTGCCTATATAGTTTAAATATCTAGTACACCAACACAGCACAAGAGCCCTCCCCATCAGGGGTCAGGCCAAGCCGACCTGGCGCCCTAGGCAACCCGGTCGGCCAACTCCGCCCACCTCCCCACCCCCCCGAGCGGCGCATGCGCGCCAAAGCACAGGAGGTGGTGCAGGAGGCAATGACAAAGTAGCACTAGGGGTAGGCAGGAGAGGCTCCTGCCTGGCATCCTTCAATCATTGCGCCCTGGGCAGCTGCCTCTTCTGCCTACCCCTAGTTCCGGCCCTGCTCCCCATTACGCTAACCAACTAATACCTGGTTAGTAAGTGACCTGATATCTATGTATGATAACTATACTCCCTTCTCCTACACAATGATCCAGTTGTTAACCTGGGGTCCTAATAATCAGAGCAGCACAATCTGGCTCTCTATGTGGGATTTGTATGCCCAGCTGACTAAGTCTCATTAACAGGGCCATGCAAAAATTTAAGACTTTTATTCATCATTGTTTGCCCCTTCAGCAAAGGCCCATTTTCATTTCAAACTGGCATTCATATAAGCGTTCCCTGCACATATGTACTCATTTTTCTTTGCATCCACATCTCATTGCTCTAACGTTCAGGGCTCTGGCACACGGGGGAGATTATCGCGAGTCTTTTTCGGCGATTTCCGCAAATCGCCCCGCCGCGTCTGCCATCCCGCCGGCAACTTACATGTTCGCCGGTGGGATGGCAGGGGTAGGCAACTCGAGGAGATTAGTCGCCCGCGAACAGGGAGTTTTATCGCGGGCGACTAATCTCCCCCGTGTGCCAGAGCCCTCAAGCTGCTAATGTACACAAACCCTTACATTCTTCTTATCTTTAATGTAAAAAGCTGTAGAGGCAGGAAGAAATAGTACTCCCCTTTTTTCTATTCTGACTCTCCTTTGTTATGTGACTTCTCTTGGCCATAAGTCCTAAGCAAATACAACCAGAGAGAAGTAACACAGCTCAATGGGAGCTAATAAATTTACACACAGTAACTCATGGAAGACACAAACTATGGTGTTACAACTCTGCAAATACATCACTCAGTATACAAAGCCCAAAAGACATCCCATAATTGCTATAAGCAACTGGGTGGCTCCAGTACTACTGGAAAATAAAGATGAAATATTGGTGCTATTCTTGCACTGCATGGTCTGTTACACTTTGGGAATTTCTCTTTTGTGACATTTTTTCTGGGTAAATCCCATCCTTCTAAGAGATTAGTTGTCCTCAGTAAATCTGTACTACAGTAGGCAGGGGCGCTGCTACCATGAGACAAGTTGAGAAACTCGCCTCAGGGCGGCTCAGGGGCCTGATCTGAAAATGTTTTTCCGCCGGCAATAATGTAAATCACAGGTGGGAAAAGAAGACAAAACGTCCCACGTCATTGACCTAAGGCTCCAAACACAGGTTCTGTATAAGGTATTGTTTGACAGTTTGATAATTGTAATAGCATTGGAGAGAATTCCTGTTTATTCAGCACAACAATAATCCCTCATCAGGTGTAAATTACAGACTAATGTAAAATAAAATTAAAAAAAAAAATGTGTTTGTTTTCAAACAGGTTATTAATAATAATGTCGTTTTTATTACTAAATTACGCTGTGTACATTGCAAATAATTAATTCTACCATTTACAATGTTATTCTTGAACCAATAAATGTATTTTTTTATTGTGCCTGAGTCTGAGCTTTCAGAAGGAGCCAGCACTGCCCAAAGCAACTGCTTTCAGATAACCTATGGTTTCTCCTACTCAATGTAACCCGAGGACTCATAACGCTGGTGAACCAGACTTGGATATTTACTATTAAGTGCTATTCTCATATGGCATAATGGCAGCATTTTAGCAATACAGGTGTCAGGGAACTGTTACCTGCCCATTGTTCTGCTGATTGGCTGCTGGGGGGGAAAGGCAGAGGGTCGATATCACTCCAACTTGCAGCACAGCAGTAAAAAATGTCTGAAACTTATCACAAGTCACATGGCTAAGGCCACCTGGGAAATTAAGAATATGTCTAGCACCACATCAAATTTAAAAATTAAATATATATTCTTTTAAAAAATTGATTTGTAGGATTGTACTGGAGGCGTGCTATTTAATGATATATTTTGGAAGAAACATGTTTACCCATGACAGAATCCCTTTAAGGATACATCAAAGCTGCCTCTACATCCCTCCCGGGCTATGTGATGGTTTAACCATCAGTGCAAAGAAATTAGTATTACTAGGCCCATGGAATATCTATAGTTGTCCCAAAATATTAAAGTTCAGTTGTAAAGTACATGTAGATGCACACAAAATAAGTGTATAATGTTCCTGATTGGCCTGGAACAAGGACCAGTGGTAATTATCAATGCTCTGCATTTTTCTTCTGTTTGGGCCATAATGCAATACTAATGGTATAGTTTATATTGTAAAATATGCTGAATGATATATCTTATAACAGACTTCGCTGCATAATTTAGAACTCCAGAGCCACCACCTCTGTGCACACAATAGTGTTACGAAAGATCATGTTTGTGCAAATGAACAAAAAGAAATTAGAGGGAACATTGCTGCAAAGAGATCCTTAACCACTGAACTGGGAGAATATGCAGTCCACCCCCTGTGTAAGTGGCACTGCTTGTTAGGCACTGCACATGGGGCATTGTCACCCACAGTAAATCTGCGCTACCTTGGGTGACAAAACATCCCTAGTTTCCTTCCCACCCGCAGTAATATAAATCAAACTGTGGATTTACCATGGGCAACACGTGTGCTATTGCCCTTACACTGCAGCCTAATGTTGTATAAAAGAACTGTTTAGCACATCTTAAACTATTATGCTAATAGCTGCCCAGCAGCCACCTTGCCATGCCCCTGAGCTCAGCAAACACTTTTCCCTTTGTCAGTAGCCAGTGTTGGACAGGAACACCAGGAAACCTTAAAACATGGGCCCACTCTCCAAACAATTTTTTCTCCTTTTTTCATTTAACATCTTCATTCTTCTATTATTTTTAATTACATGCTAGCATCTATCTTTCCATTTATTTTTCCTCTTTGCTCATTCAGAAATAGGGAATGACCATGAAGTAGGCCAACTGGTTAGGAGCAGTAGGGCCCACTGACACCTGGGCCCACAGGGAGTTTTCCAGGTATCCTGGTGGGCCAGTCCGACACTGTCAGTAGCATATACTCTTTTGTACCAGTCAAGGCTTCCATGTCGATGCTTGGGTCCCTGACAGTAATCATGCCTCCCCATCCCTGATGGTTGCCTTATAAAACTCCCTGCAGGACATTAGTGGGTCTGTGGGGGTATATGAACAGTAGGTCCAGGCTACATCATGAGCCAGCAGGTTGTGGTCAGGCATGGGTCTGCCCGACTAGGTATAGTGAACTTTCCAATCAGCTGGGCAAAACTTTTACAGAGGCTGACAGCTGCTATACGCGCACTCATTTCCTTTTATAGAGGTAGATGGATCCGTAGATAGTGTACGAGATACTTGCAACTGCCCATTGCTGGCCATAGGCAGTGTTGGTTAGGCAACACACCAACAACACCCTTCGCAATTCTGCCCTCTCAGGTATGACTATGCTTTTATGACTTTATAAATCATTGACTTGTAACTTCAGGAACTGACTCTCACAAAAAAAAATGTGAGCTCCCTAAGCTGCTCTCTTACACACGCACATACATTTCTATCAGACATGAAAGGTCAAGTCAAGCCCCGTGTAAACATACCCTTGTTTTATCAGAACTATGTCTTTTCAACAATAGCCCCTCCCACTTCCCCATCCATCTTCCTCCTCTGTTACCCTCTTCTTCTAAACTAGAGTTTTGCTGGTGATGGCACACAGGGCACTTTGTCATGCATGGGAAATCTCCTCTCCCACTGGCAACATAGCACACAAAAATAACTTCAATATTTATTGTGCAACAAATTTACAAACTCAACATCTAGAAGCTTGCAAGTTTATGTAGAAGTTAATGAGAGTTGTATAAGACAAAATCAAGCCATATATTTAAAAAATGTTCTGAGCTTTTTTTTTTAGTTTGTAAGCTCACAAATTAAATATATTCCAGTTTTTTATTCAAATGATTTTACTATATTCAGATTTTTTAATAAATAAGCAAACATGTGAGGGGTTTTTTTTAAATGCAAGTTTATTGGAAGTAGAAAAACTCTCCAATTCACAAACTCAAAAACTGATAAATAAGTCTATTAATGTGTTTTGCCAGAGGAGATTCCAATTGATGTTAGTATAAAGGTATTTTGGATGCTTTGTTGCCTGTGGCTGAGGAGATATTTAAGACTGCTAGGAGGGAGTTGGACATAAGGTGACCATACACTGAAAGATCCGCTAATTTATCCACTAAAGTATACCAATTCTCTGGGGTATATGGGAAATATATTTCTATAAAGATCACAGCAACCTCTAGGGCAGCTTCCACTCATAAAGATATAATAACAGAGCTAAAACATGTTTATTTATTCCTCCGAACAATATATGCCAAAAGCTTTTACTGAAGAATATTAAATAAAAAACTGAGTGCATGAGGAAATGGGGAGACAGAAACCAGCCAGTACAAAGACAGATCTGGGGCTAATGCTATGTGTGCACAGCTGTGTTTTTCTTGTGTGTTCTGTTTGTTGCATTGTGTGTGCAAACTGTGTGCAAAGTGGGCAGCCCCCAGACACCGGGCACATTGGCCTGGGGGGACGTGCACCATGTCAAGCAGATCTTCTCTAAATAAAGATGGGAACAGTATGAGCTGATAGCAACTATTATGCCTGCTTTCTTCTTTCTTTGCCGCCGGATTTGGCCAGGAAGCATCTGGAAGTGGCTGGGGAGGGTTTTCATTTATTTATTTAAAATTATCAAATACATAGGCACCCAAAGGCAGGCTGCGGCCCTAGGCACAGGCCCTTGGGTGCCTATATATAGATACAGTCCTGATTATAACATTAGATGTTGTAAATCTTAGAGAATAGCTGTGCCCTATGTTTAGCTTTTCATTGTTTAAACTGAAAATCTTTGAAAAAGGGCTGGTGCCGGAGTATCCTGGAACAGGTAGAAGGAAAGGCTCGGGCTATCAGTGCATATCTGCTGGGGCTGGGCTGCTATATGGTGCAGACAAACATTTGGAAGGCATGAGGGAGACAAATAAATGCACACATGACAGCATGAGCTAACACACAACAGGCTGGGACCTACTGCACCTTGTACTGAGACTCATTTTCATATGTACATAAGATGGAAGATCAGCCCGGCCTCCTCCCCCACCTCATTACAGTAAGTAAAGTCCGGATTAAAAGTCATATGAATGAAAAGATTAGTCTCCCTGCTAACGGGCACCACCCTGCCAACCAATCACATGCATCCAGGTGTCAGTGACTGGTTGCCAAGCACTTTCCCTTTGTCACAGGAAAAAAATACCTGCTGTAGGCAGAAAAAACACTGCCACTCCGACACAAGCAGTTATACATGGGCACAAAGTGTAGGAACAAAGATGCTGACTGGGTTAATATACCTCTTAGCATAATGCAGCATATATGCACTTTCATCTGTTTATCAGCACCAAGATATATGTCAAACAGGAGGAGGTAGACATAACTGTGCCAAAGGAAAGGAAAGTAGAACAACAAGTCTGTAGTCTGTATATGCTCCAGTTGCAACTGGCATATAACTACCACCACCTCGATAATAAAAATCCTAAAGATAATGCAAACACAAGAAATATATATAATAATAATAATAATATTAATATATATTGATCACCCATATCAATATATTTAGGACATTAAAGGAAAACTATACCTCCAAACAGTGTAGGTCTCTATAAAATATATTGCATAAACAAGTTCATATGAAAAACCCTGCTTCATCTGAATAAACCATTTTCATAAGAATATACTATTTTAGTAGTATGTGCTATTGGGTAATCTTAAATAGAAAATTGCCATTATAAAGGAACAGTTTAGTGTAGAAATGAAACTGGGTAAAATAGACAGACTGTGCAAAATATAAAGATTGTAAGCTCTAAGGGGCAGGGACCTCCATCCTCTTGTTTCTTTCACTCTTATCGCAACTGTATCTTTTATTTATTTGTGTTTATTGTAATACTTTGTATTTTTCTATTATCTTAATAACCCCCTGCTTGTATTAATGTATTCTACTGTACAGCGCTGCGCACATAAGTAACGCTTTATAAATAAAGATATACATACAAAATAAAAAATATATGTAATATAGTTAGGCAAAATTGTAATCTATAAAGGCTGGAGTGAGCAGATGTCTAACATAATAGCCAGAACTCTACTTCCTACTTTTAGCTCTCTAACCTGTTAGTTAGTCAGTGACTTTAGGGGGGCACATGGGCCATAACTGTTCAGTTACTTTGTGAGCACGCAGGTCAGATTCAAATGCAAACTAACTGAACACTTATGTCCCATATGCCCACCTCCACAAGTCACTGATTGGTTACTGGCTGCTAACAGCTTAGAGAGCTGTAAAGCAGGAAGTAGTGTTCTGGCCATTATGTTAGACATCTGCCCACTCCAGCTTTTATAGATTACAGTTTTTCCTAACTATATTCAGAACATTTTTTATTTTGCGCAGTCTGTCTATTTTGCCCATTTTTACACTGAACTGTTCCTTTTAAGATCATAAGATTTACAGTGCACACAAACAAGCCAAGGCACACATACATGCTAGGCCCCATCAGCCAATTAATAGACAAAGGTCTGTCTTCTACTCCCACACTACTTCCTGTTACAGTTAGAGCTGCATTATTTCCTGTCAGCTGATCTCTGAGGGAGCACACAGCCCATCACTAAATGGTGGATCAAGGGAAAGGATGTAAAAGGGCAATATTTACTGTTATATATATTCCAGTTTGGTGAGATTCTTGGTTAAGTATTCATTCTAGGGGTAAAGTTTCCCTTTAACTCACTTTGGTAATAAAAGGTATAAGATTTTCCCAGGTGCAGTAAACCATAGCAATCAATAAGATGTTTGCTTTTAAACAACTTTCCCTTCTTGCTATAAATGACACAGATGATTACTTTTATGTAAAACATAGCAACCCTATGAACTCAGGAGAATGCCTGCACCAAGATAAACAGTATAGCAGGTTCAACTCATATGTACAAATCAAGACTTGTAAAAGTTGTTTAGAAATAGGGTATATGTGGCCTGGGTTTTATTTGCAATGGTGCTTCAAATGTTCATCCTTAGGTTGTATATCCCTGGCAAAGGACTGGGCAGGAGATTAGAATAGGAAGGGGAGTTGATATATTGAGAGCAGAGGAACTGCAAAGGGTTGGAGGCAGCAGGTTAGAAAGAGGGATAATTTATTGGGTGGGAGAGGCACTGGGAAGGGACAGTTTGGCCTGGCCTGAGCACTGACAAAGAGCTAGGACAAGGCAGAAGCAGAGAAATTTGGGTGGAGGCACAAGCACAAAGAGAGGTTCCCATGGGGATGAAGAAGCAGCCTGTGTCCATGCAAAGTATGGGAAAGAGTATAAAGAGGAAGGAGCCTCAGAAAGGGAGAGCTTGCAAATAGGGTCATTGTAGGGCCCCACTGCAAGTTTTAAAAATTAGGGATTACCTTGGGTTTCCACCTGTATTGTAAAAAATAATGGCCTTGCTATCACTGCCATCTTTCTTCCTCCACCCTTCTAAGGGAAGTGGCACACGGGGAGATTAGTTGCCCCGCGATAAATCTTCGTTACCGCGGGCGACTAATCTTCCCGCAATGCCATCCCGCCGGCAAGAATGTAAATCACCGGAGGGATGGCATATGCGTTGCTTTGGTTTCCCGATGTCGCCCGAAGTTTCGTTGAGAGGAGCCTTGGGGCAACTTCGAGAAACCAAAGTGATGCGTATGCCATCCCACCGGCGATTTACATTGTTGCCGGTGGGATGGCATTGCGGGGAGATTAGTTGAAGATTTATTACAGGCGTCGAATCTCCACATGTGCCACTGCCCTAAGTCATTTGTTATATCATCTTGATAACTTGGGTGTTTTTTCACATTTGATTGGATCTTGACAGTCTAATTGGCTCCTGATAAAATTGACTATATTATGTGTGAATGCAATAGATTACACCTTAAAAATAACATGTTGTTTCCAATGGCCTGAAAGCTGGTGCTTATATCCTGGTTGCATAAAACCAGATGTACTGACAAACAGAACCTCCTGTAGGCTGCCAGTCCACATAGGGACAGTCCTTTTTTTTGCACCACAGGAATTTTTTTGCTTGTGTTGCTCCCCAGCTTTTTACAGCTCAATGTGGCTCATGGATAAAAAAGGTTGGGGATCCCAGGTCTCTGGTTTTTACCTTTACTGGAAAAAATAATGGCCTTTCTATCACCGTCATCTTTTTTCCTCCACTTTCCCAAGGTGTTTATTATAGCTCCTTGATCATTTCAGTGTTTTCACATTTGATTGGATCTGGGCAGACTTATTGGCGCCTGATAACATTTACAATAGTATATGGGAATGTTATAGGGACTAGGATTGTAAACAGCACTGAAACAGGGACTGTGTTACTGATGTATAATCTCTGTAATGTCCTGCAGAATATTTTGGCACTTTATAAAGAGAATAATAATAATTATGAGTGGCTGCCAGGATTTGCACTGGGTATACCAGTTTAAATATCCAAAAGAACAGCATCGCGGCATTGGTTAGCTGTGTACACTCATACAGTAGGTTCTATTCCTGACAAGCGTTTGTAGGTTCTATTGCATTAGTTCCCTCTGGGTACTCAAGTTTCCTTTCACAATCCTGGAATGTTACCCACCAGTCTCACAGTACATATTTTTTGGGGGGGATTTTTGTGATTTAATTACATTTTGCATTGTTCTTAATTACTTCATTTTGCCCATAAAAATTGTGTGTGCAGTATTTTCATTTTGGGTCTTCATGCCACATAGTTCTGTAATCCTATGCTTATTGTGTGTACAGAAGACACCTGGGGTTCACATTTAGATTTTTTTTAAAGTATATGTGAACTTTCAAAAAAATAAATTGTTTTAAATGAGCTTTTACAACGACAGGCCATGTGGTTTTTTTTTCTATAGCTGAAGGGTCAACCATGAAAATTCATATGCAAGGCTTTGATTTTGGGGCCTGTACAATCCTCTTTAAGAAACATTGCATTTTGCTGAGAAAAGGATTTTTATAAATATTTATCATCTGATGGATTGTGGAAGGAAAACAATTAATGATTACTTAACTACTTAACTATGTATGCACCATATACCAATATACCTGGTGTTTTAAATACCATTATATATATATATATATATAGTTACAATTTTGATTTAATGATAAACTGAATGTCTTTGCTGGAAAATAATGAAAATGATAAATATTTAAAAATATATATAGGGGCTTATTCACAAAAGGTTGTTATGCGTTAAAAAGTGTTCTTAATTAATTAACTAATCATCAAAGTCATATCGCATGCGCAAAAATCTCAATTATCGCAAAGCACTATGTCCATCGCATTGTGATAATTATCTAATAGAAATAATACTAAAGCATAATTCACAGGCATATATTAAATGTAAAATGTTGCGATAATTACTGTGAATATTAACACCTACTAGGAGTGGCCGTTACTAAAAAAAAACATTGCTCGTGAGCACTTGTGAAGACAAGATGGAGTTTGCAGTCAGATTTTTGTTGGATTGCAAAGAAGAGAATCAAGTATGTGTTTGCCCTAGAGTGATGTATGTTCGAGTTTTCAGGGAAATGGTCATTTTCAGAACGGTAGTTTTCAGAAAGTAACGGTTATGTGCGCTAATATTGTGTACTATGAAATAACACAAAAATATATCGCTTAAAAATATGTCATCGCAAGATAAATAACGACAGTAAAATTGTTCTTAATTCAGACAGGTGTCCTTTTAGTGAATCGATGGTTAATTCTCAAAATAACGCTTGCTAAAAATAACACTCGTTTTTTTGACTTTTTGTGAATCAGCCCCATAGTGTTTATATATTGCTATCGGGTGTCAAATTTACCAACAGGACCTGGAAAATACAAGCGTGCTGGCAAGCCCAGAGCGGGCAAATCCATGCATATGTTGATTTTAAAAAGTCACCAAATTTCAAATCTAGCAATAAAATTCTGCCATTTAAATACTAAACAATTAAATACTAAACTTCCAGATGTTTTTTAAAGAATTCCCAGAACCCCCTGAAACCTTTAGCTGAGGGCTAGAGTTTAGACAAAACTGATGTAAAGTGTTGCTGTCTAAAGTATCTTGTCTAAATTTGTGGTTTGTTACCATGGATAGCAATAGTAGATTGGTAGATGAGAGTCCTGACAGGGGGCTGTTCCCAGTGGGAGGCCCAGAGAGAAGCATACTGCTCAATGTTCCAGCAGAACCAAAGAAATGTAAATGTTAATGGAATAATACAACATAAGAAGGCTCGTATGCCCGCAAGTGCAGTTGCTTTCTCTGCAGTCAGTTGTGCATAACACGACTTTCATTAGAGATACAGGTATAGGACCAGTTATCCAGAATGCTCGGGACCAAGGGTATTCCGGATAAGGGGTCTTTGCGTAACTCTATACCTTAAGTCTACTAAAAAATCAATAAAACATTAATTAAACCCAATAGGATTGTTTTGCATCCAATAAGGATTATTTATATCTTCATTGGGATCAATTACAAGGTACTGTTTTATTTCTACAGAGAAAAAGGAAATCAGTTTTAAAATTCTGAATTATTTGATTAAAATGGAGTCTAACTTTCTGGATAACGGGTTTCCGGATAAGGGATCCCATACCTGTACTTGTTACAAAATGCACTCCTTGTATTCCCATATAGTTGCAATGTAGCTCAGTTCTTTCTACCTTCTTTTCCTCATTGAATGCTGCTGTACCTTTCGACACAGGGCAGGAGCCCTGGAGCTACCACCACCCCCACACCAGCCAGTAGCTCCAGGGTTCCCTCAACACCCTGTGTCAATCATCACAGTTCTGTTTTATTGAAAGAATAGAACACACATGTCATTTGCACAGCAAACACTGGAAATGACAGCAGACATATGTATTCAGTGCAAGTGTGCCCTATTTGCGATGAATTGTACAAGCAGTTGCATCAATGTTGGTGAATCAGCCACAATTGAGGTTGGCACTGGCTTCCCCTACCATCCAGAGTAAATTCAAACTTATGACCCTCACATTTAGCAGTTCATAACTCTGCCCCACCCTACATCTCTGATCTTATCTCTAGGTACCAACCAACCTGCTTGTTACGCTCCTCTACTGACCTGCTCCTCAACTCCTCTCTTGCAAGAGCTGCACCCCATCTCTGGAATTCGCTCCCAAATCTGTACAACTTTCTCCCAATCTTTCTGCCTTCAAAAGATCTCTAAAAACTCATTTATTTAAAGAAGCTTACCCTCATTTAGTTTAGCATAACCTCAGTGTGCTGCTAAAAGCAATAACCTGTGCTACATCTCTTACACTGCTTAATTCTAATCTTGCCCATTCCTACACCTTGTGTCTCAACCATTTCTCTTTATAGATTGTAAGCTTTTTAAGCATATACTGTATAAGCATATAAATTTTATATTTATAAAGCTAGGACCTTTTTTTTTTTTTATCCACTCTCTTCCGCTCTTGTCTAACTCTGGTGCTACAGTATGTACAGTATTAGTCCTAACTGGCCACAGAAAGCACAGGCTTCATGTTCTCAGAAGAGCTGCCAGCATAACTTTATACAAACAAAGATTACATGACATTCTTTATTCTTATCATATAAAGCACCAATACATTTCACAGAACTATACAATAATATTAGGGTAAATATTACAATACACAATAATAGGCTGAAACAAGAGATGGAAGGAGATGGTGAGAGCTAACTACACACCCATTCGATGGGAAAGATAAGGATAAAATGAGTCACGTTTCTTGCACAGCTGTAAATGGCATTTGAATGAGCACAAAGCCTTTTACAATGTTGATATTCCCAGGCAGATTTGAGTGAATGTGTTGGGGGCGTTTCGAGCCTCGGTAACCGAGAAAAAGGAATGGGGAGTGGAAGCGAAGGGAAAGAGAATGGGGAGAGGTGTAAGGGCAGAGGTCAGGCTCAGTGTGGGAACATGTCCGGAATGCTGGGAATGACAAAGCATAATGTGAGGAATAATGAAGAATGATAAAGTGTGAATATTAGGAAGAGTTTGAGTAGAGGTAAAGGGGAAAAAGAATGTAAGCATGAACAGGCCCGTTTTAGCGAATGGTAGAGTTTTTTAATTAGCCCCCAACCTCAGATGTGCACCATTGGTAACTAAATGTATATTGCCATCTATTGAACATCTACCATATTATTAAATAATTGTTTCGATTTTCTTTTCTATCAGGGTGTCCAGCCTGTGGCCCTTGTGCCCTAAGCCTCCTGTGGCTGTGAGATAGCAGGTATAGTAGGGAGAGATGGTGCCTATAGTAGCAGTGGGGGATAATAGCCTCTGGGAAGGGACTGGGGCTGTGGGATAGCAGGTATAATAGAGAGAGATGGTGCCTATAGTAGCAGTGGGGGATAATAGCCTCTGGGAAGGGACTGGGGCTGTGGGATAGCAGGTATAATAGGGATAGATGGTGCCTATAGTAGCAGTGGGGGGATAATAGCCTCTGGGAAGGGACTGTGGCTGTGGGATAGCAGGTATAGTAGGGAGAGATGGTGCCTATGGTAGCAGTGGGGGGATAATAGCCTCTGGGAAGGGACTGTGGCTGTGGGATAGCAGGTATAGTAGGGAGAGATGGTGCCTATGGTAGCAGTGGGGGGATAATAGCCTCTGGGAAGGGACTGTGGCTGTGGGATAGCAGGTATAGTAGGGAGAGATGGTGCCTATAGTAGCAGTGGGATAATAGCCTCTGGGAAGGGACTGTGGCTGTGGGATAGCAGGTATAGTAGGGAGAGATGGTGCCTATAGTAGCAGTGGGATAATAGCCTCTGGGAAGGGACTGTGGCTGTGGGATAGCAGGTATAGTAGGGAGAGATGGTGCCTATAGTAGCAGTGGGGGGATAATAGCCTCTGGGAAGGGACTGGGGCTGTGGGATAGCAGGTATAGTAGGGAGAGATGGTGCCTATAGTAGCAGTGGGATAATAGCCTCTGGGAAGGGACTGGGGCTGTGGGATAGCAGGTATAGTAGGGAGAGATGGTGCCTATAGTAGCAGTGGGGGATAATAGCCTCTGGGAAGGGACTGGGGCTGTGGGATAGCAGGTATAGTAGGGAGAGATGGTGCCTATAGTAGCAGTGGGGATAATAGCCTCTGGGAAGGGACTGTGGCTGTGGGATAGCAGGTATAGTAGCAGGTGAAAAGCCCTTCACAATGATTCCATAATCCGAAGTCAAGCGAAGTTTCCTCCTGTAGGCAACTTTGCACAACTTTAGAAAATGAAGCAATGCGAAGGGCTTTCCACTGGCAACTTCTATTCTTGCCAGTGGAAATCCTTTTTTGAAGTTGTTGCCCGCGATAGCAGAGGTCTATCGCAGGCGACTAACTCGCTCCATGGGTTCTTACCCTAAAGCTGGCCATGCACGTTCAGATTTCAGTCTTCCTCCGACGAACGTTCAGCTATCGGTAGTACATTTAAATGCAACAATCTAAAACTAAAATTCAGACTGAAATTGTAGGATAAAGCCCTAAATATAACAAATCAGAGGATGTTCTGAACATGAAATAGTTGGCAGACACCAATCATGCGAAAGTGATTTCCATTGTAGGTCCCCCAAGGATATCGTCTGATACACAATACATGCACAGGTTTTATCGTTACACGACCAAAAATTTCTAACTTGTTTGATCAACTAAACAACCATGGTATGAAAATTATCAGAACGATCATTCTGAGCCCACACACGATCTGAAAAACATAGGAAACTAGGTTTTGTGTGATTTTATCGGTACATGTATGGGCAGCTTCAGAGGGTTGGACATACAATGTAAGACAGAATAAAACTCTTATGCAATAGAACTGTTATTGAAGTATCCAGTGCAACCTAATAGTAATTCAATTGTAAGACACCAAACACAGTTTGACCTATATTTATAGTTGGTATCCAGGGAACAACACATTACTGTTCCTTAATGATATCAGTGGCAGAGCTCAGGGCCAGCCTGAACGAACTTAGCTTACGATAGAGTTGCCAATATTCCCTTTTCTGACTTGGATTCCAGGTTAAATCAAAAATTCTTGGGCAAAGAGAGGGTGGCTCGGACTGAGGGTTTCTTTAGCACCCGAGTGCCACCTTTGTGTCCTGCATATGCAAATCCTCTGCATGTTATGTTAAGTGCAAACTGAATACAAACACACTCCCAGCATGATCTCCCAGCAGGACACAGGGACGTATGAAACAGATGGCAAATATATGGCAAGGGTTGGGGTGCTAAAAGATATGTAGCCCTGGGTATCATTAAAATTAAATCTGGTCCTGGCTGACAACAACCCCTTTGCGCTTTTATGTCTGCAATCTTTCCATGGAAATCTCACTGGCAGATGCGTCCTGTTATAGTTTATGGAAAGTGTTTTGCCCATGGCACACCTCTGCCAGGGCCACCATCAGAAACTTTGGGGCCCCTAAAAGTTATTTATATGGGGAACCTCATAAACACTATTTTAACCCTTTGATCATTATACATTATGTATGTGCCCTACTCAGCAGATTTTTTTGTGGGGTTTATTTGCTCCATAATGCACCTACCCATCCCATAATTTGAACTTCATCAGATGCCGGCTTAGTTAGTGCCAACAGGTTAATGTCTAAACTGAGCCTTGTACTTACTGCCTACCCTATGGCAGCCAGAACCTGGATGCAATATCTTTTTCAATGAGTTCTAAGACCCACTCTTTTGCTCCCCTTAGTTCTTGTGCACTTTAGTCAGGGGTCCAAGTAAATGACCCAGATTGTATTATTACTGGCCTAGTGACAGTGGTGCTGGTGTGGGTTACACCAGTAATTATCAGTGCAATGTAAGACAGAAACTGAGACAAGGAAGCTGTATAGCCTGCGGCAGTGCCAAGGACTACTCATATTGTTCTGGGCAACAGTCATCTGGCTGCCCCTTACAAGTCACCTACTGCTTTATTCTGCAGCCTTCCTGTTTTGCTATAGGGGTGCCAGGATTCAATTACACACTTCTCGTTATCATTGTTTCATTCGCAAACTAGAAAACCAACTTATCTGGCTACACTTGCTACATAAGAGAAGTGCAGAGAGATTTCTGCCTTCCGGCACCAGGGCACATATGGGTACGCCTCTTTGTTAACCCATTCTCTCCTTTACTCACTAAACCACTGAACATTCATTTCTTTGTTTTTTTACATCTTTTACATGTTATTACTTTACTATTGTCTATTGTTGTAGGGAATGGCATATTTGTGCGGCACAAGCAAGGGGGTATACACAGACATACAAACTCAAACTGCTACAAATGAAGGGCAGGGCTCTACTACAATGAGATTTCATATATCAATTTTTCTGATTGAGAAATTATACATTTCAAACAAGATAAAAAAAATGGCTTGGATGTGTGCTCAGCCAGAGGGCCATTTATTTCTGTTTTAATTCATCCTATAGTTGCCTATATAGGATGTCCCTTATTATTACGGCTTTTGCCTAGACTAAAAATGGCAGTTCTCTTGGTAAATGACTGCTGCCATCTGGTGGTTGTATGAGGTAATACATTAAGCATTATTTTTATTTAATTGGCCAGGGCTGTCCAACTGAAGGCCGACAGGCCAGATGTGGCCCTCAAAAGCATTTTTATAGCCCCAAAGTCTAATCAGAGGATTCAAAGGCTTTACTATATGACATCATCATTTGAATCCAGTTTGGCTCTTGAACATGCTGTATGACATATAATTCGCCCACTACATGCAATAAGTTAGAAAGCACTGTAAAAGGCAATATCATATCTTTTAAAAAAAAATCATCTGAACTGTTTATGCAAAACAGATTGGTGCTGGGTAATTTTCTTTTACCAAAAATATCTCATTTGTGTAAAATGACCTATTATCAGAATACCATGGTGTTATTTCCTCTCACTTTTTATGTTTTCTTATCTCAATGTCAGTTAAATGCTGTGCAATCATTGAGGTTTTAAATAGTATATGTGAGCACTGTGACATATGAAGATGTCTAGTAACTCTGCAATAAGGCTAACTGGCCCAACGGGATACCAGGAAAACTCCTAGTGGGCTCAAGTGTCAGTAGTCCCTTCTGCTTTTAACCATTTGGCCTTTTTCATGGTTGTACCCTTTTTTCTTTATAAGAGGTTAAATAGATGGAAGGATAGATAATATTAGGTAAAGTAATGAGACTAGGAAAATAAAGAGGTTGAGGAGAGGATGAAAAATAGTTTGGAAAGTGGGTCTGTGGGGTAAGGTTTTCTAATAGGCCCTTGGTATCTCACCATGTGAGAGCAAATACAAAACAGGAGGGGTCTACTCGTCCCTATGAGTGAGGTGGAAGGATTTTTCTAGAACATGAGTTAAGGTGTCCATACATGTTAAGATTTGCTTGTTTCTTTTCCTAATGTGCCCGCCTAAGGTTGGCGATATGGGGCTAATTCAATCATTTAGCCCTTGGACCAAATGCTTGATTCATAATGGCTGGTATAGGAGCCGTCTGACCAAAGACTGCATCAATGAGCCCATGTGGTCCCTGATCCTACAGGTAAATCAAACTAACCCGATCAAGACCCGGACCATTTTAGACCAGATATCGATTGAGGAGGCCCGTCAGGGGGCCCCATACATGGGCGGATAAGCTGCCAAATCAGTTTAAAGAACTGTGCTTAAATCTGCCCATGTATGGCCACCCTTAAAGGAGAAAGAAAATCATTGAGTGCCAAAGTTTTAAGTTTACCTGTTCTGATAACTGAGACCTGACCCAGTAAAAGCTTGTGGAATAATGACATTTTCACAGGAATTCCCAATATGTACAATATGACTCAAACCCCTTTCACTCCCTCTATCCTGTCACTATCCAGCCCTGCACCAGTTACTGTACAGTGCTACATAGGTATGTATGTATGTATGTATGTATAACTTTATTTATAAAACGCCACAAGGGTACGCAGCGCTGTACAGTCTTACAAAGTACAAAATGACACACAGGGAGGACAAGTGTTATAATAAATACACAGGGAGTAAGTGCCATGTGGTATGAGACACAGTAGGAAGGAGGTCCCTGCCCTGTAGAGCTTACAATCTAAGTAAGAGTGATAGGTTTGTAATATGTACACTGAATTCTGTGCCATCTACCATCTGTAGGCTCTAAAGGTGGCCATTCATGGGCTGATTTCAGCTGCCAATATCGGCCCTTTAGACCAATTTGGAAGCTTATCTGCCTTTGTATGGGCACCAACAACGGGCCTACCCAACCAACATCTGGCCTGAAATTGGGCAGATCTCGATTGGGCAGGCTTGATTTTTAATTAAATCGTTTGGCCCTGGGGCCAAACGATACAATCAGCCTGATATCACCCACCCATAGGTGGGCATATCTGCTCGCCAAATGAGCGGATCTTACAGTGTATGGCCACCTTTAGCCGTTGGGCCTCACTTTTACAAGATAACTTTCTGGGGAAAAAAGACCTAACCAAGGCTGAAACTAATGGGGTTGCTGCCACCTACTGTCCTAATGTATGAACTACCATTATCACGCATTGTAAAAAATTTAAGCTGCAAACAGTGTAAATAGGGTAAAATAAATGCTAAATTTAAAAAAGGTGTGTATTTCTTTTACACTAGCACTACATTAGCATTAAAACAGCACCTCTTCAGGGGTCCTAGCCACCTGAAGGATCCTAGCCGCCCCAGTGGTCCTAGCTGCCTAAGGTGAACAAGCTGATGATGCCCCCGTTGCTTAGCAAGGGGAGGCGCATCGCTAGTGCAAAGAGTATACTTGGTTTTTATTCCACCAAAACTTGCCTCCAAGTCAGGAATTTAAAAATAAGCACCTGCTTTGAGGCCACTGGGAGCAACATCCAAGGGGTTGGGGAGCAACATGTTGCTCCTGAGCCACTGGTTGGGGATCACTGATGTCAAGAGTGCTATTAAGAGACTATTTGCAATTGTCTTCATTATTTATTATTTGTGGCTTTAGATTTATTTACCTTTTTGTTTAACAGCTTTCCAGTTTGGAATTTCAGCAGCTATCTGGTTGCCAGGGTCCAAATTAAATAGGAAAGGGCCTGGATAGAAAGAGAGAAACATAAGTAATACAAAGTAAAACAATAACAATAAAATTGTAGCCTCACAGAGCAATAGGTTTTTGAAAGCTGGAAAGAGGCAGAAAAAGAAAGCAAATAATTTAAAAACGAATGAAGACCATTTTGAAAAGTAGCTAAGAAGTGGCCCTTCAATGGCATACCAAAAGTTAACCTGAAGATGAACTACCCCTAAAATCAGGGCCAGCATGAAAAACTTTGGGGCTCCATACATTCTGCTTGGACAAAAGGTTGAACTTGTTGGATGTATTTTTTCATCCACAGCTACTATGATACAAACTCACCAATCAGTCTGCTGAAAAGCAGGTAAGATTTGTTGCTCGTGGTTAAATCAGCACTACCACAGGCGACAAATCTCCCAAAAAGGCCTTAAGATTGCCCCAAGTAAAACACAGTACTCTCAGGCATCTGGCTTAATGGGGTGTCCCATAAGTTTGGGGGATGGAATCCCCAATCTATTAGCCCACACCTTCAGTGGGAGAAGCAAATGACAATGATAGGTGAAGAATTCAGCCAATCATGTAATTTATGCTAATTGTATTTTGCAGATTATTATATCACTAATCCAGGGAAATGTAAAATGAAACAATTATATTTTTCTGGTTCTGTAGGGCCAGCTTTTGTATCTTTGTCATTTATATGGTAACAATGGTTATGTTTTTAGGATATAATTGTTGCCTTATCTGTATCTTCCTACAGTTCCTGTATCTAATACAGCCTAACTGTATTTTGTCCTTATTGATAGACTGCAGTTGGATTTAACCAATGTCACGATAATGTTTGAATCGTTTGTACGAAAATTTTGAGTTTACATTCAAAAGACTCACAAAACAATATCAGAAAAATCAAGTACTGGCAGAAATGTGCCCCTAAGTATATTTCTGTGTACAGTGCATGAAAATGAAAAACAATGGTATAGGGAGGCCAGGGCCAGTATCACTGAACCAATAGCCAACACATACAGCACAGAGGCAGAAAACTAAGTAAAAAGAATGTGCATTGCCATAGAAACATATCTGTTTGAGAAGCATAAACTTTATCTTTGACATTGTTTGGCAGCAGAAGAGAGTGCCAGTTTACACTGCCAGCCCTAGTAAAACCTTACATAGATACTGTACCACCTATGTATTACCCACCCGAACAAATACCCGATTCCCACAAGCAGCTAACTATTAAAGGGGGGGGGGGGATAGAGCTAATTTAAAGCACTATGGCCTATTTTTTCCAAAGAAGAAGAAATGTATGGCCCAGGCAACACAACAGCACCAGGCATAATTTGGATATAAGGATGAAAGCCGGTGGCAGATCAGTAAATCCCAGCACCGATAATGTGGCATGTAACATCAAAGGATGGGGTGTCAGGGGCTACATAGAGCAAATGGAGTGCTTAATGTGCAGCGTGTGTGAGAACATGGGCTACTGCCCAAAAGACAATCAACAATCTCAGTTTAGGAGGCTGCATATAGAACAAAAAAACCCAAAAATCAAATCAATAGGATAAGTTGAGGGAGCAGAAAACAGAGATAAAAGGCATAAATGTCAGCACATATGAAGAACAGCATATAATCATCTTTGTACCAAGAAGGAGCTTAAAGAAAACAGCAAATACTGTTTATTTCATTTAGACCTGTAGCCACCAGAGTATCCAGTATATACAGTATATATTAATCTGCATTCCTTCTGTAGTAGTATTTTAGAGTTGCCCAGAGCGGTCAAACTGGAGGAAATGTCTCACAACCAGTTTATCAGATATCCGTCTTCTCAAATGCATCTCTAATCGAGCGCCTATGGTTGGCCAATCTGTCCCTAAAGGCCCCCATACAGGGGCCGATAGAAGCTGCCGATATAGGTCCCTTGGACCGATTCGGCAGCTAATCAGCCCGTGTATGGGCAGAAACGAGCGGCCTGGCCGACCGATATCTGGCCTGAAATTGGCCAGATATCGATGGGCCAGGTTAAAAAATCCAGTCGGATTGGGGACCGCATCGGCTCATTGATGCGGTCCCCGAACCGACTGCCCCATGGCCGCAAATGTAATCCGATCGTTTGGCCCATTAGTTTTTTTTTAAAGCAACTTGCTACCCGATATTGCCCACCCGTAGGTGGGGATATCGGGTGAAGATCCGCTCGCTTGGCGACATCGCCAAGCGAGTGGATCTTATAGTGCAGTGGTTCCCAACCTTTTTCTCGTAGCGACCCCTTTTTATCATAGCCATATGACCCGCGACCCCCCATGCAATTGAAATAGATATTTATAATAAAAAAAACACAAAAAAATAGTATTTTAGTATAATTTTATACATTAAGCTAAATTACATTATTTTAATAATTAAATTTTAATGTGATGGTTGAAATTGCAACTTATCAACCAATCTCAAAATTCGTGGCTGAGTATTCGTTAACGCCAATCTCATATTGTTCTCAACATTTAGTTGATTTCTTTGTTTCGTTTTTAACCGAAGAAGAGTGGAAAATCCACTCTCGCAGAGATATGTCGATACAAATGGAATTAAAATTCGAAAGGCAAGCATTGTCACATTCGGGTATGAACGATACATACTACACCAGAATTGTGTGAGCAATTTTTCATTAAACAAGTTACGTGCTGAGGAATCATTCCGTAAATCTATGAATTCATCTTGTAATTCATTGGGAATGTTTGTTATATCAAGAGATGCAGAAAACGGATTACGTGTAAATGTAATTTCTTCTTCCTTCAGCTTAGGGAAGTAACGCTCCAGTTCCTTCTCAAGCGATTCGAGATGCCCGACAATCTCCTCCTTCAATTTTTTATTTATTTCATCTCCAGATTCATCTACCATACTGCAGAGTTTCTCAAACATGGCAATATTTCCAATATTTACTTTCCTTCGCCAGTTTTGCAGCTTGGATAAAAATGCACAGAGATTATCGTGAAATACGATAATATTTGTTTCCTTTCCCTGCAGTTTCAGGTTAAGCTTACTTTGCTGTTCTAATATATCTGCTAAATATGCTACTCTTTCCAACCAAGCTTTGTCGTTAAAGTATACCAAAAGATCATGTTTCTCTTGTACATCTAGGAACAATTTAATTTCATCTTTCAATTCAAAGAAACGATTCACAACATTCCCTTTTGATAACCAGCGTACTGCAGTGTAGAAAAACAGAACCTCGTGATTAGAATCCATGTCTTTGCACAGTTCTTTAAACAGACGCGTTTTAAGAGCTCCAGATTTTATGTAATTTACGATTTTTATAACTGAATCAAGAACCGCTTGCAAAGGAATTGGAAGAGTCTGAATGAATATATTTCACGAAGACAAGCAACTGAGCACACAAGCTGATATCTGTTGATTCATCAACTTGGAAAGAAAACAATGGTGAAGCCTTGATTTCATTCAGAATCTGCTCTTTGACATCTTCGGACATATCTGTTATACGCCGCTGAATAGTATTATTAGAAAGAGATATTCCTTGCATCTTTGCTTCACTGGAATCCCCAAGGACTAATTTCACCATCTTCAACATGCAAGGTTTGATAAGTTTTTCTCCAATTGTGTGAGGTTTTTTTTGCTTGGCGATTTCTAATGCGACTTCATATGATGCTTGAATTAATACTTTGTTTGATTGCTGAAAACTTCCTGCTTGATCAAGTCTCTGTCTTTTGCAACTAGTTTCATGCCGACGAAAGAACTCCAAATCCTTTTTAGTGTATTGTGAATGCGCTGTCTCTAAGTGACGTTTGAGTTTTGAAGGTTTCGTAGATTCATTACTGAGAACAACTTTGCACAATACGCATTGTGGCTTCTCTATTCCATTACTAATCAAGTTAGTAAAGCCATATTTCAGATATTCTTCAACATATTTACGTTTTCTTTCCATTTCTGGGAAAAGAAATAACAAAATTTATAAATAAATTTACCGTAAGTTATAGCGAGAAGGAGCACAACCGTACCATCAACGTTAGAAAGGCGTAGGTTATTGGGAATAGGCGGTCCTATATGGGGTTTTCAAACGAAAACGCTTATACTCGTCAAGTATGACGCCTATTCCCAATAACCTACGCCTTTCTAATAAATTTACCTATATAAATTGAATTTAATATCTACCTGTGTTTGTTTAGTCACCAACGATTTTTTTCTAAGAACAAACCAATACCGCCTGTCATAACGTAGTCAACAGTAGACAATCACGCTTTCGTTTGAGCAGGGGATTCACAACCGATCAGAACAGCCTCAGCCAATTAGAAGCTCGAATGTTGATCACATGGGGTGCGCATCCTTCTGGTCCATTGCGAATCCCCTGCCCAGGAGCGACTTCTGTGAGTGCGTCAAACAATAAAGGTTCCTACTACTTCACTATTAGTAGCAAACTGCTCTGTGCTCTATGTTTTAACCAACTGTGAAAAAATTGCCTACACTTTTTTTAGTTTACTGTATAAGTTCGCGACCCCCAAAAAACCCGTCGCGACCCCATTTGGGGTCGCGACCCACAGGTTGGGAACCGGTGTTATAGTGTATGGGGACCTTAAATGTGGTTACTAATATAGTAAAATCCACATGGACAGGTGATAAAATAGATTACATAAACTGTGGTGCAGGTAACTTGGTGTAAAATGCTCAGTCTTTTGCCCCCTATGGGATGTGGAAGTGCCTCACCTGTCAGCATACTATTACAAGTGATACAGTTGGAGCACCCAGAGCAGCCCTGTGTGATCCTCCTCTCTCTGTTTAAAGGAGAAGGAAAGGCTAATAAAGAGTTAATCTCAAGCTGCAGGCAAACCTTCAGTTGTTTCAATGGTGCCCTTAAAGGAACAGTAACACCAAAAAATGAAAGAGCTTTAAAGTAATAAAACTATAATGCACTGTTGCCCTGCACTGGTAAAACTGGTGTGTTTGTTACAGTAACACTACTATAATTTATATAATAAGCTGCTGTGTAGCCACGGGGGCAGCCATTCAAGCTGGAAAAAAGGAGAAAAGGCACAGGTTACATAGCAGATAACAGATAAGTTCTGTAGAATACAATAGTGTCTTATCTGTTATCGGCTATGTGCCTGTGCCTTTTCTCCTTTGAATGGCTGCCCCCATGGCTACACAGCAGCTTATTTATATAAATTATAGTAGACTTTCTGAAGTAAACACACAGCTTTTACCAGTGCAGGGCAGCAGCACATTATATTTTAGTTACTTTTATACACTTCCATTATTTGGTGTTAACCCATATTTCACCTGTTCAGAAGCCAAACAGGAAGAAAAAACCCTGAGCTGTATAAGAAAGTTCCCATAATGCCTCACTCCTGCACCAAGAGCAAGACCAATGTACATGCTCAGTTAGTAAGACTATGAGGAAGCTTCCTGCTGATTGGCTCAGATCCACATTCCTAAGGGGGGGAGGGAGTTCTTAGCATTCTTGAGGAAGGGGGGAGCAGGAGATGAGAGAGCTGCATGTCTCTGGTAGAGGAAAACAGACACAACAAATCGTTTGACAGAGACCGTGGTGCAGGGTTTCTTGTCCAGAGTGCTTATGGCTGTATTTACATAGACCTTTCTGATAAAGCTTACTTAGTTTTTACCTTTCTTTCTCCTTTAAGGATGGTAGTAGTAGTACTGCATGTAGTAAGTAGTCCTGTAGGTTGGGGCCCCTCCTATAGCCAATCATGGGGCTTTGAATTCCTTAAAAGTTAAGGTGTGGTCATTCACTACAATATTCCAACTGTCCTTCATTGCTCTGGTAGAGACTTTAGCCCCTGGGAAATATGTGGTAGTAAAGGTCAGACAATTAGGGGTATAGGACTTCTGTCTGTTCTCATATAGCAGCTTGTCCTGTGATTTATGGGTAGGTAAAGACATACTTCTATCAAGACATTTTTGGCTATAGCCCCTTTGTAGGAAACAATCATACATTTTCTATAGTTGGATCTCCCTGCGTAGAGGATCTGAGTTGTTATGGATCAAACAAAGGAATTGTCAGTAGGGGACCCCCTCACTGTACCGTGGGGATGACAACTCTTTGCATGGAAAAGGTCACCAAAAAGTTGATATTGCAGAAATAAAAATATTTTATTGTTTTTTGAAGTCCTGTGAGTGCTGTGGTATTTTTACCTTTTTTGGACCTCTCCATTTTACCCAGCACCCAGGCAGTAGGATGTTTTTGGAGTGTGCCCCCTATATATCAAATAAGTTTAAGAAATCTTTCTAAATTATCACTGGGGATTCTGTTTCATCTAGCTTGGTCCTAGAAAGGAAGTCAAATCAAAGAGAGCTAATTACACAGCTTTACCGTGCCCTGGAGTTGGCTGCTAGCCTCGACCATTGACTGTATATTGATTATGCCTGCAGTAATGAATGCCTAAACCTGTTTAAGTTAATATCCTTTGTACCCTACTACTGATATGTTCATGTTGAAATGCCAGTAAGTCCTGCTATTCAGTACTTTCCTAAATGATCTGGTAGTACTAGGTGCTAGCCTGTGGAACTTGGTGGGAAAGCTTTTTTCAGTAAGAATGCAAGAAAATTGCCTTTCCTCTAGGAACTTTTGTGTTACGGATGCCTGGAAGGTACATACTGTAGTTAGGAGGCAATATCCAAAATCCAAAGACTATCTTATTACTGTACCTTACAGCAGAGTTTTCCAAACTGTGGTTTTCAGTCAGGGCAGGCAGCCAAACTATTCAATGCAAATCTGAGCACTTCCTTTTGCACTAAAGAACTGGCTGTAAGCCCAGACCGAAACCAATACATCTGTATCGATTCAGCTACTTATGGCAATGACGCACCATGCATTCATTTAGGGTAATTCCAAGCCATGCATCTAGATTAAGAATATGAACTCTACTAGACAACCAATCAGTTACCAGTAAATACAGCAGCCTTTATTGAAACATGACAAACTTAATTGATACTGTTTGTGCCATGCGTTCATTCATAAGCAAACCAAGCAGTTTCTTTGCCACACAGAAAATGCAGGAACAGGTTGAAATAGCCCTATGTTCTGCCAGTAACTGGCAGATGCCACCTCCCTGCACCCACACAGGGCAGTTAGAGCCACTAGCACAGAAACACATGGGGGCATATTTATTACAGTGTGTAAGCAACATCACCGGTGATGTTGCCCATAGCAACCAATCGGCAATTAGAATTCAATGGTAATCTATAAATTAGAAAACAAAAGCATATATTTGATTGGTTGCTGTCAGCAACATCACCGGTGATGCTGTCTTATACACTATAATAAATATTCCCCATGGTGTGCTTTTATCCTTATAAGAACTGCAAGCCTAGGCACTCCCACCTGCTGCTTTGAAAAGTATGCCTAGGTAATGGTGCTAGACACCCAAGTATCCCAAACCTTCCCCCCTAAACTCAAAATTCTGCAGTATTACTATACTCCATAAGGAGATCACTATTAAAGATGGAGCTATTCTATTAGTTTGTGTATTGGCCATCCTATTTTGCCTTTTTCGACCCATAAAAGAAAACGCTTTTTAGTGGTAGGTGGTCATGGACCCCAGCAAACACCTATTCAGTCGAGGCAAGGATTTTATTGTTATTCTTATTTTCTGCATTGCTTTTCTTTCTTTTCAAACCCTCTCTTATTCATCTTCTATCCCACCAAACTTTTGCCTGGTTCCTTGAGTTGAAGCCAGAAGAGACTGTAGACATGTTTAGGTTGTTTAGGTGCAAGTGAGATCATGCAGGCAGCAGAAATGAGAATGCAGTGAGAGGGATGAGAATCTTGTACACCAATTAATAGTATGTTGCAGTAGTCTATAATAATAGCATCAGTCAAAATTTTTAGTAGATTACACAGGAAAGGACATCTGACTGCAATGTTTTTACAAAACCAGGCATGTCCGGGTAAGGATTCCAATGTGGGCTGAGAAGGTGAAAGAACCTGAAAAGTTTGGTGTTTGATATATTCATTTTCAGGTGGTGAGCGGTATTTATGGTGCTTCAGTGGTGAGGTCTTTTTTCTATAGCATGAATAGTACTGTTAGAACTAGGGCAGAAGGGAAAGATATATCAACAGCAAAAAGGTTGCAGGAAAAGCCAAAGGATGTGCTGAGGTCAAGCATGTAGCACGCTACGGTCAAGCATGTAAAGACAGATGAAAAGCACATGTGGGCTGAAATGCCCATGTGTAACGGCCCTTAGACTGACCCTTGGGGCACATCAAGAGAGTTTAAAATCTGCAGAAGGCCTATTAAACTAAGGGGTAAATTAAAGCACAAATGAAAAAATTTCTTTGTAACCACAATAATTTCTGATGTGCATAAATTGCGCAAAAATTTGTGTTGTGGTCGTACGAAAATATCATGGTTGCAATACGAAAGAATAAATTTTCGTATCCCAACAATCGTAAATGGCACGAAAACCTTTCTGACTTTGAAACTTCAATGCATGATTTTGGAAGCCTCCCAAAGGACTCAATAGCTCAGCTCCAACCTGGCCAAAAGATAGTCACGATAGTCACGAAGCTTGAATGAATTCCGAAATGTTCGTAGTCATTGCAAAAAATACGACTTTTTCCTGCAAATTTACGCAAAATACGAAAAAGTCGCCTACATTTAACAATATTATCGTGGTCATTACGAAAAGTTCTAAACTTAAGAAAAAATACAAATGTTTCACAATCCTGGTCATCTTGCTTTAATGAATGGGCCCCTAAAGGTATGCTTAAAGGAACAGTAACACCAAAAAATCAAAGTGTATAAAAGGAACTACAGTATAATGTACTGTTGCCCTGCACTGGTGCAACTGGTGTATTTGCTTTAGAAACATTACTATAGTTTAGTAAATGAAGCTGCTGTGTAGCCATGGGGGCAGCCATTTAAAAGAGAAAAGGCACAGACACATAGCAGATAACAGATAAGTTCTGTACAATACAATGGGGTTTTATCTGTTATCTGCTATGTAACCTGTGCCTTTTCTCCTTTTTCCAGCTTGAATGGCTACCCCCATGGCTACATAGCAACTTATTTATATAAACCATAGAAGTGTTTCTAAAGCAAATGTGCAAATTTTACCAGTGCAGGGCAACAGTGCATTGTATTATGATTACTTAAAAACATTTTTATTTTTTGGTGTTACTGTTCCTTTAAGATAACCCGGATAAAGCATAGCCACTGATATGAAGGTTTTTTAAAAGGAGAGTCAACTGTATGATAAGCTGCAGAAATATCAAGGGGTATGGACAGCAGTATAGTGTCTGTGACATTTAGCAATTTTATTGTCATTGGTAAAAGGTTTTTCAGTGGAGTGATCTGTGAAAGAAATTCAGAATCCAGTTTGTGCTATGTAAGGTTTGTTTCTATGTAAGGTTATGCTGTATAGCAGAGGTGCACATCACTAGCAGCCACATGTCATGAGGGAGAGAATGATCGACTTCTGGCCTTTTTAAGACCTTATTTCATGTTATAATTTAGGGGCCCAATGAGTCTGAATGAGTATGAATGGAAATTTTTTTATTTTTTCTAACTTTTAGAACCGTGCGTATTTTCTGCGATTTTTTTTCATTAATTTGTGTGACTTTTTCGTACTTTGCGACAATTTGTGTGACAAAATCGTATTTGTCGCAACAAGTACAAAAGTTTCAGATTCATTCAAGCTGTGGTATCGTGACTATCCTTGGGCCAGGTTGGAGCTACAAAGTACCGTTGAGTCCTATGGGAGGCTTCCAAAATCATGCAGTGAAGGTTCAAAGTCAGAAAGGTTTTCGCACCATTTACGATCGTTCGCGCAATTAACACACATCAGAAATTTTTATATTTAATACAAATTTTTCCCAAACTTACTTTTAAAAGTCCAAAATTCGGACTTCGATAAATCAGCCCCTATGTGCGAGAAATTCAGGCCTAAAAAGAAACAGGACTAGGTCAATATGTCCCTCATACAAGGAGTTGGTTGGAATCACTGGGACTTGTGGGTAAAAATGTTGTTTGATGCCAATGTTAATAATAGGGAAAAACATAAACCTATAGGAAAGCCTGTATTTGTTCAGTGGCAACCATACAAGAGGGCTGATTCACTAACGTGCGATAAATTTTATCGCACTTTTTTTGCGCTAAAATAGACGCGACAATTAGCGCGCGATTCATAACAGTATTACTGCATGCGTTAAGTCACACATCGCATGCGCTAATTCGCGTGCGTTAATTTGTGCGTTAATTTTATCACAATGCGCTAATTAGCGAATTAAAAGAATGTGAACGAATGATTCACAAAAGCACATAAAGCGTTAAGTGCGTTAATTAGCGCGCAAATGTGTGCGTATTTTAGCGCCTGATTGGGGGAGGCGTTGGGCAGAGCACATTTTTCACTTTTGAGTGTTTCAAGCAAAATATAGTATGGGTATGGGTTTTTTTTGGATTTGGAGGAGGAGGAGGAGCAGCAACACCCGCAGCCTTCCCGAGTTATGCCCAAAGGGCCACGTTAGAGGGCCTAAGCGAGGATGAAGTGGTCAGGCGGTACAGGCTCAATAAGGCAGCAATCTCCAGCCTGTATGAGCTGCTTGAGCCTTCGCTTGAACCACGGACTCGCCGAAGCCGTGCTGTGCCCGGGATGGTCAAACTGCTGTGCTCCCTGCACTTTTTTGCCACTGGCAGTTTCCAGAGGGTCGGGGGGGTTTATGGGGGGGTGTCACAGCCCACCTTTTCACGATGCCTTGGCCAGGTCCTGGACGCCATCCGCTCGGTGTCCAGGAATTTTATCTCGTTCCCACAACATCGGACCGGGTGGAACGCCGTTAAGAGGGATTTTTATGGGGTAAGTGGCATCCCCAATGTGTTTGGTGCAATTGATTGCACCCATGTGGCGTTTAACCCCCCCCCAAGACAGGGAGCACATTTTTAGAAACAGGAAGGGTTACCACTCCCTCAACGTGCAAGTGGTGTGTTATGCACAAATGAACATCCTGAGCATCGTGTCTGGGTTCCCCGGCTCCTCTCACGATGCTTACATCCTAAGGCAGTCCGGGCTTTACCAATCGTTTGAGACAGGACAAATGCCTCACGGGTGGCTGTTAGGTAAGTATTTGTGTCACTTATCTAGCACAACTTGTCCACATTTGCTTTGTGTGTCCCACTGTAAAACCAGTCCCTGCCTGCCATAAGCTTGTTATGCAATGTGTAAAGTGCCCTCTTTTGCCACTGGGAGAGTCAAAGCAGCTACTTGTAGTGTCACCTATCAGTCTCATGCTGTCACATCTGTTGCAAAAGGGCCGTGTTTTGACACAGGGAGACTGGAAACAGCAGCAGCATGTTTGTAGCATCTTATTCCATCTTATTTTATTTCAGGAGATGCTGGCTACCCCTGCTGTCGGTGGCTCATCCCACCGATTCACAGGCCGCGTTCACGGGCCGAGCGTGCTTTTAATCAAGCACATGTGAGAGCGCGGTCTGTGATTGAGCGGACGTTTGGGGTCCTAAAAAGCCGGTCCCGCTGCCTGGTTAAATCAGGAGGCAGCCTAATGTACAGCCCTACCAAAGTTGCCAACATTGTCGGTGCGTGTGCTCTACTGCACAATCTTGCAAACCGGCACGGCTTACCAGGGGATGTGGCCGATGACCTGGAGGACCCCATCCACCAGATCCTGTCCAACGTGCCAATTACTTTTCCTGTAAGTACCTACAATCTTTAATCCCATACACAAGAAATACCAAACAACTTGTTCAAAAAAAAAATATTTATTCTGAGGGAACACTTCCCCAATTTTTTTTTTTTAACAGGTTTAAAACCTATAAACCAAAAACAAAACATAGGCCAAAGAAAAGATAGGTTCCACCAAACCCTAATATCACCGTGCCCAATTTATTTGCGCTTACGAAGCTGCCTCGTTGAGCCTGCAGGAGGGGGAGCTGCGCTCTCACCAGCAGCTCCACTGGTAGAGCTTGTTGGCTCTGTTGGCTTTTGGCCCTGTTGCTGGAGGGCAGCAAGTTGTTGTTTTAGTAGGGAATTTTGTTCTGCCAACAGAGCCACTTGTTGCCTTTTGAGCTCTACCTTCTCCTCCTGCAGGCTCAACATAGCAGCCTCGTGTTGGGCAGTACGGGCCCTGTCTGCCTCCTGTAGCCTCAACATGTCGGCCTCATGTTGGGCCTTACGTGCGCTGTCTGCCTCATGGAGGCTTCGCATTGCATACTCATGTGCGGCCTGGCGTTTCTGACCTTCATTGTAGGCCTGAGTGGCCACACACAAGTCAGTATGCAAGACATTCAGTTTGCACATCATGACTTTGTGGTGCTTTATTAGTGTTTGGTCGAACCCATCTTTTATGGCCTGGGGTTGGAGGCCTGGGGTTGGGGCCTGGTGTTGGAGCTGCTGCTGCTGGGGAACGTTGGCCGGCTCCTCATCTGAGAAGGCCACGACGCTGCCACCGATGTGGGACCCTCTTTCGCTTGCCTCCCCTCTAAATGTCTCTCCAATTGCAGGATGGCGCCATGGGGAGTGGAGCCCAGACGAGGAGCGTCCACCTTTGGAAAAAAAGAAGAAAAAAAGTTTATTTAATTTTTTCTTATCTTCATGATGCAAAACAAACTTCATGGACACTGGTTGTCAGTTTTGTTCAAACATGACCAAGTTTATTTGTACCCAAAAATTTGTGGACATTGATTCATTCCAAATGAGGCAAAAAGGTTAAATCAAGTTGAAAAGATTGACTGTCCAAAAGTCAAAGATGAACGGACTGCACCTAACCCAGCAAGACACGCTTGGCAAATAACACACCTATCTTATTAGCAATACACTGTACTTCTGGAATTGAAACAGCTACAATATACACAGACACAATTCATTATTATGCTACTGCACAAGCCTAACACAAAACACAGGTCGAACCAAATTTGTTAAGAATAATACCTGGAATGGGAGCAGATGCCGTTTGTCTGCCTCTGCTCGGCCCAGGTGGAGATGTATCTGTTGGAGAAAAAGGTTGTTTAACCTTAAAGACATACTGACACCAAAAATTTAATTATTTTTACATCTGTCATAACATTGTCTTTGCATGCTATTTATAATTGTGCCATAAAAGTATTTGTCCAAGCTTTTACATTCCCTATCTGATCCCCCATGTTCCTCTATGAGGGGGCGACCATATTTGTGCAGCAGGAGGCCGTTGGCATTAGAAGCTATAACTGACAGGCTGAGAAGGGACAGTCAGTTTTGGGATTTCAAGTAACAATTACTTACAAAAGCAGGCCTATCAGTAAAAAATGATCAACATGACCTATAGGCAACTTTTTATGTAGATTTATATTTTAAAAAGTTGTTTTTTCGTGTCAGTATCACTTTAATCTTAAGCTTCTCTGCAAGAGTACACTTGGATTACTGTCATTACACCTACCTTGGCCAACATTCCGGTCTGTATCAAAGGTGCCGGAGACACCTCGCACGCTCTCCCGGTGTAGAAACGGCAGCAGCAGCTCCTCATACCGGGTGAAATGCACCCTCTTTGCAGGGCCACCTCCAGTTCCTGATCTAAAGAAAATATACATATGGTTTTATTGTGTTGTCTCCAATAAGCAAGCCATAACAACGCAGTCACTTTTTGTTACTCATTGTTGCCTCAGTCAATTCCCTTTACTTTCAAGTGTAACAATACTAAGGCTCTGACACAAAAACCCTACTAAAATGCTGCAAGTTGCTGCTAAGTGGCCTCGCTAACTCCCAGGGCTTTCCCTTATACTCTCTCTGTGTTTACCAATGCTTAAACAATAATCCTCCTTGATAAAGGACAGTACAGGGCATTAAGGGGTCTGTTTACTAAAGTGCGTTTAAATTGTCTAAGAGTATAGTCTATGAACAGTCGCTAACTTTAACCCCATCAAAGTAGAATATTTGTTAGCAAGAATAGTGGCAAAGTTTCTTTGGTCGCCATAATATTCGCCACTATAGAGGTGAATATTTAGTCGCCATAATATTCGCCACTATAGAGGTGAATATTTAGTCGCCATAATATTCGCCGCTATAGCGGTGAATATTACAAAGTCGCGACAAATCGCACAAATACAATACTAGGTATATTTTGGTGACTCTTTTGTCGCGACTTTGTAATCTCGTGACACGCGCGACTTGCAGCCATTTTGTGTCATAGAGCCTGCTGTCACAATACTGAGAGCATCATGCCTGGGGTTTCTGAGCTGCTACCGGGGGAGAGGCGCTATATTATTCAATTCTTCCTGCGTTCAGGATATGACAGGCTGCCGCTGGGCATGGGCCCATAGGGGTCCATGAGAGGAAGAGGGATATCCTGCGTGACCTAATAGACGGGTTGCGCAGGGGCTTTGACCTTGAAATGGACCTCCGTCTGCTCCAGCGGATATGGTCGGACCTGAAGCGCAGGAATTTGGAGCTAATAGCGGAAATCGCTGAAGGTAATTATTGTACTTTAATATGGTTTTACACAATACGTTTCTTAAAAGATTTAGCAAGTAATTTGAACTAAAAGAATTTGAACTAAACAAATGTAAGAAATGTATATTCTCTCTCTATATATTTATATATATATATATATATATATATATATGCATATATATATATATATATATATATATGTATATATGCATGTTTTTTCAAAAACACACAATAACATTCACAATAAAGAGGGAATTTTAAATATGTTGTGGCATTTTGAAAAAAAAAATACATATACACACATTATATATATATATATATATATATATATATATATATATATATATATATATATATATATATATATACACACACACATCTATTTTAAAATACATATGCATAAATAAGTTTAAAACAGGGGGGAAGCAGCAGGGAGCGGCCCATAGTATGAGTCATTTGGGGAAGGACCACGAATGTTTTAGGGGGCCCTGGCTAACAATGTCTGTGTGTCCTTTGTATTTATGTGAGGGTTCACAGGGGGAGGGGCCAGTGGGGGCGTGGGAGGAGGGGGGCCCAAAAAATGTTCTTGTGAGGGGCCCTGTTATTTATGATGGTAGCCCTCTGTGTATGAATGTATATATTTATATGTATAATAGATTTAAATAACATCTTGCAATACTATCTCACAGAACTTCAGCTGGATGTAGCACCTCTTCTCCCTCCAGAGGCCCCACAGGCTCCAGCAGCCCCCGAGGCCCCAGCAGCACCAAAGGCCCCCGAGGCCCCAGCAGCACCAGAGCCTGAAGAGGCAGAAAAGGCCCCAGAGTCCCCCGAGGCCACATTGGCTCCATCAGCCCCAGAGACTCCCCAGGCCCCGGACACTCCCCCCCTGGAGTTCTCCACTGGAGACAACTCTCCTCAGGCCCTGGAGTTCTCTCCCCAGGCCCGGACTCTCCCCAGGCCAAACGCACCAGGTCCTCCTGCCGACGAGGGACCCTCACAACGGACCGAAGATGTCGGGACCCAAACAACACCTGGGTGGACTGACCCCACACTTCAGTCAGTGCAGGAGGACCTGAACACCATCAAGGCCCAGTTGGCCCAGCTTCGGGGCAACTTGGCCCAGCTCCAGGGGGACATTAGGGATATGAAGGGCAGCAAGCCCTAAGTTTTTTTTTTTATATTTTTTTCTAAAAATTTTATTAGTTATTATTACACTCTTACATTTAGCAGTAACAGCATCAATATGCTATATGGTTTAAATTTTTGCAAATATTCTGCCAACAATTTTGTCTTTAGCCCATTTTGTTGACAGAATAATTGCAATATTATATTTGTTCCCGTTTAATAAAGTGCCCATAACATATTTGCCATTTATTCTGTGTCTAAAATCTCCCACTTAATTTAAGCCACTTTAGTAAACGGACCCCTAAGTATTTGGCTAAATATTTCTTAAATGCTACCCCCCTAATTATTGGCCTAATTTGATGTTGTACTACACAGCTTTGAGGACATAAGTTGCACACATAATAATAGGCATGCCATACATACATTACATACAAGTAAAGTAAGTAGGAAAGAAGGCAAAAAGGAAGGAAAGTAATAAATCATAAATGGGTTTCAGAAAGGGAATCTATTAGTCATATCCCACTGTTAAGTCCTGAATCAAATATAAGAATAAACAGCAAAGATTTCAGTGGAATAAAAACAACATTTATTGGCTCAAATCAACAAAAACATAACTCATAACAAAAGCATACTATACCAAAACATGACCAGGTGCATCCTAATCTCCTAACGCGTTTCGCACCATGTGGCGCTTCATCAGAGGAGGTCTCTGATGAAGCGCCACATGGTGCGAAACGCATTAGGAGATTAGGATGCACCTGGTCATGTTTTGGTATAGTATGCTTTTGTTATGAGTTATGTTTTTGTTGATTTGAGCCAATAAATGTTGTTGTTTTTATTCCACTGAAATCTTTGCTGTTTATTCTTAAAAAGGAAGGAAAGACAGTAAGCCAAAAGGAAAAGCCAGTTGAGTAGAAAAGCAGATGAGCGAGTGTTTAAATAGAAAGATGAATGTAAGATATTTACCTGTATCTGGAGTCCTCTGCCAACTTTTTTCTCAGGACCCGCTTTATGTCCTGGTATCTTTTCTTGCAGTTTTGGACATTGCGGAGACACACACCCACGCTGTTAACACGCTCCGCAATGTCCTTCCAGGCCTTAGCTTTTACAGCAGTGGGTGTTTTTGTGGCATATTTGCCAATCACCTTGTGGTATACAGGCACCAGCTCCTCTATGAGTGCCTCATTCTCAAATTCGTTAAATTTAAGATTACGCAGCCTCTCCTGCCTCTTCCTTTTCCCAGATGACGGGCCAGATGAGGGGGGAGGAAGCTCATCGCTCTCACCGGTGGCTTCCTCCGGATGGTAGTCCCTGTCTGTGCCCTCAGGCTCGGACAGATCAGAGCTCCCCAAGTAAACCGGCCTCTCAGAGTCACTGCTAGAGGACACGGTATTAGGAAGGTGCTTCTTTTTAGAGGTCTGCATGTTTTTTAACAGAAAAAAGAATATAGATATCTCTCTCTCTCTAGCACTTCTGTGCTCTCCCAGGGCAAATGCGCAAAATGGCGCCAGTTTTATGCTGCCACGTGCGTCAAGCCGCGTGGCAATTGCAGCGTGCGTAATGCCGTGACAATAAGTGCTCACGCAAACGTTATCGCACGTGCGCTAATTAGCGTGCACGCAAAAAGTACCGCGCTGCGCGTTCGTTAATTAGCGCGCGCATGTGGTAATTACCGCTCTGGGTGTGCGTTAATTAGCACACATGCAGTACTTAGCGCAAGTGTGCTTATAGTGAATTGTGCGTCAAGTCGCGAAAATTTAAACGCGATAACATTTATACCCCACCCTATAAATAGCGCATGTTTTAACACACTTTCGTGAATCAGCCCTAAGGGCTCTTAAACCCAACAAAAAAAATCTGATTTACTGTGACAACCCTGAAAACAGCTAATATATCACAGGTCCTCATCTATCCCTATGTTACTATGATGCATGAAAAGCCTTCAAAATGTGTTTTACAATAGTCAGTTAAATGCCCCCTAAAACTAATGGCTCCTGTGTTGTATTAAATGTTAATGTGCCCCCCCTCAGGCTTTCCAAACCCGCATTATGCAGAATATCTACTGCTTTTCGTTTATTCGAGCAGTCGTTCAGCACGGCAGCGTTACAAAGTAAGTAACTAGGTACCATGCCTTGGGACCCCAACGTGTCCTTGCTTCCCGTAACAAACATGGCGTCCCTGCCTCCGTACGTGCAGCCGCGTTGCCCAGTCACGTGACCCGCGCCGCTTTCCTTTTGCCGAAAGACTTCAGCCCTGGGAGCACGTGACCGCCCCATCCGGGTCTCCGCGTTCTTTCACACTCGGCCCAACATGGCTGCTTCAGGTGAGTGTGTGAGGGGGAACCGGGGTCGGAGCCGCAGCTGGGCGGGTAAGGCGCCTAGGCGCCCCTATAGCGCTTACGTTTCGCGGCGAGTCAATAGCGGAACGGGCGGTGCGTGTGTTTGTGTGTCCCGTGTGGCGGAAGGAGCGCGGCGACGGATCTGTCCCGCCACCATCTGCAGCCACGGACGCACCGCCGAACTGAGGCCGCACCCTCCTCTGTGCTTCCATCGCCTGCCCGTAGCGCTGTGCCACTAGTGTGCCCGCATTCGCACTCTGCCCGCCAGCCTCCGAGGCCTTTGTGCCGCTCAGCGCCGCCCCACACTTACTGCTTTATACATACTGACTCGGGGCAGCTGCTCTGCTGTTTAACTACAAGTCCCAGCGTCCTTACCGGGGGCCGCCGCTCGGCCGGGGGACTAGTGTTATATAGATATAGAATCTCTGGGGGACCTGTATGGTGTGCTCTACTAGCACTAAGTACAGTGCGGCATTCGTGTTGTTTATAGCTCACGGCAGCGGCGGGAGTTGTAGTTCTGTAAGCGCCTCAGTGCGCCCGGCTCCCCGGGAGGATTAGGGCTGAAACACGTGGCGCAGCGGCCCGGGAAATCTCCCGCAAATCCTACGGCCTGAGAGCCCTACGCACTCAATGGTGTTTGTTATGGGCGGCCGGCAAGGCCCAGCCATTAGTCCCCCTCACAGCGCGGCGGCCGGAGACACGTCATCAGCAGCAGCATGGCCTGCGCGCAGCGGCCTCTTGTCATGGGGACACACGGGGGGAATATGGCTGCTCCCGCACTCACGCACATTGCGCCATATCTGTAGGGTGCGCTCCTCCCAGCAACCCTCGCACAATGCCGCTGTGCTATTCAGCAACCTTCCTATACCCATTAATGACGCATTCTCACTGGTTTCAAAAATCATTTGGGAAATATTTGCCATTGAAAATAACATCTGGCTGTTTTTTTACTCTTGTAACAATGTAGCAAAAGCTAGCTGGGTAGGTTGTTGTGCAAGGCTGAAAGTAGTGTTTTACCCCCCTCTCTGGTTCATTTATAGTTAGAAACGACTTTAAAATTGTATCACATTTGTCATGAATGTCTATTGGAAAGAAGTTTATCACATCTTCGTTTCTTTAATTGTTTTTAATTATTTGGGAGAGACAAACAGCAGGCCCACACTGGCAAACAGTGGGTTCTGGCAAATGCCAGAGGGGCTGCTGTAAGATGCCATAGACCAGTGGTCCCCAACCAGTGGCTCGGGGGCAACATGTTGCTCTCTAAGCCCTTGGATGTTGCTCCCAGTGGCCTCAAAGTTGGTGCTTATTTTTTAGTTCTTGACTTGTAGGCAAGTTTTGGTTTCATAAAAACCAGATGTATTGCCAAAGAGAACATCCTGTAGGCTTCCAGTCCTTATAGGGGCTACCAAATAGCCAATAACAGTCCTTATTTGGCACCCCCAGGAACGTTTTATGCTTGTGTTGCTCCCCAAGTCTTTTTACATTTGAATGTGGCTCATGGGTAAAAAAGGTTGGGGATCCCTGCCATAGCCAGTCACTATTTATTGGGCTGGTGGGGGGCTGTTTGGGCCTCTGTGTACTTGAAATTCCTGGGCCTATCCTGAATGTTTCCTGACATGCCCAACAGTTTTTGAGGGACTACCTTGGAGTTAGGTCATTATATATACTCACTGAATACATTTTGCATTTGCAAAAGATTCGGGTGCATATTGGGACACAGGGTAAAAAGGGTGAAAAAAAGTCAAAGGATTCGGTTCAGCCATAGGCATCTTGGGCAAATCCCAGATTTGGAACATCTCAATTTAGATATTTTACTGGCCCGGCCGGTAAAAATAATGCTTGATGCCAATGTTATTAATAGGACAGAAAGAGTAAGGGCTGTGCCATACGGGGAGATTAGTCGTCGCGCGACAAATCTCCCCGAAATGCCAACCCACCATCTAGAATGTAAATTGACGCGATTTTCCGAAGTTGCCTTGAGAGGAAACTTCGGCGACTTCTGCAATTTGCGGCACCGCGTATGCCATTCCGCAAGCGATTTACATTCTATTTCGGGGGGGATTAGTCGCCTGCAACAAGGGAGATTTGTCGCGCGGCGACTAATCTCCCCGTGTCACAGCCCTAAGACATAGGCCAGTATCTTTTTAAAGGAACAGTAACACCAAAAAATGTATAAAAGAAATTCCAAAATAATGTACTGCTGCTCTGCACTGGTACAACTGGTGTGCCTCAGAAACACTACTATGGTTTATATAAATAAGCTGCTGTGTAGCCATGGGGGCAGCCATTCAAAGGAGAAAAGGCACAGGCACTTTGCAGATAACAGATAAAACACTATTGTATTCTACAGAACGTATCTGTTATCTGCTATGTAACCTGTGCCTTTTCTCCTTTTTTCCAGCTTGAATGGCTGCCCCCAGGGCTACACGGCAGCTTATTTATATAAACTATAGTAGAGTTACTGTAGCAAACACACAACTTTTACCAGTGCAGGGCAACAGTACATTATATTTCTTTTACTTTAAAACTTTCATTTTTTGGTGTTACTGTTCCTTTAAAGAAAAGGTGGCAAACCTACATAGAGTTCCCATGAATTCAGACAACACCTTGAGGGGTTGAAGTTGGCATGACATTAGTTTTAGTAAGTCTGCATTGCACTACTGATTAGCTAGCACACAACTTCTTCTTTTTTTCCATTAATTCTTGTACTGGCAAGTAAATGTTTATCTATAAATAACAAGATTTGACTCATTCTGTTTAGTTTATACTATTCTGAATGGTTGGTAGCACTGAGCCTTATTGGACAGTTTTGCACGTGTAACAATGAATGCCTTACTGGGCAGAGAACAGGACAATGAACTCTTGGGTTGCAGAGTTTCTGTTTAAATTTGTTGCTATTAACTGGAAAGTGCAGTCACAGTAGCTGGAAACAAGCTTTGATCAGGCAGGGATAAACCTGTGTAGGTAATGAAAAGAAGCCAGTGAGTTTCTTTTTCAGTGTAGATACATTTATAAAGAATTTTAACTCTTTGTATTTATTTGTTGCTGATAGTCAAGTCTGTTTCACCTATTATCAGTTTGTGGGCAGTGGCACATGGAGAGATTAGTAGCCCGCTAGTGATGTGCAGGTTGAGAAAAACTCAACCTGACCCTAACCGACTGCCCTGCAGACGTGTCGCAAGAGAGGCGGCACACACCTATAAAGCTGGAAGCCGCGACCCGCAAACGGTGTGTTCCCGTTGGCCCCACCTGTGGGTAAAATGCCTTCCCACCTGCAAGAGTTTGAATTGCCGGTTCCTTGTGATGTGAGTTCAGAAGACCAAAGCGACACCTACTTGCAATTCACATTCTTGTCAGTGGGGAAGGTATTTAGGAGAGATTGGTCACCTGCGGTAGCGTAGATTTATCGCTGGAGAGTAATCTTCCTGCGTGCCAGTGCCTTAAAGGAAAGGCACAGCCATTGAGAGATAGGAGGTGCCTCATTAGGCACCCCTCAGTGATTGTATTCTGGGCCAGTGGGTGCTTCCATTAGCAAGAAAGTGCACCACTCTGGGGCTCTTTCAGCGAGTACCACAGAACGATCCGCATGCTGCTTCTTTTTGCACCCCTGCATATGTGCAAGTAGAGTGGATAGCAGAACTTCAACAAAAAAGCCTGCCTTTTCACTCTGCTGTGTATGCTTTAGCCCAGAGGTAGCAAAGAAAGAAGGAGGAGGAGCACCAGCCCCCCCACAGCAATTGTGACTTTCCTTCTTTAAAGGATAAGTCACTTGGGGGTGCCAAAATGTTAGGCACCCCCAAGTGACTTCAATCGTTTACCTTGTACCCCGGGCTGGTGCCCCTGTTAGGAGAAAACAGCACCAGCCCCGGGGTACCTGTAGCGAGCGTTTCTTCCTTCCTGCTTCGTTTTGCCGGCGCATGCGCAGTAGAGTGAAAAGCCAACTTCTCTGTTAAAGTTCCACTATTCACTCTACTGCGCGCGCGCGAGGCAGGAAGCGCTGCAGCTACCCCGGGCTGGTGCTGTTCTCTCTCTCTCTGTATAGAAAGGAGTCAGGCTAGACTCGATCAATCGATCGTCGCATAGTTAATGCCTGCTCCTTCTTTCTCCTTGTCGGCTTAGTTCAATTGACGGGAAGCCAAGTTTTAACAGGTATTTTCTTTAAAGCATTCAAAATACTAAGGGGTTTGCAGGATAGGGCAGTTATTGGTGCAGGGTAGAATAGTTTTTTCACTTAAAAAGTTTTAGTGTTACTTTTCCTTTAAGGGGTCTGTGCACTTCCCAGTCCCAGAATCCATCACTTCAACATGGAACCAGATGTTGATCGTGGATTTTGAGGTTTCCTCTTTAAGCACTAAGGATGTCATTGTTAAAAAAAAAACATAGTTTTTTCAGTAATTACATACTTGGTCCTTAGTGTGTTTGTAATATACATACATATACACACTCATACATAAACAGTTCACCTTTTTTTCTTTAGGCCAACTAAGCGTGTCAAAAAGGGTGCTATTTTTTCCCCCTTTCTAAGAGGTTTGTAATGCTGTATTTTGTATGTTGTACAGGTTTGTCCCTAAACTCCACCCAAATTCACTGCACTGTATCGTAATTTACTGCTAGCAACATAAACTAGAATCCCTTGAGAGTGTGGTCACTACAGATAGGACAAAGGAACATCATTATCTACTTTGCTGTGCTAGATTTTGATTGGCTAATTTGCTTGGGGCGGAGGGGGTTACACCCATGGCAGTTTATACAGTTCGGTCAAAAACTGAATTGTGTGAGAAGTGAGAGTGTGTGCATTCAGCATGGGAAACGTCAGAATGCAAGGCAAGGCCCTTTAAGATGTGATATCTCATGTTTAATCTTTCCTCTAGGCTGCTGTAAAATAATGCAAGGGGTGTCATATATCTTAAAGGGAGGATATGCCATATTTATAGATGCAGTTAGCAGTCTATTTTGGGCTAGCTAGAAGGTTTTTTCTTAACATATGCAAGATATTTATTTAGGAGTTCATTGATCCCTAGTATCCCTGGCCTTCCAAAAGGGGAAACAGCTTTTAGGTGAAAAGAATAAGCATGGGAAAAAAAATGTCTGGCAGAATGGTTCGAACACCATTCTGCCAGACATTCGGAATCAGCTAAGTCCCAAGCACAATTGGGCGTTTGGTTCATCTGTATTAAGAACAAAGGGGCTGTAGCACCTAATTGAATTTGTTAATGCCTGAATAGAGGCTAGATATGGCATGGTTGTTCACATGAAAAGCAATAACCACCAGGGAATGGTGTTTTCATTTACACTATTCTCCATGAGGGAACAGCAGAGCACAACAACTAGCCTTCCATAAATCTTATGTTGTTCCATTAATTTGGTAAATTGGTACATACTTACTCTTTTTTAGAGTTAAGTCTAAATCCGTACTTTGGTTTTAAACTGTTGGTTTTAGCAGGGTTTACGCGAGTTAAACCCTGCCTAATTTTGCAGTAAGGTATTGCAGGGTAGTTCACGAAGAGTTGCCATTAGGTGAGTCTCATCTTCCAATGTCATAATACATTTTCTCATTCAGGACCCGTAGATAAACACAATGGTCATTCTTGTGATCCTTGTGGTCTCGGCTGAATCACATGCAATTTATTATATAGTGGATTTGACTGTATCTAAAAAGGGCAATATGTCCCTTGTTCAATGTAAATGCAATAAATAGGGCTTGTGCTGAACATACTTTTTGCCTTGTCACAAATATTTTTTGTTTTAGTTATTTCTTGAGATAAACAGGGAGATTTAAACTGCTCTACATTTGGTACTTGTAAAGCACATAACCTAATTATCAGTTCCCTCTGTTACTGTTAGGGCCATGATACAAGGGGAGATTGGTCGCACCGCAACAAATTTCCATTGTCGCGGGCGACTAATCTCCTCGCAATGCCATCCCACTGGCTAGAATGTAAATCGCTGGTATGATTGCATATGCGGTGCCGCAATTTGTCAAAGTTGCCTTGAAAGGAAACTTCGGCAAATTGTGGTGCCGCGTATGCCATCCCACCATTTACATTCTAGCTGGTGGGATGGCATTGCGGGGAAATTAGTCACCAGCGACAACGGAGATTTATCGTGGCGCAACTGCTCTCCCCCTATGTCACGGCCCTTATGTTACAGGAATCCATTATGCAGTGGGATTATCTATGCATTGGTAATCTACCTTGAAAGCACCAGACACAGAGTAGCTTCAATTTTCCATTTTGACTGGCATATTAATTCGCCAATGTCATCAACATGTTGGAGGCAATATCTCTGTGTATGTGCCATTATAATCCACCTCCCTCCTGATCCACAGCGTCACACTCCCTACTCTTGTTCACTAAACTGAATATGTATACAACCAGTACAGCGCACGAGTAGAAATGACAAATTCTGCGCATGCTATGCCTCACTCAAGGATACAATGCGCATGGTCCTTGATTTTGGTCTTTGTGTCAGATGCAGGATTATTAGTGATTTGGCATTATTCTGATTTGGGGATTATTAGTGATTTTGGGATATTTTTTAAATTATTGTACTGAAACTTGAAAATGTCTGACTTTTTGTTGATTAGATAGTGCTGCTGAAGGTATTATAGTAAGGCTTTTAATATAAGACTGTATGTTTAATCTGCTTTCCTTGTCCATTAATACAACTCTTTTCACTTTTTTTATTGGTACATGGCAAGAGTAGTTTTGTGCATTTCTCCACCCACTATAAATTCACCACCAGACAAAATGCCCTGTGTGCAGCTATCCCATGGCAAATCCAGTGATTCCCACCAGTGGTTTGCCACCTCATTTGCTTCTAGTGCTTCAAAGGAAGAGCTATTTTTTGTAATTCCATTCTTGAAGGCAAGTTTGTAAACATAATAACACTAGTGTGCTGCTCAGAAATTCCTCATGCAAGCTAGCAGTCAATATGGGGTTAGGCAAACTCCAGGAGCTTTTTCCATGCATGTCTCCCTCCAACACTTTTCTACATTTGTGGCTTACAGGCTGATAAGGTTTGGGACTTTCAGGCTAATCTCACAGATGGTGCCTTTTAGCCTGCAGGATAGTTTCCCACAGTGTCCGTTCATAAGAAATGCTGCGTATAGCAGGTGTTGGGCACTTTTTGGCCTGAAAAGCACCCTGTTTGACATTAGCCTTAGTTTGCAGTTTTACCTTCTGAATGTACGATGCAGTCTTTGAAGGAGCATGTGCCCATAAAAGCCCTAAAATCTTTATTTGTATCTTTAACATCAGCCAGGTAAATAGGGCTTATACTGATTTGCCAATTGCATATGGCAATGTATGAAATGTATGATTAATATGAGGATGGGGTTTGATGGACAAGTGAGATTGTTACATTAAGCAAGTATCTTTAATATGGTATGGCCTTTCTGCATTTTGACTGCATTGCTTATTATATAAACCTCTGTTTTTGCAGTCTGTTTTTAAAATTAAAATAACTTTGTTCCATCAGCTAAGAAGAAGAACAAGAAGGGGAAGACCCTGACATTGACTGATTTCCTAGCAGATGATGGAGGCAGTGGGGGAGGCGGTGGTGGTGGTGGCAGTGGCGGCGGCGGCGGTGGCGGCGGCAGCACCTATGCCCCAAAACCTGTCAACTGGGCCGATGAGACGGATGATTTGGAAGGAGATGGTGAGTTTGGTGAAAATAAAATATATTTAAACATTTATAAAGCTTTGTTGTATTCCTTATGTGTGAATTAATGCATCATTATGTATCTTTAATACATCTTGACATTATAATATAAACAATCCTATTTATGCAGATGCCTGTAAAGATATTAGCAGCTATTAAATAGTTCTGCTAGGACTGAGAGATTATACTGCATAATTTTTGTCCTGTCTGAATTTTAACAGCACAAATTTGGACTAAGATTGCCTCAACATTTAAAAGCCATTGCTCTGTATAGAGTTTTGCACTTAATTCAGTTAATTCAGTAGCACTTACATAAAAAGTTTAATTGACACTCTCTGAAATGCCACAAATTAACCTAAGGCTTATGGCACAAATGGGTTTATCTTAAAGGGGTTCACCTTTGAGTTAACTTTTAGTATGATAGAGAGGAATATTCTGAGACAAACCGCAATTGTTCTTAATTTTTTTTTGTGGTTTTTGAATTATCTAGCTTTCTTCAGCGACTCTCCAGTTTGAAATTTTAGCAGTTATGGGGTTGCTAGGGTCCAAAGTACCTTAGCAACCAAAGTGGTTTGAATGTGACACTGGAATATGAATAGTAGAGATCCTGAATAGAAAGACGAGTAATAAAAAGTAACAATAACAATACCATTGTAGCCTCACAGAGCAATCGTTTTTTGGCTGCCTTGGTCAGTGACGCCCATTTGAAAGCTGGAAAGAGTTGGAAGAAGGAGGCAAATAATTCAAAAACTATAAAACATAAATAATGAAGACTAATTGAAAAGTTGTTTATAAGTTGCCATTCTAAAGGTGAACCACTCCTTTAAATGTTTCTTTATGGTAGTGCAGATGCTAGGGTTTAAATATCCTTTTACTTCTGGAGGCATTAACTGTGACTTCATGTCTCCCTGTCCTGTCTGTTAACTGTATGACAGCAGGGTGGCTTTTCCATAAATGTAATAGAGCATGTGGCTTTTGTCTTGGCATTTTTTTCCCTGGTCACTGAGACAAAACCTCTACAGTATATACTCCACATGATTCTTTAAAAATGCTAACTGGTTTTGGGCAGTAATCACTGAGACAATGGTTGGCAAGCATTCCCTGGGAGAATGCTTGCTCTTAAGCTGTTCCACATTGAAATTATAGTAAAGTTGGCCTTACACAGGCTTTTATTGTCTCACCACTTGGTCACTTGATTGGCTTGTTTATATGATCATAACAAGACTACTTTGATGACTCTGGCTTAGTTATTAATTTGACTAAGTGGAAAATAGCTTGCCCTCACCTAACATGCAGATCTTCTAGTGTTATGGCCAACATCAGTTTGCAGTCCTTTTTTAGATTTTGTGTAGTATCATTATGCTCCTTTTTTTATTGGAGATCAAAACTGTACTGTGTTCTAGGCATGGTGCCAGATTGGAAATACAATATAAAATGATAGTGTATCCTGGTTACTGGTAATGTCTGTTTTCTTGCAGTTTCTACTACGTGGCACAGTAATGATGATGATGCTTACAGAGCACCCCCTATTGATAGATCCATCCTGCCTACGGCTCCTCGAGCTGCTCGTGAACCTAATGTGGACCGAAGCCGTCTCCCCAAAAGTCCCCCTTTTACTGCCTTTCTCGGAAACCTTCCGTATGATGTAACTGAGGAATCCATCCAGAAGTTCTTTAGGGGGCTTAATGTAAGTTACTGGCAAGTTTAATAAAGTATTCTTGTGATAGCACAGCTTTATTTTCCTGGCATGTGCCAATGACATTTTTGTGATTTAAATCTAGATAAGTGCTGTTCGTCTACCCCGCGAGCCAAGCAATCCAGAGAGGTTAAAAGGCTTTGGTTATGCAGAATTTGATGACTTGGATTCTCTACTACGGGCTTTAAGCCTCAATGAGGAAGTAAGTTATTAAACTAAGTTGGTAAAAGCTGCTGTTTATATAATTTTATGTACTGTAACAAAATTATAGTTATAACTCTGTAGGGCTGATATAAATTGACCATTGCAGTAACCCATAGCAACGGGGGACATAGGGCACCTATGGGTTACTGCAGTGGGCAATTGCAGGGGCTCGTTGATGTGGTCCTCTGTCTGGAAAATTAAACCTGCCTGATCAATATCTGGCCTAAAATTGGCCAGATCACGGTCGGGTAGGCCTGACAGGGGTGCCCATACATGGGCAGATAAGCTGCCGAATCAGTTTGCAGGACCCAAACCAGCAGCTAAAATCTTCCCGTGGCCGCCTTTACTTAAGAAACGTAGACAAAGCTAATTGCCTAGTGGTGGCTATTGGTAAATGTACTGGTAGGAGTCTTTAGCCTTTGTTCCTTCCTCATTGGCCCTATTTTTTTGGGTAACAGCCCCAGCACTTTTTTCAATTTCTCGTCAAATTGCATAATTTTTTTAACATCATTATTTTATTTAATCTGATGTATTTTTGTATGTTATTTGTAGTGGACATTAATTTTTATAGCCAGAAGTTATCCACCATGTTTTTAGAAGGAAGTACATTATTTTTTTTTTTTTTTTTTTTTTTTATAAAACTTGTGTTTTTGTAATTTGTTTCACAAGTATTCATAAATATAGTATTTTGATTCTTTCTTAATACAACATGAGCTGATGCATCCTGCTGGTACAAGTGGCAGATAAACCCACTCATTCATACTCATTCAGACCAAGAGCAGGCTGATTGGATCAGAAAAATTTAGCCATCCAGTTGTTGCTAAATTTCACAGTCCAGAATAGGAATTGGCCTGTGCTTGTCCAGCTTTATATAAGATCTTTATAAAAAGATTTGTATAAAAAAAAGAATTCATTTTCATTACTCATTGTGTCCCTCTGAATATTGGTAACTGACACTTTTATTAGAGGGTTCTCATCCCCTAATGGTCACTCACTTGTGGGACAATGATTCTTTTGCGTGTTTTTGTACCAAAGTCTCCATTTTGACCTTTTGTAAGGCTTGTGAAGGACAAGGAGGTACCTTAACAATCCCAAAGCCAGCTAGACTTTGACTCTGCATTAATAGCAATCTCTCCTAAACAGAATAATAGACTGTAAAGCTGGCCATACATGCACCAATAATATCGTATGAAACCTCGTTTCGTACGATATTCGGTGCGTGTATGGCAAGTCGGCGAGTTGACCAATATTGCAGGAGGCTGCTGATATCGTTCGACTCGCCGATCGGCCAGGTTTTAAAAGATTTTGATCGGGCGCCATAGAAGGTGCCTGAGCAAAATATGCCGTCAGGGCTGAATCGGCAGAAGGAGGTAGAAATCCTATTGTTTCTACCTCCTTATCTGCCATTTCAGCCCTGAACGTTAGTGGCGGATTCAACAACCGATGGTCGCACGAAAGATCGTAAATAGCCACGTGTGTGGCCACCTTAAGAGCTGAGTCCACTTATCTCTCTCTCCCCTGCAGGAAGTTGCAGTGAGTCCAAGCTGACTCAGGCTGTCTTTTGCTGTGAGCATCACTGAGCACAAATCCTAGTAAAGTACCTGTTATGGGGGCTACACATATTTAATAAACATGTATCAATACATGTTGAAGTCCTACAACATTTGAGGACCTAATGTTAAGAAGCAACAGTCTAGGGTAAAGAAACAAGAGTACTTATGCAAATATGGAAAGCAAATACAAATTCCATGTAGATAGTGCATTCTTTAGAATAAAACCTAAGGTCCCATCTTTTCAAGTCAGCAACAGTAATCACTGCAGTAATGTCCTGCCCCTGGCTTTTGAACTACAATTCCCAGAATCTCAGTAGCAAAGTATTAGACAAAGAGGGGAAAATAGGTTGGACATCTCTGGCCATAGGGCCTTCTCCTGTACTTTCCTGGTGATGGTTAGGAGGAATGGCAAAAGCTTAACTTCCTGGTACACAAAGCATCTGCTTTGACTCCTTGCTTTGTTCTATCTCTCTGTGTGACAGGAGCGATCAAAAGGAGCAGGGAGGCTTCAGGAGATGCTTCCTGCCCCAGGAACTATAGCTTTTACTGTTGTTTGGCACTTGCCTATAGCAAAGAGGAGTTAATTATGTATTTACCTATACAGTAGAACCCCAATTTTATGCTTTTGAGGGGACAAAAATAGTGTATAATCAGGGAAATACATTATAAATTTGTGGGACTGCAAAAAACTGTGTAAAATACAGGAAACCTTAAAATCATGGTATGTAAAATTAAAGTTTCACTGTATATCGCATATTAGCTTTACTGTTCTAGAAGTTTTTTGTTTTTTTTCATTGCCTGTTTTACAATAACACCTTTTGTCTTTGAAATATCTCTAGTGTGTTCCAAAGTGATCTCTGTACCCAAAAATACTGAGCTTAACACATTAGCTGACACACACATTTCTTTGAGAGCAAAAGGTTGTAGAAGGGTTATAGAGTGTGGGAAATAATATATGCACTGGTGTAAACCAAGCTTGTCAAGCAAGGCTCATATTTGAGGACATGGGCAGCTGTTTGCTTTGTCAAAAGCCTTGACTTATTTCCCATGAGTCTTTTTGAAATGCTTTGCATGAGACAAACAACAGATTTATTTACTCAAATTCACATTTTCAACATTTTTTCCACCATTTTTACTTTCTCACAAAAATCTGAAACTTGCAACAACATTGGCTGTAGATTTAATAGTTAAAAAAAAATAATCAGGAAAACATTTTAAATGAATAAAAACAAAAGTATTTTAAGAAAAAAAAAAAAGATGCAAAAACATTTTTACTTGAATTTTCACAGGGAACATGTCCTTTAGTAAATTACACATGGGCTAAAATTGTAAACTGATACTGACAGTTAAGGACAGAGCTGGATTCCTGGCCCATAAATAACCTTGGGTGTTATTTAAGGGAAAAAATGCATTTGCCACAGAGCTGACACTTCTGCTTGCTCTCAGGCATTATGGTGCTCAGGGCTGATTGCCTGAAAAATACTCCCGTTAGAGACATTACAGACAGGATGATTTAGAGTTTCGTGTGTAGTGGACAAACACTTTAAAGGAGAACTATACTGAATATTCAGATAAGACCATGCTCTTTTCTTTGCTGTCTTTGCAGCCCCCCTCTGTGTTGCTGCTGTGACTGCTTACAAGCAGTTGCTTGTGTAAGCTTTAAATGGTATCAGTATTGATATTAAATGCCCCCCTACATTGTTCACACTTAAGATTTAGGCAGAAAGCCCTTGCATTTTTTACACCTGTAAGACCCTCCATTGTCTACACCTGTAGGTCCCTTAGTTGTTCACACCTCAAATCTATGCTGCCTATACATGCAATACTCTGCCTGCCCTATGCTGCCTCTGTGTGGCACATGCTGCCCACCCTGTGCTGCCTGTGTGTGCACCATCCTATGCCTGCCCTATGCTCCCTGTGTGTGCCATACTCTGTCATGGGATTTTGTTACCATTTGGAAGTAGTTGTTAGGGGGTCCCTAAAGTGTATAATTATGTACTGTGGCTTTCTGTGCTATCCAAAGAAGAGAAGAAGCCATATGGAATTAAGGGTATGGCTTATTAAGATTTAATAAATCTTTCACATATGAGTGATATCCCTGCATTAATCACTGCATTAATTTGTCTTTTTGATGTGCTGCCACCATTAATGTGTATATGGTCTTAAAAATGTTTGTTGCGTTAATATGGTTGTGGTTTAACAAAGGGTTTAACAAATTCCGGCCCTCAGTACCACAAAGGTTGAACAGCACTGCTTTAAAGTACTGATGATTTTTAACTTTCATTGTTCTTTAAATTTCCCCCCATTCAAGGTGCCAGGTCCTGTCAAGTGGCAGGCCTCCAGAATCCATACTTAACCAACAGATAGTTTATATCACATTAAGTGGCCTATTAAAGAATCTCGCCAAACTGGAATATATATATATATATATCAGTAAATATTGCCTTTTACCTCCTTTCCCTTGATCCACCATTTAGTGATGGGCTGTGTGATCACATGACCAGAAATAATGCAGCTTTAAATGTAACAGGAAGGAGTGTTATATGCAAAATATATTTATATAGAGACCTACATTGTTTGGGGGTATAGGTTTCCTTTAAAGAATGTACAGTGCTGAAATTTTTTGCACTGTTTGTTGCTTGACAGTGATTCCTATTTAATTCACTTAGAATTGGGTGTTTTTAAACAGTTTGTCAGCCTCCAAAACCCAGGAAACCAGTCTGTCTTGACATCACTAGTTTTCAAGTAATGCATCAGAGATTTAGGCAACCACTGACAAACTGCAAAATAAAAAGCATACTTAAAGGAGAAGGAAAGGTAAAAACTAAGTAAGCTTTATCAGAAACGTCTATGTAAATACAGCCATAAGCACTCACAGAAACGCTGCACTGAGTTCTGTCAAAGGATTTGTTGTCTGTTTTCCTCTGCCAGAGACACGCAGCTCTCTCCCCTCTCCTACTCCCCCCTCCCTCAAGAATGCTAAGAACTTACTCCCCCCCTCCTTAGGAATGTGGATCTGAGCCAATCAGCAGGAAGCTACCTCATAGTCTTACTAACTGAGCATGTACACGGGTCTGGGTCTCGGTGCAGGAGCGAGGCATTATGGGAAATTTCTTTACACAGCTCAACGTTTTTTCTTCCTGTTTGGCTTCTGATCATCTGAACAGGTGAAATATGGGGAGACTTAAAGGAACAGTAACACCAAAAAATGAAAGTGTATAAAAGTAACTAAAATATAATGTGCTGCTGCCCTGCACTGGTAAAAGTTGTGTGTTTACTTCAGAAAGTCTACTATAATTTATATAAATGAGCTGCTATGTAGCCATGGGGCAGCCATTCAAAGGAGAAAAGGCACAGGCACATAGCAGATAACAGATAAAACACTATTGTATTCTACAGAACTTATCTGTTATCTGCTATGTAACCTGTGCCTTTTCTCCTTTTTTCCAGCTTGAATGGCTGCCCCCGTGGCTACACAACAGCTTATTATATAAATTATAGTAGTGTTACTGTAGCAAACACACCAGTTTTACCAGTGCAGGGCAACAGTGCATTATATTTGTATTACTTTTAAGCTCTTTCATTTTTTGGTGTTACTGTTCCTTTAAGGGCACTATTGAGAGAACTGAATCTATGCCTGCAGCTCGAGATTAACTATTTATTAGTCTTTCCTTCTCCTTTAATGCAGGAAGGTCCTTTCTAAACTTTAAAAGGGGGGTATTTTCATGTCCGAAATCAAATGCTGTTTTATCTCGATGCCTTGTGAGATAGTCTAGATAATTTTTTTATTTTTTTTTATAGTTTAAAATAAAAAGTACATATTGTTGTTTTATGGACTTGCATGACTTTTCCTCTTCCTTTTTACAGTCTCTTGGGAACAGGAGGATAAGAGTGGACATTGCTGATCAGGCACAAGATAAAGGTAAGCACTAACAAAATGTTGTTCATCCTTTCTGGAGTTGTTTCTCTTTGTTTAGTTGTTATGCACATAAGGCCTCTTCCCTTTGCTATCAATTAATGACGCCGGATGTACATACACACAAAATAGTTACTGAAGGGGCTGACACACTGAGCAAAGCTTTAAGGTGGCCCTACATGTTGCAAACCACTCATTTGGCAAGGTCACCAAACAAGCAGCTCTTCTCCCGATATGCCCACCTAAAATGGGGGCAATATTTGGCTAATTTGATTGCTGCAATTGGATTAAAACAGTGGACATAGGCGCCTTCAGACCAAGAACTGAATCAACAAGCCGATGCAGTCCTCAATCCAACGGAAAATCAAACCTGCCCAATTGAGATCTTTCCAATTTTAGGACAGGCATCGATTGGGAAGGCACATCGGGGGTGCCCCTACACGGGCAAATAAGATGGCGAATCGGGCTGATGGATCCGAATTAGCATCTGAAATCTGAATCAGTTTGGGGCCTGGATGAAATTACACTCAGAGTAGCTTCTCTTGAGCACATGTTATGTATCATCTTTGCCCTGATTTAATGTTGCTTCTGTCTGTAGGAGGTTTTATCCTGTAGGTCAAACAGTAAAGGGGTAGTTTACATTTCTCTTTCACACAACTATCAATATATTATAGAATGCCTATTTTTCACAATTTTAAATTGATTTATTAATTTCTAAGACTTGTTAAATGAACAGTTCAAACATGCAAAAAAAGAAGCATGAAGGTGGACGAAATGCATAACATTTGTATTTAACTGAATTAACAAATTCTGCACACACTGTTCTTATAAACACTATACCAAATCGCAGATTTAATTTGCATATTCAGATTTGGTCTAAATTCCTCCCAAAGCTGCGTCACCTGAAACAAGATGCCCAGAACATGAGTCACTTGGACAAGCCATTCAGTTGGGCTTGTGTAGAAAAGATGCATAAACACTATCTGAATTTCCAAAAATAAATACAAACATTTTTTTTTTCTTTTAACATGGTCAATTAATGTAAAGGGATCATTTCTGGGACTTGAATTCTTTCTACTTTCCATTGTGGGATGTGCACAGTGGGTCTTAAACTCTCAGAATCCATCACTATCACAATGGAACAAGGTGAAGGAGTGGTTGGATCACTGTGAGGCTAAAAGTAGTTGTGGGGATGGAGCTGGTGTGAGCAATGTAGGCGGACTGTCATGGTTTCAATCAGATTATATATGTTTATGTACAAAAAAAAAAAAAACATTCATTTTAGGAAGTGTTTGTTCTCATTCTACGTAAAACCAACTAAAAGATTTTCACTTTATCCCAAACTGCATGGGGCTCAGATTAGGAATCCATTGTCTAGTCTACTTTATCTTCTAGCTCAGTGCTGTCCAACTGGCGACCCGCCTCTGTGTGTGCCGCCCCCCCCCCCCCCCCACCTGTCTGGCTGCTTTGATGGCTTACCTTTGTGTAAGCTTTAAATGGTATGAGTACTGGGATTAACTGGCCCCCTGCATGGTTCACACCTCCGATTCGGGCTGTAATATCCCTGCATTGTTTAAATATGTAATCCCCTGTGTTGTTCACACCTTTTAGTTTCTGCATTGTTCACAATTTAGGCTCAGACTGTAATCACCCACATTGTTAACCTGTTCACACCTCAGACATTGTGTCACTGTATGTACTACCTGCCCTATGCTGCCTGTGTATATGGCAAAGCATGGCACACACAGGCAGTTAAGGGCAGGCATAGTATGGCACACACAAGTGGGGTAGGGCAGGCAGAGTATGGTACACAGAAAGCATAGGGCAGGCAGAGTATTGTACAAACAGGAAGCATAGGGCAGGCAATGTATGGCACACACAGGAAGCATAGGGCAGGCAATGTATGGCACACACAGGAAGCATAGGGCAGGCAGAGTATGGCACACACAGGAAGCTTAGGGCAGGCAGAGTACTGCCTGTGTGTACCATACTCTGCCTGCCCTATGCTGCCTGTGTGTGCCATACTCTGCCTGCCCTATGCTGCCTGTGTGCCATGCTCTCCCTGCCCTATGCTGCCTGTGTGCCATACTCTCCCTGCCCTACCCTGCCTGTGTTTGCCATATTCTGCCTGCCCTATGCTGTTTGTGGGAGGTGAACCTGGCAAAAGTTTGTTCTGGGAGTTTGTTAGCAGTTGGATATAGCCATTAAATGGTCCCTAATGTGTGTAAGTATGAGCTGGGGGTTGCTGTGCTATCTGCAGGGGAGGAGGAGGCATATAGATTTAAGGGTATGTCTAAATATGACATAATATAATTCTTTCACATATGAATGATGGTTGATATCCCGCAGTGACCACCAACCATTTGAGTTTATGCTGCGCTACCACCATTAAGTGGGCATGGTCTTAAAAGCTCTTGTGATAACATGGGTGTGGTTTAAAAAGGGGGAGTGGTCAAAATTGGCTTTTATTAGCGGCCCTCCACTATGTATGCTAGTGAAATTCCAGCCATTGGCACCACAGATGGTGGACAGCACTGGTCTAGCTCAAATCCAATCCATAATCTGCAGTATCATTCATGCAACAAATATTGTTTTGTACAGACCGGGATGAGCGCTCATTTGGTAGGGATCGTGATCGCAACAGAGAGTCGGACAAGACAGATTCTTCTGATTGGAGGGCGCGGCCTAGCACAGACAGCTTTGATGATTATCCTCCACGTCGTGGAGATGACAGCCAGGGGGACAGTAAGTTCATGGTCTTAAAAAATTAACTATATTTTCAATAATTATTGAATTTAAGTAGGATTTATGAAGTTGACTTCTAGCGTATATATTCTGCTACCACCCAATTTAATTGACTTTTTTCAATGCAGGATATCGCAGTGACCGCTATGAATCAGACCGTTACCGTGATGGTCCAAGGCGCGATGGAGACCGCTATGAAAGGGACAGGGGTAGAGATCGGTATGATGATCGTAATCGAAGTGATTATGATAGAGGTATGGAATTTTAATTTATTTATTTTTTTTACTGTTGCTGTTCATTAGGTGCAGAACTTAACAGCTAAATATATTCTGTGGGATGCGTAACAATTCCTTTTTCTTGTTTTTCCAAAACAGGCTATGATTCCCGGGGCGGCAGGAGGGCCTTTGGGAGTGGCTATCGTCGAGATGATGATTACAGAGGTGGTGGAGGTGGTGGAGATCGTTATGGAGATAGATACGAGGAAAGACGAGAGGACAGATCAGACAGATGGAATGGATATTCTCGCAATGAAGAGAGGCGGGAAGAACGAGGTACATAGTAAATGCGAGTATAATTAAAATACAAACATGCACATACATATATTTACTAGACTTATTAGCATCCATTAATTTTTAATGAATGATGGCAAGTTAGGGTGGGTATGACTCTTAGCTTTATAGCACGATACTTAATATGAATGTCTTCATATATTTGTGATCGTAATATGTAAGAGGTAAGGCACTTATCTAATATAGGTGCTACTCTACCTCTCCTGCTTACTAACCTACATTAATCCCCAACGCAGCTTGAAGCAGATAAGCTTCATGAGTAACCAACAAAGTGATCACAGCTGCACTTACCCTTAGAGAAAATTATTGTGGTGTCTGGTCTCTTGTCCTAAAGCACATGTAGAATAGAATGTAGAGACTGCACACAAAGATTTTTAGCTGGGGAGCTTATCCCATTTAATCTGCTACTGAAACCACACTATTTGCTGTTTTGGGGGAGTACTTCCTCCATCAGAAACAAGAATGAAGGGAAGGGAGTTCCCCCTTCTGAAACGTTGAATTGTGTGTTTTCACTGGCAGAATAAATGGGTTAAGTTCCCTAGTAAAATATCTTTGTGAAGTGCAGTCTCTACTTCCTAAGCTTCATGAGTAGTCATGTGCTTGGGTGCTGGGCAATTTTCTGGAAATGGCTGGGGGACAATTGTAAATAGAAACAATAGCACTGGCACTCAGGAGCTGCATACGGGACTAGCCCTTTAAAAATCTTTATTACGGAAATGCAACGTTTCGGGGTCAAGCAAAGGGGTTGTTGTTGCCCGAAACGTTGCATTTCCGTAATAAAGATTTTTAAAGGGCTAGTCCTGTATGCAGCTCCTGAGTGCCAGTGCTATTGTTTCTATTTGTAATTTTTGGGAGGGTGCCGATCCCTCCAGCAGTGTGCACCAAGCAGTGAAGTTTTTTGAGAGCTGAGGGTGTGCGAATACAAGGTCATTTTGTTTGTTGGGGGACAATTGTAAACAGTGCCCCAGCTTATTATAACATTACCCCTAACTGCCAAGGATGATGTCACTTAAGGAGTTGCCCTCTTTTTAGCTGTCAGGGATTGAAACATATTTATAGGTGGGGGGTTCGGGGGGGGGGGGTGGTATCTGCATAAGGAAAGGTCAGTAACACCAGGGTTTATGTAGGACATTTTATTTTAATTAAGAGCCAGCTGCCTAGATCTGACAGACTGCCATTCTTTAGTTTGACATTTCCAGATATATCTTTGTATATAAAAGGTTTAAATTTTGTTGACGTGACATTTTAATGTATGTGAGCTGTGATTATGACACAGTATTGGCATATTTCTGCTGTTACAACTCTACATTTGTGTGTATTTTACTATTTTAAATATTTTACTTTAGCGGGTCCCACTCAGCGACCAAAACTAAACCTAAAACCACGTACTGCTCCAAAAGATGAGGAAGGTGGGCCATCTGCCGCCACCAGTCGTGCAGCTTCAATTTTTGGTGGTGCAAAGCCAGTAGATACAGCTGCTCGTGAACGAGAAGTAGAGGAAAGGTTACAAAAAGAGCAAGAGAAAATGCAGCAACGCCAATTGGAAGATGACAGACCTCGACAGATAGAGAGGAAACCTAGAGAAAGGTGAGGCAGTTAAATGGAAGAAGGAATTATATTACTATGTTTGCAGGGTTATTTAGGTCCATTATGGTTGTTGGTCTGTGGGTCTCATCATGGCCAGCCCATATGGCCATTCTCAATCCTATGTGAATGCAATATTTTTTACTTGCAAAGAAAAATGTTGCTAAAGTTTATTAAAGGAGAAGGAAAGGCTAATAAAGAGTTAATCTCAAGCTCAAGTCTCCCCATATTTCACCTGTTCAGATGATCAGAAGCCAAACAGGAAGAAAATGCTGAGCTGTGTAAAGAAAGTTCCCATAATGCCTCGCTCCTGCACAGACACCCAGACCAAGTGTACATGCTCAGTTAGTAAGGCTATGAGTCAGCTTCCTGCTGATTGGCTCAGATCCACATTCCTAAGGGGGTGGAGTGAGTTCTTAGCATTCTTGAGGGAGGGGGGAGCAGGAGAGGGGAGAAAGAGAAAGCTGTGTGTCTCTGGCACATGAATTACAGACATAGAGAAATCTTTTGACAGAGAGGTCAGTGCAGCGTTTCTGTGAGTGCTTATGGCTGTATTTACATAGACCTTTCTGATAAAGCTTACTTAGTTTTTACCTTTCTTTCTCCTTTAAGTATGCTTTTTATTTTGCAGTTTGTCAGTGGTTGCCAAACTTATATAGCAGTAATATCCTTATATTGCACTTGCCATAATGCTATACCTTTCAAAGCCCTTGTTTTTGTTTCTGGCACCAGTGTGTTATCTCTAATAACTTTTCTAGGAGCCTGTGTTATGATGATAGGGTCAGCTGCTGCTGATACATCCATTCTCTGGCCACTCTAACGCAAAGGCGGGTGATCCCTTACCAACTCTGGCAGTAGAATAAAGTCTAGACTTAATCAAAAAGCATTGTGTCCAAAAAAGAACATTTTTTTGCTTTCTACAAACAGACAGGAATAGAAGCGTTGCACTGACATACCAATTACTGAAGCATAGAGTTAATCATTTAGTGGAACCCAGTATGACTGACCCACCATATAAACATTACTACTAAATACCAGTATTTAAATTACTGTTGGTAACATTTAGGAGGGTCGTTGAGAGTCTATTCTTGGCATAGCAGGCTCTCCTTCCACCTACCCTGTGCTATTCTTTTACTTGCCTTTCAACTTTTTGTTTGTAGTATTTATCCGGTATACCGCCCAGCACTATGTTTTAGGCTAAAGCGGGGCTTACTAAATAGCAGTAGTATCTTATTCATATAAATGTTATGCCTGTCCTCCTAGGCAGAGGCATTAGCATAGTTAGCATTGCTTAAATTAGATTTTTTTTTTTTTGTTCATTACTTTTGCATTAAAACTCCTAAGGAAGAAATTAGAGTTTTCCAGGCTGTTCAGTACATAAGGCAGTTGGTTGGCAAGGTCAGTGCAGTGCAGTACCTCTCAATTCGCTGTTAAAAATGCAGTGCATTGGTGGGCACTGTGTTGAAGCCAGAATACTTCATTTGTAAGGTGACTTTTACACCTTGGTGCTTAGGCAGAGAAGGCAGGCAACTATCCTGTTGATAGAAGTTATGGTGGACACTTTTCACAAATGCTTGACTGAGGGGCTTCGGTTGGCCAAAGTTACTTCGCATGGAAACTTCGGGTGTCTTTGGAAAACCGAAGCGACGCGTGTGCCGGTGGGATGGCATGTAGGGGTAGATTAGTCACCCGCAATAGTGAAGATCTTCACTATCGCTGGCGACTAATCTCCCCGTGTGCCACTGCCCTAAAGGTGAACCACCCCTTTAAATGTACTCTTTATTTTAGAAGTAAAACTATAATTCCTTGTTTAAGTCAGCCCCTAATAAAAACAGAATGTTTTTAGGAAGTCACCTTCCTTTCAGGTCTCTGCAGACTTAGGGGCATATTTATTATGCTGTGTAAAAAATGGCGAGAAAATTAGCCACACATCCGCCAGGCTTCGCCGCGTAAAATCGGCGTAATTGTTTTACGCATTTTTTCTTCCACCGGAACTTATGGAAAATAACGGCGTAATATCCGGCGTTCAGATGGCGATCTTTTCCATTTATTTTACACAGCTTTTTACGCCGTTTTTGCGGCGAATTAGTTTTACACAACATAATAAATACGCCACTGTCAGGCATATGTATTTCTGGATGTTAGTCTTAACTGGGTTAAAAATATTTTGTGGGATTCCTTTGTCTTGGGTCTAGTTTGTGTGGGGTACAGAAATCTTGGTGTTTAAAGCTATATGTCCCTTAAATAATATCAGTTTACTCGACTATAATTGAGCGACTAATCACTTAGCGAGGTTGCTTGTCCTACTCTGCCTCTCTTGTCCTACTTTGCCATCCCTTTTTCCTTCCATTCCTCAATTTTTTTTTTTTTTGCTAACTTTATTTAAAAGCTAAATTTGTAAGTGACTACTTACCTACACAGTATACTGTAGTTTGTTATACACATAGTAGGGCAATTACTTTATAGCATTAGTTATTAATATTGATTTTAATTACTTACAGGCATCCTAGTTGGCGCAGTGACGAAAACCAGGAACGTTCTAGGACTGGAAGCGAGTCCTCTCAAACAGCCACCGGTGGCTCTTCATCCAGGAGTGAGTACCGTGTTAGTGACCAGGAGTAGTTCTACAACGTGCATAATTTGTACAGCATAAGTGATGTATGAAAGTTTTCTTTCTTCACACCTTACAAAGGCCCTAAAATATTCATGCAGTATGCTACAAAAATAAACTTCAACAGATGAAAACATTTTTGTATTTACTACTTGTTTCAAAAAGTGTCAGATACTGAAGCTGCTAATGGTTCTAGAGACATTGAGGTATACGTGGACTTTGGTGACTGAAGATTTCTCTAAATGACCTTTAACAATACAGCAACATTTCTCTTGAATTGGGTATTTGTTTTTACATCATTGCCAAAACAACAGTTAATGAAATATTTTACTTGAAACAAAGATGAATAAAGTATGATGGATAATCAAGATGTGGGCATGTGAATTTTTTGTGGGGAGTTCTAAGGCAGAAACACAAACAGCAGGGAAGAAATTCTGGAGGGGTTGTATCTGCTGTGAGACAATTCTGATTGCAAAAATAAAAAAGATACCTGCAGTGCTGATGTATTAAAAAATATATACATAAGGCTACCTTCTGAAATCTCTGCAGTATACATACTGCAACAACTTCTGTGCTTCCCTATCTTGATGTGTTCTCAGCGAAAGGGGAATAACTCCTTTTAGGTTCCATATCCTATAGGTTTAATGTTACTCCTCTGTTTTGGATGGTATTGGAGGTTTTTCTGCTTATGGAGAAGAGGGTAGTATGATATTATTCTTATATAATAAAGGCTATGATATTAGCCTTAGGTTGATAAAGTGCTTCTCTCCTACCTAAATGGTTTTTAACCATTAAATAAATTCTTCATTGTGGGGAAAAAAGACGTTTTCTACATATTAAAAAAAAAAAAAGTATGTAACGTATATAAATCAAGGTTAGTGTTTTTTACCCATTCAAAAATATAGGCAAAGAAAGCTCTGACCAATGGTGAGATCGAAGTGGCTTTAAAAATAGGACACAAACAGACTGCTGAAAGGGGGATAAGTTAATAGTAGCTTGATTATTTCAGATTTGTTATGTAATGTTTAGTTATGCAGGGGTGGGTTCTATTATATGGAACGCTCTGGGATGGGGTTTTCTGTATAATGGTGTGTTTCTCTAATTTGGAGCACCATTTCATAAAGCTCAAAAAATGTAAACATTAAATGTCAGGTGATCCCTATGGTGGCCGTTTAAAAGGGTAACCATTTGATAAGTATGTTGCAAGCAAAATTTAGTCACTTTGAAAAATGTGAAATGAAGTAATAGGACCTGCTATACCAGGTATCACTTTGATGTAGTTGGCCAGCTTGAACACATTGCAATATATGGACAAACAATCCCTGTTTTGGTTAAAGGGGAGGCAATTTTTCCGTAGCTTTATGTCGAAAATGTTTTGATATCCTATATATTAGTGCAAAAAGGACCTTTTTGTCTTTATCTTTATACAGCTTAGTTACCATAAAGTACATTGCACTGTTTTATCATTACAGAGAAAAGGTAAATCGGTAATAAGAAAAAAATTTAATAGAACTTTATGAATAATGGAATTCCCATATTTTGGATAATGGGTTTTCAAATAAAAAATCCCAAACTTATTTTTTTTTCATGGGATGGTGCTTATATTTGGTCATTGTTTTCATGATAATTTCTCTATAACCAGTACACTGTTATAATTATAAATGCCTTTAGTAGGGTGCACATCAAAATAGGTTGTGTGCATTTAACTACTTCCTTTTTGAAAGATACACAATGGCCTATTGAATGTGAATTGGCTTTTAGCAACACCTAGGAGCCACACACAGCAACAGGACTTGATTCTAAAAGATGATTTAGGCACTGGCCTAGGGTGTAGAGCAGTACCGCTGCCAACGTTTGTGTGACAGCCCCTGATATGTGCATGTGTATTATTTTTATATATATAAATAAATTGTTTTTTAAATAAATGTTGCCCCTTCAGCAATAAGCAGAGCAGAAGTACTAATCATGTGGCACAAGGGTTTGAGATCTCAATCTTTGTTGCTCTCTGACCTCATCAGTATTCTATAACAAAAGGAAATTCATTACATATATTACAAGAATATATGACAGGCAGTGGTGTAACTATAGAGGAAGCAGATGTCGCAGTGGGGTCTGGGGATAGAGGGTCCTGGACCGCAGGGTCAGCTTCCTCTATAGCCACTTAAAGAAAATTTGCACTACTGCTGCCCGGTTGCAGAGCACCAGGCCCTTTCAAAGATTTCTTGCGGCGGGGTCCAGCACCAAGTCGCTTTGCCTCTGATGATAGATGTCTGTTTACAGTAGAGCGTAAGGTCTTGAGATATAATTGATTAGCTGGAGTGGGTGCAGGGAATACAGTTGCCTGGTTGTATAGGCCATGCATACTTGTACCAAAGGTGTTAATATGAAGTTGGTTTTCCCTTTGCTGCTATATCAGCCTCTACCCTTCTGGGAAGGCTTTCAGATCTCAGGACATTGTTTGGTGGCATTGGCTTCCACAAGAGGATTAGGTGATTGGGCACTGATGTTGGGGAGTAGGCCTGCATCATAGTTGGCATTACAATTCATTCCATAGATGTTCAGCTTGATTGAGGTTGTGTGCAGGTTGGTTAGGTTCTTTCTCTCCCATCTCAACAATGCCATTTTGTTCTTGTGCTAAATCCAGACTTTGTCAGACTGCCCAGTGAAATTTACCATTCCAGAGGACACTTTTTTTCACTGCTTCAGTGTCAGTTACCTTTACACCTTTCCAGCTGATGGTTGGCATTGCACATTCTTTTGTTTGCCTATGATCACCTATAAAATCATATGCTCCTTGTGAATAGTTCTAGAGCTTCCAGAAACCATTTGGAACTCAGCAGTGAGATTTCCTAAGAACACTAGTATGTAGCACTATGTATTTAGGTCTAAATTCATATTTTGTTTAATCTGCCTCTTCGGTATAGATTTATCAAAATATGAGTTTAGAGCTTACCACAGAAAAATGTTCTGTTCATTCCTATGGGATTTTTAGATGCGTATTTATTAATGCGTGAGCCATTAGGGTTCACCATTTGATAAACAGGCTTCTAAAGAGCCAATAGGATTGAATAAAAAAGTGGGTAAATTTTTCTGTGGTGAGCTCTAAACTCACAGTTTGATAAATCTATCCCTAAGAGGCATACTGAACAAAATGTGCGTTTATAGCTAAATACATAACTCACAGACGTTCTGTTCATATGGGATTTTTATCAAATGGTGAACACTAATTTCACCCATTGATAAATACGCGTCTAAAAATCCCATAGTAAAAATTATCCATTCTGTTCATTCCTATTTCATATGTAATTGAACATGACTTAATACACAATTCCAGTCAAATGTTTATCTAACTTTAGTAACTTTACTGCATCATCAGGCTTTCTGCATTGATAAATTGTGATCTAATTCTTAACGGTCGCTATAACAGACAAATATGTTAAAACTAATTGCGCACACACAGCTAGTAAACTATTGTTTTCAGAGCTGTGTTTAGGTCCAGTTCTGCCCTAGGCACCAGACCTCAGCCCACTCCCTTGTTACTGCAATTAGTGCAAGCGCAGGCCAACTGGACTCTGCACAAATGCCAATCGCAAGGAGAGGGGGCGATAGCTGCATAGGCAGCAAGCCCAGACTGACAATCTGTGGGTTCTGGCAAATGCCAGAGGGGCTGCTGTAAGATGCCATAGACCAGTGATCCCCAACCAGTGGCTCAAAGCAACATGTTGCTCACCAGCCTATTTGATAATTCTCCCAGTGCCCATTTTTAAATTTCTGACTTGGAGGCCTAAAGACTGCCAAAGTACTAGTAAGCAAGTACTGCCAAACAGCCTCCTGCAGGCCAGCAGTCCACATGGGGCTACCAAACAGCCAATCACAGCCTTTATTTGTCATCCTCAAAGGACATTTTCCATGCTTGTGTGACTCATGAGTGAAAAGGTTGGGGATCCCTGCCATAGACAGTCACTATTTATTGGTCTTGTTTGGGGTGGGGGGGGGGGGGTCTGTTTGGGCCTCTGGGTACTTGAAATGCCAGGGCCTATTTTGAATCCCAGTCCCAGGCCTGATAGGCAGGTATCCACCCCTCAGCTTTCCCAAAGGATTTAGAAGCAAGTATTTATTAGTTGTTTTTAATTTACCTTATAGGTACCACCCCCTTTAAACTGCTGTTAAAAGTATGGGTGAATATGACCCTGCTTGTATAGTTATAGGATCCATTATCCAGAAAGCATAGAATTCCAGGAAAGCCATCTCCAATAGATTACATTTTAATTAAATTATTTAAATTTTTTTAAAATATTTTTTCTCTGTAGTAATAACAGTACCCTTGTACTTGATCCCAACTAAGATATATTGAATCCTTATTAAAGGCAAAACAATCCTAGTGGGTTTAATTTATGTTTAAATTATTTTTTTAACAGACAAGGTATGGAGATCAAAATTATGGAAAGACCCCTTATCTGGATAACCCCATGTCCCGAGCATTCTGGAAAACCGGTCCCATACCTGTATTTAGTAGCTTTAGAACCTCCATAGGCAGCAATAACCTCCAGCAAACGGTTTTCTGAATTGCTCAGTGGTTAGGAGGAAATTTTTGACTATTCTTAAATAGTTGTCTCTGTTTTTTGATATTTCTGGGATTTCTTGCGTGAACATCATATTTAAGGTATTTTTACAGCATGTCACTTTGGTTGAGAATTTGAATTCATTTTTTAATATGCCCAATCTAGACTGTCAGTGTTTCTGTTATTGTAACCATGTTGGAGATCAGGCCACAGCTTTTTCAGTAAAACAGAAATCCAGGTAATGGCAAAGGATTTATAAACTCTCTTGCAGCTGAGTACCTAGGTGTAAGGAACCACAAGGCGGAATCTGCCTGTATGCTTGAAAAATCTTCTGATTGTGCTGGCACCCAGAAGCATTGTATCCGCGGGGGTGCAGGCACACGTAACCGATATCCGCCAACTAATGCAGTCAGTCTCACGTTACTTGGAGGATATCGGCTGCGGGTGCCTGCACCTGGGCAGATTCAGTGCAGATACAATTAGAACATTTTTCAAGAATACGGATGGATTGTCAGCCTCTGTATAAGTGGGGCCTTAGACGGTGCTGTTCCAAGATGTTTGCTTGATCAGATCTAAGCCACATTTTAGTGTATTCTCAGTGTAATCTCTCAGTTTTACATTGATGCTCTGATACCTAAAGGCTTAGCACATTAGGAAGATAGAGAGTTGCATAATGAACATCAATTTAGTAGGGGGTTTTTCCAATGTCAGGAATCCTTCCCACCCACATGTAAACTGTGCTGGAGATGTTAAAGGAGAAATAAAGCTCATATTAATAATTAATTTAGATATTCTACACCTTATGTTTTTGTTTTTTGTACCAGCCCAAGGCTACAACAGGCCTTTAGCAGTCAAGATCTGTGAATCTGAAGATGCCCCAATAGCTCCCAATCTTCTTTTCTGCTGATCTACAACATATGACCTGGGCTTAGGGACTGACACGCAATATACATAAAATACACAGTACAAGGCTGATTAGAAATTTAGATTTCCATTACATAGCATTGCAGCATAGAAACCAGGGTGTTCTGCATCTGAATTAATTGCTAATCAGCCCTGTAGCGTCATCTGTGACAGATAGAATCTCGCTTTCTGCAAATGTTTTGACGATTGATGACAATCCCTAAGCTTCACTTGTCAACAGCAGCCCAGAGCACACTGAGCATGTGCAGTGCCACTGGCACGTAAAAGAGGGTCTAACAAGATGAGAAGATGGGGAGCTGCTGTGGACAGTATTGAAGGTATGAATCATTACTGTTATAGGGCTGCTGAACCTCTGGGCTGGTACAGTATGTTCAGTATATAAAGTACAGCATTTCTAGGTTTTAGTTCTCCTTTAAGAGGTGTGTCAGTCTGCTGTGTCTGTAAACAAGCAATATGTGATATTCATTTTTAATATACAATTATTATTAGTTATTATCAAGTTGCAGAAAAGGTCTTTTATATGTGAAAATATTTATTCTTATTTCCCATTCCCTAATGGGGATGATAACCATTAAATGTTTTTGTGGTGGGAATTTCATTTTAAAACCCTAAAGAAGCGACACAAAAACTGCTGGTAGGCTTCTAAGAAGTAGTAATTAACCTTTGTGTGTTTTGTATCCAGCACCTAATTTATGAATGTACTGTTCTATGTCTTATTTGTGGGCACTGAGACTGAAGCTTTGAGGTCTTGTTGTCACTTTGCCACAGCTTCATGCCATGTAGTAAATGAATTATTTGGGATTTACTAAGAATGTACATTCTTGCCTACAGTCTCCCGGAGACGAGAGAGTGAGAAATCAGTGGAGAATGAAGTATTTGGAAAAGATGAGGATGCTCCTTCTCCTAGTTCGAAGTCCCCAAAATCAGACTCCCAGCTCCCATTGAAAGTTATGCCAGCCCCTCCTCCGAAAGAGAATGCGTGGGTAAAACGCAGCACAGCAGCTCCTTCCTCCCGATCACATAGCTCAGAATACTCTCAAAGGTAAGTTTGCCATTTGTTCTACTTGTGGTAAATGCCAGTGTAGCTTTAGAGCTGTTTTCTTGTTTTTCCCTTGTTTGGGCTTTTGGGTGTATGCGGGAGTAATGATGAGTAAGTTTCTTAGTCTTGCCTCCTGGCTCCCATAAGGGCAATGGCACAACCTGAGTGGGGGCAGGGGAGTCTGACCATCCATTAAGAAGCCAGAACCTCCCTCCATTCTGCCGCCAACAGCGCCACATTGGATCAGCAGGTCACGCCGGATATTATAGATTCAGTTAGTGATCTTCAATTTGCATGCATTTGTCCTTGATCTCTTATGTGACATAAAAGAATAAAGTGCTTAGTGTGGTGCTGATGTCAAAAATTCCATAGCTAAACTGTTCTTACTGTAATGTTAAAAAATCTCGAAGCACATCTGGCCTATACTACATATTTAAGTTAAAAATACAGGTATGGGACCCGTTATCCAGAATGCTCGGGACCTGGGGTTTTCCGGATAAGGAGTCTTTCCATAATTCGGATCTCCTACCTTAAGTCTGCTAATAAAATTATTTAAACAGTAATTAAACCCAACAGGATTGTGTAGGCTCCAGTAAGGATTAAACATTTTTAAAAATGTGAATTATTTGATTACAATGGAGTCTATGGGAGATGGCCTTTCCGTAATGCAGAACTTTCTGGATAATGGGTTTCTGGATAAGGGGTCCAATACCTGTAGCATTTAGTTAATTCTTCCTTTATTACCAATTTAATAAACACTTCAATATGTCTGTCAGTTGATACAATTCAAGGTTTTCAGAGTTTGTAGCTGTTAAGGATGTTGATACTTGATAGAATTGATACTTTACTCATCCCAAAATCATTGAATCCATTCTTTATTATAATAACTTGATAATGAAATGCCACCCTATTGTAAATTCTGATTTAGGATTTCTCAAGTATTATTTCACTGCTGTGCTCATATGTTTATCTGTTTGCAAGTTAATTTGTAATAAAGGCAGAAGAGAAAAGGCAAACAAACAATTCTATTTTGAACTGAATGTATATATGTATTTATAGAAAAGGCGTGCTCTAATTAGAATTAGTTACGTATAGGTATTTCTTTGTGCCTTTTTGAATAAATGTAGTCAGTGACCTAAGTAATGTTAGGGATTTTTGCTCATGCAAGTATCCACTATGTTGCGCACACATTTCAACACTGGGCATTAAAAGTCGCACAAGAAACATTGGTCATGGACGCCTTTTTTTGGCACCCTCTGTTCCCCACTCCAGTTGCACCTTCCTGTCTCAGCTTTCCCATTTAGGGCTTGTGTACTCTGTTCCAATCACCTTTTACTGTGTTTATGCAAGGCTTGTGGCATAGCCATACCTTTCACTATTGAGAGCACCTATGTTCCACTGTCTTTACACAGTGTTAATCCAGAAACTGGTCTGGTTGCCCCAAAATGGGAGTAAACACTCCTTTCTGATTTAAAAATAGAACGTAGCCAACATTCTGTGCAATATAGTTATTTAACTGACTTTTTTTTTTCCGTAGTGGTGAAATGCATCCAGATGAGAGGCGACAGCCTGGTACATCTCACCCAAGAGGTAAGTAGAGAATAGGCTTATGTGACTAGAACTTTGCCGTGTCTGTATGCCGTCAATGATTATTGTGTTTGTCATTAGTAGATGAGAACAAAGTGGATGCACTGGAACACCTAGCTAAATCTGGTGGGCACGGAGTAGGAGATCGCAATCGGGCACCTGATAAGTAAGACCATCATTGAAGTTTTTTTGGTTTATCATTGAAACTGAACTCTTTGCCATAAAATTGTCGAAATTTTAATGAAATCCCAAAAGTTCAATCAGATCCCTGTATTCCATAAAGATCAAAGAAGAGAAACGTTTTGAAAACCCTTTGTTCCTGTTTATTGTAATCGCCAGTCCATAACTTATATGATTGATTTTGCTTGTTATTGCCTGTTATAACCATGTTTCACACCACAAAATGTCTAGATAATGCAACATAGCATAATCTCTTAATATTGTTTTGTTATCAGGAAAGAAAAGAGAGATCTGGATTCACAGGGTATGCCAGAGTCGAAAAAAATGGATGAACAGGCAGTAGTAAGACATTTCTCTTGCTTTTTTCCTCTCCTTTCAGTTTGTTTTCCTTATCCTTTTTACACTCTCCACATCAGGGATCCCCAACCTTTTTTAACCTTGAGCCACACTCAAATGTAAAAAGAGTTGGAGAGCAACACAAGCATGAAAAATGTTCTTGGGGTGCCAAATAAGGTCTGTGATTGGCTATTTGGTAGCGCCTTTAATACCAAATATTTTTAACTGTGCAACTAGAATGTAATCAGTTGCTATTTTTAGCTAAGATCTTACAAAAACGTTAATCAGGTTCAATTGTCAGGTATTACAGTATGTGCTTGTAAAGCTTACACATGTTCTACTGCAAAAGAAATGTAGGGCACAACATGATTTGGGCCTCTATCCTGTTCTGTCTTACCACACTCCTTAAAAATGACGGTAGTAGGTCCAAAACTTACTGACAACTAATTTTTACTTTTACTAATTAAAGGGGTAGTTCGCCTTTAAGTTTACTTTTAGTATGTTATAGAATGGCCAAAATTTAGCAACTTTTTAATTGGTCTTCAGTCTTATATTTTGTATAGTTGTTGAATTCCTTCTGACTATTTTCAGTTTTTGAATTGGGGTCACTGATCCCGGCAGGTAAAAAAACTATTGTTATTTTTACTTATCTTTCTATTCAGGCCCTTTCCTATACATATTCCAGTAAAAAAATAAAAATAAAAATAAAATTCCAAACTGGAGAGCGGCTGAACAAAAATCTAATTAAAAAAACACAAAAAAAAATGAATACCAATTGCAAATTGTCTCAGAATCACTCTCTACGTCATACTAAAAGATAATTTTAAGGTGAACAACCCCTGTAAGAAAATAGTTTGTGGATATTGATGTGAATCCTGTGGCTCTTGCTTTGATTATCTGTAACAGTATACTTTCCTAGGAGAAAATATGTCTAATTAGTAGAGCTTCTTCTCCAGCAGAATCCTGCATTGAAATCTGTTTTTCAAAAACACACATTTTTTCATATTTAATTTTGAAATTTCACATGGGGCTAGCCATATTCTTCATGTCCCAGGGTGCCACAGCCATGTGACCTGTGCAATGATAAACTTCAGTCACACTTTACTGCAGAGCTGCAAGTTGGAGTGATATCCCCTCCTCCCAGCAGCCGATCAGCAGAACAATGGGAAGAGGGAGCAAGATAGCAGCTCCCAGTAGATATCAGAATAGCAGTTATGGGTATGAACCCACGGGACCGAGTTAGTTGGCCGCGATAGTTCGCTGCTATCGTGGGTGAGTAACCATTTCAAAAAGGCTTTCAACCTGCAGCAATAGAAGTCGCTGGTGGAAAGCTCTTCGCGTCACTTCAGTAATTCGAAGTCCTCCTGCAGGCAACTTCGGAAAACAAAGTGATGCAAAGGACTTTCCACCGGTGACTCCTGGAAAGCCTTTTCTGACCGGTTACTCGCCTGTGTTAGGAGAGATCTATCACGGGCTTGGGACTCCTCCAGTTACATGGGAGTAGGAGTAACAATAGGTTAGCTGAAAGCAGTTCTAATGTGTAGCACTGCCTCCTTCTGAAAGCTCAGACTCAGGCACAATGCACTGAGATGGCACCTACACACCAATATTACAGCTAAAAAAAATTACTTTTGTTGGTTCAAGAATAAACAGTGTAATTTAGAAATAAAAAGTATACCATAAAAATCATACAGAATACCTGGCAAGTGTAAGGTAGGATTGCAGCAAAGGCTTGGCTTGTGGGCTAAATTCAATATCCCTTGCTTGTACTCAAGAATAAACCTATGATGTGTTTTCATACCTCTCACTTTCCATATTTAGGTAGGGCAGTCCCAAATTATGGGGCAAGGGGGTTCATTGTTTCGGGTGGATGATGCAGTAAAAAAGGGCAATAAACTTACTGAAGTTGGTAACCATATAATAATTAGTTACTAGCATGTACACATCCCAAAACCACATTACTGGCCAGGCAGCCTTGTTTCCTGTAAAACAAAGCCATTTTCCATTGTACAAAAATAAGTCATTTTACAAATGTTCGCTCCTTCAGTACTTCTTCCATTTGTTCCTATTTGCAGAAATTCAGCCACGCAAGTAAGTATGCAGCTTTATCTATGGATGGGGAAGAAGAGACAGAAGAATACGCAGACTAACTGTGGGAATACCTCTGTATTCATGGATTCCTCTCCCGATTTTTCCTTTACTCTCCCTTCTGCCCTGTTCCCGTGACAGCCGGCAGTGTATGCCACAGCAAGAAACGCTCCCTTCCGGCTGTCTGTCCCTTCAGAAATATAAAAGCAATCCAACCTCAACACCTCAGCCAATGACCTTCAGTTAGAAAAAAAACCAATATGAGCTGTTTGTTTTCTCTCTTGCATGCTGCTGCAGCTTTTTACTGTGTGTGCGTGGAATAGGAGGGGGGCAGAAATGCAGTGTGTAGCAAAGTAACACTGGATTGCAGGGAACATAGATATTCTTAAGGAAACTAGTAGTTGTGTAAGATGAGGTAAAGGATTCTCACATCCTATCTGCCCTGCTGTATAAAGTTTCCATTTTATGCCAGAACAGTCATTTTTGCTTGATATGGAGCAAAGTGGCCTGGAAACTGGACAAGGTGGCTGCTAGAGCTCTCTGTTTAGGATTATTCTCCAATGAAAGAAATGCCCTTTAGTACAGTATGGCTAGGCAAATCATATGACCGGAGGAAGACTTATTTAGCAGCTTCACAAGGGCATCAGATGCATGGTTTGCACTCTTCTAGAGCATTTGCCAGAAGCCCACCTCCGTGTGCCAGAGAAAATGATCAATTAAAGAAGCCGCATCCCTTGTCAGGGATTCAAATATTAATTGCTTTTTTAGGAAATTCCCCCCTCCGGCTTTGTGTGATGCTGTGGGTGTGAAAGAGACTGCTGTAGCGGTGATATTTTCATCAGTTGGAAGGCTATATTATGCAGAGTTTATTAGAATATATAAGGAATCCGGGTTAGGCAGCGTTTGCATGGCACGCAGCTATGGGACACTGCCTTTCATACCAAATTTGACAATTTCCTGAGCTCAAATTGCACCTCTCCAATCCCCTTCACTCGGCCTACCCTAATTTATAATTGATGTGCATCCAGGAGCTGTGTTCCTGTCTGTCTCTCATGGACCAGCTTGCGATACCTTCCCTAGCAATTTTACTCTTCACGCAGAAGTGTAAATCAAGGGAAATATATAATAAAACTTGTAATGATTTGTAATCTGCTTTCTGGGAGATGTTTTATTATCATGTAAAGATCCCCCTTACCAGCCCTCTTAATTTTGTTTTCTGTTTATCAGCTCTGTCCCTCATCGAATAAACTAATCTTTAAAGTAGCGTGTCTGTTTGGCCATTTGTTACATTTCATCAAGGTGTGTTTTATTTAACAGCCAGAAGTAAAGTACTTTTCCAAACTGGTTTTGGGCAGATCCATAGCACTGATCAAACTCCCAGGGAAGGACTCGGTTATTCAGTATTTGCCTTTTATTCCTGTGGTGAGTCAGTGTTCTCTCTGACAGGCAATGTACTTGGGCCTAACAGCATGGTAACCTCAGTGATTTCCCAGCAGCTTACCTGGCCCTTGTTTCATCCTCAGACAGGAATGGCTGCTACAGATCCTTATAGGAGGAAGCATGTAGGTGTTTTTTTCAATTTATGACCAACTACATGAAGCCTATAGTGACACTTTGCCTTTAGCTGATTTACATGCAGACACCCAATCAGTGCATCCCACTCATACTGCTTTTAGTATCTTTCAGCCCCAAATCATAGCATGGGGTCACCTACAGCTACAAAATATTTTCCTTGTCCAGTTTTTTTTTTTTTTTTATTCATCCCTATGTGCATACAGAGATTCTCCTTGCAGTCTCTGTAATCAAAGGATAATCACACAACTGTACATTACATCAGCACTGCACAATAATTATTCCATATACTGGGCCAATTAACCACTGTCATGTTTAGGGGCCAGATTATATTGTAATTGGTCCTATGGATATACAGGGGGCCCTTAAAGGGCTTCTGTAGGCCCCAGACAGCCTTGCATGAAGGCATACATGAGCTGATTGCATGTTGTAAGGCCCATGCCTTTTTACATATCATAGGATATCTCACAAAAGTATTTACTGCCACCATCACTGCTTTTTAGAACAGAAAAGAGGTAGTCTGGGGGGGTACCTTGGGGCTGTTACATGTATAATGCAGCACAAGCATTATTATTCCAGGTACAGTGGGCAGCTTGCCTTGGGCTCTTTCCTCGTCTGCCCTTATTACACCCCATTTGGCAAAGCCGTGCATTGGGGCGGCTCTGGGTGGTTTTGACGCTGGCAACTTTCTGTGCCTGTGCTCATATACTTAATATCAAAAAATTATTTCCCCCCCATTAAAAATTGGACTTTGTCCAATATGATGTAATTAAGAATTCTGTACCATTTTTATTAATAAAAAAAAAAAGTGTTTTTACTGTTACTGGCTGCCAACATTCTCCCAAGTTATCAGAGGCGCTCTGAGTTGCGCACTGCAGAAAAGAGTCACGCGTGTCTTTTCCATGCTGTTACTTGTCAGAAGCCTCAAGGGCAGAAACACATGATCTCTTTCCGCTGTCCAGAACTCAGATTTGCCAGTCAGGCAAATGTGCCCCCTTTAATAAACTTTAAGAACAACAAATAAAAGTGTTGAACTTTTAAAATGCATAACATGTATCCCCTGAGTCACATTAAAGGGCCAGTAACACGTCTGTACATTTATAGATGGTATCTGTACCATAAACTATTTTATCAGCCATTGGGCCATGCACAAGGATGACATAGGAGGGGCCGTACATAGTATGACTTTCCTTCTGTGACTGCTTGTCCCTTCCTTATCTGGTGATGCCCTGTGCGCTGACAAATTATGTGTTGGCAGATTAATATTAAAAGGAGAATGAAACCCTAAAAATGAATATGCTAGAAATGCCAGTTTCTATATACTGAACTTCTTGCACCAGCCTAAAGGTTCAGCATCTCTGTAACAGTAATGATGCAGGCCTTTAAAGTTGTTACAGGGGGTCACTGTCGGGACCTGCCTGTACTCGTACTCTGGACTCTATGTTAGGCAGGTTCTGTATTACTTCACTAAGCCACAGGAGACCTTGGGCATCCAGCCCTAAACATTATGTTCACTCCTCTTCATTGTTCAGACTCACCTCCTCCTCCCTCAGTGAGCCCAGGTGGTTGCAATTGGACAATTAACGGGCTTTATAAGCTAGTTACAAGCAACCCCTGGTTGCTTGTTCATTAAGCCCTTTTGTGATCCTGTGACCGTACCTGCCCGTGTTCCTGCCTGGTTCCCTTTTGCTTCACCCCGTTCCTCGTCTCCTGTTCCTTACCTCTGTTGGATTTCCCGGTATTGACCTCGGCCTGTTTATTTGGACTTTCCCTGTCTTCAGCCTGCCCCTGACCACTGCCTGTTATTCCGGACCCTCCTTGTTTGCTGCCAGTCCAGATCCTTTGCCTGCTTAACGGACTTGTTTTGTTTGCCACCTGCATCTGACCACTGGCCCGTTTTATGGACTTTGTATTTGTTGCTCAATCCTTATAATAAATGTCTCTGCATCTCAACATGCCTTCTGCTTATCTACAACAACAGTACCCTTTATATCCATATTACACATCATATAGGCTCCTACCTGCCAGCCACCCACCTGTGGCTGCTCCTGACAGGTCAACATAGTTGAATTTGTAAAAAGTGTCAGTGACACTGCACATGCTCAGTGAGCTCTGGGCAGCTGTTGAGAAGCTGAGCTTTAGGGGTCGTTGCCGATTATCAAGCAGAAAATGGGAGTTGCCAGTCATAGATGCTGATGCTACAGGGCTGATTATTACTTTTTGCTGCAAATGGCTCCACTGGTTTCAAAGCTGCCATTTACTAATAATCTGTAATATTTATTTATCAGCCTTTTATTGTGATTTTTTTATTGTTTAGATACAGTGTATTGTGCATTGGTCCCTAAGCTCAGGTGAGTGTAGCAGTACAGAGAAAGCACTGGAGCTACATTATCAGAACCCTATCAGAAGTCTGTATAAATTGTGCAGTACATAACAGTGCAATTTCATATCCCAACACAAGATGGCGCTGCCTCCACTGGCACATTTTTCTCCATACTGGAACTGACCAGAACTTGGCAGCACACAGCCACACCATGGGAGTTTCCCTGCTATTACAGAAATCCAGTCATAGAGCACATTTCTATGGCCCCATTATTGTTGCAGTGCTTATGAGTTTAACCAAAGGTTCCCCATAAAAAGAGCAACTCTGTGCAACTGCAATATCCCTGCTTCCCCTCCCACAAGAAAATCCTGCTCGGCACAAGCTTGTAATTAAGACCATATTTGAGAGAGGGAATATGTGCTGTGTGTTGCCAGGGAGTGGGGGGAGGTGGATGACATGGATTTCTGTGCCACATGTGGGATGTTTATCATGGCTGCAAAAGCTGCCCTTCATTACCAAATAATGCAACTTTATACAATAATAATGTCATGCTGGGTGCTTTCTGTTGGGCAGTGCAGGGAATACTGGCAGAGAGGATGCAGAATGTACTATAATAATCAAGCACGGGATGGTGACTAAAATGACAAGAATGTTAACAAAAGTTGCAATATTAAAGGAATTGCTTGCAAATTGTATTGCGTTGCAGTTATGCAGCACAATCGCTGATCCTTGCCTGGCCAGATGGGCACGTTAGTGTGCCAGCCCACTCATGGACCGCCATTCAATTATATGAATATTAGAAATGCCATTCATTTTGAATTCATCTTTATATTCCTCGATAAACACTTAATAATGATGCCCTTGTGTCCTGTGGAAGGATTTTCTGCTGAATAACCCATGAGAGATTCCATGTTAAAGAATATGTGCGATTACCATATTGCTTTTCCATTGGGACTGCCAACTTGACCAGCCTTTCTTCATAGTTGACACCTTACATATCCTTCATTAGCTTATTTGCTCAGCTTTTAACTACCTCTATTCTAATAATATCCCATGTAAGAACTTGAGACTGAAACTAAAACTGAAAGGCATATTCTAGATGGGGCTTTACCAGTGCTTTATAAAGGAGAAGGATTACCCTCTCACACCTTCAATACCCCTTTTAATACAGGGCAATACGTTGCTGGCTTACCTGCTGCTGATTGACATTGCTTGCTACAGCATGACTACCCCTTGGTCCTTATTCCCATTAAATGCGGAACCTTACATTTATCAAGTCTTTGCAAATCGAGCAATCAGTTTCTCATTTCCTATTTCTGCCTTCTTGATTGCTGCTTTACAGCACATGTAGTATGTATAGAGAATGCATCTGTCCCCTATGAAATTCTTCTAGCTTCCTTACATGTGGGTGGCCATACTTAATAACATTAAATGGTTTGATACCATTTTAAAGACCAACAATTATTGTTAGTGTTAGAACTGGAAAGCCTAGTGACCCAATCTAAGCATTGAAGTAGTGATCTGAAGGTGCTGAAATTCAGAGTATTTCCCAGCTGATGTGTGTTTGCTTCCCTGACTAGCAGAACGGCAAAGGCTTCTGCTCATATGGGCAGTGTGCAGGCAGAGAAGGGTGTCACTGTATGTAAGGGAGGAGCGGTGGCTTCATGATAGGGAAGGATGCCGTGGATTCTTGGCTATGGAGGAGAGAAAAACAAGTGGGGAATGTGTGCCGTCAGCCTTCTCTTTCCTATATCTCTATCTCTTTTACACAATGAGGGGCAAAGGTATTGGCGTGTGTTCCTCCTCCTGAGTGCCCAGTTAGGACAAATAACAGGATATGAATATGGGCTCACGTGCAAAGTAATATCTGTTGGCCTATGTAGCAGTAATGTTCCATTGGGTTTTCCAGTGCCAGGGTCAGTTTTGGGGTAGGACAGAAAGACTGGAGGAGCTGATGCCTCTCAGTGTTAGAGTGGCCCCATGTGGAGGTAATGTAGATAAATGTACTTATCATATTTTGTGATAATTGTTAGATATTTTCAGTATCAGGGATGTCCAACCTGCAACCTTTAAGCTGTTGTTGAATTGTAATGCCCTGAATGCTGCATTTTAACATAGTGAAAGATTGCCCTTCCTGATTTGTGTTTCCCCTCTTACATGGGGGTCCGTGCCACTGCATTTCCAGGGGCCTCCGCTATGACTTTATCCCTGTAGCCTTGTGGATTGTATAGGCAGACTAAACTGGCAAGCAGCATGTGTCGTATTTACCTTTTTGTACATGTACTGGCAGGCAGACTAAGGCATCCTAGTGAAACACTGTAGTATGTATACCAAAGCCTCTGTCCAGTGAGGGCACCTGGGGAAGGGTAGTGTTTGTCCTAAAATGTTGTGTCAACTGTGTCTAAGGCAACTCCATTAATATGGGAGCCCCCCAAGGCAGCAATCGGTGGTCTGATTAGGACATTCTGCCAGCTGATCTGCCAACTCCCAAGGGTAAGTTATGGGAAAGTGCATATGAGGGACAGAGCTGGGGACCCTGGCTTCAGAGTGGCTTATGGGTATCATTTACTGCCTGCACTATTCTACTGAGATTAGCATTGTGTGTGCAGATAGAAATCCATTCTCACCGTGGATAGCTGTGGCTACATCATGGTTACCCTCCTAACAGCTGTATAGGAACAAACAGACTCTTGTTGGGAAAGTACAGTCAGGGCGTGCAACTTTCATGTACGTAGTCACTGTGCAGGACATGGTTGCACCCTCTGATGGACATCATTTCATTTGTGGATCAAACCATGAATGGCTGTCATTCAGATTATACATGGTCTTTCTGGTTAGGTGTTTCTTATACATAGACTTTCTGAGCTTCCCCCCAGCCCCCTTGAGGGGGAGGCTCAGTTTTATACTAAGCATAATAGAATCAAATGCCTTAAAGTGCACCTATCACCTGAAATTTGCTTCCCCCACCTGAGATGTGGGCTAATAGATGGGGGAATGAATTTTGCTTTGGCAGCATACATCAGACTGTGTATCATCAGGGCTGCCATCTGAAGTCTTGGCCCCCCCATAAATACAAGTGCTTAGTATCAGCTGGTCACACCCCTTATATGCATCTCCCAAAAGATTAACTAGCAGTTGGGTCAGTTTTGCTAGGTTAAATGGGTGGACCTTTTTAATCAACCACAGCTACTATAATGCGAACTCACCAATCATTTTACTGAAAAGCAGGGGTATAACTATTGGGGAAACAGACCCTGCATCTGCAGGGGGACCCATGAACTATAGGGGCCCTATGGGAATGATCAGCAGCTGCAATATATATTCATGAATAATGTTTTATTACTAAATATTAGGGGCCCAATAAATAGTAATTTCTCTGTTGAAAATTCCATGTAGGAGTTCATATAATTTAGTATATATATCCCATTATAAATAGCTGATGTTACTCTATAATAATCAGTTCATATAAATAATAAGTCAGTTAGTTCATGGGGGGCAGTGGGAAGCAGCTTGCCTTGTCCTATTACCCCATATTCTTTAGTAATGTTATGAAATCCCTTGCAGGGCCATAGAGTTGTGCAGTCCAGCTGTGTATAGATATCATATACTACAACTCATGCCAGCTCCTTCTTGCAACATATACCCAATGAAAGGAGACTTCTACTGACCCGTAGTGCTAACAGCTGCATGGGAAACAGGAGCCAGAAAAACCAAGATAATGTTTTATCCCAAGAAACCAAATAATTATCTTGGGAAACATCCAGTGCAACAAATAGAAAAGCCCAATTACATGGCCAGAGGGCCTTGGTCGGGGTAGCTATAAAAGCTAAAAATAAATGTAACCTCTATTTGGCTTTAATACAGACACGTCCAGCTAGGATGGATTAGAACATTGGGGTACATTCTTACGATGGGCCTGCGCTATGTGGAAGAGCAATTATGGATGGTGGTGTTGACTACACCTCCCCCTGCCAGATGTAACAAAGTAGAGGCAAAAGTAACTATAAGCATGCCAGAAGCTCTTTGTAACAAAACTGAAGAACTATTTAATTTGTCCAAGATAAATGATCCAAACAGGGTTGTGCATATAAATACTCACAAGCAGCTATATCAAAATAACAGCAAGTTTAAATAATGATAAAGGCAGAGCAGTGATCCTAACCAGCAGACATGGATCAGGGAGACTAAAGCTAAGCTCAAAACCCTTGTCACTTCTGTGGTCCCTGCACTAAGGCAGCAGAGCCTGTTAGGAGACTACTCCCAGCTATCTCTCCTGGTTGGAGCAAAGAAGCTGCTCTTGCTAGCTATTTCTAATCTGATTCACTTTCCTAGTGAGTGAGAAAGTGCTATAAGAAGAACTTTACTGGGGCTTGTTGATCCCAGGCAAGCAACTTTACTGGGGCTTGTTGATCCCAGGCTCAGTGCAACATCCACCTGGTTCAACAGATGCCAAAAAGGAAGATCCACCCCCTGCTAAACACTATATTACAGTGCTCAGGAAGTGATCAAATGTGGTAAAATTCCCTTGTGACTTCATGATGACAATCGGACCAGTACCTGGATCAGTAGCCATGTATTTCTTTACATGCTAAAAAGCTACCCAAGCCCTGCTTGAAGCTATATAATGTATCTGCCAGTACGACTTATTCAGGGAGAGAATTCCACAGCTTCACAGCTCTCGCTGTAAAAAATCCTTTCTGAATATTAAGATGGAACCTCCTTTTCGTTATTTTTTAGTGGGTGCCCTCATTTCTCCTGGAAGCATCTATTGACGGATATAGTATAACATTTATGTGTGGTCCTTTTTAAACATAGCTTATTACCCGGTACCCCTTGTACCCCTCGGTACATTTATCAACATTGAATCTCATCTGCCACTTAGCTGTCTTAGGTGTCTGTGTCATAAATTAACTTTTATTTTTTTTTATTGCTAAAGGCACAGGCCTATCCTATACAATATTCCTTCATACTGCACGGCACTACTACTCTACAGCACTGCGTACATAAGTAGTGCTTTATAAATAAAGATATTTATACATACATAATGATTTTAGTGAATGGAAGAGAAGAAACCAACACCAATGTATACAACACCTACAGTATACAGTATGGAAATAATATACATGGAGCTGGCACTTTTCATTCTGACATGTGTTCTAGGAGGTAAAATTGGCACTGTATTTATGGTACAAAAATTTTCAGCCCTTATCAATGCCCTTTTTACATATATATTTCTTTTATAAATCTATGGATATTTATTCACAGCAATATGCATAAGGCATACACAAACAAACCTTTCCAAACACTGTTGGCTTTTTCTCTGAAGTTCCCTTGTTAAAATTCCAGTGGCTTCACCCACTCACTACATTGGCTTTGCTGGGAAAGGTCAGGGCTGAAATCAAATCAGAAACCAAAACTGCAGATATGACAGTCAGACTGTTTGGATATGGAACAGTCCGACCCTCTTATACTGCTTGGATTAAACATGGAACCTGCCCAGAATCAAAATAAGGAGATTGCAATACACTGAAAAATAGTAAAGGCCGCCACTACAGAAGGACAGTAAGCCAGTCAGGGGTCCCATGGCAGATGGGGGCTTCAAGAGATATAAGGGTGCATTTCACAGGTTGTTGAGGGAGCAGGCTGGGGTTTAGGATCATTGGGTATGGTTGGGTAGATGAAGGGCATGGTCATTGGCATTTTTTTATCATTGGAAAATCCATGTTGGCAGGGCTCACTACCCAGGGGGCCCAGGTGTCTGTTTGACTCATAACTGCAGCATCTGGGGGGGTGCTGGTAACTTAGTAGTTACTGTTTACAGTAGAGCAAAGTGAAACCATGGTGGTATCTGTGAGTTCTCAAAGCCAAAGCTCCTTGTAGAACCAATGCAGGGGCACACATGAGAGTCCAGGCAGCCAAAGGGATTTCTTTGGTTATAAACAACTACCTTTTTCAGAGCAGGTGTGTAGCATGTACGTGTGTAGCATTTGTTGATGTTCTACCTAAGTCTAAAGATAGATAAGTGGCTCTTCATACAGCTCAAGTGCAATTTAGAATGAATTAAGCGTCCATTTGTATTCTTCCATATAATTAAGGTTACCCTTTGTACTTATTTGCTGAAAAATAGAAAATTTGTATAGTTTATTTAAAAAGTAGATTTACTAAGCCAATTAACCTGCTTCGTGTGATATAAAAGATGTATTCTGTAAACAGGCATTTCAAAAATTGGCTAGCTTGCACTCAGGTGTTAGGTGGTTGGTGTAAAAGTAGCTGTGTTGGGTTCCCCTAGGGGCCACACCTCCTACAAGGTACCCCCTCTCCCGGATAGAAAGTAGGATTTTACAGTTAAATCCCCAGGGAATGGTGAGGGTTGGGGCCTGTTGTTCAGTTCTTGCAGAGAGGAGACAGCATTAATATATTTGTGTTGCTCAAAGAGCCAAGCCGCACTGACAGTTAGTGTATCTGTTAGTCATTAATCCAATTACACTCATTTTAGGGTGGTGATATTTGGCCAGAACCAGATGCTTTTTGGCAATTTCTAACTCTTTCCTTTTGTTCCTGCTTATTTAGCTATAAACCCAAAGCGTGTAAATAGACCTTGATTCCAAGCAATGATGTATGTCATTCCTATCACTGATCCTCTTAGTGTCTGGTCCTATCGAATTTCCGCCTATAAAACATATTATGGGGTTCAAGTCTCTCATGCAATGCCAAAACCAGACCCCTGGAACAAATTACAGGAAGATAGGATAAAATAAATGAACACGTGAATAGCAGAAAGGTGAAATGGGCAACAGCATGGGAAGAAAGCCAAGATGAAGGTATATCATAAGGCAATGAAATGGCTCTCGTATGCCACTGCCTAGGTTGGCAGCTTCAGGGGAGAGACCAAAGGAGGTGGCAAAATGATTTTATTCTTTTTATTTATTTATTTTTTTCCTTCCAAATAAGAACTGCCTACCACCAGAAGCGTGCAGCATAGGGCAGCTTAAACCTTTAATACAGCCCTGGGCTTCTGGTGTTTCTGATGCATTACTCCTGTAAACTCCATGTGGAAAGGAAAATATATCCCCTTTTTACAAGTGCATGTCATCTATCATGCTTAGGACCTGGAGTTTTCCAGATAAGGAGATTTTCTATAATATCTATATATAATAATCTATAATCCAATAAGGATTATTTATATTTTAGTTAGAATCAAATATAAGGTACTGTTTTATTATTACAGAGAAAAAGGCTATCATTTTTATATGATTGTAATGGAGTCTATGGGAAATGGCCTTCCTGTCATTCAGAGCTAATAATTTTTTGGATAAGGGATCCAATAAGTGTATTATTACTATTCACTTAACAGACATTATACATCATACATTTCAACCCTCTTTCCAGAGGACCTAGGATTAATTTTAGAGGCTGATTAAACTGCCTGTATGGTCTTGAAGAAACTGCTGTCCCTAAGAAGAAAGAATGGAATTCTCAAGAATGTCATTATATGATATAGCGGCACCTCTGTCGCCAATGATGGGTGTGGCTTAAAAATAGGTCCCCTGCAGCAAAATGAACTGTCCAAACTATTAGTATTTGAAGCTCCAGTTATGACTGGGTCCCTGACCGTTGTACCTCCTGTACCCCATGTGGGACACACTGTCCACATGAAGAAGTTGAATCTATGGTTGCACTAATAAGAGCAACCATCATCCTAGTCCAGGGGTGGGCAAACTATGGTCCGTGGGCCACGTCCGGCCCATTGGCCTTTTTAATCCGGCCCACCGATTCCACTGCCCCCTTTAAAGAACTGGTTGCGCCCCATGCATGAGCATGACGTCAGTACACACGGGGCGCAACCATATAAAAGTGTTCTGATGCAGCAGTGAGCCAGGGGACAGTCCCCACCGAAAGAAGGAGGAAGCAGGCCGAAGCAGGAGGTCACTAGAGGATGGACCTTGGGGGACCCGCAGGAAGCTGTAGGTCGCTGGGGGGGAGATGGAGGATGCTGCGGGGGAGATGGAGGGAGGATGCTGGGGAGTGGAGCTGCAGGATGCTGGATGGGATGCTGAGGAGGGGAGCTGGAGGATGCTGGGGGGGAGCTGGAGGATGTTGGGGAGGATGCTGGGGTGGGGAGCTGAGAGGCCCAGAGATTCTGATGGCGGCCCTGGGCGTAATGCTGGCCTGGCCTGCCCGGCCCGTATGTAAGTCAATGTGGCCCCTGTCCAAAAAGTTTGCCCACCCCTGTCCTAGTCCCATCACTAGGAATGATGTTTCAAATAATTGTGGTTATTCCCAGTAATGGGACGCTTGCTTGACTTTACCAGGCTTATGATAACAGCCATTGCTAACAAGGCATTGCCTTGCTCTGACCATTGGCATAACTGAGAATAAAATGTGGGTGGTGTAGAGAGAGCGTATGTGTATGGGTTGCTCTGAATAAAGTAGATGCACTTAAAGAAGGTGCCATGGAAATCCTGACAAATATACAGCGTGGGATGTTAATGAGATGCACGATAAAGGGTTTCCTGCAATAAGAAACATGCAGTTCAAAGGATCTGAGAGTGCAAATGATAAAAATTTGAAGGGAAAAAAACCTAAAATGTAAGACTATAAAGAGAACATATAGTTGCCAAGTAGCCAGCGGCAATGTTTCCCTTTCCTGTCCCCGGCTGAACATTAAAGGAAATTAAAAAAAGGACTACAATACATTTAAGTGGAATGTATGCATAAGTACAATAATGTCTGGAAATGAATAAGCAATGGCTACATGCCCCCGCTAACTATGGTGGAGACAGCGGGACTGGCATGTAAGCTTGGCAGCGTATGCCTCCTCTATGTGATACAAGTCTCATGAATGAACATTTGTGTGGCCCTTACTTTATATCCAGTGCACCTCCAGCTGGGGATTGGCTGACGTGCCAATAAATGGTGTAACAACTGCAATAATTGGGAGACAGGAGAAATCATTAAATCTGCTGGAAGTGGAGCAAGTAAATGACAATAATACTTGGGGCTTAAGCAGACAGTAAAATGTACTAATGTACAAACTAGACCAAAAATAGACATTATTGCCAAAAAAAACCAAATCTTTCTGGGGTTTATTGCACAAGTCCAGAAAAATAGGTGGCTGGAAGCACATCTCAAGGGCTGGCTGAGCACAGCGGGGAATACTGGAGGTAGAGACCCAGATATTGCAGAAAATGGACAATGAACACATTAACCCTAGATATGCTAGTTAGATCACTGCAGAAAATAGATTGAAAGCTGCAAACTTGTCTTCTCCTGCCCTCTCTCTGTTGCCATGCTGCTTTCCATGCACTGCAATAGCTGACATGGATGTATCAAAATTAAAGACAGCTGTGTTCCACACCATCTATCAAAGGAGAGAAAGATCTTCAGAGATCAGGGGGAAAGAGCCAAAGAATGGGGCAACGCAGGACATTTAAAGAGAGATCAGGGACAGTGGGCTGTGCTGCTAGTAAACCAGACAGTTGGGGGGTACGCAGGCAGGGGGAGTCCAATGTGAAACTCTTAGGGGCACATTTACTAATGCACAAATCCAAATCCCGAAGGGAAAAAATTGGATTGGAAATGAAAATTTTGCGACTTTTTCGTTGCCGTCGCATTTTTTTTGTATTTTGCGCAATTTTTTCATCGCCGTCACAACTTTATCGTATTTTGCGTGACTTTTTCGTTGCCGTCGCGATTTTTTCGTATTGAGCAATAGTAAACGGCGGAAAAACTAATCCGATTTTTTCGTGACGGTGAGGAAAAAGTTGCGGAAAATATACGATAAAGTTGTAACGGCGACGAAAAAATCATGGGACATAGGAAAAAGTCGCGACGGCGACGAAACGTTGCAAAAGTACCGATCATTACGAAAAAACGCACCCCATAGATTTGCCAGTTTTTGCCCTGAGCATGAAGGCAAGGTTAGGCACCTGCTTTAGCTGGCACTTTATTTCGGCCACATCTGGTAACTCTAGTTGTTCCTGAATGCAGAGCTTAGTTTTGCTTTCTGCATTAATAATCCAGCTCCAAAGTGCCAGAGAGGTATGCCCCATGGGTAGAGTACCAGCCTGGCAGGTAAAGCGATGCTTCATGCCAATGTTATTAACAGAGAAAAAATATCAAATGAATGCCGGTATTTTTTCCCAGAAAAGGGGAAACTATAAAACATATAAAAGAAAAATCAAATTCTCTCCGATACCGATATCGCTGCCCTCCTGAGCCAAAGCCGCGTATCTGTAAGCGCAGGTCCCGCCCACTGCTCCTGGGCCCGCCCCGGGGGAGGGGCTTGTCGGTAGCTCCCCAGCGCTCACACACGGGGGTTTGTTTTGCTGCGCGGCGGCAGCAGGTAGTTGTGCCCGGGACGTGTCATGTAATTGTGCTGCATGGGCTGTGCGGGGAGTTGTGCGCGGCCGGGACACACAGCTGGGCGCACCGACAGGACCATGCGTCTGACTGAGGTAGGATACTGGGGCCGCTTGTTTGGTACATTTGCTCTGCTATTCGCTATCCCCAAGCCATGAAACTTTGTAGTGATGGAAGGCGAGTGGCACGAAAAGCACAGAGACTTAATCGCACCACAGGGCTACAACTTGATTCATCTCCTTAGTACTAGGGACTTGGCCTGTCAGCACCGAATGGGTTAATGACACGTTCCATCTGATGAGACAAGCGATCCCCCTGCTGTTACAGGGGAGCCCCCAGCATCTTTACTGGCACCGTGTGCCCCTGCCTGGCATGGACCCGCTACTGGCTGCATTGGTACCGGGCATGGTGCCACCGGGATGCAGTTATTAGGCGCCCACTAATTAGGGTTGGTCCCCATTCTTGCCCGGGATTGCGCTTCCCTTCGGCAGTAATTGGGGCACAGTAATAGGTATGTGCCAGTCCTGCGTGTCTGTTCTGCATTAGGGCTGCCTGCTTCTTACAGCTTGCCGGGCACAGGGGTACATAGAGCAGTGCCGGGCACAGGGGTACATGGAGCAGTGCCGGGCACAGGGGTACATGGAGCAGTGCCGGGCACAGGGGTACATGGAGCAGTGCCGGGCACAGGGGTACATGGAGCAGTGCCGGGCACAGGGGTACATGGAGCAGTGCCGGGCACAGGGGTACATGGAGCAGGCCGGGCACAGGGGTACATGGAGCAGTGCCGGGCACAGGGGTACATGGAGCAGTGCCGGGCACAGGGGTACATGGAGCAGTGCCGGGCACAGGGGTACATGGAGCAGTGCCGGGCACAGGGGTACATGGAGCAGTGCCGGGCACAGGGGTACATGGAGCAGTGCCGGGCACAGGGGTACATGGAGCAGTGCCGGGCACAGGGGTACATGGAGCAGCGCCGGGCACAGGGGTACATGGAGCAGCGCCGGGCACAGGGGTACATGGAGCAGTGCTGGGCACAGGGGTAAATGGAGCAGTGCCGGGCACAGGGGTACATGGAGCAAGCAGTGCCGGGCACAGGGATAGAGCAGTGCCGGGCACAGGGGTATATAGAGCAGTGCGGGGCACAGGGGTATATAGAGCAGTGCCGGGCACAGGGGTATATAGAGCAGTGCAGGGCACAGGGGTATGTGGAGGGAGCAGTCCCGGGCACAGGGGTATATAGAGCAGTGCAGGGCACAGGGGTATGTGGAGGGAGCAGTGCGGGGCACAGGGGTACATAGAGCAGTGCGGGACACAGGGGTACATAGAGCAGTGCGGGGCACAGGGGTATATAGAGCAGTGCGGGACACAGGGGTACATAGAGCAGTGCAGGGCACAGGGGTATGTGGAGGGAGCAGTGCGGGGCACAGGGGTACATAGAGCAGTGCGGGGCACGGGTATGTGGAGGAGCAGTGCGGGGCACAGGGGTACATAGAGCAGTGCAGGGCATAGGGGTACATAGAGTAAGCAGGGCAAAGTAATATACCATGCAAGCAGTGCACAGCCACAGGGGCACACAGGGCAGGGAGCTGGCAGGAGGATCCGTAGACTGACAAAATTACCTAAAATGGTTTGAGAGAGAGAGAAAGTCAGAGAACAGTGGCTCATTCATTAGGTAAAGTAAGGTGTTTAATGATCATGAGACGTGCCAAACCCTGCTGCGCCCACCCATCCCCAGGGGGTCTCTATCTGCCTCTGCCCCCCTCTCTCTCCCCGGCTCCAGTTCACATCCCAGCAGGGGTAGCTTGGGACTCTGGATTCATGGAATTTCACTGAATTCTCTCCTTGTCTATTGCTTAGGGCCAATGGGCAAGAATGTATCGAGGATAAAAACTTTGTAAAGTGCTGTATATTTCAGCTCCCCTCACCCCTACACAGTGCTCTAAGCGCCAGACTGCTAGTGCTGTAGTGTGATGCCCAGTGTTTGTGTCAGTATGAGCAAATCCTCCAAACTTCATTCCTATTGGATAATAAATGTTACATCTTTAGTCTAATGTTATTTATGCACTCAATAAACTATCATGGAAGGAACATGACAAACCCAACTGCTACCCAGATTAATGTGCAATTTCACTCTATGGTTGCACCTTTATGTTTTGGGGTCCCTAAAAAGATTTGAGTTCATGTAGTTTCTATATAAGCCATTGCTATAATGGATGGACACATAATATTTGGTAACTAAGAAATATATGGGTTTATTGGAACGATTGTAGCTATAGGAATCACAGTGACATTACTGTTTGTACTCCTTTGCAGTTGAGCATGTGAAAGAAAGTTAGCTGCTAACAGAAATTCCATAAGAAAGTTTTTGTTGATGCAGATGCCTTAAAGGACAACTAAACCCTAAAAATAAATATGTTTAAAAAAGTCATATTTTATATACTGAACTTATTTCCATACTTTATATACTGAACTTATTGCACCAGCCTAAGGTTTCAGCATCTCAATAGCAGCAATGATCCAGGGCTTCAAACTTGTCACAGGGGAAGTGTCAGTGACACTGCACATGCTCAGTGTGCTCTGAGCATCTATTGAGAAGCTGAGCCTTGGAGTCATCACAAATTTTCAAGTAGAAAATGAGGTTGGTCTATCATATAAACTGATGCTACAGGGCTGATTATTAAATTCTGATGCTAACTGCACTGGTTTATAAGCTGCCATGTAGTAATTATCAGTATTATTTACTAATCAGCCTTATATTGTGACATTTATATTCTATATATACAGGATATTGTGAGTTGGTCCCTAAGCTCATTTAAGTGACAGCAGCACAGAGTATGGGCAGCGAATCAGCAGAAAAGAAGATGGGGGGCTACTGGGGCATCTTTGGGGGCACAGATCTTCCCTGCTAAAGGGCTGTGGGTGCCTTGGGCTGGTACAGGAACCCAATACATAATGTACAACATTTCTGGCCTTAGGATTAGGCCAAACTAAATCCTAAACCTCAGGTCTATAATAAGACTACAAAATATTTTCAGATCTATATTAAAATGTAAATTAGGCTACAAATGCTACATCAAAGCTTATTAGCAGATAAGATTTGTGCCTCCAAGAGCCCAAGTAGCTCCCCATCTTCTCTCCTTCAAATTCACAGCACTTCTCTCAGTATATTGTACAGGAACTGGTTAGCATTTGAAATAAGCGTTGGTGGTAATGGGGTATGAGGAGCTAGTAGTCGCATTGGGGTTTTAGAGGCTTAGTGGTGTTATGGGAGCATTGTGGTGCTGCGGTTGAGTAGCTTTGTGAGAGAGCATTGCATGTGTGGGGGTATCAGGAGGAGAAGTGATGTTGTGAGAGAGCATTCCTTGTGTTGGGGTATGTAGCTCAGGTGTAGGAGTGTTACCTGTGGTGGGGGTATTAGTAGCTCTGTGATGTAAGAGGCCACTGCTTGTGTTGGGTTGTTAGGTTCTTATTAGTATCACAGAGCATTGCTTGTGTTGGGGTTGTTGCTTGATGATGCGAGTGCTGGGGTATGAGTAGCTGACTAGAATTCTAAAAAGGAATGGTTTGTGTTGGGTTATCCAGAATCTGCGAAGGGGCCCAGTAGCAAACCCATGCCCCAACCCAACCCTGTCTTACTGAGAGTAGGGGCATTTATAAACTCAAGGCATATTTGCACCTGGGCAATAACTGGTGTCAACCAATTAGATGCTTGCATTCATTTTCTGCCTGGAGTTGGCTGAAGAACAGCAGGAACTGAATGCAGATGAGCCCCAGTAAATCCTGATGCCTCAGTGTTGGGGGCCAGAGGTTGTTGGTGATGATATTTACTCTTTGCTTCGCTTGGGCAAGCTGCCCCTTCCCTTACAGCCTAGCAAAGCTGGGTGATTGTAAGTCTTCTGATTGGACAAGCCTCCTGCGTAAGAAATTAACCCTGTACAAGTATCAGTAAATGCTCCATGTGTCTTCAACTAAAGGATAGAGCAGAGGAAAAGTAAATGTGGAGGGATTTCAGTGTGATTCCCTAGCGATCCAGTACTCCTTCACTTGGAGTTTTCCTGCTGAGACGTGATTGACAGTAGTTAGTTAATTGTGGGGGTGCTGCAGGAAGGAGCTGGGTGCAGTGGCTGTGTCTCTGTATACACTGCCTTCTATCATCCTACATAAAACATAACATTCTGTAAGCTTCCTGTCTCTTTACTCTAAACAGTTGAAGGGGAAGGGGCTGCTTATTTTATCCAGAAGGGGAGATAGGATGATGGCCTTAAATGAATAGATATTATCGGGTATGTAACATTTTCTTTCCATGTACGGGCAACTAAAGAAAAATTCCTTCATTAAGGGCACAGCTCTTGGGCAGAGATGCAGTATCAGATTGGGGCCCATTGTATGAATCATGGGCTGACTGTTGCTCATAATTTCCTCAGTGCTAACATGGAATAATTCTGTAGGGCTGGGAAATGTTCCTGTTCTGTACTGGCTGGTTTTGCCATTAGTTAAAGGTGCCAACCCTAAATCCTAGACTCCCTGTAGTCATTCTAGCCATCTCCATGATGTCAGTCACCTCTTCAGTATATGTATACTATCATTGCTCCCCCAAGATCTGTATAATACTCTCCCTGACTGCTCTACAGGAGCTCTGGGGTTTATTATATATATATCGCCCCAGAACCTTTAGCATGGAGTATCTGCTGTACTTAAATGAAGTCTATTCCTACAAATAACTTATGGTAGGTTACTGTTTCTGTGCACCAATTTGATGTAGAGCAGTTATTGGATGGATAGAAAACACATCCCCTAGAAGCTGCTGACCTACAACTCACAGCAACATATGACAAACTTCAGCTATCTGTGTGATGGTTGGGCTTGTCATGCATCTGAAGGGCTGCCCATACCTAAGCTACAGGTAATCTATGGAACTTTGGCTGATGGGTAGGAGCAAGATGTCATTTGTATTGGAGTTCTAGGCAAGTTCATATTGAAATATTATTACTCTGACAACAACTGATTAATAATTTATTATTTGCATAAATGATGCCATCCCTGCAGCCCCCTAGCTTCTTTGGCAACAGCCAGAGCTCTGCAACTTCTTCATTTCCACATTTCTGCCTTGAAAAGTTATTTTTTATATTGGTCCCCCCTCCTTTAACCCTAAATTCAGTCCTGTCCAGCTGTTTTAGAACTATAACACCCAGAAAAACCTGGGAATGTGTGTGTATGGCGTGTCAGCAATGCTGCAGCTGGAGTGTGTGTGGCGCATTGCCTGTCCCTGCTCTAGAGCTCCCTACTACTCTTCCGTCTCAGCCAGGTTTGTGCCAGAGCAGATTACCGACAGGCAGATCTCATACACGCAAGTGCTAAATTAGCTCAACCTGCTGAAATCCAGCACCGTCCCCTTACGCACCATTGCCAAAATGACCCCATTGGGATTCCTCTTTTAATAATGAGATGAATGAATTGTTTGAAAGCTGCATTCTTGTGTTTCCCAGATGTTCTCCCAGAAGGCGCCAATGAGTGTTCCCTGCAGTTTGGGATTATGTTACCGCATTTAACAGCTGGGGCTAAAGACCTGTGAAATGAGTGTCCCCAAAGGAGGAAAACTCTCTTCCATAGTTTGTTCACTTCTGGGGAATCACAAGATTAGTTCCCAGGCCCTCCCAGAATCCCAGATTCTTTCCAAAACATAACAAAAACTGTATAGATCTGCATTACTGTGCCCTATAGATCTATGGAAAAGGGCAGGATTGGTCAAGAAGCTTATTAGGAAATAAATGCAATTTGCTAAATGGTCTGTATATTCAGGGGTCTCTTTTCCCATAGGTAAAAGCCATATATGCTTATCCAGGTAACCACAAGACAGATTGCACCGCAGCTACACAATGATAACAATGGGTAGACATTGAAGAATTTGCTTTGTGCTGGAGAGTGGCTCACTTTCCTGGAGGCTGCTGCCTGCATGTGTTTTTGTGATGTCCTACAATGGCTGTATGTACTACAGCCCCACCTGCAGGGTACAGTAACAGCAGTTTGTGTCAGGCTTTGTTCCTTGCACTTGCATAGTCCATGATAGAGTCAAAACAGACATTGCATCTGCCTAATGTTCCAATGCAAGGTAGTCCCATCTCTATTCAAGTGTTTGCCATGACCTGCAACCCTGGTTTGTTAGGGTGTAACCTGAGGGGACACTTGGTAACAGCAATAATGCCACCTGGAGCTTGTCGTGTTCTCTGTCCTTTATATTGAGATGCCATGGTTGGTGCTCACCTGATGGCTGCATTGTATCCACTGGGAAACATTTTCTCACAAATGCTCTGATTTTCAGGTGAAAGCCATGTCCTAAATCTTGTGATCTTGTGAAGGATGTGGGCATCTACCAATTATTTAGCATGCAAGCTCCCGGTTCAATTGGTTGCCAACCTGTTTCAGTGTAAGCTTCCCTTGGAAGTAGAGTTGCCGCCCAGCCAATGATTCCCCAATGAAAGTGTTGATAAATCTGTAATTCTCCTGTTTGCTTAATTCTATAACTGTGTCATTTGCTGAAGTTCTGCAAGTCCTCCAGGAGCTTTCCTAGACTGGAAACTTATCAAGCAGGGGTATGTATACACTGCAGCATATAATTAGCAGCACATAATGTAAGTGCTTCTCTCTCCTGAATATGCCCATTGGGGCTGAATTGTAAATGTAAGTGCTACAATAACGACCAGATCTTTGCTTTAATTTTTTAATTTGTACATGGCTTTGTACATGGTTTTAATCTAATGGTGCATGGTTGCTATTAGCAGCTGCACTTGTGCAGTTATCATCTCTGTTAGTAAATGAGCCCTGCTGACTTCATGTGAGAAAAATATTTTGGTGCTAAACCATATAGTCATCAGATTTGTTGTATTGTTTATGCCAGTGTTTGTACAGCAGTAAGTGAATTCTCATAGTGACTGATTACATAGTGGTTGAATATGGAGCGCGGCAGCACCCAGCGTGTGACCACTGGATCAGAGCCAGGCCCGGGCAGGGGATTGTATTGCTGTGTTAAAGGTTAATAGAAAAATGAAGAGTGGGAGCCACAGAACTTGAGGGCAGTGACCCACTACCATTCCTGCAGTAACCCCACTCCCATGATACAGGCGTGGGGACACAGCACAGAGACACGATTATCCAGGCAGCAGTGTGCGCCTTGCCAGCACCGAGCCTCAGGGAGCTAAGGAAGGAGCCAGGCAAGCGGAGGAGCGAGGATCAGCAGCACGACCAGGGGAGGCACAGGCAAGTAGGGATGGGAGTGGGAAACATCAGGCAAACAGAGGGGACAGAAGGGGTCTGTGTGAATATCAGGGTGCTGGGCTGATCAAGGTTCTGTACTTTTTGGGTCTGTCCTTAGCTGCTGTTTAACAGGGCAATAGTTCCATTTCTTATAATTTCTTATGTACCCATCACAGCCAAGAGATTCTCAGCATGTTTGTGAGTTGAGGGTCTAGCTCGAGCAGCATTGTTAATTGCATAATAGTAAGATTATCAAAACAATCTGTTTATTAATCATTAGAATGTCATATGTTTCTGCCAAATCCATTGGATAACTTTAAAGTAAATTTTAACATATAGACTGGAAATGTGCTGGTTTCCAGTATACTAGGAACGGATCTGATATTAACTGTGCCATTCACTGGCAGGATGAGCCATGGTCAGCCACCTCTGTCTCTCAGACACTTGTACCTGCTAGTTGGGTACCAAAGAGTTTATAATCTTAAGGGAACAGTTCAGTGTAAAAATGAAACTGGGTAAAGTATACAGACTGCGCAAAATAAAATATATTTGCAATATAGTTAGTTGGGCAAAAATGTAATCTATAAAGGCTGGAGTGGGCAGATCTAACATAATAGCCAAAACACTACTTCCTGCTTTCAGCTCTCTAACCTTAGTTAGTCAGTGACTTTAGGGGGGCCACATGGGGCATAACTGTTCAGTTAGTTTTGTCAAATTCAAACTAACTAAACAGTTATGTCCCATATGGCCCCCCCTAAAGTCACTGATGGGTTACTGAGAGCTAACAGCTTAGAGAGTTGTAAAGGAGGAAGTAGTGTTCTGGCCATTATGTTAGACATCTGCTCACTCCAGCCTGTATCACAAGAAGATCTGCTTGTTTGCCAACCTCACCAAATGAGCGTATTGCAATTTGTATGGTCACCTTTAGAGTGTAAATGGATAGATCAACTGCCTCTCTTCTTTACCTCCTGCGCTCCCCATTAGCCCCATTCCTGTGTTAATGATACCCCTTTTTCTGGTTGCCCCCATCCATTAGTGATTAAAGGGAAATGATTTTGATCAGTTGAGAAGTCGTGATAATTCAGCCTCTGGGTGGTGCTGTTTTATTGGAGCACCATTGCAAGCAGTTTGGCAGTTACGGTAAGTGTGTCTATGGAGCAGAACATTAATAAAGGAGATAACCTGATATTGCTTCAGTGGTCTTTACCTTTTGCAACCTCTTGTAAGTCTTTCTTTGCACTTTGAACTGTTGAAGTGATGAAGAGTGTATATTGCAAATTGGTATGTGGCTTTTTGTGGTACTTACAGGGTTAAATCTAAAATTGGCCCCTCTGAACTCTGCCCCTTTACCCTCCTCTTTCACATTCCTCCTCTTCATTTCTCTCTGTCTCTCCTTTCAGTCTCCCCCTTGCCTGTATTCCAGCTGCTGGGATCTGACAGCACATTCCTATTATATCAGGGGGATGGCTTTTTCTTCTCTTATCGAGATACTGACATCCGGAACAGAAAGGAGGTGGGGGTTTGTTTCTGCTCCCAAACCATAGAACAAGCCCCCCATCCCTCTTTAGCTCTGTCTTCTAGTAATTCCCACCCCAACATGGTGACTTTCAGGAAGAGAAGCGGAAAATCCCTTCCTGGTGCCGGCAGCCACTTGCCATAAATAATCCCCTAGTTAATCAGCCATTTAGCAAGCAGTTATTTATGGGCACTTGTGAGACCCAGAAGCCCAGGAATACTTGCTGAGATCTGACACCTTATAACAGAACCTGCTTTACAAGCCAAATAAAAGGGCTCTTTTCTGTGCTACGTCTGTGGGCAGCCTTCCTTGGGTGTAGTGACTCCGTGACTTCTCACTTTCCAGTTATAAATGGCCACCAGTGTAGTTTTAACATTCAACTTCGTAACTTAAAGACAATATAAACTCAACCATTCTGTTCTGCCAAATAAAAGAGAATTTGATTCTAAGGAACTTTCCAATGTACCATTATTACAGATTTTCAGTGGTTGCAAAAAAAAAAAACAGTTTGTCTCTTTCTGCACTGCTGGTTCTGACTCTAGAAACAATGGAGCAGAAGTAAGCCTTGCATAATTCTTCACAAGTCTGTTAATCAGCCAGCTTGTTTTGAGAGTCAGAACCACCAGAGCAGAAAACAGAAAGAGACATGTAGACACTGCTTTAAAGAGCAGTTATATTTGCAAATAACTTTTTTTCCTTGTGGGACCAGTTTACCTTTTAAATACAGTCCACTGTTTTGGCATAATATTAGGCCTTGTGTATGCACAGGGATATTCCTGGCTCTAGGCCTGTAGGGCCCGTTATCATGCATTTCTCAGTGTATGGATATCATATAATGCTGCTCAGCCCATGGTGGGAACAGGATGTCTGTGAAGCTGTGACCTGGATCAGCAGGGGGGGGGTGGACCTATCTGACATTACTAACCCCTCTGATGCTCAGTGGCCTAGAGAACTCCTAGAAGAATCCACAGTAGAGACATGGTGAGATACTAGCTGACTATACACTGGTCAACAACAGCTGCCTACTTACTCCATAATGGCAAATGAACTTGCCCAATCAGTGTCTGGCAAGGGATCCGCCGAATTTCTACTGAAGCAAGGACTGCTGACCTGTTCCCTCACAAAAGTTCTACATAAGCCCCTATTATGATACAATAGTTGAGCCAATGTTCAAAGAAATTAGATCAGCCTGATTTTGCACAGAAATTAGGTAGCCAAGTTGGGCAAAGATCCATATGGCTAACCATGCAAAAAGCCATGCAAGTTGTGATGCACATTTTTTCCTCTTGGTTTTATTTGGTCTGAGGATGGTCTCACCTACAGTACCCAACACCAAGAATGGCATTAGCATGTTACTTAATGGATCCAAGTGCAAGACAAGTCTTTCTATCCTCTATGCCCTGTGCTTTGCACTTGCCCAGGGTTGCCACCTTTCTAAATTGTTTTTGCCGGCCAGTGGGAGTGGGGGGCAAGCACGAAAGGGGTGAGGCAGTGATGTAAAAGGGTTGGAGCCATTACGCAGGGGCCAATGGTGAACTGAGGTGGGCTAGGGGGTCATCTTAAGGGTATTACAAATTTACTGACATTGTTGGAAAGTTTGTAAAACCGGCCATGCCCACATTAGGTATTTTACCAGCTAAACCAGTAAATTACCAATTCCCTTAAATAATGACAGGAGGCTTAGTGGGTTCATTGATGCCACAGGCAAGTTGTAGGATGTGTGTATCGAGGCAATGTAAGGCAGGGACATAACTACAGAGTAAGCGGACCCTATGGTTGCAGGGGGGGGCAGAAATGTAGATGGCTCAGTAAGGCCAATATATCTTGCAATTAGCAATATATCTTGGTAGCATTGGTCAGCTTAACAACATTTTGGGGCCCTAAATTGAATTTGCTGTGGGGCCCAGTAGCATCTAGTTATGCCACTGATGTAAGCCGTGTGTATGGGAGCAATGTACCTTTTGTGGATAGCATTCAAGTTTCAAAAATGTTGCCCATATGTTTGTAAATATACCCTGATGTCTATTATTGTAGCCCTTCCATCCCTGCAGTGCAGCAGCTGATAGACCCCTTCCTGTTGCTTTGTGACTGAGTGCAGGCCATGAACAACTTCCTATAGCGGAGCAATGCAAAGGCAATGAAGAGCTTCCTGTTTGGAATCATGCAGAGTATCTCTCTATTTATCGCTTCCGCCTGTGGTCCTGCTGAACATCTTTCCATTGTCCTTTCACAGTTCCAGCCGTACAGAATCCGTAGAAACCTCCCATAATGCTTGTCCACTGGTGAGGGACTTAGAAAAGTGTGATGGCGGAAATTAGGCTTTCCTTTAGAGATGCTGTAAGCTTTCCAAATCAGGGCCTCCTTGGGTTGGGCATCATGGCGTGCATGTCCCTTTTCCAGCTCTGCTGATCTGTCTGTCATAACCCAAATACTTTGCATTCAATTGCAGCTCAGGGAATGGCATGGGGCCACACATACATTTTTTGGTCATTTGGGTCAGTTTTTGTTGATGCTGTATAATTGGCCCCTGGTACGTCCAGCACTGTAGCTGAGTACAGTAGCAGACTTGTGACCCAGTCCGACATGTTCTATATCACCATTAGCTCTGTGTGCAAATGGCTTTGTTTCAACAAATGATCCAAGAATCATGGTTGCATTTTGGCTTTGCATATGAATGCCCAATATATATATATATATATATATATCCATCTATCTGTCATTACAATTTGTAAATGTATTTGCTGTTTGAAGTAGTACTGCTCTGACTGTATATTCTCTGCACTCTGACTCCTGAAGCAATGTAGCAGATGCTTTAGCAGCTGATGAACAGACCTGGAGGAGAACTGATTACTGCAATGCTTTAACAATCAGGCCCAGAGTTCAGCAAGGGATAAACTGCCACTGTTTTCACCTGCAAATACACATGACTTTAAAGGAATACTGTCATGGGAAAACATGTTTTTGTTCAAAAGGCATCAGTTAATAGAGCTTCTCCAGTAAAATCCTGCATTGAAATCTGTTTTTTAAAAGCACAGATATATTTAATTTTGAAATGTCACAGTAGATATCAGAATACCACTCAATAGTAAGAAATCCAAGTCCGGCTTGGGACTCCTCCAGTTACATGGGAGTAGGAGAAAGAATAGGTTACTTGAAAGCAGTTCTCATACATTCCAACATTTGAAATGCACAAAGAGGGACAAAAATATCTGACGCACGTATATGCATTCCCCCCTCAGCTTTTTGACTACCCCCCTCTAGGGTCAATCCTCCATCTGGGTCCTGCCATTAGTGTTTATGCCTCCTCCCTCCACTTCCAATGGTGTAAAACTTTCTTCAAACACTTTCATACACTGGGCTTTTAGCATTCTATTAAGCCTCCTTTCCTCAGCTTTATTCCCCCCTACATCCTCCTCCCTGAACTTAACCAAATCATGGAGCATTCAAGATAAGAAATTTTCAGTGCTTGAAGAAAGATTTACATTGTAAGGAATGAACACTAAAAAGCAATAGCTGGAGCAGGAGAATTGAGCCTGGCCAGAGACGAGCACTCACAATAAATTCTCCTACTCTCTGCTCTCTCCACCGTGACATCACGCTTTGGTCTCTCGAGAGGGAGCACCCGCAGTTTCTGCATTCACTTGAATGTTATAATGGAACTGAGCACTGCAGATGCTATGTGCTCCCTCTCGAGACGAGAGTGTGACGTCGTGGGGAAAAAGAGCAGAAAGTGGGGAACTTCAGGCAACGTGGGACATGTAAAAATGAATCCGTGACTGTGGGAGAGGGCGCAAAAAACAGGACTCTCCCGCATAAAGCAGGACAGCTGAGAGGCATGAGTTCTAATATGTAGCGCTGGCTCCTTCTGAAAGCTCAGACTCAGGCACAATGCACTGAGATGGCGCCTACACACCAATATTACAGCTAAAAGAATACATTTGTTGATTCAAGAACAAAATTTTAAATGGCAGAGTGAATTATTTGCTATGTAAATGTAAACAGTGTAATTTAGAAATAAAAAGTATACCATAAAAATCATGACAGTATCCCTTTAAAATTAGTGCATTTTGAAAGTTACTTGTAGGATAGAAGGTTTCTCCTGGTCACACTTGGACTAAGGTCCATAGCAAATGGGGCTACTGTGGGTGCTATAATCACCGTGTTTTTAGTAGCCTGGAACCACCACCCTAAAGAGCCCAAAGCAGCTCCTGACTTTAATGTCAGCCCTTGTCAGGCTGTAGTAGTTTATAAATGCTATTCACTTCACTGCTGGAATATAGCAGCAATCATTACCCTTCCAGCCATGACTCCAGCTAAACAACAAGATATCTGTGCGTATACAGTTAGGCTCTGTGTGCCAGGTTCTGTGTCCCTAATAGCAGGACTAAATAAACCAATAATGCAGGTATATGGTGCCATGAAAACCCCTGGTCCTGAGCATTCTGGAAAACAGATCCCATATCTGTAGCTAAATCAGAAAAAGCTGGCTTCTGACTGGCTGCTCAGGTTTTCTGTACAGAAACAAACCTTTCCTATATTAAAACATAGCCACCTAAATAAAACAAAGACTTTAGCACCCATTACAGTGTGGGGGATTCCACTTAAAGGACAGTTCCCCTCTGAAAGACAATCCATACATTGTATGACCTTTCTCCTAGCCTAAAACCGGTTACTCCCTTGTCTAAAAGATGCTCTGTTTATTGTAGTTTATTGTTTAAGCATTCCACTGTATACGACCATCAAACTATTCACGTCCCTTTACATGTCAGCTTTCCTATTAATATGAATTTAAAGGGAATTTATAGAAGAATGACTACAGTATGTAGTGCATGATTTACATGCAGCCATATGCATTCCAGATCCTCCCTAGTGATATCACGCCTGCTTTTGGGAAGACATCATCCTTCTTACTGAAGCAATTGCCTAATTATGTTTATTAACCCTCGTTTATAATGCTCCAACATATTCCACCACACTGTATAGCAGAAAGAGATCTCTTTGGGCTAGAGAGCTGTGTGGGTTACAGCAGTCTCATAGTGCCTGGTATAGTGCATAAATCTCTGTAAGATGCTCCCCAATAGCTTTTACTTTTAGACTTTGTGAGAAATACACTGTTACCCGTGGAATGAGGTTTTTTACACTGTTTTGTGATGGAGGGCTAGACCTATAAATTGTTCTTAAGCTGCCAGATCTGCTTGTTTGGCAAGGTTGCCAAATGAGCAGATCTTTCCCTGATCTTTCCCCTTGAGGTGGGTGATATTCAGTTGATCCGTTTATATGGCCCCCAGGCCAAGCGATCAACTCTGGGATACAGGCCATCGCCCCAGCAGGGTTTTTGAATAACTGCCTGATTGATATCTGCCCAATATTCAACCATAAACTGGTTGGGTAGGACTGTCTGAGGGCCCTTATACATGGGCCAACCATCGGCAGCTTTTATCAGCCTGTTAAACAATAACAATATCAACCCCAAAACTATTTTTTGCATTTTTCAGTCTCTTTAAAGTTATTCACATAAGCAATTGTAACAGAAAACAGAAAACAGAAAAGTATTTGTTTATCTGCTGTCTGGGTCTGACTCTTGAAACAGTGTTGCAGAAATTGGTTCTTCTCCAGTTCTGTTAATAGCTTCTGCTCCTTTGTTTCAAGAGTGGAGACATCATGAACAGATACTTCAACTTTTTAGAAAAACATAGACAAGTTTTAATTCATGCTTCATTTACTCACATCTGAATTTTCTTTAATTATACAAAAGACTGTATTTTGGCTTTAATCAAAAACAGAAAAGTCCTGCAGTGGCTGGCAGTTTATATAGCCTGGGTAAGGTGCTTATCTGTAAGCCTATCTCCCTGCTGCCTTTCCTGCCATTACTGTGCAGTATTATGCGCTCTTCTCCTTTTTCTTCCTCCTCCCCCATTTGTGCCCATGTTTTATTGCTTCTTGCCTAATTTGAAGAGCCTTCTATTGTCAGCCCTATACAGACTATCATTGTATTTTTAAAAATAATGTTAACTTGAATAGAAGGTCACAGTTCTGCCACTTTTTCACATGAAAGTACCCTTTCCTTTAACAAAGTCCATCAGCTGATCAGTGTAACAGGACATTTAGGGATACTTTAGAAATGCATTTTTGATGTGTGTCTGGATAAAAAGGAGGTTTGGTTACCAAAATCCCTTGGTTCCCAAACTGTGGCACATGATTGGCACGGACTTTTGCTTTCATTGTGGCTGGAGGGGCCGCATTATCCTGAAGAGACGTCAAACTTGGGACCCACGAGTTACAGCTACAGCCTTTGGTGGAATAACACGGAGCTACTAGTAGCAGCTACTTGATGTGGCAACTAAAATAAAAAATGCTGATCATTTACTGATAACTGTCTCTGTATTAACTATGGCAGGGTATTTTCTGAAGTTTAGTAGCCATGAAAAAGTAGCAGCTACTGACTAGTTCCATGTGTCTTCACCCTAAGGGCAGTGGCACACAAGGAGATTAGTCGCCCACAATAAATCTTCACTATTGCGGGTGACTAATGTCCCCAACATGCCATCCCACTGTCAAGAATGTAAATCACTGGTGAGATGGCATACGTATCGCTTGAGTTTTCTGAAGTCGCCTGAAGTTTCCTTGCGAAGCAACTTTAGGCGACCAAAGTATACAATCCCACTGGCGATTTATATTCTTGCCGGTGGGATGGCATGTTGGGGAGATAAGTTGTCCGCAATAATGAAGATTTATCACGGGCGACTAATCTACCTGTGTGCCACTGCCCTAAGGGCCTGAAAACATAACTGAAACAGGAATAACGGAATAAGGAGGATGTGATATGGAGTATGCAATGCCAACAGAATGACTGCCCCTGGCATTTTTGGCAGATATTTGGGATAATGAATCGATCAAAGGAGGTTTGTAGACACTAACATTGTATCTATATTTTGTACACTCATTTAGGTGTTGCAGTAATGGGTGGCTATGAGAGATATGTGTCAGCTCACACAGTCTCATGTGGCTCAGTGGGAAAGCACGCCAGATATTTGCCCTCCTAAGGCTAGGCCATCTTTGTTTGTATATACCAAGGGGGTGGCGAGGTAATGTCACACAGAGGCACCAACAAAGCGGTACTGCACTCAGGGGTTCTATTGCAGGGAGGGGCCCCAAGATGAAAAAATGCATTTCACAAGGTCATAAAAGGGATGGGCTTGCACAGGTGTGGGCGGGGTTTGGATGGATTATAGGTAGAATATTGTTATAATTGGGGAGTGGTCAGGGATTATTAGGTGCATTAGCATGTGTGTAAGGACCATATTTTTCCATTGGGACCCTGTTTATTTGTTGGAAGAGCCCACAATCCAGGTGACCATTAAGCTTATAATTGGGAGCCCCTGTGGGGGGGCTTAGTGGTATGTGGCCCCATACCAGGCAGTCCTGGTGTCACAGGGGTGGTGACTAGGCAGATAAAGGATGGTAACTAGGTAGAACATCAGCTTGACAAGTGATTCCCATTCTGTCTGTTCACCCCCAGTTCAAAGGAAGGATTCTCTGAATGTCAGTGCTTTCTAAATATGGAATAGGTTCTGTAAGTGAATAACACCCTTTGCTACACTTGAACAAAATGTCTATTCCATGTGTATAAAATAGATATTATATTAAGTTATATTAAGTTGTATGACTTACACACCAATGGGCAGAAAATCTAAATAAAACTAATGTGAATTTCAAAGTTCACTAAAAAAAGTAAATTGCATAGTTTCCAAAGTCCCAAGCTTGGGTCTCATCTTGCTGCAGTAAAAAGGTCAAAGGTCTGGATTTGGAGAATTTCCCTTTCAAATATATTTCTGTTTAAACTTGATCTTCACTTGGTCTTTGCCCAAACTGGCATCTGTTTCTGCCATTCTGTTTCTATTTGTTATCCTGCAGTTTACCTGGTTCCTGATCTTCTCTATGTATCACCTATTCCAGCCTCATCCTGAATATTAACTATATATATATAGGACTTTATTTAGTACCAATATGGCTGCCTCAGCCTTTGGTTTCCTTCACTCTTTTGCCTGTTTGCTGATCTAAAATATGGAGAATCCCAATGACTACTGGCTCAGAAGCCCTCGGACTAAAAAAGTTATCAGGCTATGGGGAGGTAGGTCTACCCATACCCATGAGTTACAGCTAGAACTGCTTATTTGGGACATATAACATGCAAACACACATATATACAAATATATCATTAAAACTTTTCAAAAGTAAAAGAAAAACTGTTCTCAAAGCTGCTGTACCTCAATAAACATATATTGATTTCAAGTACAAATACAATCAAGCAGAAAAGTTTTATTTATATCTTCTCTTTCTCGCTTGCTCCTGCCTTACCCCCCCCGTTTATTCATTGTTAGCTAAGGATTTGTGTAATTAGTGCTGATCCATTTATCTTGGAAGCCAGCCTGAGGACAATTTTGCTGAAACAGAAAGCACTAACAGCAAAATAGCCTTTTGTGCAACTGCAAACAAGGGGGCTAATTTATGGTTCTGTAAGGGCTCTGGCACACGAGGAGATTAGTCGTCCGCGACAAATATCCCTGTTCGCGGGCGACTAATCTCCCCGAGTTGCCATCCCACCAGCGAAAATGTAAGTCGCCGGTGGGATGGCACACGCGGCGGCGCGATTTCGGCAAATCGCAGGCGACTAATCTCCCCGTGTGCCAGAACCCTTAGGCTGATGTCCCATGGAGAGATTTAGTCGCCTACGATAGATCTCTGCTACCACAGGTGACTAGTATCTCCAAACGCATTTCCACCGGCAACAATACGAATCACTGGTAACAATTTAGCTCAACTTTGTGCAACTTCAGAAAACTGAAGCGATGCAGAAGCCTGTCAGGGGTGATTAAATTGCTCGGTGGGACATTAGCCTAAGAAATCCCAGGCCTCCTGCAGTTATGCTTGGGGAACTCCATTACTGATTCTGCAACCAAGCAGCCCTCTAGGTTATTACGCCCCATGCTAGTTTCTTGTAAAGCGGGCCCAAGCGCAGTTCCACATTTACCTGTGCCCCTATGCACACAGTAACTCAGATAACTGATCAGCCTGCCTTCCCCTGTGCCAGTTTAATTGGCTAAATGGACAGTGGCAGTTTCCATGTGTATTGTAGGATTATTGCCCCACAGGGGGACTGTGGGAAAGGATAGGGGGCGTTGTAGCGAGAGAGGGGTGGACATTTAGTCTCATTCAATGGAATCTCTGGAACATCTGCACAGAAGCTGAAGGGAAACAGAGCAAGAATAAAAGTATTATGCATTCTGTTAAAAATAAAGTTCTTAAGAGTCAACTTTTAGTGTGTTATTGAATGACCAATTCTTAGCAACTTTTAAACTGGTCTTCATTTATAATTTTGTATAATTTTTAATTATTGGCCTTCTATCCAGCTTTCAAATGGGGGGTCACTAACCCCAGCAGCCAAAACAACTATTGTTATTGTTACTTTTTATTACTTGTGTTTCTGTTCAGGCCCTCTCTTATTCATATTCAAGTTTCTCATTTAAACCACTGCCTGGTTGCTAGACTAATTTAAACCCTAGCAACCAGATATGTTCTGAAATTCCAGACATTTGCAGATTGTCTCAGAATATCATTCTCTACATCATACTTAAAGTTAATTATAAGGTGAACAACCCCGTTAAAATTCCCATTAGAAGTAATTGCCGTTAGAGAAAATATAATCGAATGTATAGTGGCCCTTTATTTAGACATGACGGCTGGCCGCAACATCCATGTTTATTTCCTGTCCCAGAACATTGCAGACTTTTTCCCTGCTTGTATTTCCATTAATTCCAACTTAAAATCAAACAATAATACATTTTAAAGGAAATCCCCCTCTGTCTCTTTCTTCGTTGAGGTTTTATTCATATAAACTGTTCATAAATCTATAAAAAAAAAGTGGTTTGAAACATTCCTGTGCATTTAAACAAAAAAAGGGGGTGGGGGAAGGGGGGGTTCCAGAACTATTTTTTTTTTTTTAATAGTCCCCTTAGCCTGAAACCCTTTGTCCGCAATAGATCTAGTCATGGGGGATGCAGGACAAAGCCTATATAGCCTGTGATGCTCCCGGCACACTCGTGCTATTAAATAGGCCAGGGGTCCCCAACCTTTCTTTTACTAGTGAGCCACAGTCTAATAAAAAGACTTGGAGAGCAACACAAGCACCATAAAAGTTCATGGAGGAGCCAAATAAAGGCTAAGAGTGGCTATTAGGCAGCCTCTATGCACACTATCAGCTTACAGGGGCTTTATTTGGTAGGAAATCTTGTTTTTATTCAGCCAAAACTTGCCCCCAAGTCAGGAATTCAAAAATAACTCCCTGGTTTGGGGGCAACATCCAAGGGGTTGGGGAGCAACATGTTGCCCCTGAGCCACTGGTTGGGGATCACTGAAGTAGCGGAAGGTAATTTTCTGACTAAGGGAACCTACAGAGACTGAAGGCCCGAGCCAAACACTCTCTGCTCTGCCTAGTACCCAATCTTGCTGTTTAAAGGGAGTAGTTCACCTTTAAATTAACTTTTAGTATAATGTAGAAAATTATATTCTGAGACAGTTTGCAACTGGCCTTCATTTTTTATGTTTTTTTTTAAATTATTTAGCTTTTTGTTGAGCAGCTCTCCAATTTAGAAAATCACAATGAAATCTGGTTGCTAGGGTGAGTTGTAGCAATTAAGGCAGCAGCTTCAGAGGAGCCTATGAAAGGTACCTATATATTAAAGGGGATGTTCACCCTCAGACAGTATTCCAAATTTGAACAGCCCCTGTCAAAAAAAACTTTTTTGTAAGTCATCTTTATTATTTAAAATGTTTGATTTTGGAGCTGCCAACCAGGATCAGCACTGATAAAACTCTTACCTTCTGCTCTCTCTGTAGGGGATTTCCCAGACCAGGACTTGGCAGGCAGCCAAATAAAAAGAGTTGATACTGATCTGGTTCTGTATGTGCCTTCCCTCTCCTGGTTCATTTGCATATCTTTGATACCATTGGCTGGCAGGATTCAGCCAGTCAAATCAATGAAATGCAAATGAAGCAGGAGAAGGAAGGCATGTGCAGTAACCAGTTCAGTGTCAGCTTCCTGTTTGGGCAGAATGCTCGTTGGTGTCGGCGATCCCTTCCAAAGAGAGAGCAGAGGAGAAAGAGTTTTAGCAGAGCTGATCCTGGTCTGTAGCATTTTAAATAATAAATGAATTACAAAAATGTTTTTTTCTGATAGGGGCTCTTCAGATTCAGACTACTGCCTAAAGGTGAACATCCCCCATTTAAAAAAAACTAAACCCCCTGCCCACATGCCCATAGACTACTGTATATATGCACCAGTCAGGTATGTGAATGGCCTATCCCTAGGCAGCTCTGGAGATAAATGTGGCCCTAGTTACTAAACCTTGTGCAAATTTGTTATGTTTTACTACATTATCCCAGGAAGTTGCATTCAGAAGTATTACAAGTCATTTGCCTGCTGGTCTTTGTTATTTTTATTTGTTGTTGGTTGGTTGCTAGGATAGATGAGACAGCAAGCCAGACAGCTGTTTGCATGCAAAAAAAAATGTAAACGTATAATTTAAAAACCCTATGGAATAAAACAGCAAGGCTAAGTATCTTAAACTGTCATTGCCTGCATCATACTGGGAAGTGAATTGTAAGCTGATTTACCCCTTTAATGAAGATTCCCAGGCACCTTGTGACATTATTGGCCTTGGGAGAGGGAACCAGAGTGGCTGCAGAGTTTGGTGACGGAGAAGCTAAAATCAGAGTCTCTCTTGAGAGTATAAGAAACTCACAGTAGCAGGTTGATCAGGTATGCAAGGGGATGAGGGCAAATGAATTATTTAGGGGAGAAGCTGTGAGACCTGAATATGCAGGAGCAGCCAAGATTCAAGCATTATGGGAGTTAAACCTGTCAGTTTCTAGGGGAATATCCGCCTGATATGTTCTTTATCCATCAATATAGATGTATCGATATAGATAGATATCCATTTTGGTGTATATAACCCTGCATACAATTGGTACATTGACCCATGTTAGGTGGCTGCATGGGCATGGCAGTGTAAAGGTTAAGTTCAATACTTAAAGTTAGGTGGGGAGGAAATGTGAGCTTTGTCTTTCAGGAAAGGCCAGTTCCCCCCATCATGTCCTTCCCCCCCAACCTCACATCCTCCGTCCGCCCTGAATAACCACCACTCCCAGCACAGCCCCCCGCACTAGATGCACACACACTGCTCCTACGGAGCGCAGACTGGGGAGCTGCAGCAGTGGGGTGTCTCCTAAACCATGAAGCCCAGAAAGTCACTGCAGAACATGCTGAGGGGGCTGAGCAGGAGCTTCAACTGTGCCACGGTATGTGCAAAAGGGGGGGGACCCTGTCTGATTTTAGGGGTACAGTGTCTATGTGTAATGAGCCCATTCTGTGCATATCACTATACTCTGGCACAAAAGTAAAGGTCCTGTGCTTACAGCTTGGCACGGCGCCACTGGTAACGCACTCATGGAACACTGTTGTTGCTGCAGGGGTCCATTTGCATATATTATATGTAATAACAAGTTGCCCGGGTGTGCACATGACGGGCTGTGTGAGCGTTGGACAAGAGGTGAGTAGAGGGCACGCTGAGGGGGCTATGAATGAAAGTGTTGTTTCTGGCTGAAGTGGGGCAGAATGAGGGCAATAAGAAAACTGACAAATGTTTCTCTGTGTAATTCATATGTGGGGCTGCCGTGTGTGGGTTGTGGTAGTGCCGGCTTGCTGAGGCAAGGTCAGTGTGTGTATGGGTGTCAGTGAGTGAGGCCCCTGTGTGGCTTGTCAGGAGTCTGTCAGTTTGTGCAGCAGGTGTAGCCCTACTAACAGCTAGTCCCCTCTGTATCAGGCCCATGTAATTCACATGTGTGGCAGAAAATAAGAAAATGCACATGGGAAGGTGCCCCGCAGCCTCTTCTAATGTTGTTGCCTAAAGTTCTGGCTCTAAGGGGGAGTTGGTAGCATACAAATGACCAAAGGGTGCTCAGCTGTTTATGACAAGAAATATCTTGTATACTGGGACACTAAACGGTTCTTTGTGTCTTCTGGTGGGAGACCCAGACCTTTCCTCCTGGTATGGGCTATTCTATTTACAGTGACAGTACATACTCTGCTCAATGACAAATGCTAAATGGCAGATACAGTGTCTGAAGAATGGAGTCAGCAGCCATGCGTGTGTGTCATGGGAGGGGAAGGGGATTTCCCAAAATAATGACTCTACATTTGCTCTACATTTTTATCTATAGTCCCAAAACCTTTTCACTAGCAACAAAAACCTTATTTCAATTTGTCCTTGCCTCATGTAGAGAGGGGGGAAAGTGTAATTATACAAATAAATAGGTTACTTGTAAGTCCCCTGGGTGTTATGGGTCCTTGTAAATGTATGAAAAAGAATGTGCGTTAGGGTGGAATGCAGAAGACTGGGGCTGGACTGATGACCGTGGACCCTGTGGTTCTACAGAGTCTTGTCACCTGTAGCATTGGTCACTTCTGTGAAAACAATCATCTGATTTGTTGCTATGGGTTACTAGACCTAGGAAAATATTGTGCCATTCCCCCAGAGCACTATTTACCAATGACCAGTTGAGGGGGTGTGGCCAAACTGCAGGTTTTTACATATACACACAACCTGTATGTGGGAGGTGTGATGGGATATGTTCCTTTATTTGTTACTCTCTGACATCAGAGTGAGTTAACTGTAAGAATTCACTGTACATCTGATGATTTTATGTATTCTATCATGCACCTGGGGCACTTCTGGAATGGATGCTGCTGGGCTGCCATTTGAATTCTCTCTAATAATACAGTTGGTTTGATGCATACACTTATGGCATAAGGGGCTCTTTTGAATTGGGAGAACTTGCTGATACGCGTTGCTTTCCCATTGGGGAGGGATAATGTTTCCCCAAATGCTCCCCTTTAATCTCCCTGTGTGTATTACTTACAGGATCTGCCTGCACATCATATCTCAGTGGCCACACACTGATCAGCTTGTTCAGACTATCATATCCCTTTATATACACACTCTGGGGCTGATTAAATACAGCATTTATTATCTTACAGTTTTTGTACTGTTTTCATTGTGTTGTGTTACCTTTGCACTAAGTTCATCCTTGTCTGCTGGTTTGGATCTGTATGGAAGCTAGTAAGTAATAAGCTCAGGGATAGTTTGAGAGTAATCCAGGGGCATGGCCTGGGCTCCAAACATTGGCGCAGGTCAGTTGAGTCCAGGCTGACTAATTCAGAACAGGCTGAAGGGGCTTGTTGTTTAAAGGAGCATGTACGGGCACAGGTATGTTTATAAACTGCATCAGTGAATGTTCAGCTTAGCATCCATTTATGCAATTTGTGCTTGAATTGTACATTAAGCACCCCCACCAGGTTACTGTGAATGTGATTCTGTTAAATAGAGGGCATCTCTATAACTAGGTATTGCCTTGAGCATCTTTCTCATAGCACAGTGTGCATTGGCTGTGTGCCAGGCTGTACCAAGGGCTGAGCAGTTACAGTGCCACCTCAGGTTTATATTAGGCCCAACAGCAGCTGATGAACCACAGCTCCTAAGCCTTAGCTATAGTTATAGTTCAGCCTTAGCTAAAGAGACACAGTTACGTACTAATAAGCAGATAAGTTATTCTTGCTTTTTTTTGCTTATTTGACATATGCCATCCTGATTTACTTACTATTGCCCTGGCGCTTTATCCTAGTTCCATTCACTAGAACAGATGCACCCGCAATATTAAATGCTTCCTGGTCTAATTAGTTACTAAACTGGGTTGCAGTGCATAACCCCCCTATGGTGGCCATACATGGGTCAATTTCAGCTGCCGATATTGGTCCTATAGACCGATTTGGTAGCTTACCTGCCTGTGTATGGGCACTAACGACGGGCCTCCCCAACATCTGGCTTTAGTTGGGCGGATCTTGATCAGACAGGTTTGATTTTTCCATCAGATTGGGGATTGCATTGGCTCGGTGATGCAGTCCCCAAACTGACAGCGCCTATGTGCACTGGTTAAATTTGATTGTTTGGCCCTAGAGCTTGATATTGCGTACCCCTAGGTGGGCTTATTGGGAGGGGATCCGCAGTCTCACCAAACGAGTGAATCTTACACTGTATGGCCACCTTATGTTTCATACAGAGATGATTTGATTGTACAGATATGGGATCCATTATCCCAATGGCTTTAGTATAGTCTCACCTTGAACGCCTTGATTGGTTCTAAAATCTCCTACCATCATTTTAATCACCTAATTATTATCTAATAAAATAGTGTGAATGTTGTAATGATCTGACTGGCTATGGCACGGCCCTAGTAGTTACACCTAGTTATTAGGAGGGGTACTCACACCCTGTTGAATTTTCCTAAAACATGTCAAACTGGAAGGGAACACCACAAGTTTCTTTTTTAAAGCAGCATGTGTTTTAGCTCCAGTTTCCCTTTAAGCTTTGGTTGCATGATCACTATGGAACAAGCTAATGTCAATAGGTTTGTGGCTTAGTAAGGTTGTCCAAAAAATAAATTGTGCTTGGCAGTTTTATAGCATTTCTTTGCCTGCAGCAACCCCCCCCCCCCCCCCCCCCCCCAATTTTATATAAAGTCTGTTTTAAGTAACCAGATCCTAAAAAGCAAAACACTGGAAACTTTACTTGCATCTTTTGGAGGCAAATATGATATAAATGCCACGGGAGCATGGAGGGTGAAACCATATAGAGAGAAGCACATCACACAGCACATTTCCATTATTTATCTTGGGTCCTTTGCAAACTCTGCTTGGGATTGCATATATTAAGAGGAGTCGTGTGCAGAACCTATTGAAGTGAGAGTTCATTTCACAATCAATTCTTGCACAATATGGAATGAAATGCTGACTGTTTGAAACTTTGTTTTTTATGTATGTAAAAGGGGTGATACAGCAGACCCAGTGGCTGCTCTTTAAAACATATCTCCACTCCATAGGTGGCCCTAATGTCACAGTGGTCAGCACAGTAATACTGCACATTGCGTGTAGGCTTGCCCCTGGCCGGTATTTTACTGACCTAGCCGTAGAACACCTGCCCTTGGCCCACACCTATTCACCCCAATGTTACCTCTTTTATTCCCTGATTGCTGCATAATCTGGCCCTTACCCATTCGTTGCATCACCCCTCCCCTTTGCGTCACTGTCCCACCCCCTTATCTCACATCCCACCCCTTTTTCATCATTGCCCACCACACTGGACGATAAAACTGTTTTAAAAAAATGTGGCAACCCTAATTGCGTGTCACCATTAAGGGAATTTAATTGCACGATGCAATGCAGTGGTCAGCACTGTTGCCTTTGCAAGACTGGGGTTCTAGGTACAATATCAGCAGGGCACTATCTGCAAGGAGTTTATATTCTTATTATTTTATGTCTACTGGGGTTTTCTGTGGGTGCTCCTGTTTCCTACTACATTCCAAAAATAATTGGCTCCTTATAAATACCATAGCTTGTGTGGATGTGACTTCACAGCTCCACTGGGGCAAAGCCTGGTCTCTGTAAAGCACGGTGGAATATGTCAGCACTATATAAATGAAGAATAAAAAAACGAAAGAATTTGCTGTGGGGACCGGTTATTTCTAGTTTCTTTTACATTTTCCTTTCTACACTTCCAGATCCAATGTGTTGCCCAAATGTCTGACCATCTCCATTTGTTTATTTTATCTGACTGTGGAGTGGTGGTGGGAATTGTAATTCTGCAACATCTGGGGGGGATGGGGGCTCAGGTTATGCACCCCTTTAGTGCCTGGACTGTAGCGCCTCCCCCAGCAAAGACTCCAATTCCCACAATGCCATGCATGTTCTGTGAGAGGAAGAAGAATTGCATAAAACATGCCAGTCATTGTGAGAACTGGAGTCCTTGCTGAAGATCGTAAAATTTGAGTTTGAAAATATTGCTTGACTTGCCTAGGACAATTCCCAAGCTTTGAGATGGCTTAAAAAAGATCACACGAATCGTGAAAAAAATCAAACTCGAACTTTGATAAATCTCCACCCCCTCCCCCGTGTGCCCTCAGCCTAAGGGCAATGTCACATGGTAAGATTTGTTGCCAGAGGTTAAATTTGCACCACTGCAGCTGACAAATCTCCCAAAAATGGCTTGCCATAGCATAACATTAGGATAACCATAAGTAAAACATATTACTTGTGGCTTTCCTAATGTTACCCATGTCACCCATGGTACAGCAGATTTAACCATGGGTGACAAATCTTGGCACATTGCCATTGCCCTAATCTTTAATTAAGGTAAAGCAAAACATTATTGATTTATTTAATCCATTATTTTAGGAATGGCTGTTATGTTTTGGTATGTGAAGCCAACAATTTCAGGAAGTGGCAGTAACTGTATAAGGTTCTCAGTGAGAGTCTTATTAGGGCTAATGTCATTGGGCGAATTCCCAGTTCCAGTGGAACATTGTCACTGATTGGTTCCAGTGGAGCAGATCCAGTGAGTGAACGTCCAGCCATATATTGTGCATTCTTTAGGCAGGGATTTCTCAGCAACACAAACCAAACTCGTAGCAAATCTATTGCATTACTGGCAGTGTGTAAGCATTCTATCTTTCTTTCTCAGGTACATAGTCATATATATACATTTAAAGATTAACAACCTAAGAATAAAGTCTGAATTATTTTGGCCTCATTTTCCCCCAGAAGATGAAGTCCGTTCCACAAACCGTTTCTACGGAGGAACTCCCTTTCCATGACACGTGTGTGTTTGCCTGCGTTCCTTGAGAGTCGCACACTTGCTCTTTTATGACCTGAGTGGAAACATCACTTTTTGTCGCTCTCTTCTGTTGGTGAGTGTTAACCTTTGGTATTTTTCCATTGCAGCCCGCTGGGGTGGAGCGCCATGTGTTTCAGGATAAAACGCTGAGGAAAAAGAGGCTTTGTGCTGCCTGCAGTGAGCCTGTGGTATCTCAGGGCAGTGTTTGCAGAGGTGAGTGGGGGGGAACCACTTTGCCTTTTTCATTGCACTGTGTCTTCTTCTTTACATGATGTTGTGTAAATACCCTATTGGTTCTCTGACCTCTAACCAGCATCTGGGAATGTGGCGCCCTTGTGTCAGTCCCTGGGTATGAGCTTAATGTTACCTTTGTTATTCTATGTTTTGGATATAGAATTTATTAAATACAAAATACTAAATATAAAATACCAACAATTGTAATCTTTTGCAATAAAAAGCTTCATTTTCATAGGGATGCACCAAATCCACTATTTGGAGATTCGACCGAACCATAAACCAAATCTGGAGGAGAACCGAACACGCAGTGTGTGGTTAAAAATGTTCAACTTTTGTTTTAGGGTGACAAAAAGTCACGTGATTTTAAGGATTTGGTTCAGCCAAGCATCTGGATTCAGCCGAATCTTGCTGAAAATGGCTAAATCCCAAAGAAAATCCATTTCTTGTATGTGTTTTATGGAACACAATAGATATCTGTACTAGTTTTCTGCTACCCCTATCATACAGTCACACATGCAGGACTAGAAAGTCACCTTTGCACCTTTTGGCAAACACAGTAGGGCTGATTTACTTACATAGGTGCATCAGTGCAGTGCCAATAGCAAAGATCTGGTTGCTTGCAGTAGATATCTGCATTGGAGCAAAGTTGCACATATGTTAGTAGATGAGCCTCACTGTGCCTTGCTTGCCTTCCCCCAAATGGATTGTTTTGTTTACAAGAACCAAACAAGCTTTTGGCTTTTCTCCCCTGATGATGCTGCAATCATATTGGATTCATGTTACACAGCTCAAGTTCATCGAGCTATAAAAACACATCTCTAGCCATTAGTATTGGTTGGCAGTAGACTGTAAAGGTGGCCATACACTGTAAAATCCACTCATTTGGCGAGGTCGCCAAACGAGCATATCTTCTCCCAATATACCCACCTAAGGTGGGAGATATCAGGCTTAATCGAATTGCAACAGTGGTCATAGGCGCAGTTGGACGAAGGACTGCATCAATGAGCTGATGCGGTCCCTGATCCAAACCTGCCCAATTGAGATCTGACCAAATGTAGCTAGGCCTGTTGCGGGTGCCTATACATTACAGATAAGCTCCGAATTGGTCTGAAGGACCGAATGGGTAACTGAAATCTGCTCATCTATGGCCACCTTAAAGAGGGCAAAACATAGTTGACCGGCACAACGAGTGTAATGCAAGCAGGGCTTGGCCCCTGCGTGTTTATTCAAAAAATAGCAGCACCTTAAAGAGGGAACATGATAATCCTCCTGTGCGGCCCTCCTTTTCTATGCTCCAGAACTTGTTTGCTTGACATGTAGGGTTCCCCATACATGTAACATCCTGTAAGAGAAGGATCTAGTGGCTTGGGGGAGCCATGAAGGTATGTTGTAGCTGCAGGCATTTGGTAGGCTTATACCATAAATGTAATTGACAGAAAGAACGTTTTTGCGTGTTTTTATGAAAACTGGCATAGAAAAAAAATATATAACATAGTAGCATTAGCAGATAAAAGCCATGCCCTACTTGCTGTTCAGACTACACTTTCTTGGGGAAGTATCAGTTAAATATGCCCAGGCTGTTCCCTGTCCTCCAAGTGCCACTGATAAGCGAGTGGCTACTGAGCTGACTCCGCCCATCCTATGATTGGCCCCCTGATAAGCAAGGCTAGGAGAACAAACACTTGACCAGCACTTTAATACTCAAAGCTCAAACCAAAGGAATGTTATTTCTAAATAGCAGACACATCAGTCTAATTGAGAAATCATGTCAGGAGACCGGCAATAGGCGCCCAAATCCCATTTAAAGCATAAAGAACGGAGCAAAGGAAACTGGCACCACAACTGTGAATGAGCAGTAAGGAACCATCAGGAACCCAAAGCTGATATTGGCTGCCTGTGCCTGGGCTCATGTAGGTAAGCTGCAATCCTTACTATTGTAAGATTCCTGTTCTGCCACCTGACCAACCCCCCCCCCCACACTTCACACTTATTACCTATTAAAATATAGATGAACTGTATTTGTATGAAAGGGAATATGAGTTATATGGGTGCCAAAGAATATGGGAATATGGGTGCTGCACAGACTATATAAAGTTCTTTGTAGCATTGGATGCAGACTGAAAATCCCTTTGACTTCTTTGATTTAATAGAAGATGCTAGGCATACTCAGCTGATAAAAACTGGCAACTTGTCCCGTCCAAGTTGGCACCTTGTTAGTTGTGTATGGGGGTAGCCCAAAAGGCTGCCAAACTCATACAGTATTTGGCCAAAAATTGTCTAGATATAGGTTTGAAAATAACATTGGACTTTGAGGTGAACCTTTCCCATATGCTCCCCATCAGTGCAGGTAAAAAAGGTATAGGGCAAGAGCAATAGGCAGTCAAAACTTAATTTAAATTTTTTCTTTTGAGTGGCACTATGGCGGCAGTAATCAAAACGGCCAGAAAATATGAATTCTCTAAAAATGAGAAACAGAATCGAAGCTTGTGGACCAAGAACTTGAAAACAAAAGCTGAAGGTTTGGTCTCTATAGAGGAAGCTGAATGCCGCCAGAGACAGTAGAATCAGCTGCTTTCCAAAAATAAGAGTATTAACAGTGAGCCCATCGTATCCCAAACTACGCATACCTACAGATCTTTATTAGATCAGGAATACGTGAAAGGAAACATCGCAACAATAACCTACACATGTGCGGATTCCACTGGGATGAAGCAGGAAGCACAGTGCGTATAAACAGCGCTATTTTGGTCCAAGTAAATAAAAAAAGAACATACATACGTCACCTTTGCTTTTCTTCCGATTTCCTTGCAGCGAGGGCAGCCATGCTTCTTACACTTGGACGCTGGCATGCATGGGTAAACGTACAGTTCTATAGACCCTAGTGAACAATAATAACAGGACTGCTATTCCCTAGGAGCAGTATTAAACTATAGTTACATGTGGTTTGATCAAATAGCTTTATATAGATCTTCCCTTTACCCTTATGGTCCATAGAGTGTGTTTCAGCGCCATTGGAGGGCAGCCTGCAAACTGGGCTTGTCACCAGCTTGGCCAGTAAAAATTCTGTTTGATGCAAATGTTATTAACCAGAAAGATGACTGATCGGCCCAGCAGGTAGAGTGCGGGCAGACTAGAGCTGATGCCACTATACTAAAGAAATGACTTGCTTGGAAGAGATGTCTGCACACTGGCTAGCCTACTGACAGGTCAGCAAGAACTCTGAATGCCCAAGCCAGCTGCTTCCAGCAAATAATATATAGGAGTCCTAGGCATTGGTCTTTATATGCTGTTGCCCCTCCTCCAGCTGTGTGTGTTTAGTCTCAGTGATATGATATTCAATGCAGTCGTTGATGGACTTTATGGTTTAAGCTACCCTTGGCGAGCAGACCTTTGTATCAGCAATTTATCAATAGTTCCGAGAATATCTATGGGAGAAAATACGCATTAAATTCCAAATGTCACCTTAAAGGGGCTGTTTACCTTACATTTAAATTCAATTTTAGTATGTTTTATAGTGCTATTGTGAAACAATTTGCAGTTGGTCTTAGTTTTTTTATTATATGCGTCTTTTCGAATATTTAGCTTTATTTTCAGCAGCTCTCCAGTTTGGAATTTTAATTAACCCTAGCAAGCAGGCAGTGGTTTGACTAGGAAATATGAACTATGGAATATGAATAGGAGTGGGTTCAAATAGTAAGATCATAATAAAAGTGATAATAACAATGAGAAACTGGAATATGAATATGAGTGGGTCTGAATAGTAAGTAATGAAATGTATCAGAAACAGTGACATTGTAGCCACAAAGTGCAACAGGTTTTTGGCTGTCTGGGTCAGTGACTCCCATTTGAAAGCTGGAAAGTCAGAAGAGAAAAGCAAATGCAGGTATGGGACCCATTATCCAGAATGCTTGGGACCTGGAGTTTTCCGGATAAGGGGTCTTTCCGTAATTTGGATCTCCTACCTTAAGTCTACTAAAAAATTATTTAAACAGTAATTATACCCAATAGGATTGTTTTCCCTCCAATAAAGGTTAATTATATCTTAGTTGGGGTCAAGTACAAAGTACTGTTTTATTATTATGGAGAAAAACGAAATCATTTTTAAAAATGTGAATTATTTGATTATAGTGGAGTCTATGGGAGATGGCCTTTCTGTAATTTGGAACTTTCTGGATAATGGGTTTCTGGATAAGGGGCCCGATACCTACCTAGTAAAAACTAAGAAAGTACACCAAAAACTGACCATTCTATAATATACTAAATGTTAACTATTGGTGCCCCACCGCCCCAATAATAAACCACTGTCTTTTAAACCATTAAATACTCTTTTCTGCTCATTCAGTCTTGCCTTTTAGAATTGCTATGTAACCAACCCTCAGGTTTTATCTATGGATCCACTGTACTAAGTTCTCCAGATCTGCATCTGCCCAAACTCCAGGAGCTGAAGGGGGTATCCTGGGCATGTCACTTCCTGCCATTCACACCTTTGAGCCTAGGAGAGCAATTGAGTGAAATCAATGCTGGCTGTAGGAAGCAGGAGAACACTCTGCAGGCCTGGAAAATGTATTACAGCTTCTGTGGTCAGTGACATAGCTGAGGCTTTTGCAGGAGACGGAAAAAATGTACTCCACTAACAGCAGTGCATGAATGCTCACATTGATATCGGCCTGAAGTTGGGTTTTAGGAGCAGCACTTAGAGATGATCAGAAGAATACGGGAGTGAAACTTCCATTGATGTGCATATGTATTCATCTGTGTCTCAGTCACATACTGCTGGCGTTGTCTCACACAAATTCAGTCTTTGGATATTACATATTAAACGTAAGGGGGGATGAGTCATGGGGGGACGCACAGAATGATGAGGAAAAGTATCCTACAAAACTGGCGCCATTACATTGATTTATTTCTGCTCCAGTGCTATTAATGACTCCCGTGTTTGCACGGCCACCATCAGAAACCTATATAGATCCCCTGTGCTATAATAAACAGTGCTAAATGATAGGAACTAATCCCACGGCTTAAAATTTGTACCCCTAAGGGCTGCCCTGCTCCTCTGCTTATCTCACTAAGCTGAAACTAAGCTCAGGTCCCTCACAGCAGACTATCCTGCCATCCAATACTGTTGTAGTTGATTTCTCTCAACTGAAAATTGCATCTGCTGGTTGTGGGCAAGTACATTGGCAAATGTGGATGTGCCTATCGTCACCTCCTGCAGAACAATAGTGTTTGGCTATCGCTATGTATGACTAGTTGTACACTAAATAGACCATAGGCCAGCGTATGGCCAGTAAGGAAGATAGCCAAAAGGGCATAGGGGGAAAATCTACCAATTTATTGATGAAGATAATAAAGGTTTCCATTACTTGTGCAGCAAGTAGGGAGTAGGGAAGGGCACATAGTCTTGCTGTCTTTGTCTGACACCTTTATACCATTGTATCCTTAGCTAATGTGCTTTTTGCTATGTTTTATGTGTCTCTTATGTTTTTCAGTGTGCAAGATAACGAGTCATAAAAAATGTGAAGGCAAGGTAATCTCAATTTGATTCTCCTTCCTCAGTCGCTGTCTTTCTCTGCGTTTACTAATATGCATGTCGTGAGCAGAATTGCAGAACTGATGAAATCTAATTGCTGATGGCTTCCTATGAGTTATGGCACCAAAGCACATTTGTGTCAAGTTATCTAATGAGCCCTTAAACATCTCCTGTGTTGTACAACTCCTGCTCTGGCGGCAATGAAACCCTCGTGCCAGTTCTATTACTGAAAGTTATTGTTTTAGTCTGCCACATCAGGGATGACTTACTTGTTGCTATTGTTGAAGCATCTATGTCATTGACATGAATGTTGTCAGAGACTTATCCAATTACAGATGTACGGGGAAGCAAATGGGCCAAGCTAACTCTTTAAAGGAAAACTATACCCCCAGAATAAATACATAACCAACAGATAGTTTATATCATATTAAGCAGGCTATTAAAGAATCTTACCAAACTGGAATATATATAAATATATATATATCAGTAAATATTGCCCTCTTATATCTTTTTCTTTGAGCCACCATTTTGTCATGAGCTGGGTGCTCCCTCAGAGATCACATAACCAGAAATAATGCAGCTCTGACTGTAACAGGAAGAAGTGTGGGAGCAAAAGGCAGAACTCTGTCCATTCATTGGCTGATGTGACCTAACATGTATGTGTGCCCTTGGTATGTTTGTGAATGTTTGTAATGTATGATCCCTTAGTACAGCAGTTCTCAACCTCAACCTTTGGGGGTTGAACAACCCTTTCATAGGGGTCGCCTAAGACCGTTGGAAAACACATATTTCTGATGGTCTTAGGAATAATTTTATGGTTGGGGGTCACCATAACATGAGGAACTGTATTAAAGGGTTGTGTCATTAGGAAGGTTGAGAACCACTGCCTTAGTACCTAAAATGGCAAAAATCTTTTTGGGATTATCCAATGGCACATACTTCTTAAAAGTATATTTTAAGAAAATGGTTTATTTAGATGAAGCAGGGTGTTACTTGTGTGCTGGTTTATGAAATATATTTGTTATAGAGACCTACATTGTTTGGTGGTATAGTTTTCCTTTAAGAAGCCTGTATTTTCCAACAGCTGGGGTGGGGGCATGACAACAAAAACAGCCTATTGTGATATAAAAGGTAAATCTGGCCCTGCATCTTAAACCAAACCTTGGGAAATTCTGTTTTTAATAACATGCTGAATCAGTTTCTTTCACTCAGACCCCTCCCTTGTACGTCTTGATTACTCTCACAGTAATCTACCCTCTCAGTGCTTGAGTATGCTGAGAGTTGTGGTACAACAAGCACCGGAGGGCCACAGGCAGTGATAGTAATAGTAAGGTCTGTGTTCAGTAGCTGAGAAGCAGAATGTGGGTACTTTTTCCACTCATACAGAGCGTTAGCCAAGACAAGGGGCTTGTAGTTCCATACATGGAGAGAGTGGGTGTGAATGGCCCTTCTGTCCCAGCCCTGGGTGGACAGCTCCCCATCTATATATAGAGTTGCAACCTGTGCAGTCTGAATGTGCCTATGAATTAAGCCTCCTGTTTGTCCCTCACATTAACTTTAGACCATGGCTTAGTGAGGAGTAGGCTACTGCAGTACAGTATGTTTCATATGAATGCTACATAATCTCTATCAGGACCTCATACATGGGCAATGGCATTTCCTTGCCACCATTAAACTTATTTTATTAGCAGTTTCTGTTCATTGTACCAGTGCAGTGCTAAAGTCTTTTGTAAGAATAAGGAGTAACATAAATAATAGGCCAACCCACAGCTTAAGTGTTAATAAATTGTGCAACCTTGTTTCAGGTGATTCCTGGCTGCTCCACACCCCCACCGGCTGATATGGTACGTTCATTTGCACATAGCGTTATGGATGGAGGTTTCAGATGCTGGGAGTATTGTATATGAGTGGCAACCCTTAGGGCGTGCTAATTCACATTGGAAATAAACATCGCCGTGATGTTGCCTAAAGCAACCAATCAGCAACTAGACTTGAATGGTCACCTACACGTTGGGAAACCAAAGTAAACATCTGATTGGTTACTATCAGCAAGATCACTGGTGATGTTTTTCTCTGGTGTTGTTAAATACACTCCTTAGTGTGCCTTGTACGGGAATAGGCAGAGCGGGTTAGTTTTCCTTGATAAGTTTATGGCGGGGAAGGCTCAGTGCAGTTAAATTGAATCTGTTTTGTTTTTCACTTATTTTTTAAAGTCTTATGTTTTCTGACTTCATCTTGCTGATGGCTTGCCAAGCAGGATGGGAGAGTGCCAGCCAATGTCATTGTGTTTCAGTGCTAGCATTTCCTTGGGTGTATTATGCAATGATTGCTTAGAACTGAAATTGCTGAAACACAACATTTAGCCAAAAAGAGAAGGGGACCCTAACATGGGGTAGCAAATAACTATTTTGGAGGTAATGGGACCCATCTAATAAAATACTGGGCTAGTCAGTTGAATGTCACCCAACATCTGTAGGAGATTATATATCTCCAAGAGGTTCAAGAAACCTACACGTAACTCAGCAACTCAGTACCCTATGGGTGCATTTAGCTGTAGCGGGTCTGCCTTACCATCATGTTTTATTGCTGTGATTCAGAGCTTGCGTCCCTCAGTTGAGTCATAAAGGCCATTTATATTAGATTATTACAATGTTCTTTTGGTTTCTGGGAAAAGGCAGACTAGGTCAAAAGGCACAGCCCTTTAGTATGTCTGTCAGTTTGTGCATGGGCCGTTAGCTTCCATGGAATGCTTGGTATTAAAAAAAATATATATTGACTGGGGAATGACTGAGGTATTTGCAATGTCCTTGGCCTGCTGAGATGACTAACATGTTCCTTCTCATGTACAGAGGAGAAGGACGGCACCGGGACCCTGCATCCAACACATGGTGAGCAGAGTTGCATATGTGCACGTGCAAGTGATGGGTTAATGGAGCAGAGAGGAGGAAGGGGGGTGGCTGATGGAAATGAACAGGACGTGGCTGGATTTCTCTGTTAAGTTTTTCTTGGCTAAAAATGGCAGAGAGTGACAGGGTCCCAGAAGCAGAGGAGAGACAGCATCAATAAAAGGAAAGGGAAACTCAAAACACCATAAAACTGTAAGGGGTCAGCACTACCCCCTATTTAAAAACATAAACACCATGCAGCTTAGAGTCACTGACTGGCCTTTCACTAAGGAACATTATATCTTGGAGATATTACATAGAAGCCTTTTAGTGGAAAGAAATCTTTGTTCCCCTGCCAACCCTGTTACACTGTTTTGCCTTCATGGGTTTCCAGCCTCACGTGGCTCCAGGGCTCTTACTAATTACCTCTATAGTACCTAATCACATAATCAAGTGGCCGGACTGTAATATATTGTATGGTCCTGACCTGATAAAACATAAATATTTGGTACAGTTCTTCACTGGTTGCATACATACAGACAGGGCGGTTTTTGCAGTGAGGCATAGTTGCCACAGGCAGCACTTTTCCAGCAGCTCCTGGTAACGTTAAGAGCCAAATTCCTAAACTTTAATCAGATATTTGGTTCTTAACCCAAAAAGTGCAGTTGCTGTTTCTGAACTAGCAATGTATTCCCCTGTCTCTGCTCCGAGCACAAGAGGTAAATGCAAGGTGGGGATAGGGACAGCAAGAGAGGGATAGGTTTTACTATACGGAATGTTTGGAAACTAAGAGATTCTGGATAAAATACAGCTGCAGTGTATAAAAGGATAGAATGAGCTGTGCAGCTATAAAAAACAAGGGAAGAAATAATATTGTGCAGTATAACTATTTATTCACTCTCTTTTTACAGGGTTCCACAAAATCTCTGAACATCAAACAGCGAAGCTCGCTGCCAAGGTGAGGGAACAGTTTGCCGATGGCACTGGCATGCTTCCTGCAGAACAGCTGGGCTCTGTTACACTTTATCTAGTAGATTAGCTGTGTTTCCGCACGGGATGCCACTTTCTGAAGGCTTTCATGGGCTCCGGATAAACAAACTCACTTTGAGGACTGCAGTTCACTTGGGTCTGCTTATAACAGTAGAAGCAACGGTGCTGATGCAGGGAAGTCAGTCTTTAGAGTGTACTTTCCATATGAATAGCACGGGAAATCATCAGCTGAATTTCCATTTGTCCTTGTATGTAAAAAAGATCTTTTGAGCACTCATTTATAAGTTTGTGTGCTCAAATTAGATCCAAATAAGTAGTAATTGATGTGTTTTTGTGCAAGATTACTTGTATGTGTGTACATAAGCTCACGGCTTAGATGGGGCATTAAACAAGGGAATCTGGAATATCTGTGTCTAATTATCACAAACATTGTGATAATTGAATTGCCCTTGGTTTGCCTTTCCTTTTGCTACAGAAATTTCAGCTTGGACCATGTAATCCAGCGCAGCTATGACCTGGACCTGACGTACATCACAGAGCGCATCATCAGTGTCTTTTTTCCAACTAATCTAGAGGAACAGCGCTACCGTGCCAACCTGCGAGAAGTAGCGACCATGCTGAGATCCAAACATGAGGATAAATACCTGGTAAGGTCAGGCAGTAAGGGTGACACTACTGGGCTGTCAGTAACAAAACCGGCCTCGCTGTCCCCTATAAAAAGGCCAAAAGTCAAACCTTTTTCAACTGGATGTCTGTTCTCTTTTACAGCTTTTTAACTTATCCAGAAAGAGACATGATATTGGCAAGCTCAATCCTAAGGTAAGCCAAAGTGTCAGCGCATGTCCTTGCCAGAGCTGTGATTTATGGGGCAGGGCAACAGTTATATTTTGGGGCAGTAAGGAAAATCCATTATGCCCCTCCAAGCTATCTTTCTTTTGGGAAGGGACTGCCCCTGTTGCATATTGCTTGCATGAGGCAAGATGGAGTCAATAATGCTTCATATCAGGGCTGTCCAACAGCCATTCAGCCAGCATTAGGAACACCACCCTTTCTATCGTGTATTTTTTTTACTGGCAAGGTGGCAACTCTACCCATCATCCTCTGATGAGTCCCGGTTGGTTCTCATTTATATCTGTGCCCCATCACTTTCTAATACAAGATGGACACAAATCATCCAATGTGAGATAATTTAATAAAATATTTGGATTGATAGGCAAAAAATTGTATTGGCTCCTGTATGTAGCTACTATTCACACACCTTTGGTGAGCAGACACTAGCATTCTTCTTCTGGGGCGACAACTTTTTAATTTATAGATGTGTCTAATGGAAGCTAATCTTTGCTGTGTGGCATAACACACATAATGGTAACAATGGTAACACATTAGTAATAATAGTAATGGTCACTAAGGCTGCTAAGTGCTAAAGCACAGTTACCAACCATAAGCCAAGATCTGTTAGGCTGCACTGGTGCAGTTCATTCCTGTTAGGTAGGATAGGGCATAACTTGAATGCTTCAAACTGGCCGACATTAATAAATAATTTGTGCTGAAAGCTGCCAAGGAAGTAGGTCACGTTACTCTTATAGTGAAAGTGACTGTAGCTACATGGAAACAGCCATCTGTAGGGGCATATACAGTATAGGGCTCTCGTTAGCTTGATTTACTGCATTTGATTTCTACAAATAAAGCAAAATAAATCTAAAATTCACAATTTATACATTTCTTACAATTGTTTTCCCTGCATGCAGTTTTTTTAGAATGCAGCCCGGTATGAATGGCTTATTAACAGTGTTAGTGAGTCAGAACTTTTATGCAATAACTATGTGTCATTGCGAGGGTCAATTCCTTTTAATCTACTTTCCAGATCCAAGACTTTTTCTGGCCAGACTGCCATGCACCCCCATTGGATGTTATCTGCTCCATCTGTAAAGCCATGGAGGCCTGGCTGGCACAAGACCCTCAACATGTGGTTGTCCTGCATTGCAAGGTAATGAGTAGAAGGTTAATATGTGGAATAATGTATAGCATACTGGCACATAACTGCTAAATGTCCTGGATTTTCAGTGCCTGCAATAGTTTGATTCCCAGAATGCCATTAATTTTCATTTTTTACCCCTAGAAAAGACCCTATAGCTGTTAAACCGACCAACTGCACAGAAAAATTTTAGTAATTTTATAAGCATCAGTTATTAGACTCTTTTCTTGCTGTATGTTAGTTGTATCAAGCATACATTAAAGTTAGAACATGCCCAAATATATATGAATATTTTCCTTTCATACATTTCAGGCAATCACATTGCAACAAAATTTGTCCTTTTCACCTTTGTACATTGCAGTAATTGAATCTGAAAACAAATTGGACCACCTAGCATGGCTCTATCATTTGTTTATGAAACAGCTCATTACCTATGTTGATAATTGACTTCCTTCCCTAGTACTGAGTGTTAAACTAAGGTTAAATACAGCACAAGGCTAATGCTTCCTTCCTACATTCTCCGTGGTACCCAGTCCAGTACTCAAACTGATTTCCCCTTTAAACCAAGCAACAAAGGATAGAGTCATCTTTAGGGGACTATGAGCAGGAGCTTGCGTCACAGACCCCTGGGTGTCTGGAACCCGCAAAGCAGAAGTTTAGGAAAACTAATATAATTTTCTGGGAAACCAATGAAATATGTATATATGAATATATATATATATATACTGTAAGGCAAGATGGGACTGTAAATTGTGGCATAGTGTGTATAGTAAGGCAAGGTGGTGTCATGGGAAAAGGTTGTGACTATGGGATAGACCACAGTATGGACAAAAAGTGGCTTCAGGGAAAGGCAATGCAACTGTGAGGCAATGTCTGTATTAAGGCAAGAAGGGGGGGGCGTTGGGACTCTAATTTCAATAGACAAAACATTAGTCACAAAAATACACACAGGGTTTGCACCTTCTCAATGACACACACATATTACTTTTGCTCAGCTGGAACTTCTAATGCACCAAAGAGGAAGGGAAACCAGGGACACTGCACCTATTTTCCATTAGCAAAATTGTGCACCATTGGATGGTGTGCAGAGTCCATGCCTAACTTACATGGACCCATAGTGACAATGATGCATTTTTAAAAATAAATTACAAATGTGCTCTAATATCTGGCTGGGGATATTCCAGATATCTGATGAGCTTGGTTGAAAATCCCTTTTGGCAAGGGCTGCATTGGGATTTTGATTTGATGCTTTTCCAACAGGTCTTCATACGATTGTGCCAGAATTAGGGGCAATAAGTGTGGCAAAATGCATACTGTAAGCAAAGGAAATGGTTATAAATTTGTGATTGTGTGAGTAGAAAGCCAAGATCTGTAATTTGCATGTTTTTTCTCCATAGGGAAACCAGGGCAAAACAGGAGTTGTCATTGCATCCTATATGCACTATAGCAAAGTATCCGCAAGGTGGGCATCACATTTTTCTCCAGCACCATAAGAACTTTATGTAATGTATATGAAGGGCTTCTAAAAGAGGGGTGAGACCTGAGCTTAAACAAATTAGGGATGTCCAGTTTTGGTCCTCCCCTATCAATTCTAGGGGTTGTCATTCAAAAACAGATGGAGGTTCTAATATGCTATTTGCACCTTTACCAAGAACATATATCTAGGGGACCCTCTGAGATAAACTCCCTTATTCCTTAATCCATAACCAGTTTTTATATACATCCTAATATATGTGTACCTTCTCTTATGATCTCCTTTACATAACAATGAGAATTATAATATTACAGCTTTGATGCACTCCTCAAAAAAGGGCCAACGTTCCCCTAAAGTATATTATAAGGATATAAGAAATCACCATCCATTATGGCACTAGATAAAGGCTTTAAAAGCTTCTATCTATATGTATTCCAATACACCATGATTGGCATAGGTTGGGCAGAGAGAGCATATACCCTTAGCTCCGAGCAACTGTATGGCCCCATTAAGAAAAGGCAAGGATAAAAGGTGTATATTGTGTCACAAGACTATTTGCTTTTACATATATTTCTCTGTCATGTTTGTGTTCTGCCTTGTTTTCCTGCTACACTGTGCCTTTCCTCCCCTCGTGCTGCTCTTTTCTTGACATTTGTCTCTCCCTTCCTCTCGTGCTCTGGCTTTTCCCACACTCATGCTCCCCCTTTCCTCTGCCTGCAGTGCGGATCAGGCTCTCAGCACTCTTGCCATGAGAAAGTTTTGTGAAGATAAGGTCTCTGTGTCTCTGCATCCATCCCAGCGCAGGTCAGTGATGGGAGGGAAAAAGTGGAATTTGCCGTTGCCTCGGGAAACATGTCTCTCGATCCGTATAAAATGGCCAAACTCTGCATTGTAAAAACAAACAGTATTGGGAAAGTGGAAGCTCTTCCTGTGAGAGCAGATTAATCCTCCATCAGTCCTTATCCTGTTATCAAGAAGGGCAGACTATTTATCAGAAAGCCTGTTTCCTGTTAGAAAGAACAGCAGAAAAAACTGTTTTCTTTCCTTTCTAATGACCAGAAAGCTTCATAAGCAAATCCAAAAGTAAAAGGATTTGTTGACTTCTTTGGAAGACAGCATCATTATATACTATAATCTGGCCCCTGAACATGTTGCATAGTGAATCACTATCCCATTGTTTGGAATCAGATGGTTAATAATTCTATATCAATGCTGTCCAGCTTCTGTGGTACCAAGGGCCGGAATTTTTCTGGCCTACGTGGTGGAGGGTCGATAATGGAAGCCAGTTTTTACCAATCCCCCTTTTAAACCACACCCATGTTATCACAAGAGCTGTTAAGACCATACACACAGTAATGGCGGTAGCGCAGAAAAAACCCAAATAGTTGATGGTGACTACAGGGATATCCCCCATCAGTCATGTTTCACGTTCAGGTTATGATGGAGACTCCATATACAATTATACATGGGATTTGGGATATATTGACACCAGACTAATCCTTTTACTAAACATGCTACATTCATTTCCACAAAGGTATATCAATTATTTTGGAGGCCTGCTGTCTGGAACCATTAAAATCAGCAGTGATATGCTATCGCTTCAATGTGTGCTGCTGCCGGTCATTCCTGCCTTGCAGACAGATGGAGGTAAGTATTATATCTCAGGTTTGCCCACAGTACAGATGTGTGAAATCCTGGCTGAGCATGCTGGGAAATATTGAAGAGCAAATGTCACATCCCTGTCTTGAGTGAATTAAATGCTGCACGTAAACCCAACACAGAGCTAAGAAACATGGCACAGTTTAGTTCAGGTTATGGCTGTTACAAGGACAGATCTTAGCATTCGGGGGTACAGTGTTCATCTGTTTTTACTTTTGCATTATGTGTCATTAAAATGAAATGCACTTGTTTCTGTCACTTATATATATCTTTAATGTGAACATGTGCCTGCTATATAGAGCATCTGTGCAGATTGCAGAGGGACTTCAATGTGGCTATGTTCTGAAATTGGCCAAAGAGCTCTGTCTTGGTCTCATTTGGTCACAGAAATGTTCCTATATCAAAGCTGGGTCGCACATGTTCTTGGGAAACTCCAGACATGGTTTTACTTAAAGTATAGTGGTAGTATTGTCTTGCTGTGCCTATAGGCGTTTTGTTAATATAAAAGAAAGAATGGATGGTGCAAAATACAGGAAAATACTGCGATAGAACCTGTTTCAGGAAGTTTGGCCAGGACAATAATCCAAAAAACAAGTCTAAGTAACCCTGAAGTGGCTCAAGCACAAAGCCCTGATCTGAATGATGGCCTAGGTATATGGACTTATGTGCCACCCCCAGCCCACCCATAATGATTGCAGTGGTGCCAAAAGCAAACAGAGCTGTATTAATTAGAGGGGCACATGTGCTCTAGTTTGGGCACAAAGGGCTGAGTCCTAAGCACAAGCAAGGTGCAAAGTTTGAAATAAAAATATCACAAAGAACAAAATTTCAGTAAAAGGTCTGTTGATTAGTAAAATGAGAGATTAGTGGAGTGTCTGCAACAGGGGGTAACTCAAGAAAAAGTTGTCCCTGCAATAGCTGGGGGGGACCAGGGGGACCCAGTGGGGCACAGGCTGATAAGCAGGTTTCAGTGTATGTTAATAATAAAAAGATAAAAACTTTTGCTGCAGTTTCTTCCTTCCCCAAAGCCAGGCTGTAGATTGGGAGGCAGATCGCAGAGTCAGCTGGCTTCCCTTGTGGTGTGTGCATACCAGTAACAATGCTTGCATATGGCCAACAGCTGCTTGGCACTGGCCTGACTTGAGCAGTTACATACGGTATACTGATATAGCTTGGGATTTAATGAAAGTGCCAAGATAGGAGCACGGGAGTGATCTTTACACTTGACAGTCACTAGAATTCTATGAAATTGCCATTGGAATGTCTGGTACAAGCATGAGGATGTGTTCATAGTCAAGTGCTCACACATGCTTATTAATATGGAAAACTAACCTTAAGTTCCACTGCCAGATGTATAGCACCTGCTGTCATAAATAAAGGTTCAGTGGGGCCCCATAGCAATATCTTTTTCACCCTCCTATCCCAACGACATGTTTGGAAAAATTATCAGTTCTGCATACCTATTTTATAAGTATTGGTCAGTGAGGGCCCTTTTCTAGATCCCTAACCCCAAATCTGCCCATGGGACTACTGTGCTTGTTGTTGTTACATTCTATCATATTTTCAAGCTCCAGGGATAGGCAGCTTATAGTGTGCTAACTGTAGCTGGACTGCAAATGCCAGCATCCATCTGCTGGCTTGTATGTGAGTACCCAGGGATTTTTTTTTTGTCTGCAAAATGTGGAGGTCTAATGCACATATGAGATATATGAGACCATTCCTGAGAGACATTCTTTGATTGACCTCATCTGCTTCCTTTCTTCAGGATTCTGCCCTTTTTTAAAGATCTACCAATCCATGCAGTTGGTCTACACATCTGGAATATAGTAAGTATATTTGTCTCCATTATTTTTTATATATATATATCATCTCTGGGACAGAAACGTCACGTTGGCTTTATATGCACATTTAAATATACTTTTTTGATTTGCACAGAAATCCCAGTGTTGCTGGTCTTTTTTGTAGGATGTGTTATATTTTTACCGTGCACCTGGTAATATATAGATATATATTGGGCTTGGGTTAACGATTGTTCTCTTCTAGCTCAAGTCTTGGAGGTACAACACCTCAGAAGCGCCAGCTGCGCATCAGCTTGGAACCAGCACTGCTGCTGAAAGGGGACATCATGGTGAGTATAGAGAATTGCATTACAGGAAAGGTGCTGGCTGTCTGAATGCTCGTAATCATACATGGGACATAGCATCTGTATCACTATAAAGATATCATTTAATGGTCGATGTGTCAGAATGCCAGGATAGGCAGTTATAACACACTTATTTCATATAAACATGCCTGGGTGTGTTTTTAGGTAAAAACTGCATCAAAATCATCAATGCTTAATGGCAACTATACATGGCTACCTACACTATTGACTTCTCAGTCCACAGGCCAAATAGATGGATAGAATATAAGGGGCCAGACATGGCAGGAAATAAAGAGCAGCTCCGCATTCATCCTCACTTTATCATCTGCTGATGTGCCATATATTAGCATACTAGTTATTGGTACATTGCAGGTCCTATCCTATTGGTGTACCAAATGGCATGACCAAAACAGCAGGAAGCCTCTTCACTCCCTGATCTGCTGATGCACCGTACAGTGGCCTGTATGGTGCTTTGTAGAGATGTGCGGATTGGCCTGAAACTTGTGGGACACACAGGTGGGTTTGTGCTGGCTGTTTGCCCCCAAAGGCAGGTGGAGGGCCATATTCATGCAACCCATCCACTCCCTAACCTCTCTGTGCTATCCCCAGTAGGGAAAGGGCAGTGCTTGTTTATATAGTTGCCCCTTCCTATGACATCAGAGAAGTGGATGGGATGGCTTAATATTAGGCTTAGGGTTAGGGAGGGTGCAGGTCAAACTTGCACATCACTAGTGAATCTGAGATTTTCAAACAAAGACATTCCACAAACCAATCAAGGTTTCATCAAGGATCATCAGCTGGCCCCACATATATCAGTATTATTTGTACAAGTATGGGCAGCTCAGATTAGGATAGTCTGCTGAAACTGATCCTTTCAAGTTACCTTAAAGCCCCACATGTTTGGGCAGCCCAGCTCATCGGAACTTTACTAAACATATTCTGTCTAGGTGTTTCTAATGGTTATAACCACGGGAGGCAGTAATCTGGGCATAGCAGTAATACAGACCAACTGATACTGTGCGCTTAAACCAACAGGTGAAATGCTACCACAAGCGCTGCAAGCCCCATGAGAGGGAAGTGCTCTTCAGGGTCCAGTTTCATACGTGCACCATCCATAACACACATCTGTGCTTCAGTAAGGACCAGCTGGACTGCGCCTTCACAGGTAGGCAAGATGCAAACCCACACATCACCAGTGTGTGGAAGAATTGCATTTTGCTAAACTGCAAAAAAAAAAAAAAAAAACACAAAAATCATGTACTGTAATGTGTCCCACTGACTGGCACTGTGCAAAGAAGCATGCATTTTTCTTAACTTTAGCTTGAGCTGGAAACCCATATATTATATGCTACTAAATAGCACATTGAACAATACAATGTAGTGGTTGGTTAGTAGCTTAAATTAAAGGGGTGGTTCACCTTTAAGTTAACTTTTAGTATGTTATAGAATGGCTAGTTCTTAGCATATTTTTAGTTGGCCTTCATTTTTTATTTTTAAAGATATTTATTAACTATTTGCTTTCCTCTTCTAGTTGCTAGGTTATTTTGGACCCTAGAAACCATATACCTGCTAAAATTTAGAGTTGCTAAATTTATATCTAAATAATTCAAAAAACACAAATAATAAAACATTAAGACCAATTGCAAACTGTTTCAGAATAGCACTCTTTATATCATACTAAAAGTTAATTTAAAGACGAACAACCCCTCATCCTTAGTAGTAACAATTGTTACCTTTTCTGTGAATGAAAATGACTTCTCCTGTCCATTCTCCCAAGATGACAGATTCCCAGAAGATGCTTCAGTGGAATTCTTGTTTTCTACTGGACAAGACAAAGCTAAAGGTGAATTACTCCACTGAATGTGCCCTTATATTGACATTGGCATTACTGTGTGTGTGTCCAATATGCCTTCCTCTGTCAGAACTCCCATACGTCACTGCACTTTTTTTCAATAAATTCTGGCTGCCTTGAGCTTTACCTGCTTGAAGAGGACTGGGGTGTTATTCATATTGCTTATAGAAAAAAGGATTGGATCTGACTTACATAATACAGAACACAATTCTGGTATTGGCCTACCTGAATACTGGTACCTTTATTAGCAATATGGTGGTACAAAACTGACAAAAGTTTTATGGAGTATCATTGATATTGGCCCACACTAGGGCATTAGTTCCTTGGCAATGCATGGGGTTAATTAATGATACAGAAGGGTGTCCATCCCACAGTGGCTCCAACTGCAACTAAACTACCATTATAATCATCCAATGTAGATATAAGGAATGCTTAATGCTCATCCTGCTCCATCTCAGTCCTTGAGTCAGTGGGCAAATGCTTCCTTGCTATAAAGAAGGCTCTTTACCAGATGAAAACACCGTAGGGCTTGCATTGACTTTTTTTTCTCCAACTCACTACGGCCTGTTTATATTCTTTGCTTATTTGTCTTGGCTCCTGCTTTAACCCCGTGTTCCCTTAAAGGTCGGGAAGTATTCTGCAAAGACCCTGATGTTTCAGTGGATTATGATATCACTGACCCGCTAGTGCGATATGACTCCTATGAAAATATCAATATGATCTATGAGGACAACCTGGAGGGTGAGTTGCCAGAGCTATTGGATGTATAAATATATATATATGAAAATCTGTTACTTGTTAGGAAATATTTATTAGAATTTCCCAGATTGTGGGAAACATTGCTCTCCCAAATGATAAACTTGCCGGAATGCCGTCCAGCTTGGCAGGTTTTACAGGGTGTTTTTTTTACAAATCTCGACAAATCACAGTAAAAAAACAAAATCACAAAATAGTGATTTTACAGAAATCACTGCAAAACCACCATCACAATTAATTATTATTATTATTACTTATATAGCACCATCATTTGCTGCAGTGCTTTACAGAGTAAAAGGGTACACATACAAGAGCAGAAGTTTACATATAAAGACACACATTTATCTAGTATTTAATTCTCTGAATTGAACAGTTACAACTGCATATTGTTAGGAGACAATAGGGGGTGGGCCCTCCTCACAAGAGCTTACAATCTAAGGAGAAAGTGGAGACATACAGTGAAGGTAACCAGTGTGATTGTAAAGTTCCTGTTGGTTAGGATAGTGAAGGTACGGGCAAAGTGAAAGAGGAATACCAGTAGTTTGTGTTTGTAAGCAAAGAGTAAGGGGGCTTGTTGGATGGTCAGGTTGTTGAGGTTTTACGTTTAAATGAACAGTTGAGTTTTAAGTGACCATTTAAATGCCTGGAAGAGAGTGCCTACTGGCACTGGACAAAGCATTCCAGAGGATGGGTGCAGCATGTGAGTCCTGTTTGGGGGAGTAAGAGGAATGAATGAGGAGATGAGGAGGTCATGTTCAGAGCAAAAGTTATGTATTAGATTTCCCCTTTAGTGCATTTCACCATTGCGCCTGTTTTCCACTGTAATAGTGTAATACAGGTATTGGACCCCTTATCTGGAAACCCGTTATCCAGAAAGCTCCGAATTACGGAAAGCCCGTCTCCCATAGACTCCATTTTAATTAAATAATTCAGATTTTTAAAACTGATTTCCTTTTTCTATGTAGAAGTAAAACAGTACCTTGCAGTTGATCCCAACTAAGATATAAATAATCCTTATTGGACGCAAAACAATCCTATGGGGTTTAATTAATGTTTTATTGATTTTTTAGTAGACTTAAGGTATTGAGATCCAAATTACGGAAAGACCCCTTATCCGGAATACCCTTGGTCCCAAGCATTCTGGATAATGGGTCCTATACCTGTACTATATTTTATATATATATATATAATACATAGAAGAAACCAAGCTGGGAAGCAATAAAGCCTATTAATTCTGGTGTTATATAGGTTGTGAGGAGGCAGCAGGCTCATAGGCTGGCAATTGTCTGCAGGCTGTGGAAGCCTTTGTCTTTCTACTCAGCTGCTGGTTAGTGTTAGGGAGAAGATATATTTATCTGTATTTTCAAGCTTAATATTATAAGTGCCTCATGTGAGGTCACACAGGTGATGCTTTGGCGGGGAGGAACAAGTTACTGATGCATTCGGGTTCTTGAAAATGTGCTAAAGCTGGAGGGGATTTCCTGTTAGATACAGATAAACTGATTTACTGTCTATAGTTCCCTGCAGTGCTTTGCATGATAAATTGAGATGTCTGTATCTTCCTAGCAACAAGTATATTTGTACATGACAAACTTGTTTCTGCTTCTAGATTTGAGCCACACTCGGGGACCACTGGATGGCAGCCTTTATGCACGCGTGAAGAAGAAGATCACCCCGGTGACTTCTAGTAATGGAAGTCCAGAGCAGCATGGGCGTCTCCTGTCTGTCAGCAGTGACTCTGGTCATTCTTCAGCCCCCACGGAGAGGCTGGAGGAAACTCCTCAAAAGTCTTTGCCCACAGCAACTGAAAGAGAAGATCTGGAAAGACTTTTGGGTGGCTTTGGTGTTAAAGCAAAGCAGGAGGCAGAGCCCAATTACTCTCAAGTGCTTAAGCATGAAGAAGTCGCAACACAAAATTTAAATCAAAGACAAAATTTGGAGGAAAGAGGCCTTGAAGTGCAGCATAAGGCTCATCAGGAACGTGCAAATCAAAACATCCAGACAAAGATGAATGTAAGGCCTCCCTATTCTGCCATGTGGCCTGTATCTCCTGATGGAGGAGCATCCCAATGTTTGCCTTTGGCTTCTTCATCCTGGGAAGGTCAGAGAGAGGCACCTTGTGAGACACATTGGAATGGTCAGCGAGAGGCAGCCATTCTGGAAGAAGAAATGGGACAATATGGGGAACTGGCTATGTACCCAGGCAGAAGGCCTTTAATCTCAAGACACTGCTCCTGTAGGCTGGGGTACTCGGGTCCAAATATTGAGGGACCGCCAAACAGATCTTACTTCAGGCCAGAAGGCATTATTGACTCTCGAGGGGGGACAGGGGCTGGGGTTATTCTGCAAACTGCTCATTATCCAGGAATGTATGGAGAACAAGAAAGAAGGAGATTGTTTCGCTCTTTATCTGAGGGACCACAGCATTACCCAGCTCATGCACATAGTCCACCAAAGAGAGGCAGTTTGAGGGATACACGGCCATACATTTGCCAGCCTCCTCCACATGAACCTCTTTTTACACCAGTATGCCCCTGCTCTCATTGTCAGAACTCGGCCTGCTACCCTGTAACTAACATGCAGCCATTTCACCGTGGGGAGCTGCCATTGCATATTCCTCAGCCTTTTGGACAGAGTGTTCAAATCAACCATGATTTCCCACATCCTTTCCAAGTCCCTCAAACAAAGATGCTGTATGGCTATCCACCTTCACATGGAGAAGAACCACTGCATTTTAACCATTTCACAGAAGGTGGCTATGGACATACATATCCACATTTTCTAAATCCGTCTTACCTCCCTCCTCATTGCCCACCTAATGGCTATGGTCCCCACTCATTTCCTAATTCCATATCCCCATATAGCCCACCAAGAGGTCAGTCTCCTCCTTCTGGCTCTATATCTCCTGCCAATCTCTCTGCTCCCAGAAGAATGAGCGGTGACACAATCTCTGCAAGCAGTGTCAGTGAACTCACATCTGTGGAACAACAGCAACCGGAAGGTGAGTATTACAGCCAATGATACAGACAATTCAATGATATTGTGCTTTTGGACAAGTTATTAGTCACTTTGGCATTACCGACACCTTAGTGGTATGGTAATTGCACCTTTGGCTTAAACATGTCAAAGCAGGACTCCAATTGTAAATATATCCATAAACTCCTACCGTTGTTACTTTTGGGTGAAATGGGTGGCACTCTAGCCTTCAGCTGTCTATAGGAACTAGGAGATGCAGTCCAGTTACAGCTGGAGGGTGGCAGGTTGAACACCCCTGCCCAAGAATCAGGGCGCCAGAACAGCTTTAATCAGTTGTCTCTTATTCCGGGTAAAGTAAACCAATGCATATGTAAAATGCTTTACATACTATGCTCATCTTATCAATATCAGTGTATAACAGAGGGGCGTTACTACTACATAAGAGGAATGTTATGTGGTAAAGCCCATGATGTAATAATGTGTAGCCCCCCACCCTCAGAATCTAGCAGCTGCACAAGTAAGCCCTGATGTAACTGGAAACAATGGTTATATATGGATCATTTATTTCCACTGTCAGAGGGTCTGGCTTTCATTATGGGGACTGGTAAACAAGGAGTGGAGTAGTGCTGATTTAGTATGGCCAGTAATAATGAGAAACCATTTGCTCCATCTCCTTTCTCCTCATGATTCTGCATGTTAAGTATTACTAAATAGAAATCACTTGAGATCTATGGGAAAGGTCAAAATGCATTTTGAAAATGTCCCCTGAGGCTGGCAACTCAACGACACTACCCCGTGCATACCTTTTCTGCCAGTGCACTTGTGCTCTCTGTACTAGAAGAGCTGAAACAGAGTTACGAGGCTAAAGTGCTGCACACTGCAACCTGATGCACATTTTAATTTCACTTTACGGCATGAGTGGCACTGATGGGATATTCTGTCTTTATTCTGTCTTTATTTAGTTGCCTGGAAAATCCCAATGATAAAAGCTACTTCAAATAGCGTCAATATGCACCCCTTGCACTTCCTCATAGTTGCACTTGTTGCTGCTACTTTCCTCCTGTTGCGCCTATTGCCGCAGACCAATGTGGGAATGTTGGCGCTACTTCTGTCTCTGAACCAGAGGGTATCCCTACAGTTCCCACAATGGCCTGTGTCAGTTTGCGCATCACAGTTGTGCCTAAAGAAAGTGTTGCACGCGTCACTCTGAAGGCAATATGAGATCTGCCAGAAAATTCCAGAGCAATTGCATCCAGTTCCTGTCAAAGCGCAAGCGCGTCTTAAATCATTCGCAGCAAGTCCGTCAGGTGCGTCTTTCCATGGCAACCACAGTTACTCTCGAATCATTGGAAAATTTAGCATTATGGGTTAAAGGAAATGGTTAATGCGTCTGGAAGTGCACATTGCACTGTGCCTATGGGAAGTAGATGGCCCCTCATTTCTGGAATTTTCTGGAAAAAACACTGGCCTTTCTTGGCTGTTATCATTCTTTCCTAACAATGTATTGGCATCAAAAGTTATATTTATTGACAAGGCTGGTAAAGTGCCGACCAGGTGGCTACTCTATGGATCCAGGGCCAGGGCCAGCCGCCCAAAAGCCCTACCAGGAAAACTAAAGGTATTTTCAAATAGATATGATACTTTATCAGTATGGTGCAAATTTTTAACCACAGCCTAAGTAAGGGTCATTTGTATGTACTCTCAGCGCATTCCCTTCCCCAGGCTGCCTGGCCCTTTAAAGGAACAGTTTAGTATAAAAATGAAACTGGCTAAAATAGACAGACTGCACAAAATAAAAATATTTTCAATATAATTAGGCAAAAATGTAATCTATAGAGGCTTGAGTGGGCAGATGTATAACATAATAGCCAGAACTCTACTTACTCCTTTACAGCTCTCTAATCTGTTAGCAGTCAGTAGCCAATCAGTGACTTGATGGGGGGGCCATATGGGACATAACTGTTTGGTTATTTTGCATTTGAATCTGACCTGCGTGCTCACAAACTAACTGAACAGTTATGGCCCATGTGCCCCCCCCTAAAGTCACTGACTAACTAAGAGGTTAGGAGCTGAAAGCAGGAAGTAGAGTTCTGGCTATTATGTTAGACATCTGCTCACTCCCACCCTTTATAGATTACATTTTTGCCCAACTAACTATATTGCAAATATTTTTTTATTTTGTTAGCAAGCTAGACAGTGCCAGGTGACCCGAGAGTGGCTTCTGGGAAAGTCATACGTGTGGCACCAAATGAAAGTTCCAGCGCCCTGCTGCAAATCATTGGTACACATGGCTTCAGCCTCAGGTACTGCTACTGTCTAAAAATTCTCCTGAAATTATAGTTAGTTGCCCTTTACTTCTGGCCTGTGTTGGTGAGTGTTGGAGCCACAATCAGGATGCACATGGAATAGGCGTGACCTGAGACTGCTAATCGGCTCTGTGGTAAAGCAGTTTCCCAACTAACAGAGAATCCTGTCTCCCTGCCACCCCACAATACTGCTATTTATTTATTCTTTGTGCTCCGAGAGAAACCAAAACGCACAAAGACAACATTTTGTTCAAGTTTCTCGTAATCATTATAATTATTATTGTTAAAAGAAACTGAGTATTTGCCTGATGTTTCTCTCTGTGGGAACAATAAATCACCTTCATCCCTAATATCATGGAATGAAGCCTCTGAGTTCAGTTCTGTTACAGAGTGGCCTCTCCTGCACAAGTGCTCCTACCTGCACTGTGGCCTAATCCTTTCTCATTTATCTCTAATAGTGCGTCTATTCAGGGGATTCCTAATCATTTGTGCTCAGGACAAATGGCAAATCCACAATATGGACAAGAGTTATGAATAAGCTGTAAACGTCCTTATAAATGGCCCTTAAAGGAAAAGGAACTCTGTAAAAATGAGACTGTATATTTCTAATAGCAAAAATGTAATCCATAAAGGCTGGAATTAGCAGATGTCTAACATAATAGCCAGAACACTACTTCCTGCTTTCAGCTCTCTAACCTGTTAGTTAGTCAGTGGCACATGGGCCATAACTGTTCAATTAGTTTGTGAGCACGCAGGTCAGATTCAAATGCAAAATAACTGAACAGTTATGTCCCATATGGCCTCCCCTCAAGTCACTGATTGGTTACTGGCTGCTAACAGCCTAGAGAGCTGTAAAGAAGTTGTGTTCTGGCTATTATTTTAGACATCTGCTCACTCCAGCCTTTATAGAATACATTTTTGTCTAACTAACTATATTAGAAATATTTTTTATTTTGCGCACTCTATTTTACCCACTTTCATTTTTACATTGTAAACTGTTCCTAAGGATGTAATCGGTTATAATGGGTGCTTAATAGTATCACCTGGGTAACATAACTCATTAAAGCTCATGAATTATAAAAAAAAATGAATGTGGGCCTTACTCTAAAATATAAGGATATAAGAGGTCAGCACTGTTACACTTATACTTTGCAGCAGGGAATACATAAATTCCGATATATAATGTACGAGTTACTGATCTTGTGAAAGGAGAATAATGGCAAACATATGAGGAGCGTGGCTATAAAGGAATGGGACACAGATGTGCTGAAAATTGGGAGGGGCAAAGGCAACGGAATGAAGGAATACAAATGGGACAGAAGGTGGAGGTGTCACATTGGCTGCTGAAAGAGGGGCTGTTAGTAAGGCTAAAGGTGAAACAACCCTTTGCTCTCTGCTGGATCTAATCAGTTCCACTATCTGGAACAGCAGGACGGCCCTTGGCCTGATGTGAAGGACCAATTCAAGCAGTAATCATCACTCCAGCTCCCAAGAAGAATTTGGCCAGTTGAACAAGAGCCTGAATGCATCATTGGTTTTTAAGCTACAATTGCTTTACAAGGGACATTACTAGCACTTTCCGGCTTTTCTTGTGGACACAAAGAGAGTTGGAAGAAGTACATTTTGGGCATTTTTGCCCTGTGCCTCAAAGATAATTATGGCAAGGATTAAATATCAAACTCACCCTATATGTTCCCATTCATGTGAATAGTGGCAAGGGTCACCCAACAACCACTGCTAGTTGCCCGAAATGCTTGCTTAGGAAGAGAAGGTGATAAAAACAATGCCATTGTATCATTAACATTTATTTATATAGACCCAGCAAGTTACACAGCTCTTTACATTGAAGTGGCAACCAAACCAACTAGTGGCTACCTACCCTTCATGTATGAGTCATTGGCTGGCACAGGACTGCCTGGGGCTCATTCCCTTATAGTCCATTAGATCAGCCCGCTAATGCTGAAAGCTTGGGCCCATGTGTGGCTGCCTGACTGCTGAGACTGATCTTCCTTCTGATTATTCATCATGAATTTAGAAGTGTAAACCCAGGTTAAAGGGAAATGATACACTGATGTTATTTCTTTAAATGTATTAGTTAAATATGTGATATGAGACTTTTTTCTTGAGATTAAGGGGCACACTTATCAAAATCCGAATTTCGGATGTTTTTAAGTATGATTGGCAAAAATTTGTATTAATAACGATAATTTCTCATGTGCGTTAATTGCATGCAAATTCGTATCGTGGTGGTACAAAAATATCGTGGTACGATCTGAAAGTTACAAAATTTTCTTATCCAAACGATCGTAAACGGCACAGAAAACTTTCTGGCATTGAACTTTCAGTGCATGATTTTGGAAGTCTCCCGTAGGACTCAATGGCACTCTGCAGCTCCAACCCGGCCCAAGGAAAGTCTCCCATAGGGCTCAATGGTACTCTGCAGCTCCAACCCGGCCCAAGGAAAGTCTCCCATAGGGCTCAATGGCACTCTGCAGCTCCAACCCGGCCCAAGGAAAGTCTCCCATAGGGCTCAATGGCACTCTGCAGCTCCAACCTGGCCCAAGGAAAGTCTCCCATAGGGCTCAATGGCACTCTGCAGCTCCAACCTGGCCCAAGGGAAGTCTCCCATAGGGCTCAATGGCACTCTGCAGCTCCAACCTGGCCCAAGGAAAGTCTCCCATAGGGCTCAATGGCACTCTGCAGCTCCAACCTGGCCCAAGGGAAGTCTCCCATAGGGCTCAATGGCACTCTGCAGCTCCAACCTGGCCCAAGGAAAGTCTCCCATAGGGCTCAATGGCACTCTGCAGCTCCAACCTGGCCCAAGGAAAGTCTCCCATAGGGCTCAATGGCAATCTTCAGCTCCAACCTGGCCCAAGGCAAGTCTCCCATAGGGCTCAATGGCACTCTGCAGCTCCAACCCGTCCCAAGGAAAGTCTCCCATAGGGCTCAATGGCACTCTGCAGCTCCAACCTGGCCCAAGGAAAGTCTCCCATAGGGCTCAATGGCACTCTGCAGCTCCAACCTGGCCCAAGGAAAGTCTCCCATAGGACTCAATGGCACTCTGCAGCTCCAACCTGGCCCAAGGAAAGTCTCCCATAGGGCTCAATGGCACTCTGCAGCTCCAACCTGGCCCAAGGAAAGTCTCCCATAGGGCTCAATGGCACTCTGCAGCTCCAACCTGGCCCAAGGAAAGCCTCCCATAGGGCTCAATGGCACTCTGCAGCTCCAACCCGGCCCAAGGAAAGTCTCCCATAGGGCTCAATGGCACTCTGCAGCTCCAACCCGGCCCAAGGAAAGTCTCCCATAGGGCTCAATGGCACTCTGCAGCTCCAACCCGGCCCAAGGAAAGTCTCCCATAGGGCTCAATGGCACTCTGCAGCTCCAACCCGGCCCAAGGAAAGTCTCCCATAGGGCTCAATGGCACTCTGCAGCTTCAACCCGGCCCAAGGAAAGTCTCCCATAGGGCTCAATGGCACTCTGCAGCTCCAACCCGGCCCAAGGAAAGCCTCCCATAGGGCTCAATGGCACTCTGCAGCTCCAACCCGGCCCAAGGAAAGTCTCCCATAGGGCTCAATGGCACTCTGCAGCTCCAAACTGGCCCAAGGAAAGTCACGATACCGAAGCTTGAATGAATTTTAAAACTTTCGTAGCCATTGTGACAAATACGATTTTGTTGCACAAATTGACGCAAAGCACGAAACAGTCACATAAATTAATTAAAATATTATGGAAAATACACAAAACTCTATAAATTAGAAAAAATAGGATTTTTTTCCCATTCGGACCCAATCGTACTTTGATAAATGTGCCCCAAGAATATAAAATTCACATTTTCTGACTTTTCTAAGTCACTTTAACTGTGAACCTTGAAATCTGGAGACATTCAACCCTGATCTGATACGAGTGCCCCTTTAATTAGTACTGAGTTGCAGGAGATCTTTGTGCCAAGGGCAGGGAAACAAAGAATGTCTTATACTGGTTCCAGTTCTTTGTGAGGCAGGGCCCTTTCCATTACGTAACCAGATCCAATGGCAGGGGACACAGCAGCCATGCAGCTTTCAGCCTTACACTTAAGTCAAATATTGTTATATAGATAATGTAGGGAAATAGTGTGTGAATGAAACATCTCCTAGGAATGGCAGGGCCCTCCTTTTATATTAGCAAGTGATGTTTTGTCAGCTAAGAACCAAATACTGTTTATATTAAGCAGCCCGAAGTTTGACCCTGCAGAATGTATGGTTGCCACCTTTACCTACCTAGCTGGTAAAACACCTGCCAAGGCCGTGCTGGTATTACAGATTTACTGGCAATATCGTTTTGGGAAAATTTGTAATACCCTTAAGTTCAGACCCTGGCCCATCCACTTAATCCCTTGATCCCCCCAGATCCATTGGAAAAGTACCTTTTCTCTTTTGTAGGAGCCGTCTGTGATATTGTATCTCTACCCCTTTAAGTCATTGCTCCTCATTGTCCTGCCCCTTCTGCATCACAGACTGCCCCCTTTTGTCACCGCCCCCCTGCCTGCTGGTAATTATTATTTTTTTAAAAAGGTGGCAACCATAGCTGACTGATTGGGTCATGGCTGAATAAATGAATACTGTACAAGAGGCTAAAAAAAAGCACCAACATATACCACAGTGATGTGCAGTATAAGAGTGTGTACACTGAACATACAAATTACATGGAAATATTGGCTGATACAGAAGGTATCGGGGGCCCTGCTTAAAAATCTGAAGGAAAAGGTGATATGAGACAGGGTAAAAGTTTGCCCAGATCTATTTAACAATAGCAACCAATCATATGTTTCCTATCATTTGTTAATGCAGCAGACAAATGCAATCCAAGGATTGGATTACAAGACCTGGAGCAAAGTTTGCATGTATTATTTAATTCCCCCCCCCCCCCATAGTGCAGTGAGTTTAATCATTCAGGGGGTTTAATATGATGCTAGAAATGCCACATTTGGAATAGAGAAGGCCAGTTATTGTAGAATAATTGCAGTTGATAGTGTCTATGTAAGGGAGAAAGTGTTGAATGGAGCCCATGCCACGATTTAGCCACTCTGCTCCCCCTCCCTTCCTCAATATAAACTCATTTTCCATATAAATTCTCTATATGCCAATCTCTGGACCAATTTATTTCTTCATCTGTGTGTTTTATGAGTCATTCTCAGGCTTCCATCATTATATGCAAGTCCCCCGGGGACAAATTATTGAAAGCTTTAGTGAAATCTGTGTAGCCCGCTGCACCTCCCGAACAACTTCCTTCAGTTACGTAGCCAGGAAAACATTAAGGTTTGTTTGGGATCATCTCCACAGCAATGACTTGGTGTCGTTCCGGAACCATGCAGCTCACACGTCCTATACATTCCACAAGCTTTAGCCAAAATCACAACCAGGGCCAAAGTTACAGAAAAAGGCGCTTAGGACTCGCAGGAAAGAAGGGACCCTAGTCTGATGGGAAAAACTTGTTCAGTGGAAGATATATATATAATTCAGGGATGTCCAACCAATATATGTGTGTGTGTATAGCTAGGTCTGTATAAGTATGTGTATGTATGTGCACTGGGGTTTGTTTGGAGGGGTTAAAATTGAATGACTTTGGTCTTTTTTCAACTTAAATTAACTACGTAACCTGTGACCCCCTATCTGGGACCCAAGGGAGTCAGACCTAAGTCAGAACCTCTGATTTAACTAGGGTTGCAATGGGATATATATTGCAAGTGCCCCCACTGTAGATATATTTCCAGTGATTCAGCACCTCAGCATGTTACATTACACAAATGGGTGCAATAATGTAATTTTCCCATTTTGTTAATTCTCAGGAAGTTTCATTGCATGGGAATGCACAGGTTTAAGTTAAACACTGGCGTGGAAGTTTACATATATATGAATAAACTGTATATTCTTCGCACGATGACCAACATGTCTTCCGGTGACAAATCTCTATGCGGTCTCAGATGTTTCCCCAGCATCGTCTTATAATAATCAGAACTTTCCAAGTCCGGTATATGGTCCAGGCTGAGGCACTAATCCTCCCACTTCCAACTGTTAAGGAATATTACTCCAATGTTTCTATAGAGGAGTCTGAAACAACCCTATCTTTTCTATAAGCATTACTAAAAAGGCATCATGGAGGATTTCATGGGGCTGGGTATGTAAAGTCGAAGTACTGCAAGTTTGCCTATGCCTCATGTGTGACAGCCCCATTTATATATTATATGATATTTGGTGAATTTGCATGACAAGCAGTTCATTGCACAATTTAGCCATCTACAATAGCTGAATCATTTTTGGGCAGATATCTGTCGTGGGGGCCCATTGGTGGTAAATGGAACCATTCCGCACTGTTCTGCACTATTTAGTGGAATAAAAAAATGCATTTAAAAAAAAATGTATACATTTTTTTTAAAAAAAGCAATCTTACAACAAAACTGCTGCGCATTCGGTCTATGGTACATACAAACAGTACAATGTGATTTTAAAAAGATTTTTCTTTCTTTTGGTGTCATCACATCTCTCAGAGGTTTGTACGTAGGATCTGTGCTCAGCGCTAAACACATAACATTTCCATGCTACAGCCCACAATTCCTGGGGTTAAAATCCTTTTTCCCCCTCCTTTTGGGTGAAAAAAATACTGGTTCAGAATCACCTGTGGAAGTTTAAAGCAGATCTTCTTTTCTACAGCTTCACTTTGGTGCAGTCAGTTAAGGTTTGTGCACTGTGAGTTTGCGGCTGTTAGTATGGTGAGAATATATTTGCTCATTTCAAACAATATTTTAAGATTTGACATGGTTATTTACAAAATGTTCTGGGTCTTAGTGTTGAGTGAGATGTCGGCTTTGGCTCATTTGTCTACACTGGGCCACAGAACGTACTTGTGCCCATTTTGCTCTGATTACACAAGAACGAATCAATGCTGTTTCAGTTGTTGCCGGTGGGTTTTCCTAGAGATGAATGTAGAGGCAATAGTTACTATCATTTCCTTGCTTTCATAGCTGACTAATTCAAGTACATGCATGTTACCTTTTCCCCTACAGAGCCCAGTGAACGTGCCATGAAGTTAAATGCTCCAACATTGCAGCTGCATAAGCACCTCGAGACAGGACCGGCTGTCAGCTCCTCTGCTATTGTACATGCCAACTCTACTACCCAAGGGAGCCCTCCGCACCCAAATGCACCCATGGTCGCTCACATACCAAGAAGCCCCGCTAATCCTTCAGATATTAACATGCACATCCATAGATCAGTGCAAGCAGATAATTTTGTGTATCCACAAAATCCTGTGCATGCAAGTACTCCCATAAATACTTACTGCCATTCTGTGCAGACAAATAACCTTGTAAATGTGCAGAATCCCACCCTTCAGGGCCATAGTGTTATACAAACAAGTCCTACATCCCCTACACTCAGTCCAACTCTTCCAGGCCATAATCAGGGGCAAACAGACTCTACAGCCCTCAGATCAGCTCCATCTGTACACATACAGAATCTAGCTCCTCAAAGCCACAGTCAGGGGCAAACGTGTTCTACTTCCCCCACACAAAGCCTGTCTGTACATGTACAGAATCCAGTGCTTCGAAATCATAGTCAGGGGCAAATCTGTCCTACATCTCCCTCGCACAACCCAGCCATGAACACACAGAACGCAGCTTTTCAAAGTCAGCCTTTGGGTCAAACAAGCCCTGCATCCCCAACACACAGTCCATCTTCCCAAACAGGCCATACTGCACAGTTGTCCAGTCCGTCTGTGCAGTTAAATGGAAGTAGCCAACATATGAGTTTGGCTGTACAAGGGCATGGCCAGCTGCACTCACTGGATGAACGTGGACAAGCACAAGACAATGTGCCCACACACAGCCTGACATTTCCAACAAACAATCCAGTCAACACAAAGAGTTCACCTGACCAATCAGACATCTCCAACCATACACAAAACACAAGTAAAGAGGTACATAACACTGCACTGCCCTCTGAACCACAGACGGGCAACTGTGTAGCCAGGCAGATCACCAATTCATATCCACATTCTCCTAATCACACCCACATTTCAGAGGATCAGACACCTGTGACCACAGCATTTGCACTTACAGAAACAGATCGGCCTCAACAAAAAATGGTCCAATCTCACAGTTCTGTAAGTGTAAACAATTCATCAGTAAAGCCATATAGTACGGTCCATACCCAGAGTCAGCTGGTGCAGACAGACAATTCTATAGAGAGTCAAATCCCTCCAGTACAATTGCACCATCCTGTGCCTAAAGCAAGTCAAGCCCAATTACACAGCACTGTGCACACGCAGCTGTACAGAACCGTTGGTGGTCAGAGTCCATCGGTGCCGACCCAGAAACCTGTGCCTACGCATCCAAACAGCACTGTAGTTACTGAGAGGTGAGAATATATGTGGTACAGTTCTCTCTAGAAAGAAGAATGCTTAATGACCATTATGTAAGTCCATTATAAATGTCAGTAGTGCAATAGACAGGCAATAGCCAACCATATTGAGAAGTTAATTTAATGAAATAGGTTTTTTATTGTAAGTGTGGAATTAAATTATATAAAATTACATTTATTGGCTGAACTGTATTTTTGCCTTCATTTTCTGTTTACTGTGAATAAGCCTTATGTCTATAATATATATTACAGAGCTGATTTGCCAATATCACTAGGGTTTCTTGGAACACCCTCCTACCTTTCACATTTTGCAGTTGCCACCTCTCAGCTATGAATGATCTGCATTACTTCATGCAGCTAAATTAGTTTCTATATGTTATTCTTTTGGGCCAGTGCCGGCCATCTCTGGTCAGTGTTGGACTGCTGGTGGCTCCAAAGGAAAACATAAATAGGGCCACTCACTTTGACTTTTCTCTACTTGCCTTTTCAGTTGCAGCTAAAGTTGCACTAAATAAAGCATGTAAAGGCAGTACAGATGAGATAAAGCTGACTAAAACCAGTCTATAAATATGGTAGTGAAGATGCTAGAAGATAATACACATTTGTACACAGCAGGGCTGCCTATTTTGATTTAAGAGAAAAAATATTTTTGCAGCTTTCTCATCTTCCTTGTTATTAAGGAAAACTATACCTGGCAACAGTGTAGGTCTCTATAAAAATATATTGCATACAGCTCATGCTAGGCCCCATCAGCCAACTAATAGACAGTGTATAAGTTCTGCCTTTTGCTCCCACACTACTTCCTGTTACAGTCAGAGCGGCATTATTCCCTGTCAGCTGATCTCTGAGGGAGCACACAGCCCATCACTAAATGGCGGCTCAAGGGAAAGGATGTAAAAGGGCAATATTTACTGTTATATATATTGCAGTTTGGTAAAGTTCTTTAATAGGCTCCTTAATATGATATTAACTATCTGTTGGTTAAGTGTTCATTGTGGGGGTATAGTTTTCCTTTAGGGCAAGGGCACACTGGCATATTATCAGCCTGTGGATAAGTCTAGGCTGACAATACATCTGTGCGCTTAAAAAATTATTTTAGATTTGGCAGTTGTTGGCAGATATCACATACCTGCAACCAGGTGGATTCAATGCTACTGGGTGCAGGCACAATAATAAGATTTTTGTAAGCGTACGGGAGCCTGCGCTTATCCGCAAGCTGACAATATGCCAGTGTGCCCTTGCCCTTAAGCACAATCTCATACTTTTTATTGCTCTGCTTTCCCCTGCTTTATGTTTCTTTAAGCTTCAAGTTTCCTCAATGTAGTATCCCATAATGCTGTTTGTCTATGCCAGTGTTTTTCAACCTTTTTTGGGCAAAGGCACACTTGTTTCATGAAAAAAATCACGAGGCACACCACCATTAAAAAATTTAACTCTGTGCCTATATTGACTATATATAAAGTAATTCTCTTGAATAGGAATCAAATAAACACAAAGAAAGTATTTTCCGGGACATTTTCTCCACAAACCCACCCCCCCCACTGATTTTTTATTTTTTTTTTATACACACAAAAATTTTATATATATATTATTATTAATTGTTTTCTTACATGTCAGGCTGCGGCATCCAGGGGTGTCCCAGGATTGTCCTCCGGTGGGGAGTAGGGCGGCTGTGCATGGGCCTGGCCCCTGGTGGATCTGGTCTGTCGGGGCAGGGCCTGGGCAGTTGCTCCCCCCGGTCGGGTTGTGCCAGGGCAGGATAGTGCTGCCTCTCCTCTCTGGTTGCTCCGCCCTCCTGGATCCGATGCCGGATGACGTCACAGGCAGTGACGATTTCCGGGCATCATGGAGCCAGGAAGTGGAAGGTGTCCCAGAGGGGACCGGGGGAGTCTTGTCTTCACCTACGGCACACCAGGCAACATCTCAACACTAGTGTGCCGCGGAACAGCGGTTGAAAAACGCTGGTCTATGCAAATAACAATGAATGAAGGAAGAGTAGATGCACAGTAGTAAATACTGAATGAATATGTTGCTTTAAGTGGCCTTTACAAATATTTGGAATTTTCTGACAAGAGAATATGTTATTTCTTACTTACAGGCCTGGGTTACCAGCAACTCATGTGAATGCTCCCCCCTGTGCAAATGAAGCAAATACATTATTGCCAACTTCTTCCTCCCAGTCACATGTAACTAAGTTTGTCCTGCCAGTAACATCAGAGGCTAAAAGGAGTCACACCACATTTGGGCCTGCTATCTCATCTCCCAGTGGTACAACTGCTTTTGGGTCAGGTTACTGTTCTCAGAGTTTTTCTGTGCCGAAGCACACCGTTCTACTCCAGAAGAGAAGTGTCACTATATCATTGCCAGTCAGCCCTGTAAATCCCCAAGGAAAAGAAGCACCGACCAGCCCACCAAAATCCCCAATGGGAAGTCAAAGTGATCTCCTGCCTCCTTCTCCTACTCCTTCATTCCCTATTAGAACTGCCTATTATTCCAGCAGTCCATGCCCACCTAGTATTCAGCCACCACGACTGCCAGAAAAAAATCACTCTCCAGCTGACGGGGCAAAAGTGGATCCCAATGGACTGTCTGAGTGCAACAAAGGCCATTCATCACCAGTGGGTTGGTATTTTGTACATTGATAAGTGACATATTCTTGTTGAACAAGATAGAAGCACATGGGTAATTAGATTACATTGAGACAGATGTAATATCCTGTGATGTTTAAACACCAAGGACTAGATTGGTAAAGGGGGAACCAAAACCACTCATGTTTCTAAAAAAACAAATCTGATCTAAAGGGGTGAAAACTTTACTGGCAATTAAAGGCCTTCAGGTTGTATTTGGCAATTTTAATGCCATGCCAGTATGTACCTCGTGCAGTACACATAGCCCTACAACTGCCGGATCTGCTCCTTTAACAGTTGCCAACAAAGCACAGCTGGGACTGACTTGGCCAACCACCACATCAATCTGTCCAACTGATAGAGAATCTAGGTGATTCTTGGTCAGCTTTAGTTGGCCGTATATTACCTCCTTAAGAAATGTGTCCGTCGGAGGAGTAGTAAAACTCAAGACCCACCTAGAGCAGTTTATCTGTATGAAGCTTCCCGCAGTGAAGACCAGTTAGGATGAAAATTGGAAATATGATTGAAAATTCTTATTTACTGTCTCAAATAATCATGGAACCTTAGGTGGGTGACCTTGTTGTGAATCAGAACAAACACACAATTTCAAAGGGGAACCAAAATCCAAAAAAAACCCAGTTTATATGAAATTCTATAGAATTCTGAGATCCACCTGCCATGGGGAACCAGAGTTCAGCCAATTATTATTCATATTTGGGGCCTTAGAGACATAACCTTACAAAAAGAAAGGAGTCAGCTTCTAGACATAAACATTTAAGCAAATCAGCATCTGCCAAGAGCAAATCTGCCTTGTGTCGAGGGATGCTGGAGGAATATTCAAAACACTTACAATACGCTTTTTTCTGCATTTGTAAATGATACACGCAACTGCAATAATACTAAAGGAATGATCCTGCGTGGCTCATTGGGATCAGGCCAAGTGGCTGGGTTTTTTTAGGGATATTTCGGTTCTGCCGCTATCTACAGGTAGACTGCTTATGTGTCAGTGTGGATAATTCATTGCCCGGTGCAGAAGACACATAACCAGGATTTGTACTGTTTATGACTGGCTATTCATGAATGAAACCATTTCTTTGTTTTGTTATTCAGATACCCAGCAAGATGTTCCAGTTACAGGAAATTTTGTGCAAGACTCTTCCAAGTTTTGGTATAAACCGACCATTTCCCGGGAGCAAGGTACTGATAAAGTGTAAGCAGATGTAGAGTGCACAGAGGTCAGGGGATAGTGGGGGTCTCTTTAGGGATGAAGGGAAGGGTCAGGGCTGGCAGATAAGAGCACTAAGTGAGTCCAGCTTTGAATCAATTTGTTTGTCAGTCAGGGACATTCCAGGGTCAGATGGCATTTGTTTATTCCACAGAAGTAATGGGGGTTTCCATATGTGGTTTAAGACTTTACCATTGGACATAGTTGCACACATTGGTTTAGGCGTGTGCAGGGACAGATATCTAAGAGCTCGCTAGTTTCTCAATCACTCGCCAGCCCTGTTTTCTTCCTTTTTCTGCCTGTGCCATAGTGGAACTAAACCTACATCAGCGTAACACAGTACAATAGTCTCTTTAGTTAGTGCTTAATGGGGATTTTTACTTACATAGTGCGCAAGCTCAACCACATACCAAAACAGGCAACTTCTGTCATCAGAAATCCACTTGCAACATAATCACTAGTATTAAATAAAGGATTTGAGGACCATGTCAGTGACAGGGCACCCTAGAGCAGTACCACCTTGATGGCTACCCTGTTCCTTGGAATGTGCCTATGAATTTGTAGCAGACCTGTTCCCTAATAAATATGCTCTTATAGAATAATAATCTTAATTTAACACTACCCAACAAGTTTTACAGATCAAAATAAATGGCTTTCCCTATTAAACCTGTGCTGTTTATCTCCATCCCAATGTGTTTAACTGCATGTAAGCTCATTAATAAGGCCAATCACTGGTATCATCAGTGCATAAAGGAGAGCCAAAGCTTAGCAGGCAAGAATTGCTACACATTGGGGGTCATTTATAAAATGTGTGCAGCGCAGCAGTGAATATATTTGCCCTGTCAGTGTTTATATTTATAAAGCTGGACAAGACTGGTGCATTTAATGAACAAACATAATTGCAAAACTTTTATTCACACTGCGAATGTCCCTAAAGCTTTTTAAATATGGCATATTGGCAAATTGTGAATATTGCTGCATACACTCTGTGTCTGATGTACGTCACAACGAGAAAATTGGCACTATAATTGTGCATAATGAACGCGCACACAGGGCATGCTAATGCAAATCGCAATCTCATCTGTGAAAAATATATGCGCTGTGCAAACTTTATAAATGAGCCCCATTATGTTCTGAGCTACTGTGCCAGCCTGAGGGGACCAGAGCATTTTGGCCCCATTAGATTCACATTTCTTCTCTGCTGGTTTTGCACTGCTGAACCTCGGCTCCAACTCACAAATCTATTGAGCAGCACTAATACCAGGGTGTCAGTGAAAAATATAAATATAGATCAAAAAAGCATCGCAATCAGGATTTGCACAACAAATATAAAGAAATTTATTAGATTAGTCCATTATTTCCTCAGGGACAAACAGCTTTGTCTGTCTGTAGTTTTTCCCCTTGGAAGGTGACATTTAGGGGCAGATTTACTAAAACTAGAATTTTTCTGGCCTTGAAACTCGTATAAACTCGACTTATACTCGAATATTATTCAAACTTATATTGGAATAAACACAGTCATTCTTGTATTAATTAAATGTCACAATAATGTTGGTAGGGTCGAACAAAAATATTGAGTTTATTGTCCAAAAATCACAATTTTTTCAAGCCAATCAACTTCCCCTTGAAAATGCGTGAAATAGAAAACAATGATGGGATTAACTTCCCCTTGAAATTGGGTGAAATAGAAATCAATGATGGGATTAACTTCGCCTTAAAAATTCGTCTACGACAGGCTGTCACTAAACCTCCGAGAGCTTAAACGACGTACTTTTTGTCATTCAAAAAAGTCACATAAAGTTTTATAAATCTTGAATGTTCGTGGGTTTAAAAAAAAAAAAAAAAAATCTTTTGGCATCATATACTGTAACTTTTCTCAGAAAATCTTAGTAAATGGGGCCCTAAGTAACTGAATTGTTGAAATAATCCCACCCCTAATCTTAGCTTCTCACCAGCAGCCCAGAGCATACTGAGCATGTGCAATGCCACTGACACTCAAAAATGCCCATGGATTTTGTTTCTCTTTTAAAGGAGAAGGACAGGTGCAATGACTGAGGGGGGCAACTATTCATCATTACTTTACACTTTCTTTACACCAGAGCAGCCTTATGGGGTTGCCATACTTTACATTAATGTACAATTGATATGAGCTTGCTACAGGGAAATATATGTATTTGTATATATAATATGAAATATATGTAATATATATATGTATTTTCAAAACATGTTTATGCAAACTTAGGACATAGATCAAAGTGTTTAGCAAACATATACACTAACAATTGGTTAATCACCCTGCTTCAGTTGCATAAAACATTTGCTACTGCTGTGTGTTATAAAGCTACTTATTCTCCTTATATTTCCTCTTTCAGCTATTGCCATATTAAGAGGTGCAGAGCCAGGCTCCTTCCTTATTCGGGACAGTAACTCATTCCGTGGGGCATATGGTTTGGCACTGAAGGTCGCCAGCCCTCCTCCAAATGTAGCAGCGCAGCCCTATAAAGGTAACATGCTAGTTAGAGCTGATGTTAGATTAGCCACGGGCAACCTGGAGCTTCAGCAACGTCTGCAGGGCTGCAGGTTGCCCAACACAACAATGAACTATCTATGGAGTGTTGTTCGATTTAGTTATATTCTAATTCCATTTTTGTGCCACAGGAGATTCTACGGAGCAGCTGGTTCGCCATTTCCTCATTGAGACTGGACCAAAAGGAGTGAAGATAAAAGGATCACCAATTGAACCCCATTTTGGTAAAATGACTGCTTCTATTATGATTATTTTATGAATCAGCGCATAATGCCTTGATAGTCCAGCTTTTTAATCTTTAAATGACCATACACTGTCTGGCCAATCCAGGCCAAGTCTGTACCTTAATGGCTGCTTGAGTATGTGGCCAATATAATGTCCTGTATGACTATCAGACAGGTTTGAAAATCTGAAGGTCAATCAGCACAATGTTTCCTTCCATCCATGTGGCCAAAGCAGGAAAAGTTGTACTTGTCTGGCAACCTTGCAGATCTTCCTGTTTATGGTCAGCTTTAGGACGTGTGCTGATATGGGACGGCCTAGTTGGTCCATTTAAACAGGTCCATTTCACCATGATCATCTGCTGTCAGATAGGTAAAATAAATCCTGTTAGGGCATGGAACGTGTAAGCGATGATGCAGTCTTCTCCTGACGGCCTGCATTGGCCTCTGCTATTATCTGATTGTAACGATCAGATATGCCTTATATAGACCAGGACAAAGGTGACCAAATAGGGCAAAGATCTTGCCAAATGTGTGTATATTCAGGCGTATGACCACCTTTAGTCACCAAACTAGACTTTGTTAGAATCACTGCTAATTTGTGTTTCATTTATTTAGGCAGCCTCTCCGCCCTGGTGTCTCAGCACTCAGTCACCCCACTCTCTTTGCCATGCAGACTTCAGATCCCTTCCCGTGGTGAGTAGGATGCAAAGTCTTGGGGCACATTTTAAGATATGCAATTTATGTACAGTATTTTCTGCCCTCCCCTTGCACTATTATGGAATCTTGACACTCCCTACTATTGCCCACTATTGAGTTGTGAAATTTGGGGGTTTTTTTCAAGTCCCTTTCTCTACTGGCTTCTGCTGGTGCAAAGTTACGCCATTGATTAGAAGGAAATCCTGTATATTTTAGGAATAGCAAAGAATTAATCTTTGGCTGAATCTTCTCTTTCCCAGATCTGATAGAGCAGAGCTCAGAGGTCATGGTGCCTACAAACATGAGCACAGCAGCAGATTTATTGAGACAAGGAGCAGGTAAGTGGCTTACAAGCAAGATGAAATTAGGGGTAGATTCTGAATCAGAATGGATCCAACTTCATTCTTTGTGTGGCTTTCCTTTTAGCATGCAGTGTGCTCTACCTTGGCTCTGTGGACACAGAATCTCTAACTGGACCCCAGGCCATTTCCAGAGCATCAAATGCCATCCTGACACCCCCACGGTCCAGTGCAACTACGGTCCATTTCAAAGTGTCTGACCAGGGTATCACTCTTACTGACAGCCAGAGAAAGTGAGTCGGGCTTATGTTACAGTGCTTGTAGCGCTCAGTGGTATGATGTCATGTAACTATGATAATTTCATGTGTTCCAGACTGTTCTTCAGGCGTCATTATCCTGTTTCTAGCGTAACATTCTGCAATAGCGACCCACAGGATCGCAGGTACCCATTCAGTTAGAATCCTATAACTGTACTAACAAAGCACCTAGAAAATATCTAACTGCTCATTAGTTAAAAGAACCATAGAAAATTCTGACTACAAAGAACTTATTTCCTAATATTTTTGCAGGTGGACCAATCCAGACAGGACAACGTCGAAGTATGTATAGTTTTATTTTTACTCTGGCTTTGCAATTGCTTCCCATCGTAATGTAGTCAATGCAGGGCCTTCTTTATAATGAGAGGAATATGCAGGCACCTTCAGTTAGGGCATCTAGACAACATGTTTTATTGGAGGCCAGAGGAAGCATGGATAAAAACTGGTCTCCAGAAACATTGCTGTACTTATTGACATTGGGTGCAAAGTGAACCCTGGAGCTACTGCCTGGTCAATAGGTGGCACTAGCTTTATGGTTCCCCTGCATCAATAGTCTGTTTGGAATGGAAGGCAGGAAGGAATGAGCAGCATCGAGCTTGCTTATGTTTTCTTGCTCTCTAAAATAAATCAGCATTCGACATAACAAAAAATACATTTTCTGCCATTTAAAGTCCATTTATCATTATTAAGACACAGCTCCATCATCATCTATTGAGGAATATTTCCTCATGCCCTTGGAATTGGTTGGTTTATCTGTTTGGCACCTTCCAGCTTCTAAACAGTTATGTAAATGGTAAAAGGCTTGTTTGGTGTTACTGAGCAGTAGCTGGAATAGAGTAGCCCCCAGACTGTGCATACTCCTGCTGTATAAAGCAGAAACAGAGTAATGGATCTATATTGGTTGCACAGGAGTAAGAGGGGGCCCCTTTCCAACTAGATGGCTCAAGTGTGAGAGCACCAAGGGGCACAAGAAAAACAGCACAGAGTGCAGAGAGCAGCACTGGCAGATATGTGTCCTTTTGGCCTTTTTCTCATTAATAATCCCTAAGATGAATAACTCAGAAAGCAAAAGTGCCTTGTTTATAGCCCTCAGTCTCACTGATTGGCTGTTGCACAAGCTGCCCCATCTGTTTCTTCTTTCCCTGACTAAAGCCTTCTTTGTTTTTTTCCCCATTGCAGGGTGTTTGGTTTTGTGGCTCGAAAGGCGGGCACTGCAGCTGAAAACGTGTGCCACCTTTTTGCAGAACTGGACCCTGAGCAGCCAGCATCAGCCATTGTTAATTTTATCACCAAAGTCATGCTGGGAGCACACAAAAGATAAACAATAACTTCTTGAATGGGAAGGAACTCTGGGGAAGGAGCCTGAAGGTCAGAGAAAGTCATGTGGTGGCACCTAGATGTGAGAGCGATTTGTGGATAGTGTTACTCCCGTAACCCAGTTCTGCTGGATCTTCCTAACAAGGACACGGAATGTTGGGGGAATTCATACTCCCCGCTCTATAAAGAAAAGCAGAGCATTGTGATGTTGTATTGAACATTACTGTAGAAAATGTAAGTGCAGTTGGCAGCACCCTAGGTGCCTGCAAAGCGCAACAGAACGGCACGCGCCAAACATTTCTCCTGGTTGTAAGAATATCTATCACTTCTTTGCGTGGCTCAGGGCCCTTATTGCCAAGAACAATATTACTATGCAGTGGGAGACTGACAGCTCTAAATTACCAGTTTGTGCCTTCAGGGGACATGTGAGATTGTCAGGCTTTGCCCTTATCATCTAGAGAGCTACACTAACAAGCAGCCATTTTTACACACCCTTCTGTACTCATATGAGGTTGAAAAATATCGTAAATTACTTCACACACTTCCCTGACTCGTTTACTCCAGAGTTGGGGGGACAGTACACAATCACTGCTAAACCAAATCTGTTTTGTTCATTGTCTGGCAATATGAAGGCAGCTACAAATACACTTAGTGCTGTTCCCACTTTCTCATCTTCCTCGCCATGAGCAGCAGATATTTCATAGCCTTATAAACCAGCAACAATGTAAATAATGCAGAGCTGGAATCTTGCCAGTGAATTCTATGAGGATGACGAGGGGCCACTGTTTGTGCATCAGTATTTCATGCCATTTAACTGCTAGTGCTTTCTTCATTTGGAATCCTCTCGGCTCACTTGTTAAATTCCAATTAGGTTGACTTGACAGACACGTGAATAGCAATGCTTGTTCATTTGCCAGAGGTGCACTTGGTCTTTATTATGGAGTTACTGAACATTGGAAACATAAATGCAATAATAAAATGAAAGTTGGTTCCCCTGGGCTGCCTTGGAAGCTGATAGTGCCATGTGGCCAGCACCTGTTGTTAGACCGTCTGGCTTTGTATTTGGCGGGATATTGTTAGCATATGTTCTATGTATCCCTCTTTAAATTTCTCTTAACAACAGAAGTCCTTGTTTGGATCTCACTGTGTCCAAAATGGCATGACCCAGACATAACCAAGTTTTACATTGCCAAAGTGTTATACCAGTGGCTTGTGTGATATTTCCAGGGGTCACGGTGTAGAACGGATGCAGTGACACACAGCAGTATCAAGCTATGAGATAGTTTTGCATTTTGGGCTGGAATTGTACTTGCCTGACCATCTGGATCACAGCCATTAATACTGGAACACAGAGTGATTGAACTGCTCGAATCCAATAAACCTGGAAGGCAGTGATACAGTAACAAGTAGTACTGAACACTACTTAAAAAAAAAAAATAAAATGTAAACAATTTCAAGGCTGTCTTTCTAGCATAGAGATGTTTGTCCTAGAAGTCCAAGTAGTCCAGTTCCACTCTGCAGAAATACAACTCCCAGTGCTGTTGGAGGCTGGCCAAAGTAGTTTAGGAGGAGAGCAATGTCTAGAGAGTCACCAGTTGGCCATCAGTCTAAATGGGGCTAACACTTTACGTAACTTTCAATATGTTGCTGTTCACAGCTTACCTCTGTTGACGGTTGCCACCTGTCTGGTTTTGACCCAGATAGCCCAGTTTTTTTTTTTCAGCCAACCATCACTTCATAGCACAGTCATCAGACCCACCCCTGTGACATCACTACCCATCCTTCTACTCGGTAAACTAAAGGCAGCAACCAGTAGCACCTTAGCATTTATACATGTTTTGGACTGACGGCCATGGCCTCTGAAATCTGATTGACTCTACAAGGTAGCAAGCGCTAGGCCTTGGAGCGTTCAGATTTACATTTCATCGCATTTAAATTTAATCAGACGCCATGTGCCGCATTTTCTCTTGCTTAATGGATGTTCCAAAGACAATAGAATAAAAGGTTGTGTTTGGAACTCACAAACGCATATATATATGCAATATTTGTTTCTATTTCACATTTGTAAACACAGTAAAAAACGCCCATGGATAAGAGCCCTAAAGAAAACCCAATGTTTTCTTACCATTTTGTATATATTGAACAGATTGAGGAACTGACACAGTTAAATATATACAAAACGGTAAAAAAAAAAAAAAAAAAAAGTCTATTCATGAGAAAGAAAGTGACGGTTCACCTTTCACCATTTTCCTGCCATACCACCCAGTATTTGCACTGCTGGTTCTGACTCATGAAACCAACTAATGTGTGGCCGCTTATAGTGTATACTTTATATATAATAAATTTATGTAATATATAAACAACCTTGGGCAAAAAGAAAAACAGACATTTGCGCTTTTCTGTGACCATTTATAGCTTGAATAGATGTGCATATATATTTTTTTTTTCCAGTGCAACCTTGGTAAATATATTTATGGAACTGTATCTATGGAAAAATTCAACTTTAAATAAAATCAACCTGGTGTAAAAGCTTGTGTGGCTCTAGTTCTGCAGCTCTTATACAGATGGACACAGAGATTGTGGTGCATCTGGCACAGGCCTCCCATGTAGACAGGTAGGAAAACTTCAGCAACGTACAAACACTCACAAGAGTCCATGAATTAAATAGAGATCTGTGACTTTAATATATGTATATAAAGGTATATTGATTATGTACAGACATCAGAGTATGTTCTAGTGCAATTCGATGGAATCTGTGTGTGGCCAACATGGCCGGGGGATTATGGAAGGAAATGGGTGGCGGAAGCAGCAGGCTGAGAGAAAGGAAACAAGATTTGTCAAGCTTAGTGTCGTACAAATGCCTTCAGTTCAGATTTGCTCCCATGAACCTTCTCCCAACTGTTTAATAAATAACATGTAACAGATTGCGCGGAACACTAGAGAATCTGTTCTAGTCAGAGATGTTCAAGCTATAATGCACCAGGTGTTGCTGAACTATATCTTACAGAATTCCTCTCGAGTTAAAAGGTAGGGGTAGTGGCCATTGCTTGGGGACCACTGCCTGTACATCCCTGAACTATGGAAAGCAGCACAGATACAAACGTGGGAGTCTATCAGCCACTGGGACCCTTACATCGGAAGTTATAACTTGCCAGCAGCCCGAGGGCCTAGGCCATGTCCCTACAGCATTGTTTTGCAGAGACCATCTACAGAACAAGGACACTTACAATAAATATATAAGCTCTCTAAGTGCATGACCATTTGTGATTAGAACTTGGGCATAATTATCTCCTACTCATAGGAGCCTTGTGAGCGCTCTGCAGGGGCAACAAATATTCACAAGTCTCTCCATGTAACAGAACAACTTGGGTTACCTAGTGACAGATTCTGCCAGTCTCCCTTACATAAAAGCTGCCCAACAGCAAGCCCAGAATGGTTTTATTCCACCCAGCCCAGCCTGGTAACAGCTCAAGTCTCCTCAGCAAACATATGGCTATAACAGATCATTGGCCCACTACCCAGAAAATGTTGGACACCCCTCCCTTATAGGAATCCTCCTTCCTCGCCAGGCTGGTGCTACAGTGTATTGTGCTTGTAGCCAATAGGAGGATAATCGCACACAGGGCAAAATGAAGTGACACTGAATCTAATTCCCACCTATGATGTGTCACTTCATTTTTCCCTGTGTTTGCAATTTACTCCTCTTCTTATGCCAGAGCAACAATTTGTTTTTCCCCTGAAATTCTATGGAGTATTGCAATAGAGGGATGTACAAGTCCAAGTTTCCTATACAGGACACATCATAGCAATCCACTTTGTTAAACATTAGTAACACCATAACATTTTCAGCGATGATTGGCTGGTTTAAAAGTGCATTTGTTGCTCAATTTGAGTTAAAAATTAAATAAAAATGCTCAGGCCAGTTCCATGCAAAAGCTATGTGTATGGACTGAGCCTAATAAAGAGGCACCATCTGATACTGGGCTGGAGGCCTTATATTTCAGTACAAGGACATTAAACATGGAGACCCAAGTCTTTTCATATCTATAGGACACACGCATAAGTATGAGCTGTAGGATTAAAACTTAGGTCCCTGTGTTGCTATGTATATATGACCAATGGGATGCTCCCTGGGTACCTTACCACGGATGGCACCACATGTGGCATAAGCGAACCCATGGTCTTGGTAAAAGAGCTAGAATACAAATACATATTCAATAAAAATAAAAGTATCATTTTCTGATGTATTACGTACCAATAGTAACCAATCAGATGTTAACTTCTAAATGCATTGTGTTGATTGATTCCTGTGGGGTTAGTAGAACTAACTATTTTTACATTACACGCCTTTGTATATAGGCAAAACTGGTATGATGGGTTGTAGGGGTAATTAAACTTTGGTACTGCCCTTCCATAATTAATGATTGCCAAGCTGAATACACCTAACAGCAAATTAAACTTTAGAAACCGTCAGTTGTGAATACACTTCTGTTCAAATGCAAATGGAATGTTCCCTTTCCTATACAGATACTGCCATCTTTAGGAAACAATTGGACACTACATTCAAAGGAAACCTCAGTTCCTGTATAACATGCACAGGCATCAGCGCTCCAGCAAATAGATGCTGGGAGTTGTGGTTCAGCCAGCGGACACACAAAATATATGACAAGTACAATTAAAACACATCTGCTTACATTGCTTTGTATAAAAAGCATGTATTAATCCTTGACATAACAATAAAATATATGTTCACTTTAATAAGGCAGGGGGCAGGGAATGCCTCACTAATCCTCACAGCCATTAAATAGAAGTGAATCTGCATCTTTGGTTTTTACTTGGTGGCAAAACACATTCTCCTAAAGCAATCCGTGTATGTGGTGCCCATAGTGACCAATGTAATAAAGCAGACAGTACAGTGCAAACTGCAGGCAACATCCTAGTACAGTGTAGGAGAGAGTAGCAGCACGGAGAAAGAGGTAGTGATGGAAAGACCTTGAGAAGAGAGCCAAACTTAGCCCAGATCTCCGACATAAGATCTACACACATTCATTTAACCTTGGTCAAATCAAGTGAACAGGACAGACATTTGGGGGGTAACAGTATTGTTAAATAAAAATAGACATTGTGCCCCTTTGATAAATACATGATTTTTAAGCAACACAGTTTTTAAGCAACACAGTACATGGAGGTGCCTATCCTATGGCCCTCTTCAGCTGTTGGTGAACTACAACTTTGGGTTCATTAACAAATGCTTCCACCAATGGGAAGTGCTTAGTGCTACTGAATTACTGCAGAACAGCTCTGCTCGTATCTCAGCAGTGATATAACAATTTGTGGATGGAACAGGGAGGGGCTCTGTTTCTTGGATTAACCAAGATGCAAAAATCAGATTGCAGTTACCTGGGCACATGCATAGCTTTCTGACTAATAATCATAGTTATTCTTTTGTGGTCAAACGAGTTATGTACAAACAACTGGCAATTTTGATGGAGGGGCAACTTGGCTATTTCAATTCCTAACTATTCCTCTTGCAGGTTCCAGCAGGAATCAGTTTCGATAAACCACCCTGCATACACATCAGATTACATTTGGTCCATCCAGACAAAAGTTGCATTTGTCAGTGTCTATAACAGTCACAAATAAAAGGTCAATGGCACAGCCAGAAGTGACAGGGGATGAACCTTTCTTCTGTTCCTATGGCCCTGAAACTGACTGAATCAGAACTAGTTATCCATGTGATGGCATATTGTACAACAGCCAACTTGTGCTGCCATTTTTAGAGAAATGTTTATATGCAATGCTGAAATCCTGGCCATTCAATGTTTTGCAGCTTACTCACTGAGATGCAAAAATTCCAGCCTATTCCAGCCACATGTATATTTTATATACACTGCAGGATTAGTACAACAGGGTAGCTGATGCAGCCCAGAGTAAACCAAATTGCTACCCTATTAAAGTGTGACATTGGTCTGGGTTCCTATTCTAATGAGGAAAGTATAGTCAACTACACCATAAACTGGACTAGGAATATCTAGAACTACCCAGTTTACTATCAATGCTCACTTGTTTCCTGTTCCGCCATGTCTCCTGCTTTGCCAGTATTTACAGGCATGGAGCCAGACTGGACCCGTGCTCACAAACGAACGGGTAAATTATATGCTTCCAAACACGAAAAAAAAGCACTATCACAAACCCACGTGCAAATCGTGCATGACCAGGGAGCTGATGTATGGGGAACATGGCCAAAGGATGCAGTGTGCTGATACACTTTAGTATATCTTCACCCACTTAAGGGATGAAGGTCGACTTTCACTTTCTCCCCACTGCTCAGCATTCCTATTGTCGGGTAGAAGCCACCATGAGGCAGCACAGATTCCTTTTTCCCAATTATTTTTCCATTCCTTGTGAAGAAAACCTGCGGGGAACAGAAGCCATTAAAGGTATCAAATGCATGCTTCACAACTATTGCTATTTTTGTTGAATTTTACCCCTAATCTACCAAAGAAGAGCAATAAATTGGTACAAATAGGTACAATGATTAAAGACCCCACAATTTTTTCTGTTGATTGCCTTTGCAACACTAACAGAAAAGTTCCCACGGTCACTGTCAGTCAAACACTGAGCAGAAGTTACTTATCACATCAGAAAAAATCTTTTGGTTAAGTTTCTGTTCAGAATGTATAGTTACCCTGTAGCCACTAGCTCTGCACAGCTAGCCATGGTTTAAATTGAAGGTTGTTGAAAAAAAGAATAAAAATAAATAATGAAAATAAAATGTGCTCGGATAGGCACTTTAAGTATTTTTTTTTTTTTTTACTATTCAAAAACCCAGTTTATTTAGAATGGCCAGGAACTCTGGCTTCCTAGCAAGTACTTACCATAACTTTTCTGCCTTCATGCTCTCTCTCTATATCCTCCTCCTCTTCTTCCTCCTCTTCTTCCCAGTCCTCTTCCTGTTGCTGTTCTCGTCGCAGATACATTACATTCCTTATTCCTCGTGGCTGCTGCCTCAGCTCCTTCATGTCACAGCTGTCATCACTCTCTCCTATAAATTAGGAACCATTAGATGGTAGTGTTCTTCCAATGCCTCCTTTAGATTTCCCTTAATAGCACTAGAGTAAATAGCATGCAGCCATATGCAAGCAGAGCTTCCTCTTACCTTCACTATCAAGTATATAATCCCGGGGAAACATGATTCCACAGCCCATAATATCTCCCTTGTAGCAACGTGGCCCAAAAGGATCTCCTACACCACTGCCATGAAATATCTTTCCGTCATCTATGAATAAAAGGGATATAAATAAAATTCAAAAAGCAGACAATATTCTTACCTTTGGCTCTAGGAAGACCGCAAGCACTCAGCATATGCTCCCTGCTGCCCTAAAGCTGTCCATATATGCAGGTTATTGACTGATGGGCAGTAAGAAGGTTAATTGTTCAGTATATAGAATGAAAACCCATTAAAATGAGTGCTATATGGAAAATATGATCATTTACCAAAAAGACTGGACAGCAAACTGGCAATGCAGTATAGAGGGCAGTGGGGAACATCATCTTTCAGTAAAAATTTCTCACATGCACCTCCTTTGTTTCTGCCCAGTAATTGCGGTGCTTGGCACCCTCGCCAATACTTAGAACTAAAAAGAGTTACTGGCACAATGTGGAAATTGCAAGCAGGGCATCCACCCTTGCGTGTTTATTACAAAAAATATGTAATGTTTTGTCAGACGATAACGTTTTCAGGGATAACCCCTGAAACGTTACATCTTTTTTGCAATAAACGCGCATGGGTGGATGCCCTGCTTGCAATCGCCACAAGTGCCAGTAAAACCTTTTGGTTCAGAACATAATCTTTTACCACAACTGTGATATTATTACAAATTATAAATACACTCTTTGCTTTCTAAACAGTTATACAGAAATTACTCTTACCTGCATGATAAGCAACGGAACCACGGCTCCAACCTGGATGCCTGTTTTTGGGGTAATCCTGCATAAAATATAACATTTTTTAGCAATAAACTGGCAAAAATGTGTATATATGTATATATTGCAAAAAATAGCTGCACTCGCTTATTAGAGAGAGTGTCTGGGAATATAGATTGTCATATAAAGCAGAGCACTCACAGGACTAAAAAGTATGGTGAAAAAAAAAAAGTTTAATTGTTATTCCATCGGCATTCACCAATATTGGGGCAACGGCTGGGTGCTGACAAAAATAATGCATCAAACTCAACAGTAGAAAGCACTCACAGCTATAGCATCAATCAAGTCAGTGATTTATTTCAGCATACCATCTACGCATTTCGATCACCACAGGATCGTCATCAGGATGACGATCCTGTGGTGATCGAAACGTGTAGATGGTATGCTGAAATAAATCACTGACTTGATTGATGCTATAGCTGTGAGTGCTTTCTACTGTTGAGTTTGATACATATATAAAATAAAACACAGCCAGCAGCAAGGGTCTCAAGTGTATTGCATGTATAACATGTTTTTTTGTTACCCTAGCTACTCTTTCTTTCCAGCCTGCCACAAACAATGCTATCAGGTTAAAGGAAAAGTAACACTAACATTTTTTTAAGTAAAAAATCTATTCTACCCTGCCCCAATAATTGCCCTATCCTGCAAACCACTTAGTATTTTGAATGCTTTATTAGAAAATACCTGCTAAAAGTTGGGTTCCAGTCAATTGAAATAAGGCGAAACAGCAAAGGAAGGAGCAGCATCCACTATGCAGCAATCGACTGATTGAGCTTAACCTGACTCCTTCCTATACAGAAAGAAGGCTAGGCTTGATCAATCGATCATCACATAGTGGATGCTGCTCCTTCCTTCGCGGTATCGCCTTATTTCAATTGACCGGAAACCAACTTTTAGCAGGTATTTTCTAATAAAACATTCAAAATACTACGTGTTTTGCAGGATAGGGCAATTATTGGGGCAGGGTAGAATAGATTTTTTACTTAAAAAATGTTAGTGTTATTTTCCCTTTAACAGATTGTAAACTCAGAGACCTCATCCCAACTGTGCATTGAAAGCACTAAAGCACAGGTTTATCTATTGTTAATGTATAACGTTATAAACCATATATCTATACCCCTATTTGTGTTTACACCTTGTAAAGCACTGTGCACAATTCTGGTGCTATATAAATACATACACAAAATACATTAGGGTTTCTAAAACAGACTGACTTCAAGGCTTCATGGTAATGTTTTTTTTTACTATTTGTTATTTTTTAATTATTTCTCTTTCTATTCAGGCTATTTTTTTCCATTTTAATTTGCAAACTGATGCCCTATCTCCAATGTACTGCGACTTTTTCGTAGCCGGTCCGACTTGCACGAATTGTCGCGACTTTTTCATAGCCATTACAAATTGTGTGAATTGTCGCGACTTTTTCATAGCATTACGAATTGTTGCGACTTTTTAGTATTGAGCGCTCGAAAAAGTCGCAATATACCGATCATTACGAAAAAAACGCATTTGGATGCTTTTCGGACGTTCGTGGATTAGTAAATGTGCCCCTAAGAGTCACAGAACCAATAAATGATTCCAGTGGCTAATCTTTTTGCATGAATTATAGCAGCCTTAGCAGGGTTATGGGAGTGAATCTTGACACACAGAAATGCACTGAAAGGCACTTACCTTTCTTGCCAGGCCAAGTGCTATGTAACATTTTTCCCCAGGGTCAACTATCTCGACTTCAAAGTAATGGCTACGAGTGCTGAGACGGCGACGGGCTTGAGCCAGGCCCACATCTATGATGCTTTTACCATTTCCCACATATTCCAGTAGCTGATGAAATCAATTCAATTATTTAACACATTAAGGAGGCAATGGCAGAACAACTCACACAGTATAATCAAAAACATTATATTTCAAGAAAAGACAAAATCAATAGTGCATCCATATTGCTTTCCAAACCAAATGATTCATTGTCTTTTCCATGGTTCCCTCATATACCCTAACCCAGTACCCCAAAACGACAAGCAGGAGACAAAGTAAGTACAGTATGTACAGAAGAGCTTTTACTTGCATGCACTTTAGAATAGCTTCTTATTATAAAGCCCAAAAAAGGTCGCAATATGAGTAAAAGAAAGAGAAAATGAAATCTCAGACATCACCATCAGCTTTTAGAGTAAATGTATTAGCTTACTGTGCCAGACACTCTCACATCATGTAGCCTTCCCCATTCATCCTCATAGCTGTCCACCATCATTATGCTGTCATCCTCCTCACTACCAAGCTCTGCATTTAGATGAAGCCGCACTTCCTCACCAAGGGAGTGCATCCCAACTGCTGGGAAAAGACCGTCTGGGGACAAAGGCATCACAGTGCTGCCGACCTGCAGCAGAAAAGGAAGATATTGCACTTGCAGAAGGCAAAGCAGCGATGTGCATAGCATATTAATATTTGCAATTCAAAATAAACATTCAAAGGAGATGCTGCTCCCTCTCCTCACCCTCTTTCCATTTTTAGTGAAGAATATTTGGGCAGTCTGTACGTGGAAGGAACTGGGCTCAATACCACAACCGATTCGGTCACCCGAACTGCACTTCGTTCCAAATTGTCTCCCCTTTGTCCGCCCGCTGTATAGTCTAAGAGGCAAGAAAGGTTACACGTTAATTTGCTCCTGTACAGCACTTTAGCACTGGTAAGTACTGCAGGCAACACAACACTCCTTAAGAAAAGTAAGAATAAGGAAAAGTTACCATTTTTGCTGCAAATCTATCATTATTAGTTTCAGTCAGTTACTTCTGGTAGGCAAAGTTTGGGCCTTTATTACATATGTGGGTATAAGTTGTGGGGGTTCACTCGCTGGTAGGCTGCAAATGAGGCAACTTCACACACCAAGACCGGTGTAAGGGCTTCCTGCCCGCGTTTATTTTTCAGCGGCTGCAGAAGTTTCCCCACGCAGGGGGTATAAAACAACAGTTTGAACAGAAATATCAAGCCTCCTGGCTAACACAAAAATAAATGCTTCTCTTTCTCCTGAAGCTGAGCAAATCCAGCAGCGTGTCTCTCTCTCACACACACACAGGCTCATCAGCTCCCCTGCACAGCTTCAGGTGTACTACAAATAGGCCTAGGGCCTCCTGAAAAACCTGGCCTATGGATTTGGGAATCCACCCACCCTGCTCTTGCGGATTCCCAGTAAGACCAGCCCCGGATCAACAATTTAAAAAAACTGCAGAGAAACAAAGTGTTTCTATGCCCCAAAACACTGCTGGTCTCACCTCAGTAAAAATGTCTGAGAATCCGTGGCCCAACATACATGTTGTCAATCACTTTTCCCCAGGAAACCGGGGACCTTTTTGTCACCATACCACATATCCCCCCCCTCTGCTCAAGCCCGTGGGGCTGAGCACAGCATGCCATCAACGAATATACCCTGGAGAGAGCATCTGCATTACCTTGCAACTTTCCAGGTCTATGTTCCACTGAGAACTTAAAATTCTGAAGCGACAAGAACCACCTGGTGACCCTGGCATTCTTTTCCCTATTTTGGGCCATCCATTTAAGTGGGGCATGGTCGGTGATAAGTTTGAACTGCCTCCCTAAGAGATAATATCTCAGGCTCTCCAATGCCCACTTCAACCAGGGCACTATCTGTAAGGCATTTGTATGTTGTCCCAGGGCTTGTTTGGGTTTCCTCCAGGTATTCCAGTTTCCTTCCACACTCCAAAAACATGCTGCTTAACTGGCTCCTAACAGGGGCTAATGTGAATGATATATAATCTCTGTAAAGCGCTGCAGGATATTTCAGCAATATATTAATAATAATAATAACAGAATCCATGGATCGTGGAAGGTGTATTAAAGTGATCAGCTAAATATATTCAAATGCAAACTAACGGAACAGTTATGTCCCATATGCCCCCCTCAAGTTACTGATTGGTTACTGACTGCTAACAGCTTAGAGAGCTGTAAACAAGGAAGTAGTGCTCTGGCCATTATGTTAGACATCTGCCCACGCCAGCCTTTATAGATTACATTTTTCCCTAACTATTTAGAAATATTTTTTATTTTGTGCAATCTATTTTACCCAGTTTTATACTAACACTGAACTATTTCTTTAAAAATGAGAAATCAGTCAAAATATTTCTATGTTCTTTGAGAGAAAACCCTTTAAAGTTCTCAAGTGCCTAGCTGCTTTTCTTTTCTACCTAGCTCAGGAATCAGGAATATACTCAGAATAAAAAATTGGTTTGGGTCCCAAAAATACCTGTGATTTACAAGACCTACACAAGTACAGAGTATTTTTATAACATGTATAATGTTGTCCACATACGATGCAACTATCAACAATTTGATTGGTTGGAGATATGATTTAGTTAACAAGGTGGGAAAATCTGAACCATCCACATGAAATGCACAAGAGCCATTGGCTGGTAAAACTCTGCTCTAATTGGTCAACACAGAAGTAATCACATGGTGTTCTGATCACTCAAAACTATGGCACCGAGCTCACAAAATACAAACAGGAAAGTATCACAAAAATGAAAATTTTATATGAGCTTCATTTCATCATAATAAGGGACTTTTTAAATATAAGTAATTAAATCTTCTGCTCAGTTCCTGAAATAATCAGACTTACTCTTCAGTCTTCCCTTCTTGGCAATCTGCCTCTCTAAATACATAAGTCAGAGTCAGACTTTGACTGACAGTGAGCTCAGATACACTGGTGTGTGCTTCCTCTGGCAAGACAATATTTTACAGCTAACAATCAAAATAACCAACTCTAACCTAAAGCTGCATGTAACTTACTAATTTCAGAAACAAAACAATATTTTTCATTGATTAGAACTGATAAGATGAAGCTCATGTTCAATTTTTATTTTCTCCACAGTTCCCCTTTACTTTACATATTCTATCAGAAACACAAATCACCACCAGAGTTGATCATCCTGTGTGTCTCTGATCAGCCTTAGGTCTATTAAGGCAATACCAGAGTTAATAGAAATATTCACCTCAAAGTAATTGTTATCTTTGCTGAGCGGGCGTGGAGCGACGTAGCAGCCAACCTCCCCTGAATTCCCGTGGTAACTGCAGAGAGACAATATACACATGAAATACAGTGTAAAAGTGGTATGAAAATACAAATGAGTTTTATGTACAGAAAAGGAATGCTACTGTTCCCATGTTAATTATATATTTATGCATAAGGTTTCTCTGGTCTTGGTTATACTGTACTTACCTTTGTTACATTTAAAATGTAATATACAGGGGTAATGACATTAAAGACCAGAACTGCCAGGCAGAAGGTAGAATTTATATCTCTGCTTTTTAAAAAAAAGAAAATTATATGATTAGCTGCTATTGGTTAATAGGCCTGGAGCTAATTTGCCAGCCTGTCATTTAAAACACTGACTGGGCTTGTGCCCTGGCAACCACACAGTAATCAAAGTTCCAAAATGAAGATCATATCTTTTAGGGCTGTGAGAGACGGGGAGATTAGTCGCCACACGACAAATCTCCCTTGTCGCGGGCAACTAATCCCACCGGCTAGAACATAAATCGCCAATGGGATGGCATACATGGCACAGCAATTTGCCGAAGTTGCCTTGAGAGGAAACTTCCGCAACTTCAGCAAATCGCGGCGCCGCGTTTGCCATCCCACCGGCAATTTACATTCTAGCCGGTGGGATGGCATTTCGGAGAGATTAGTTGCCCGCGACAAGAGAGATTTGTCGTGCGGTGACTAGTTTCCCCATCTGTCACAGCCCTTAAGGCATGTGTAAATAATAAACTACCAAACTGCCCCCAGATTAGAGAGCAGATTCAGTAAACAAGAAAAAGAGAGTATCCCAAAAAAAACAATAAAATGGTAAATTTATTCATAATTACACATTAAAAAAAAATACATACAGACCCCATGAAATGCGGTCTTACAAATTTAGTACCCTCCAATTCCTTGTCATAGGTCCTAGGGCCTATGATTAAGTACTGGAGGGTATGAAACGCTTAAGGTGGATTTTCCCGGGGTCGGAATCTATTCTTTGATAGTAATTTAGCTGTGGATAAATTTGCCATTTTATTGATTTTTTGATTTTGGATACTCTTTTTCTTACATTTATATCACACCTTACAAGATTATATTGACCTTCCATTTAAATTTCACTGGACCTAATGAATATCTGTATTTATGACTGGCAGTCCAACAAAGGAATCTCTATTCATCCCTATAGAACTACAACCAACAGAATAACATTTTACACAGCATGTTTTACATTTTACCTCCACATACCAGATTCAGTCTCTGAATAGACATCACATAAACATCCCATACAACAGCCTAACTAATGACTAACTTTTGCTGCCATCAGAATCATGTCTGCAATGATCAGTCAGGCAGTTACAAAGAGAAGCCAAATGCAGATGTTCAGGAAGCAGGAGTAACCCACCAATCCCAGTTCCCCTAACTGCACACCATACCCATATGCTATATGCATAAGATTGTAAGCCATCATATAAATTACTGCTGTAGACAAAGGCAGACTCAGCAGTCTGCACATAAATGGCAGTGATCATAAAAAGACTGAAGTACATGAAAGAATGCTATGCAAGGCAAATTATGGCATCTCCTGCAGGTTCATAAAAAAATATTTTGTGCAGCTGGTCAGTTATAAAACCAGAAACAAAAATATCCTGGGAGAGAATTTGGACAGCTGGCATGTATTCCTTACACTGGCCATACACAGAAAAATATGGCTGGATAGTTCAGGTCATTACAGTTGAACTTCTATGCAACGGCCAGACAGCTATAAATTACCACTATATGTTTTAAAGATTCACAGTCTGCCCTGACAGAAACTCTTATATAGCAAAATGCCACCCACTATGAGAGAGATGTTAATGTCAGAAATACATGTGCCAATGCTGTAATTTTCCATACAATAGGCCATTCACAGTATGTCCACCACTCTATTATTGCAATCGTTCGAGCCACCAACCTGAAAGCTTAGAACAACAGGATGTAATAAGGGTTGTTATCTCCTCATCATTTCCTCCTCTGGCAATGCACCACAGATTGGATGATGTGGTGGATCACCAGATGAAATCAACCTTTCCAATCCGCTAATCAACAAATATCCATAGCATCGAGATTGGCGTGGACCAATTTGGCAGGAATAGTCGTACCAAAAACCGTACGAAACAAATTATTAACACTTCCTCTCCGTCCATCCACAGTGCTATTATCCCATGCTTGTATGGCACAAACAAGTACGTTCCTCATGTTCAGCCAGTAAACAAGTAGCTAAAGTATGGCAGAGATTGAAGTGGCTAATTACTGAGCCATAAATCCTCATTCAATTTTCCCTACAAACTTCAAAAGGCAATGCTTCCACCATAGCAATAAAGGCCTGAAAGTAACTTTTGTTCAAGAAGTAGCAAAGGACAAAGTTTAGTCTCACAAACTGAGATAACTTCTGTCAGAAGTCTGAACAGATCAGTGAAACCCAGCCACCGAAATACACTTGTCGTCCTTTAATTTTCAAATGGTAATAAATCTGCCCCTTAGTTAGGGTGGCCCTTCTTCTTTGCCAGTAAATGCATCGGTAGAGGATAAACGGGGTAATTTTCCTGTGAGATCTAAGACACTATCTTACCCAGGATTCATCTCATGCACCAACTTCAAATTTTACTTTACTGCACTTCTGACCAATCCTGAACTGCCACAACTGATCCATGGGGAATCCTTAACAATGGCAAAATCTACCACTAAGTGATATTAGGATATGGTCAGGAAACCCAATGCAATTTTCAGACCAAAAACAACTGTAACATAAACATTCTTGAACTTAATTTTAAAGCAATGTGATGGAGATTTAAAGGAAAGGGTTTATCACTGGGGGGAAGCCAATTTGTTAGGTATAAAAAAAAAAACAAAAAAAAAACAATTTGATAGGATATAATTGCATTCCTCACATCCTGTGCTGGCCCTCTTTCTTCTTCACTGAAGAACACACTGGCCAGGGGGTCGAATTCTAGTAAGCTATGGGCTGCCATCTTTATTTATGCCCCAGGTCTATGATGTAGCTCTGGGCTGTAAAGCAATAGTTTGCTCCAGTGTCCACGTACACAGCTCAGACAAGCCATAAGGAATATGTGGGAAGAAAAAAGCAACACAGTGCTCACTATAAAACTACCCCAGGAACAAGGTAAAACAGAGGAATCAAGTTATGTACTAGGCCTATACTACTCCTCTAATGTAAGTGCTGCTTGATATTGTCAAAGCTGTAATCCGTCACATGAACTGAATGAAGGGACATTCTTAACCTATAATTAGCATGTATTGTTCTTACACATACTCACTGCTTAATCACAGATGAGCAAAGAAACAAGGACGGTGCTACAGCATTGATAAAATATGCTGCTTAATACCAATCTGTCCAGTCATGGAAAATCCAACCAAAGCTCCTGCTTTATAAATACCCACCTGAGAGTATCCCCGTCAACAGCAATGTGCTTGGCCCTCTCTTGGTAACGTACAGCGCGCACCTCGCGGATTTCACGAATTCGACGCCTCCAGTTCAGGAATCGGTAGTGAAGGTTCAAGTCATCCATGTCTTAACCTGCTAAAGGAATCAAAACAGATATAAGCAATGGTACTTCAGCAGCGAGCTACCATCAATGCAACATGGCCTATCCTGCACCTACTTTATTAAAGGGGTCGTTGACCTTTAAATTAACTTTTAGCATGTTGAAAGATTGCTGTTCTGAATTTGCAATTGGACTTCATTTTTTTAATATTTGTGGTTTTTAAATTATTTAGCTTTTTATTAGGCAACTCTCCAGTTTGGAGATTTAGCAGCTATATGGTTGCTAGGATCAAAATTACGCTAGCAACCAGATGGTGGTTTGAATGAGAAAATGGATTATAAATAAGAGTCGGCCTGAATAAAAAGTAACAACCATAGTTAAACTGTAGCCTCACATAGCAACAGTTTTTTGGCTGCAGGGGTCAGTGACCCCCATTTGAAAACTAGAAAGAGTCAGAAGGGGAAAGCAAATTATTCAAAAACTATAAATACAAAATGAAGACCAACAACTGGCCATCCTATACTCTCTGAGTAGTGCCTATTCTGATGGAAGAAGGAGGAGATTTTCTAGATATTTAGAGATGATAACACCGCCAACTGCTGTTGAACGCCCAGTATCCCCACAAGGTTAGTGGGACCCTGGGATTTGACATGTAACAACAGCTGGAGGGCAGCAGGATGGACATTACTCTCTCAGGGGCAAGTGGGAAATGAACTGATAAGCAGTTTTATTATATTAATATATAAAATGTCTTAGAGTTTTGGGGCCCTAAGGAATTTGCTGTGGAGCCCACTAGTTAGCTATGCTAGGTGCCCGGTAAGTGCCCCTTTCTGCCCTACACAGGACCCCTGAGAGATACCCTAACCTAAGTGTAAATAGCCATGCTATATAGCTAAATAAGAACGGACCAATGCAGGTGAGCCAGGACTGAGCGCAGGGGGAGGCGGGACCACACAGCACATCCAGGGTAAGTTGGAGCCGGGAGAATCATTGTAGGAACCATGGCCGCTATGGAGTTACCTTCTCATACCTTACGCACTGACTGGATATTACTACACACGTAGGTACGGGATATACCCGGCTATAGTCTTCCACCTCTTCCATGACAGAGAAACACGCAGCCTGCCCATCTCTACACACAGTCCTCTTACCTTCCGCCATGGAAACCATCAGTCCCAGCCATCCGCCTCTTACTCACTCTCTGCTACGGAAGCCAGTCAGAGGTAGACTTTGTGAAGGGCAGGAGAAAGCAGCCAATCGGCGTTCTCCATTCTGAAGGCTAGTAAGGAACAACCTATGGGAAAGAAGACGTATGTTGGGAGGCGGGGAATACGGCTTGCGCGAATGTGTTTTTTCTATTTTCCGTGGGAATGATGATGTGGGCTGAAGGCGTAGGCAGTGCGCTGAAGTGTGACGTAATGGCGATTAGCTGGTAGTGACTGCGCACAGGGGAAATGGAGGAGGATGGATATAAAGTACAAGGAGCTTCTTCTCGGGCTGCCAAACAGTCGAATAATTAAGAAACACTTATGGGGATGGTTTGTAGTTGGGTTAACAATGTGCCCCATGTGACCTGTATGAGGGAGGCGTGGCAAACAGGCCCCACAGGGGGCGGTAGTGCTGTCAGAGGATGCTGAGAGATGAGTTGTAGGTCAATATTTGTAGGTTGCTGTTAGAAGCAGCTTTTCAACACCTGTAGGGTTCAGATTATAAATACCCCTCTACATGTTTGAGATTATAGTTTAGTATGGGTGCCAAAGGAGCAGCTATCGGCTTATTCTGCCATCCATACACTGGGCTAAATCAGCATGGGGAAAGATCAGATCATACAGTGGTCCTGTAGAGACTGGCCGGGCATGTAAGAACAAACGTCTAGTGGAAAAACACCAGGAACTATGCCTGAAAATAATAGTAGGGGCAACTTCTGGAGGCTGATGGGTAATCAATGTGGCTAACATGGGTAGTAGTTTCCAGCATACTAATTGCCAGTGCCACTTTGCCACTCCATTTGCCATTGCATCATATAAGATATGTAAAATATATGTGGAACAGAAATGACCTTAGGCAAGCTAAAACCTCAGGCACCCTGGGCAATCCCAAGCTTCTCCTAACCACTTGCTCCACTCACATTCTCCCACTCCTACTCTGGATTTTCCCCACTCCTGCTGGGAACTTTCCCGCCTGAGTTAGAGAAGGCAACAGAGATATGTGGTTAAAGCTCAAATACCACTCATGTTTAGTTTAAAAATAGTATACATTTATTTACCTGAAATAAATGAATACTATTTTTTCACTAAGCATGAGTGGTATTTGAGCTTTCTCTAGCACGGCCCTACCTGTCAGTGCAGACGCCATGGGTTAAGTGTTCCCTTCCAGGCGCAGGACAGAAGAAGAAAAAGAAACTTCTCTGCTCCTCCTTTTGCCTTCAGTTTTTTCTTCTTCTGTCCTGCTAGGAGGTTAGGACAGACTTTTTTTTTTCTCTCTTTCTTCCTCTTATTTCTTACGATTTTATTGATATCCATTGGATTCGCTGGTCTATGCACACCACAGGTCTGCAGACCAAAACCCTCCACACACTACATTATTACTGGGGCATTCCTGGGCTACACGCCATGCCACAGGTCTGGCCAGCCTTCAGGAGTCATACTGGGGCCGTGACCATCTCGCAGAGATCGCTGCTCCCCTCCCTCCCCCCCATCACAAACTACAAGCGGGCTGCACGGACAAGGAACGCGACTTCAGGAAGCGCGGTCTTTGCAGAGACATGCATGACGTATAGGGGATCGCGCCACCTCTTCGCCAGGCGCGTGCACGGACATAGGACGCGCGTATCACGTCATCACGGTGCGCCTGTAGCTTCGCGCCCCTGCTGCACTTGGGACGCATGCGCGATTGAGTACTCACAATTAGCCCACAGTAGAAGTGCACGGGAACGGAGATTCAGAGCTGATATGGCGATTCTGCTCCTACCCTGCTTATATGTACATATTTTAAGATGGAGACTGACAATACGCTGCATGAGCTTAGGAAGGATATGGCCACTACCACACCTACCCCAAGGGCTAGAAAGATTACTGACATTTGCAAGCACACTCTGCACAAAGGGGAACAGGGAAAGTGCAGGGATTGTGCGGAGCCATCAATAACCGCACCATTATTATCCCCTCACCCCGATATGGCACATACCGTGGTACCCCATGCTCAAAACAGCGCCAGTCAAGCTCAACCCACTCAAATATCTATCACACCAGAACTGGACAGGGAACCCATCCCTTCTACATCTGCAAAACCACCACAGCTAGAGGACTTCTTCTGACACGGAGGTCAGTGAACAAGATAGCAAACCAGAGTGGGGTGAGATATCAGATAGTGACACTGATACAGACAACTCAGGAAGAGATCAGTATTACTACTCTATCGCAGGCCCCGACATGGCTAAACGACTACTACAAGACATGCTAGCTACACTAGAAATTAAAGACGAGAGAACAACTGCATCAAAAGCCGACAGGGTACTGGGGGTACAGCCCAAAAAGGCTAGAACCTTCCCCGTTTTCAAATCCATTTCTCAATCGAAAACGAATGGGCGAAACCAGATCACCACCTTACCCTGACCCAACACTTCCTCACCACATATTCCATACCGGAAGAACAACAAAAACTCTGGGATAAGGCCCCCAGAGTTGATTCCGCAGTGGCCCGCCTTTCCAAAAATACCGCATTGCCCACTGAGGAAGCCGCCTTCAATGAACCTATGGATAAGAAATTGGAGGTCGCCCTCAGAAAAGGCTTCACCCATGCCACAGCAATTCTCAGGCCAGCAGTGGCATCAGCAGGATTGGCGAGGACAGCAAAATTCTGGTGCCAAGAACTAATCAAGCACCCGCCATCTTCACCACAGGCACTGCAGGAGGCTCTAGATCAAATTAGTGCTTCCTGTGCCTTCCTATCAGACGCAGCCATGGACACGTTACGATTAGCAGCCAAAACCAGCATGGACACGGTGATAGCCAGACAAGCATTATGGCTACGCCACTGGTCCGGAGACACAGCCTCAAAATCCAAGCTCCTTAACCTCAAGTTTACGGGAGACACTCTTTTCAGGCCCGACCTGAAACAAATAATTTCGGACGTCTCCGGGGGCAAGAGCTCCTTTTTACCTTCAGGCAAGAAGGCCAGACCTGAATCCACCAACAGATCCTACAACAGGCAGTGGAATACTCAGGGACGGTCCTTTCGCTCTTTTAGCAACTCATCATACCGCACATCACAGGGTAGCGGAGACACAAGGAAGAACAGACCATCCTGGCCGCAACAGCACAAACAAAGCAGGAAACCAGGACCCTCAAAAACCGCCTCTGCATGACTGCACACTAAACTTAGAGAGGGTAGGCGGTCGTCTTCAAAAATTTGTTTCAACCTGGCAAACCCACATACGGGACAATTGGGTACTGTCGATCATCAAAGAATCCCATTCGACAACCTGCCCCCTCGTACATTTACCTGTTCAGCCACCCCAAAAAGCCCAATCAGACAACTCGCTCTCACAAACATCATAGAGGAACTCCTGACCAACAATGTAATCTCTCCAGTTCCTTGGCAGGAGTACTATACAGGGTTCTACTCAATTTTATTCTTGGTAGAAAAGAAGGACGGCACCTTCCGCCCAGTCCTGAACCTGAAACCCTTGAACCCGTTCGTATCCACACAAAAGTTCCGCATGGAATCCCTGCGATTGGTAAGCACAATGCTACATGATGACAGTGGACCTACAGGACGCATACCTACATGTCTCCATTAAGGAAAGCTCACAGAGGTACCTGAGGTTCACAGTCCAGGGAAAACATTATCAATTCAGATGTATTGGTATAGCACTTACCCCATACCTGGACGACATCCTAATTCGCTCCCACTCCTACCAACAGGCCTCGAAGGACACACAGACCTGCATAACAACTCTATCACAGCACGGCTGGCTGGTGAACTACAAAAAGAGCCACCTGACACCAACCCAGCGCATCCAATTCCTAGGAATGTGGTTCAACTCCACATTTCAAACCATATCATTAACAACCGAGAAAGTTCAAAGAATAACATCGGCAGCTCAGGACCTGTGCGATCTGAACTTGACAACGGCAGAGGGATACCTCAAACTCTTGGGCTACATGGCAGCTGCCCTGGAAGCACTACCATTCAGCCGCTTCTACATGAGATGCTTCCAAAACCACTTCCTAAGACACTGGAACAAGGATCACTCAAACCTATCACAAGGGATCCCTATAACCAAACCAGTACATCAATCCCTCAAGTGGTGGACCTACCCGCACAACCTAACCATGGGCAGTCATCACTACGGATGCAAGCCTCACAGGCTGGGGTGCGATTTTCCCTCCACACACATGTCAAGGGACATGGACGGCCGAGGAGGCAAAACTGCCAATCTACGTCCTGGAGATCAGGGCCACATGAAACGCCATCTTCCACTGGTCTCAACACTTCAAAGGCCAGCCCCTTTGCATACAGTCGGACAATGCCACTACTGTAGCCTACCTCAATAAGCAGGGAGGCACCCGCAGCAGCCAAGCCATGCAAGAGGTGTCCCTGATACTCAATTATGCAGAATCACACGTCCCGGCAATGTCAGCAGTTTACATACCCGGCGTCCAGAACTGGGAGGCAGACTATCTCAGTCAACAACGGATAGATCAGGGAGAGTGGGCACTTCATCCGGACATATTCGAACTGATTGTGGACAAGGGGGGATGCCCAGACATAGACATGCTAGCATCCAGGTGCAACTTCAAAGTTCCTACATACTGCGCCAGGTCACAGGACCCGGGGGCGTCGTACGTGAATGCCTTAGTCATACCATGGACTTTCAACAAAGTCTATGCTTTTCCTCCGCTGGCCCTTTTACCCCAGATAATACGCAAGATCCAACAGGAACACACAGTGACAATTTTATTTGCCCCAGACTGGCCCAGGCGGACCTGGTATGCGGACCTCGTGACAATGTCAATAGCCCCACCATTGTGGCTACCCCTTAGACCGGACTTCCTGACCCAAGGTCCAATCAAACACGAGAACCCGGCAATGCTACATTTAAAACTGACCTGTGGCGCGCGAAGGGTTTCTCTACATCAGCCAATGACATCCTGCTGAAAGCCAGAAAACCTACCACTACGAAGGTTTATTATAGAACTTGGAGAGCCTTTATGGACTACTGTGCCTCAACACACATACCATACATAATTCAGTTCCTGCGGGGTGTAGCTAGAACCAGACCACCATATAGGGACCCCACGCCACCCTGGGACTTTAATGTAGTCCTAATAGCCTTACAAGGTCCTCCGTTTGAACCACTAGGGCTTGTGACCTAAAATTCCTTACTTGGAAAATAGCTTTCCTTACGTCAGCAAAATGGGTGTCCGACATAGGGGCCCTATCTCACAAAGAGCCCTGGCTTGTCATACACCAAGACAGAGCAGTTTTCAGAACAGTTCGATCCTTCACACCGAAGGTGGTCTCCCCATTTCATATCAACGAGGAAATTAATCTTCCCTCCCTATGCCCACGACCCACTAATACTAAGGAAAAGGCCCTTCACAAATTAGATGTGGTTAGGGCAATTAAATTCTATTTGGATAGATCAAAACACTACAGGAAGGCAGATGCCTTCCTGGTCACTTACGGGGCGAACAAGGGTTCCCCAGCATCTAAACGTACTATAGCCAGATGGCTGGTCAGCAAAAAAAACTATGCATAAGAACTCAAGAAACAGCCCTAACCATTTAGTATTAAAGCGCACTCTACCAGAGCAGTCATCACTTCATGGGCACTATACAATTCCGCCACACCAGACCAAATCTGTAAGGCAGCTATGTGGGCATCACTTTCCATGTTTGCAGGTCTTTCATTCTGCTCCAGCAGCTTTTGGTAGGAAAGTCCTACAAGCAGCAGTACAACACTAGAGCAAACCAGTGAATTCACCCACCCTAATTACGGGACAGCTTTAGGACGTCCCCATGGCATCTGCACTGACAGGTAGGGCCGTGCTAGAGAAAGGAGACTTTCTCATCTTTGGCAAGTGTATCCGCTAACTTGTGTGTCTTCTTTTGCCTGTGCAAATTTTGTGGTATGTATTATCTTATTAATCTATGTACTTGTTGTAACTTTGCAATTAACATTGATTGTTGTTAAACATTCTTTTATATATTATATAAAGGATTATACTTTTTAATACTACCACTGTGCTTGTATTTCTTGTGTGCAAACCCTTATTCTATTTAAAATTACTGTTTTTGGTGCCCTATGTGGGGGTACTGTTTTTGGGGTTTTTTTCAACCAAATACTTACATTGCTGTTTTCTGCCCTCCATTTATGTATATTTCCTCTCTAACTATTACTATACTTCTCTCTATCTACTCCTCCTAACTGGTCTACTATAAGAAAAACTGAAGGCAAAAAGAGGAGAACTAGTGAGAAGGCGGAGCCGAGAAGTTTCTTTTTCTTCTTCTGTACTGCCTCCGGAAGGGAATCCTTAACCCATGGCGTCTGCACTGACAGTACGGGCCGTCTAGAAAAGGATTTTCCATTAAAAATCCTCATTTAATAACCCTGTCCAGTAGTTATACCCTCCTTTGGTCACCAGGGGGAGTTTTTCCATATACCACTTATATTTTAGTTCCAGGGTTCTTAATTATTCTAGTACTTTGTAACAGAAATATGTGCCTAGGGTCTGAGCACCCCCTACTCCCTTTTGCACCCTAGGGATGTGCTTCTCTTGCCTACTGTTTGTTCTGGCCCTGAAAATGGCACTAAAAATGATACATAGAGACTATCTATGTCCGCAATGTGCAATAGCACTGGCAGATTTGCTTTATTGCTTGTGGGATTGCCCCCATATAAAAATCTGGATACAAACTAGGGACATGGACTATGTGCCACTGTTCCTGAAATGAGCAATATTTAGCTCATGCCCAGTTAATCATAACTTTTGAGCAGATTCCTTTCTCTTCAGACTAGAGGGGTGTGAGTTTCTGGCAGGTCCTGGTCCAGGTTTTCTGCGTTTTTTATGTTACTTTCTTTCTGCTTCCCTTTCCTTACTTTTTCTCTGCTCTTTCCTATTTATCCCTCATTAGTTACTATAAAGTTATAGATTGGTGCAGTGCACATGTTCAAACACGATAATCAGATTAGACATGATACAATAGTTTTATATATATATAATGCAGAAAGAACCAGGGAACTGGCTTTACATGCTGGAATGTATGAAAGGGAATGAGTCTGTTATAGACACCAGGATACAATGTGACTAATCCTTGCAGGCAAAAGTTCTATATACTCGTCTAATAATGTTATATATGTCTTGCAACATAAAAGCTAAAAGCTAACCAAAAGCAATATACAAATGGATTAAACACTTGTTGAAACATCTGTATTTTTTTATTGCAATCAGATAATTTGGGGAATTTAGATTAAAGTTCACTTTAAATTCCAAAGGTTAAATCAGCCACTTCAGCTGATAGGGAGAAACAAGCTGACCTGAAACCTTGCGGGGAAGGAGTCAGAGGAGGAGAAGAAGAATTACTGGTAACGTGTTAGGAGGGGGAGCGAGGACTCCTTTGTTCATCAAGAGGGCAAGATGGCCCTAGTGGAGGAGAAGGAGGAAGATTCACTGAGGCAAAGGAAGAACCATCACCCAAAGGAAGCAGCTTGCAATGGAAAAGCAGGTAAAGTTCCATTTCTCATCCACAGAGTGTGTCCAGTAATTCCCATTGCTTTTGTGCTACTTAGTTACCTGTGGGGAGAAGGGATGAACAAGTGTATAAAGCAATCTGATTTTCTTTTGTGATAGATTCTGAAAGGTATGGAAATCCCTCCACCTCTTCCAGCATTGGCGTATTCATCCCAAGCTTGTTTCCTAAACTCACCTCTGCACCCCCAGCCATATCTGTATCTGCTCATCATCATTTGCTTTCACATACTAAATTAAAAGAAAAATTCAGCTTTGATTAACTTCTGTTCTGTTGTAGATGGGCTGTTTTAAGCAACGTTTCAGCTGGTCGTAATTCGTTGATATTCTGCCTATTTGTAGTTTGCATACTGTCATGCTGATTGGATCACAGACCCCCTTAACTATCAGATTTACTGTGAGAGTTTAGCATTATTGTGATTGGTATTTTTTTTTATAGATTATCTTTCCTTTTAGACCACCTCCTTCCAACTACTGCTGTCTGGTTGCTATAATAATTAAACCCTAGCAACCAGATAACTGTTGAATGTAAGGCCTGAGAGTTGCAGAATAATAGGTGTACAGGATATTAAATAAGAAAAGACTTATGTAGGTCATACCCAGCAACCAAAAAAACAGATTTGACTGTAAGACTTACATGTTTTTTATATTTCTTTTTTTTATTGTTTATTTTGCTTTTCTGGGCCTTAGATATTAATTTTCCATTCTGATTTTAAAACCAATCAGTGGTTGCTATGGTAATTAATCCTTGGCAACCAGATAACATCTGAAATTTCAGTCCTGAAAGATGCTGCACAAACAAATGGAAAAAAAACAAAAAAAATAAATGTAATCCTAATAAGGATTCTGCTGTATACACAAAGACAATTTAAGGTGAACTATGCCTTTAACCTTGTGCCTGCCAATGACGTAGCACAGCATTTTCAGTTTTAAGGTTATATGAAAAGTACATTGCCTTCACAAAGTGCTCCTTGACCAGGCTAAACTCCAGCAGTGAAACAGTTAATATTAAGGCTGGTAGGTCCCCATGCCCTGTATCCTGTTCAGCTGACTAGACATTTAAGGTCACATCAGGTTTCTCTGTAAAGTCTATGTCACACTAGGCACTTTCTGTGTAGGCGTATCTACACTGGGGAGGAAAATGTCTGTGATTCTTTCTGCTTCAGCATCCTTGTGCACTGACGTGACTGACAGACATGGTATTTACCTGTAAGTATGCAGTTGGGGCAGAAATCTGCATTTTTGAGCGAAAATCTGCTGAATTTTATCTCACACACACAAATATCTCTGCATTGGGGGATGGAAACATCTTATAGAAGGTTTCAACAAACTGTAAAACAGACAATCCTGTGCATTCCCAGACTGGCGGCAAACTGCTCTTTCACCTTAAATTTCCCCAAGCTGACTAGATAGGCATAGATGGTACTAATCACTCTGGAAAAGCATAGAGTTTACTGGCAATGGAATCTGGTTGTGCTGCAAATACACATTGCATAATGGGATATTTAGGCCCAGAATGAGCTTTAAAATAGGACCTGCCATTTCTACTCTCATAGAGACCCAAACAGCCCCCTGGCCCAATAAATAGTGACTGTCTATAGCATCTTACAGCAGTTCCTCATTTACCAGAATTTACAGATTGCCAGTCCTGGGAATGTTCAAGCAAATATTAGTGCAAAATGGTGGAATGCAGAGCAGATGGAAGTTCTTTTTGAGAGCTAGATTTTACACAATACATAAGAATTCAGTAAATTCAAAATTTTTGGTTGGACTTAAATTTAACCGCCAAATTCTGAACAAATGGTTGGAGTTTATTTCTACTGTAAAGGTCAACAAAATAATTCATTATATTAGTCCCACTTCACTTATAAGTCAATCACTTTAGTTAGGAACATATCAATGGTGTCATCCTGCTTTCCACAGATTTCTTCCAGTTCCCCCCAAACAAACACACTTTTTAAATAAATACTCCTTTCCCATAGTGTGACTAAGGCTTATTTCTCTAGTATTAGGCACTGGCCTTCATGTGTTTTCCCTTGGCTTGCAGTGCATTGGCCCTGCAATACACAAACTGAACTGCTTATCAGTCAATGTCCCCAGAACCCTAAAATTTCCTGGCCCCCAGCAACTGCAGGGTCTGCTTTCTCTAGTTATGGGAAAATATATTTTTCCAACTTTCTTTTCATTGAAAATTTAATAATAGGTTACATGACATAGTTATGAAAACACATTGTACTACATTACAGAATCAGTGATTGAAAATTAGCATATATGTGACTGGTACACAGGGGACCTGCAATTGGGGACATAATAGGAACAAAACTGGAACTACAAACAAATAAACTGTCTGGGCTCCCTTGTGTTGCCTGCCAATTTATACTGAATTTGGCACAAGTAATGTTGCCTCTGACCCAGTTATTATCTACCTTTGCATCTGCATCTCAAGGCTTCTAAGTTAATTAGTTATATATTCTTGAATGGCATCCCAGTTTCCCCAAATTTTGTTGAACAGGTCCATAGTGTTATTCCTAAGTGCTGTCAGGTATTCCATTCTACTGGTATGGAAGACACTCTCCAGAAAGTCTAATTCCGTAGGGGGATGTGTATTCTTCCATTTCCCTGTGATGAAGCATCTGGCAGCTGTGAGAAGTGCATTAGCAAGTTTTTGGGTTGGGATTGTTAAATTCTGGATTTTTTTCCCAAGGACCAGTGTCATTGAGTCTCTTTAGGTTTCGAATAATACTACAAACAAAGATATCTGGTGAGGCACATTGTTGCTTCCAAAAATGGAAAACCGATTAGTCTTCGTCTCATGGTTCAGTGATCGTGAAAGTGCGTCTAATAAAGCTGAGGGGGCACTTTGTTTACACTTTGAGAACCACATCTAATTTCTAGGCCTGTAGAGACTTGTGGTAAAGCTACAGTAGATAGCAAGGACATGTGGGCTTTTTCCACCAGTCCAAGTGGGTGTGCAGCTGCCTCAGACAGACTCAGATCTATCCTCGGTAAAGTAAGATAATCATTTTCTCAAGCTGGTGAGAGTTTTATTTGACTTCTCAGGGCTCCTAAAACCAAGCAATGTAATTTATTATCTTTTTTTTCTTTCTTTCCTTCTTTCCAATTTAAATAAACAAGAGGACAATGACAATTCAATATCAGTACAAAGGTTAGGTCCCAAACACATGCACAATTTTACCTTACTGTGCACAACAGTAGAACATATTGTGCAATAAAAGTTTTATTTTAGTCTCTTGTGTGAAGCAGGGATGTGGCCCTGTACATGCTATAGTTGTATTGTTTATATACTGTTTAAATATTTGCTGAAACTCACTGTCTCACTGACACCTTATCAATCTCTCATAGTGTAGGGCTGTTTGTATGTTCTTGTGCTAGCATGATTCTCAAGAAGTACTTTTATTTCTTAGCAATAAGGAATCTGAGAGCTTATTTCACGTAAAACCCTGTGCTAGGCTAAGGTTATCCATGTTTGAGCTAGTACTGTAGCAGAAGACTACAAACAAAAGCATTCCCATAGGACTCATTCCAATAGATGCTGAAAACATGAGGGAAAAAAGAACAACCTGAAGGCCACTTATGGTTCAGATATGTGGTTTTGTGTCATAACAGTTTGTTGAGTAAATCATCAATGTATGTCCACCATGAGCTGGAATGAGGCAAACACTTGTTTTCTGGTCAGATGGTTAAACAAAATGCAAGTTTTATTTGTTTGTACATTTTTTTATGTATTTGTTTATGTATTTATTTTCCTTTTTTTTTTAAACACAACACATTTATTCAGCACTTTAGAGAGATTGTTTAGCATTCACATCTATTCCTGCCTCAGTGTTGATTACAGCCTATGGTTTCTATCACATTGACACATAAGTCTAGGGTTCCTGTCACATTCACAAATAGTCAATTTCATTAACATCCAGTTAACCCAAAGTTAACAAAGACACAAGGAAAACAAAAAACTCCTTTCAGACACTGTCCAGATTGGAAAAATCAGGCAAACCATAGGACCACTATGCATGTTTGAGGCCTTTGAAGGTGCCTGAACATCAGGGAACATTCATTCTGAATCATCAGATAGGTGTAGAATTCTTTTGTTTCTACCTGCTTATGGATGTATGTATGTCTTTATTTATAAAGCACTACTTATGTATGCAACGCTGTACGTAGAATACATATCTGACCATTCAGCTCTTAATGTTAGTGGAGTGGACAAACCAATGGTCACAGGATTGTAATTGTAATGTGTATGGCCATTGTTATATTTAAAACAATTATAAATGTCTTTAGCATAATCATATGGGCTGATTTATTAAAAGCTTGGTGCAGGTGTGGGGAGGGACTCCAAATCATGTCTCTTAGCTCCCTATACACTTTGGGGCACATTTACTAATCCACGAATCCGAATCCCGAATGGGATAAAATCGTATTGGAAACGAAAATTTCGGAAGATCGCAAATATCACGAAAATGGTTACGAAATAATCGCATTAGTCACGATAATATCGTATTGGTGATCCAAAAGTCATGAAATTTTCGTAGCAAACAATTGTAAACAGCGGTAAAACCTTTCCGATTTTTTCGTGCAAACGTCCGAAAAAGTCGTGCGGCGTACGAAAAAGTCGTGCGGCGTACGAAAAAGTTGTGCGCCGTACGAAAAAGTCATACGGACGCCCGAAAAAAATGGCGAAAATACGCTCGGAGCATTCGCATGAACGCTCGAGCGTTCGTGCTTTTGTAAATGTGCCCCTTTGTGTCTAGCCTTTCTGTCATTATTTATTGTGATGTAAGGTGCAGAGCACAAATCTGCCACACTCAAGGAAACCCTATCTTTGTCATAAGTATGCGAAGATGGGGCACCCTGGCACTTATGTTTTGGCATTCCTGGCTTGCTCTTGATGATGCACATGCTAGGAGTGTTGAGAGAGAGGCACAACCAATTGTACCTAAAGGTGCTGCTTAGAAATTTGAGGCGTCAACATGTAAATTATAAAAAAAGCAAATTTTGTGTTGTACCCCTCCAGTTGCAAATAAGGCCAATAGTTCTGCATTTTGCTACTCACTGCTGTACGTATTCATGACTTGTAATGCTAGAAAATCAAGGCATTAGATGACATAGAGCTGTTCTTATAGCAGATATGACTGTTTACTCTGTTTTTAGGTGGTCTGTCAGATGGCAATGGCATCAATATTCTTACTGAATGGAAGAAACACATGGAGGTAGGAAATACATACATTTAGTACAGTTATTGGACTAATATCTAAGTTTGATCAACTGTAAAGGATGATGGTATTTTAAGGAGGACTCTGGGCCATTACAAGATAAGTAATACAGCTATAGGATTTATTTTCCAGAATGCTTGGGGCCTGGGGTTTCCTGCAGGGGCGCTGCTGCCATGAAGCAAGTTGAGAAACTCACCTCAGGTGGCAGCAACTCTGAAGTTACCAGGGTGGCAGGATTTCTAGTACAGACAGCGATGTTGCGATGTCTGCACTAGCGATGTTCCCTTCCCCCCTTGGGTGAGGGGCAGCAACCAATATGGAGCTCAGTTACCATCAAGTACAATGGACTGTTTTATTACGGAGAAAAAAAATACTCACTTTTACAAATTTGCTCAAAATGAGCTCTACGGGCGATGTCCTTCCCATCATTTTGTATAAAGGATCCTATACACTTACCAGTCGTTTAACTTTTTATAATTTCTATTCCACTGTATGAAGTATTCTTCTGAATTGCCAATCCCTGCTTGCAACTTGCATCAGAAATGGTAAAACTTAAACAGAACACTGTTCAGACTGCTTAAAGCTGCATTGATAAATAAAAATTGAATAAAGTCAGTTTGTAAAAGTCTTTCCTAAAAACAGGCAAAGTTAAAAAAAGAAAATGTCCTTGTGTACTTTTACCCTTAGTTTAGCTTAACTGTAGGCACAGAAATATTAATTGTGAAGCATATAGCACCAAAGCATTCAAGCGGTCTTTGAACATTGAAACTGAAAGAATATCTCTGTCCCATATCTTCTCTAAAGTAAAGGTTGAATCAAGCCAGGGATTATATCCATCTTTATCAATACCATGTCTGACCTTGCTTATAGCACACTGCACAGTAAATTGACACTTCATAAATTAAAGATTCTAATCTGCCTGTTGCACTTTCAGGGGGTAAAGGCTGAACTGGTAGAAGAAATGAGCTGCCACCTAAAGGATCTCCTTGATAAAGCTGTGGCAGAGACCATGCATTCATACAAAAGTAAACAAGCTTCCACACTGTCCTCAAAAAAAGATCATGTTAATAATAAAAGGTAAAAGTGAATAACTTGTATTAACAGATACAGGAGGACATTAATAACCTTCTCCAAATACAAAACTGAGATCTGTTTACTAATTTACTCTTAGGGGCACATTTACTAATCCACGAATCCGAATCACGAATGGGAAAAAATCGTATTGGAAACGAAAATTTCGGAAGATCGCAAATATCACGAAAATGCTTACGAAAAAATCGTATTAGTCACGATAATATCGTATTGGCGATCCGAAAGTCACAAAATTTTCGTACCGAACAATTGTAAACAGCGGTAAAGCCTTTCCGATTTTTTCGTGCAAACGTCCGAAAAAGTTGTGCGCCGTACGAAAAAGGCATGCGCCGTACGAAAAAGTCGTGCGGACGCCCGAAAAAATCGGCAAAAATACGCTCGGAGCGTTCGTGCCTTTGTAAATGTGCCCCTTAGAGTGATGGCACATGAAGAGACTTTAAGGACTAAATGCCCAGAGCCCTCAACTGTGCAAGATATACAGTGAAACATGCAAATTATCATTGGCCACTTTTGTTGTTATGAGTAGGCTTATAACAACCAGCTACACCCTCAAGTATGGGTATGCAGTTGCCACTTGTCTGACAGTCTACTGCTGCCCATAGGGCATAGGGACCATAGTCATCCTTTTTATGTTGCCACTTTTTTTTCAATAAGGAAAGAGGCAAGGTTTTGGTATGGAAACTGCAGAAGCCAACTTAACAATAGTAAGCCTGAAATATCTTAAAGGACAACTAAAGCATAAAAATGAATATGGACGAAAAACCTGTATTTTATAACCTGAACTTACTGTATACTAGTGTAGAGGATCAACAGCCCTACAACCATAATGATCCAGGCCTTTAAAGTTTCCATGGGAGGTGGCCACCTTGAATCTTGTTATGCCATCTTTTAAGTGTCAGTGATACTGCACATGCTTAGTGGTCATCAAATATCATAAAGAAGATGTTGGTTCCTACGCTCAGGTGACAGCAGCCCAGATCTTGTGCAGTGAATCAGCAGAAAAGAACATGAGGAGCTACTGGGGGCAAATTCATCTTCCCTGCTCAGGGGCTGTGGTCACCTGGGCAGAAATACAAAACAAGATTGTAGCTGAGGTTTTAGCATCAAGAACTAGCACTATGAAAAAGGAAGAAATAAAACTAAGAATAGATATTATGAAATAGTTAGTGCAGCCATACTTTTTTTTTTTTTTTTACAAATGTCAGCCCCTAACTATAGCCACGTGGCGATTTCCGATCTTTCGCACGAAAGATCGTACAATCGGCCACTAACTGTTCAGGGCTGAAACGGCAGCTAAGGAGGTAGAAACAATAGGATTTCTACCTCCGTCTCCCGATTCAGCCCTGAAGGCAGATTTTGATCAGGCGCCTTCTATGGCGCCCGATCAAAATATTTTAACCGGCCCGATCGGTGAGTCGACCGATATCAGCAGCTTCCTGCGATATCGGTCGACTCACCGACTTGCCATACACGCACCTAATATCATACGAAACAAGGTTTCGTACGATATTAGCGGTGCGTGTATGGCCAGATTTAGTGTCTGTTCTCAATGGTGTTTTGTGATTGCTGGTAATAAAACTGCCATTGTATACTGCCATGCTGCTTCATAAAACCTTATGCGTTTTATCCCCAGGCACCAAGGATCTATTTCTGAAAAGCAGAAAGTATTTATGCATCGTGCTTCTCTGTTGGAGTAAGTGAGAAATAAGAAGACTGAAAATAACCAATGTCAAAGAAACATATTTAAAAGGAACAGAGTTGCATGGGGGCAGCCCTGTGCAAGCACTTGTTATGAGAGGGTAGCCCATTTACTGGCAGCTACAGGCAAATAATTGGATGTCTCTTCTCACCTAGTGATCTGATGGAGGTGGAGCATTTCCGCACTATTTATCACATGTTTGTGGCTGTACTTTGTGTTTTCGTTATAAGTACTACAGCTGTGGACATCATTGACCAGGGCAGGTGAGAGAATAAATTATTAAGCAATTAAAGGAATACTGTCATGGGAAAACATGTTTTTTTTTTTTTTTTTTTTTTTTAAAAACACATCGGTTAATCGAGCTTCTCCAGCAGAATCCTGCATTGAATTCTGAATTTATTTTTTTTTTTTTTTTTTTTTTAAAGCACGAAAAGATTTTTTTATATTTAATTTTGAAGTTTCACATGGGGCTAGCCATATTCTTTATTTCCCAGGGTGCCACAGCCATGTGACCTGTGCTCTGATAAACTTCAGTCACACTTATCACCCCTCTCCCTTTCCACCAGCATCCGATCAGCAGAACAATGGGAAGGGAGCAAGATAGCAGCTCCCAGTAGATATTAGAATAGTGCTCAATAGTAAGAAATCCAAATCCGGCTTGGGACTCCTCCAGTTACATGGGAGTAGGAGAAAAAATAGGTTACCTGAAAGCTCAAGATGGCGCCTACACACCAGTATTACAACTAAAAATGTGTAATTTAGAAATAAAAAGTATACCATAAAAATCACTGTATCCCTTAAAACAATATATAGGAAAAATATTCACTTCACTGAAGTTTTTGTCTGCAACCGTCTCACGGACCATTGTGCAGCTGTACAGCCCCTCCAGACTGGCTAGCTTATTGGACCACGTATGGGGCTAAACCAATGGTCAGATATCAATTAGGCAGGTTTTAAAATCCCCTTAGGTCAGCAACACATCCGTCTGCTCATGTCATCCTTTTTCGATGGTGGCAAGGCATTAGACCAGCCCAATTTGTGCATGAGTATGTAGGTTTTCTGGTGTATGCTCACTTACTGTGACACCATATACATGCCTGCATTGTGAAGCAATTTGCAGGCATTTTGCCCCAAGTGCATGGGAGAAAGGGCAACTAAACCAATTTTGAAGACTAGAGAGGAAAAGAAGCCTTTGCCTAGGTCATCATTCTCTATTTGATAAGCCAAACTGATTGGGCAAATGGGAAGTGAACATTCAATCTACTTGCAAAGGCCCAGTGGTAGATGTGATTTGTCCCGATTACCATCCATAGTGCATGTTTGTTGGGGATAGGCATCATATAAATTTATATGATACATTTTTAAGAGACTTTGTTTGGCTGACAGCAGTGATAAGTTGGGTATATAAACTTAGTTCCATGTAAAGGTACTTTTAACAGATTTTGTTGGTTTCCCTTTGAAGTTGGCAATTGGCATTGAATTTAAAGGTGAACTGTCCAGAGTTCCTTTCCCATTGTGCTTATTGTACCCTTAATCTTCTCTCATTACAGACTGTTTCTGGATCTCGACCTTTTGTTCTACACCTTTGGCCAGCTTAGCACTGTTGTGTGGACATGGCTCTGTCTATTTATGTATACACTTCTGGTTCCTTACAGAGCCTTACATGTTTTGGGATCTTTATACCCAGAATCAAGCCATCCGTTGCTGCTCTCTGCTTTTATAGGAGGGCTGCTGCTTGTCTGCCAAATATTTGTTCTTGGTGTACTGCCAATATATGTTGTGACACAGTACAAGCTGCCTCCTGCATCCAGCCTTATCGTTATCCTTGAGCAGGTGAGTAGCACAAACAGTTATTTTAGAGGGGGGGGCATTATGGGGATTTAAAAAAAAAAAAAAAAAAAAAGACTTCTCATCTATACTACGTTTATGGAGACAATACGGGTGTTATCTACATTTAAAGAAAAAGTCATCCTTAACAGAGAAGGATGATGTTGCCCTATGCTGACCCTTGGTGTCTGTGCACAGCTACACTGGAAGTCACAAAATGAACCCTGCAATGCTGTTGCTGTGCTCGTGTTGCCCCTTCAACTTTTTTGACACAATGGAAGAGGTATTTCTCTTAATACTGTGGCTGGTTCATTGTTACACTGTACATTTAAGGTATAGAACCGTATATTGAGTAAAATTGATCCTAAAGGTGAGTTTGAGTTCAATTTAAAAGCAGCAACACACAAATGTACTTATATTGGTCATTGTATATATCATTATAGTACATAGTAATATATTACATAGCACAAGATTAGTGATGTGTTATATTTACATCTTCTTTCAGGTTCGTTTCCTGATGAAGAGCTACTCCTTTTTGCGAGAATGTGTTCCACTGCTCCTGAGAAATGAGAGTATGTCTCAACTAATAAATATAGATATTTTTGGACTCAAACACTAAAATATGCAAATTTGAAGAAAGCACATTTCAACACTTTAAAATATAAATTCAACATGTATTGACAGATTGACCATACTCAATATATTTGTCCCATAGGAATCTGGGATAAAATGTTTTTCTTCTATGTTTGCCCAGTAGGCTGTGTCAACCATTATATGCAGGCCAGAGGGGCTGCTGTAAGATGCCATAGACAGTCACTATCTACTGGGCCTCTGTGTACTTGAAATGCCAGGGCCTATTTTGAATCCTAGTCCGGAACTGATTATTGCTATAGCATTAAGCATTCCATGAAATCTTGATTTGAAAAATATGCAGATTTTTTTTTTAAAAAACAGGAGAAATGGAAAATTCTTGTTCTCATTTTGTGTGTAGGATTTTTTTTTTAATAGATTGGATTAACAAATATTTCTCTTAGGAAAAACATTTACTTCCCTGAGTGTTTTTAAATCTGAATTGTTGACTGGGATGATACTATATCAGATAAAAATAATTTTAAAAAAATTATATTCAATATTTATTATATTAACAAAGGAAAGTAATACAAAAAAATAAAGGTACAACCAATACATGTTATCGGAAATGTAAAGAACAAAAAGGAAAGAAAGGATTTGCAATCTCCAAGTCAGAAAGGACAGAAATATAATTTAGAAAATATTGCAAAAAGTGTAATTATAACTCAAATAAAAAAGGAACCAATTGCTACACAAGCTAAAAACAATGCCCAAAACTCAAAATATGCAAATGGTAAAATAATGCAAAGTCATTATCAAGTTCAAATACTTATTTACATAGACACATAATAGCCCTAAAACTTTCCCTTCTCCCACCTAGCATTACATTTTCCTTTTATACACGACATTGCTTCCTAGAGCTCTAAACCTGTCAATCATGTTGGGCTGATGGCACTACATTATCTACATTACTATATCTACAATGAAATCTTTCCACCAGGCAAGCAACATGACCGACAAAGCTCTAGGGGTTCTTTCTAAGTGAGGATATGGTTTCTATCCCTAGGGCCAAACGATCGGATTACATTTGCGGCCATGGGCAGTCGGTTCGGGGACCGCATCAACGAGCCGATGCGGTCCCCGATCCGACTGGATTGTCTAACCTGGCCGATCGATATCTGGCCAATTTCAGTCCAGATATCGGTCAGCGAGGCCGCTCGTTTCTGCCCATACACGGGCCGATTACCTGCCGAATCGGTCCAAGGGACCGATATCGGCAGCTTCTATCGGCCCGTGCTTATTAATTTCTTTAGCAAACAGAAATGTTTGGCATACAGCAGGTTCATGAAACTAAATAAATGTGTACAAGGGTCTGGGCCGGGATTAAATACACTAAAGAGCTTGGTTAATTATTAGTCATATCATGATTTATAATCTAAGACTCCATCGTATTGTATGGTATGCACAACTTTGGTTAATGTGCAGCAGTATACAATCTTACAATGTACAAAAGTACACACAGGGGAGACCAGCATTACCATAAATAAATAAGTATAAATATACAGAGGTTATGTACCATTTTGACATTCAGAAAATACATTTCTCCTTTTTTGTTTTCCTTTGTCTCCTAGGAAAAGCGGTCCAACTACCAAAGTTTTCCAGTTATCTTTATTTCCTCTTCTGCCCAACTCTGATCTATAGAGAAAGCTATCCCAGGTAAAAAAAATTTTTAATAAAATAATTTAATAAGGACACATGCAAGGTGGGTGCCCATAATGTGATTCATTTAAATGTGTTGCCATTTTATTCAGCCACATACAGTAATTGCAGGAGTAAATGCTGATTGTATATATTTAGTAAAGTTAGAGGAAATCTGCATTTCTGGGGATCAGGTAGTAGTCATCCTTCGTTTTACTGGTTTGTAGTTCAGTTCTCGGCATGCTACTAATATGTGCAGGGTGCCCTAATGATAGTCTGTGGGTGGGAAGGTGGGATACCAATAGGGCACGAAGGACTGAACCACAGAGGTGACGCACCTTCTTTAATTTTAATGAAGTGCATGAGGTAAGCATTACCTTCTACAGTTACTGTGAGTATGTATTTGGTTAAATAAAATGGCAACTAATTTTAAACAATTCACTCTATGGGCGTTTGCCTTGTATTTGTTTTTACTCACTGTATATGCATTTAATAAAGGTTGCAACAGTGCTCACCTAGCTTATTAAATAATAGTCATTTATAGTCCCCAACTACCGGGCCGCGGATCAGTGACAGGCCGTGGGCTGTGTTGCAATGGGCCACCCCTGATCCCAGCAGTTGTTACACAATGGCACACGGAAGATGCGCATAAGGCCGCATATGACACGCTGACTTGCATAATGCCGCAACAGTGTGTCATACATGTCAAACAGTGATTGTCTGAGTGGTCTGCTAACTATAACCCCCCGGTAATTGAAATGCACCCCCACCGTAATTGTAAACCGGTCCGTGGTGCAAAAAAGGTTGGGGACTGCTGACATATGATATGTAACAACATCTAAACATAATTTTGAAAAATGTAACTTTTTGCAGCCAGTTCTCATCAGGGAATCATACTTTAACATTCCCTACACAGTATTTATGAAATGTTAAATACTGAAGTCCATTACATGATGTCTCTGCCAGTGTTATAAGCCCCCCAGGTGCTACATGAAATGCTGTGCATACTCTCCTGTAACTCCTTGACTTTAAATAAACCTAGATGTATATTGTTATATTTACATAGAATTAAGGAACAGTCTATTCTCTCCTCTATCCTAATGGTACAAGGATTTTATATGTGAATGCTGAGCACTTTTTGTGTCTTTTCAGAACTCCATGTATCAGATGGAATTTTGTGGCAAAGAATTTTGCTCAGGTAAGTCAATGACTTTCTATATTCTAAACAGGCTGCAATTCAATGAAAATAAACTACTTAATACAATAAATTTAATGCACTAATAATGTACAGGTATGGGACCTGTTATCCAGAATGCTCGGGATGCTCCTTCCGGAAAAGGGATCTTTCCGTAATTTGGATCTCCATACCTTAAGTCTGCTAAAAAAATAATTTAAACATTAATTAAACCCAGTAGAATTGTTTTGCCTCCAATAAGGATTAATTATATCTTAGTTGGGATTAAGTACAAGGTACTGTTTTATTATTAATAAGAAAAAGGAAATATTTTTAAAAAAATTATTTCCTTAAAATGGAGTCAATGGGAGATGGTCATTTTGTAATTGGATAATGGGCTTCCTGATAATGTGTCCAATACCTGTATTGTGCAACAGAATACAGTATTTATATACTCTGTGTATGTTTGTATATATATATATATATATATATATACACACACACAGTATATACACAAAAATAAGGAGATTATAGGAATTATAAGTCCCAGATTTAACACACAAGACCAGTGCTTTTATACAGGTCATAGAACTCCAAGGTGGCTACTAATATCCTCATATTTTACAACAGGAGTTTCAGTGATAAATGTAACAGAAATTACATTACTAAGCAACAATGATAACTTATGGCATTACTAAGCACAATTTATAAGGATTTCATTTAGAGGGTGTTCGTGGCTCATGTATTACAAATGTATTAAAGATGAGCTGTCATTGTGATAAAAATGTCATGAACTGCATTTGATATTTCACAAGTAGTTGTGTATTATGTGTAATATGTATAACATTATAATAACATTATATAACACATTATATTACTGAGCATCAGTTATAACTTATGATCTCATATGGTAAGTCACAAATACTGATAATAAGAAGTTTACAGGACATTCATGGCTCTTGTGAATTATATATACATATGTAATAAAAAATATATGCAACATTCGCCCTGCATACTCACTGCTAACTAACCACAATTTGTCCTTGTATTTATCAGACATCCTCTTTATTTCTGAGGCCCAAGAATTGTTAGTGGGAGTTAATAAGATAATTAGATTGCCAACTTTCTTTTTCTTGCACCATATGCTGTTTAATAACATTAGGCCATAAAATTTCATTATAGCTCACAAACTTTGTCTTATTATTTAAGGTGTAGGTTTTTGCTAAATTTAATTTTTCTCTAATTACTTTCTGCCTATAGTTCCTTGGATGCCTGTTTTTTTTGAACTATGTTTTCTTCACCCTGTGCATTCCGGTCTTCACCAATATGAGCAAACAACCATTCAGCACTAAAATGCTGGTGCTGTCTATCTTCCATGCTACTCTTCCAGGTGGGAGGAATCTTTTAGTTTGACCAAGGTAGCCTAGGATTGGCTGTACTGCAATTCTCATATCTGCTGTGCTTTTTTCTTCTTACTTACAAACAATTTTTGCCTACATACAAACAATTTTTGTTCTTCTTTTGGTGTATGATAGCACATATAATTCATTGTATGATATTTTAAGAGTAAAAGACACATAATAAACTATTTAGATGACACATCGTTATATACTGAAAATAAATTCCTCAAATATACAGGTCATATTTCAGTCTTCCACACAATAGACCTGAATTTCTAGAGAAACATATAGGTGTAGATATCCTAGGCTCATACTATTTGTTCATTGCTTTATGCTTTGGCTTTGTTCTATTTGGTGGACTTGTTACCACTAGGTGCACATCCTTGTCTCACAGCTCTATATAAATACGTTTTGTCTTGATTAACATTTCTTCAAATAGAAAGTCTGAACCCTTGCTTTCTCACCCTATATTCTTGTGCCCCCAGCCACAACACCTACTCCCTATATCCACTCATGAGGTATTGTGTGTTGGCCCAATGACACTGAAATTTATTATTGTTAAAGACCTTATTTTAGGTGCTCTTGGGGGTCTTCTCACATGCCAGAAACTTAATGGGATCACTGTGTAGATGTCATCAAGTCCCTTGCTTTGTGCCCCACAGGTACATTTGTGCTTTTGCTGTCGTTTTTTGCCTTGCTGCATTGCTGGCTGAATGCCTTTGCAGAGATGCTTCGTTTTGCTGATCGCATGTTCTACGAGGTAAGATCCATTCATTTTTTTTTTTGTCTTTGCCTTAATGTGTTTTTGGGCACCATGCTTACCTATGCAATTACTCTTTTTGTCTATCTGTGTAGGACTGGTGGAATTCAACGTCATTTTCAAATTACTATCGTACATGGAATGTTGTTGTACATGACTGGCTGTATTATTATGTATATCGAGACTTGCTTTCGGTAAGGGCGCTGTGGTTTTTGCACAGGGTGAAATTCCATATACAAATATTTGACTTAGCATTCAGTGAGCAGACCTTAGATGATTCTTCATCAGTGTATATACAGAAATATTTTTTCAAGACGTTTTGTTTTGGGATAGTGTTTAACTAGGCAACTTCCCAGAGATGACTTAATGGAATGAATCAATTAAAAAAGAAGGGGATCCAAGTCTACACTCCCTTGCTTTGAAATGGAGAAAGTAGGTTGGAAAGGGGAATGGGGGTATGGTAGGGGGAGACCAAGAGATATCTGAACAGAACCGGTTTATGAGAAGCCATCAATTAATATGAGTGATATCTTGCTGTTGGTACATAATTTTACGGTCACAAAGTGGAAATAATCAATGAGCAAGCAGAAGGTTGTTTTGGAGTATTTATGTTTGGAGGTATCTCTCCTGGCACTCCCATATGTTTCAAATTTTTGGCTCACTGACACATTGATCACACTGACATTTTGCCCATGGCTAAGTGCCCATAGGACACGAAACATGACGGAACGTCTCTGGAGAGTTTTATTTTAATGTAGCTTTGGATAAAGACATTTTTTATTTTTACAATTTGTGACCCTTGTGGATCCTTTTGATTGCCTATAAGCCTATGCTGTTTGCTATTTATGGATATCCGCTACCCAAGCTAAGGGGCTGGGGCTTATGCACCTGGAACACTTGTTTCACTTGGCAAGCACTTCTACAGTTGGTCATTTATGTTACCTGCATTGTTTTTTAGGGTGTGATCTCTCCTGGCACTCACTGACACTGGCTCACGGACAGATTTTTATCAGTTTCTCTCTATGAATTCAGTCAATGAATGTGTTGGTCTTTCTGTATTGTTAGCCCAAGGGCTCTAATATGCAGAAACCCTTTCTTTCCTAGTTATAGCTAAGCCCCCAACAATTGCTATCTCCATGCCTTCATTTATAAGATTGCCATGAGTAATAATATCTGTGCAGACCACTGGTGCTTAAATAGCATTCCCAGAGTGTAGTTACTAGCATAACTTGGTCTCACTCCAGTTAAAAGAAAAAAGAGGGTATTTTTGCCACTTGCTAGATGTTCCTTAATATGAAAGTATTAACAGAAATATTCTATAAAAGAAGATGTTCCTAACATCAATTTTTTAATGATTTTATTTCAGTTGTGTAACCAGCGGTACCGTGCTGGGATCATGCTGACTGTGTTCCTCCTCTCTGCCTCCGTTCACGAATATGTCATAACAGTGTCTTTTCGCTACTTCTATCCTGTAATGTTCTGCTTATTTGCCATATTTGGAGGTAACTTCTTGTATTATTATCTATTATAAAACTTCATAATGTATCATGACATGCAGGCATTTTTGTGCATTTGAAACAATGGTTTGGAGACAAGTCAAGAATATATTTCTATAAGGGCTTTGTTAGTGATATTTGTGCAGATATTTTATATTGAGTTTCAGAGAAAACTGGAAGGCCCTTCAGTATTGCAGCTTTGTTAAAATGTAAAAAGTCTAGCCATTGTGGAGCAAGGACAGTTTGGTTATGAGATGCCCATATAGTAAGAGATTACAGTTGTTTAAATAACCATTGTATTAATGTGTTGATGGTATGCATTATTATGTTAAGGATTAGGTGGGATGTATTTAAGCTGTTATTATGGTTTGTTTGAATGCAAGGCAACCAGTGAGAGTTGCCTAATACAATTATCAATGTCAATGGGGATATGTGGTGAGCAACTCAAGAGATGCCATTATAATTACTACAGAAAATGGATAATCAGCATATTAACCCTTGATGTGCTAATATAATCATTGTAGAAAAGGCCAATGAGCATTACATTATTTCCATAAAAGCAAGTAAGATCACTAAAAAAGTGCCACTGAGCAATCTAGATAGCCATCTTGGATTTTCTCTAAAGAACAGAGAAGTCAACGTGGCCGGTATGAGGAGGGCGGCAGTGGTGGCAGCAAGGGGAGTAGAACAAAATTTAACACATTGTGACACAGTGGGATATTTTTCACTTGCAATAAATCTGGGCTACCGCAGGCATCTCCCCATGTGCAATAATCTTTGTGTGGTCTCAGTCTAACAGTTCTGCAGATAGCTCAGCCATGCTGTTTGGCAGTAGGAAAGTCCAACATGCTGACTTGTGTTAGAATACCCTGTAAATTATATCAGAATAATTGGAGTGATGTCATCAGATATCGGTGCTTAGTAATATGATTTCTATCACATGACTCATTGAAACGCGTATTGTACTACATAATGCACCTCCTGTTGTAAAATATAAGGCCTTCACCTTCAAGTTCCACAACCTGTTTTAAAACATTTGTCCTTTGGCTTGTACGTTTATATGGTCACAGAACTTCTTGGTGACTTGTACCCCCTGCTGTAAAATATAAGGATATATTAGTCACTATATATATTATGCGATGGGATATCTCTGCAATAAGTCTTTGTCTTTATCTTTCTATAGCTTTTTAATGCTCCTTGTTTATTTTTTTATGGAAAACAGATAATAATTCTGAATCTGATTCTTGTTCAGAACAGCATTTTATACATATTTCTCTCTATTACATCATAATATAAACCTGACATTTAGGGGCGAAATGTGAGTTTGAGCTTAAAAGTGATACTGACATTAAAAAACTACTTTTCAAAATATTAATGTACATAAAAAGTAACCTATAGGTCATATTGATTGTTTTTCATTGACATGGCTGTAAGTAATTGTTATATGACTGTTTTGCCAACCTGACTGACCCTTCTCAGCCTGTCAGTTACAGCTTCTAATGCTAACGGCCTCCTGCTGCACAAATATGGCCGCCCCCTCATAGAAGAAAATGGGGGATCAGACAGGTAATGTAACAGCATCAGGCAAATACTTTTATGGCAAAATTATAAAGAGCATGCAAACTCAATGTTATGATAGATGTTACCAAAAGTTGGGATCAAGTACAAGGTGGTTTTATTACTACAGAGAAAAATGAAATTCCTTCCTTTCATATCTCGTCTCACCATCCCTTTCACAGTCCTCTTTAATTTCATGATTAATGATAAACGTAAAAGCCCCATCTGGAACGTGATGGTTTGGACTTTCCTGTTCATTGGTCAGGGCATCCAGCTGTGCCTGTACTGCCAGGAGTGGTATGCTCAGATTCACTGCCCTCTCACTGAGGTAAGAGGTTCCATGTGTCTTGAACCAATACTCTTCTTCATACTGTTTCTGGTGCTAACATATTTTTTTCCATCTATTGTCAAAGGCTCATGGACAGTCATACTTGTCCTTCAAATATTAACACTGATATTTTTCTAGATTAAAAAAGTAAATTTTGAATCTTCCAGTTCAGGTATTTCATTTTACTTCTGTTGAGTTTTATAGTGTCAGCAGAAAACACCCCATATGTACTCAAGCACAGTTATTTGGAAATAATTCACTTTTGCTTTTAATTTGTGCATTCATCAAGTGGGCATGACAACATGTAATGTGCAGCTGTTTTCTTGAAAAGGTGGGGTTTTGTTCCATGATGAGTCCATCATGTTCAACCCTTCCAACTAAACCCAGCACACACAAACCTATACACTCACATACATAAACTATATATACTATACAAACATTAATACGGACTGTAGATATTAGTATCACAATAGCCTTGGATATTTTGCTTGTTCAAGAACTCATCCAGGCTCCTCTTAAAGGCATTAACAGAATCTGCCATTACCACATCTCTAGGAAAGGCATTCCCCAACCTCACTGCCCTCACCGTGAAAAACCACCTACGCTGCTTCAAATGGAAGCTCCGTGCTAGAAACCAAGCTTGGAAGCAATAAAGGATATCACGCCTGGTGTTGTGTAGGTGGTGAGGAGGTGATGGGCATAGGCTGCCATTTGGATGGAAGTTATGTGAGCATTTGTCTTTCTGTTCAGCTACTAGTTAGAACAAAGATATATTTATTTTTAATTTTCACATTGCATTGCCCTGCAGACAAGACAAAAAATCCTCTGCACTCCCCCATATTAATATATTTAGGATATTAAAGGGTATATTTATCATGCTGTATAAAAAGTGGAGTAAAACATCACCGGTGAAAATCAGATGCTTTGCTTTGATTTTCTAACTGTTGAAATCTAATTGCTGATTGGTTGCGCTGGGCAACATCACCAGTAATGCTTCACTCCACTTTACACAGCATGATAAATATACCCCTCAGACATTCTGAGCAATAAGCTAACAAATTGCTCAAAACAGGGATTGTTTGTCCATATATTGCAATATATATGGTCAACTAGGTTTAAGTTTGGCCAGTCCTACAGTAAGTTATATCGGATTCATTAAGAATTCTACTGCTTCAGTATATATTTTTCACAGGGACATAAGGTGGCCATACACACTATAATTAGGACCACTAGTCATAGGAAAGATAATTTGTCCACTCTACTAACGTTAAGACCTGGATCGTCAGATATGCAGGTAAAAACAAAGGAATTCTTTACCCCAATCTACCGATTTAGCATTAACGTTACAATGTTTGGGCACCTTCAAATACACCCAATCAAAATATTCAGTTCTGCCCAATCGACGAGATAACCGTTGTTCAAGGCTTTAACCGATATCAGTTGCTTCGTCTCTCACCATACATGCACCAAACTTTTTTTGTACCATAGTACCTGTGTCTAGTATAAATAAATTTAAAGCAACTGGACTTGTTTGGTAATACCAAACAAGTCCAGTTGCTTTAAATTTATTTATACTAGATATACCATGACCTGGATGAATGAAAATCTTCATAGACATAGTACCTGTGCATGTATGACCACCTTAAGTTTTACCTGCAATAGGCTTGCTTTCCAATGGTAAAATGTCCAGATAGTTGTCCTTTTTATTTGACAACACAGAGATAACCTGAGTGTATGCATTTTGTGCTCACTCTTTGCCCCTCCCCCTCTCTAATAGTTTAAACCTGTTTAGAGTTGAACACTTTCCAATAAAAAGGGCATCCATTAATGTCCTCAATATACTGATATGGATGAGTGCAAAAGATTTTTTTCTGTATATATTTTGTGGTCACTCCTTCTCCTAATGTTCTGACATTGGTTAGAGGCGAGCACAACTTTCCCTTTTGCTGTAGCATTGCTCTGATGTTTTCTTCTTATCCAAGACGTTATCTCTTGACAGAAAACCTTTTGGGGATTGGTGACTCCTCGATCCTGGTCCTGTCACTTATAGCCAAAGAACCTTGTATCAGCCTAACACCTACAACGTCTAACAGGACTCTTCTTTGTAATTAATATTTCACAAGAGCCTAAGAAGATCAAGTTTACTATAGGAGCAACCACAAGATGTAGCAACATTTTCAGTTTGTTGGAGACAAGATGGAGCTCCTTAGCTGGATGGATTCTGAATAAATAAACCAACAAAGTATTTACTTAAATTTCCCTGGTATGGGCCTTGCCTTACCAAACATGGGGACCATAGTGCTGATTAGGTGCTACACTGCAATAACATTTCCTATAATTTTTTGTTACGTTAAATTCACAAGAAATTAGGAGATGCTAAATTATATCACTGGTCAAGGAATAAGGGAATAGATACCATATTTATATGTATTCCCCCTATAAATAGCCAAAGCAGGCCAAAACCTGCAACTGAATAAACCGAGTTGTTATTATTATTTAAGATGACAGTGATCATCATAATAGTGTTGATAGTGGCAGTGGTGATAGCACTCTTCCTAAAAGCCATGATGATAAAAACTCTAAGCAGGGTAAATCACCAGATAGAGAAAAAAAGGTGCAAAGGCATTTGGAATAATTGGGAGGAACTGGTTGGAAAAAAAATAATCAACCTATGCCCACTAATACTGCTGAAAAGGAAATAAATGCTTTCTATCTAGATCAAAATATTGATCCTGTTGAATGGTGGAAGAGACATAGAATTATCTTCCCAAATTTAGAAAAACTGCTGAGATCTATCTCTGCTCTCCACCTACATCAGTTCAAAGTGAACAGCTTTTTAGTACAGCTGGGGATGTTTGTTCTCAGTCACTCTAGTCTGTCTGAACGGCTTATTTTTCTGAAAGCAAATGTCAAGTTTATGACATAGACTACTACTATGTGACTGCAAATGTGTCTGCTGCATGTTGTCTGTCTATTTCTGATGAGTGCCACTAACTTTAAGTTAGTTATCATTAGTTCAAGTTGCCAACTTGCCACTACTAGGAGGAATTCCACACATTCAAGCTATGCAAAAATGCAGTGCAATTAACCCTTTTGACAGTTTTACTGCTTTTATTGTATAAATGATGATGTTGATGTGCACGTAATGGCAAAGCTTTTATTGTACTAAGTGACTACTACTAGTATAGTATTACTAGTATTTCATTATGTTTGATGCCTTTATTAGAACAGTCCTCAACAGTCTAGTCCTGAGTATGGCATGGCAGTATGACAGTATGGCATGTACAGTGTATGAATTCTGGACTTTTTCAACATGTCAATTCAATATGTCTTCTACAACTCCTCAATCAATAAAAAGCAGAAGTAACACATCAAACATCTTTTTTATTTTATTTTTTAAAGTATAGCATAATAAATAAATTACAATCAATTTCAGTTACAGTTAGTCACATACATTCTATTTTTTTGGCAACTAAAAAGTGTTTACCGTATATTACAATAATTAAACAAGCTGTAGGCAAAGGCTTGCTAACTGTAATACCCTAGCCCTGCTATGCATATGTTTCCAATGTTTTCTGTAACTTTAGTAAATGTTTTACTATCTACTCAATAGGATTTGGTTCGAGATTCGGCCAAATCCTTCAGGGTGGATTCGGAATTTCGGCCGAATCCAAAAAAGTGGATTCGGTGCATCCCTACTAAAAATCGTTTCCCTGTATGACGCCATGTCAACATTCACTAGGTTTTGCCAGTGTCGGACTGGAACACCAGGGGCCCACCAGGAAACCTTAAAACATGGGCCCACTCTCCAAACTATTTTTTCTCCTTTTCTCATTTAACATCTTCATTCTTCTATTATTTTTAATTACATGCTAGCATCTATCTTTCCATTTATTTTTCTCTTTGCTCATTCAGAAATAGGGAATGACCATGAAGTAGGCCAAATGGTTAGGAGCAGGAGGGCCCACTGACCCCTGGGCCCACCGGAGTTTTCCAGGTATCCTGGTGGGCCAGTCCGACACTGGGTATTGCCCTGTGAAGGCTCCCAAAGCTTTTAAAGTCCAACCCCACCCTCCAATTGAAAGCAAGTTTTCTCTTTACCTGATTACACCATATCTGGGTGCAAGTGCTGTGTGCTGTGCATGTGGCCTTCTACACCCCTCATGAATGGGTGAGGGAGGTGTTGGTTATTTTGGCTTCGGATATTAGTTTTGCAACAAGCAATCCATGGGGAATCCTTAAAGATGGCAAAATCTACCAGTAAGTGAAATTAGGGATATGGTCAGGAAACCCAATGCAATTTTCAGACCAAACAACAACTGCAACATAAAAATTCTTCAACTGAATTTTAAAGACATGTGAAGGAGATTTAAAGTAAAGGGTTTATCACTGGGGGAAGCCAATTTGTTAGGTATAAAAAAAACAATTTGATAGGATATAATTGCCTTCCTCACATCCTGTGCTGGCCCTCTTCTTCACTGAAGAACACACTGGCCAGGGGTTGAATTCTAGTAAGCTATGGGCTGCCATCTTTACTTATGTCCCAGGTCTATGATGCAGCTCTGGGCTGTAGAGCAACAGTTTGTTTTTTTACTCCAGTGTCCACGTGCACAGCTCAGACAAGCCATAAGGAATACGTGGGAAGGGGAAGAAAAGAGCAACAAAGCACTAACTATAAACGTACCCCAAGCTGCCCCCCTCCCCCAGTGATTAATGATTTTCTTCTCCTTTAAGTCTAACTGTAGGCATATTAAACTAAACTAGTAAAGGAACAAGGTAAAACATCAAGTAATTTACTAGGCCTATACTACTCCTCTAATGTCAATGCTGCTTGATATTGTCAAAGCTGTAATCAGTCACATGAACTGAATGAAGGGACATTCTTAACATATAATTAGCATGTATTGTTCTTACACATACTCACTGCTTAATCACAGATGAGCAAAGAAACAAGGACGGTGCTACAGCATTGATAAAATATGCTGCTTAATACCAATCTGTCCAGTCATGGAAAATCCAACCAAAGCTCCTGCTTTATAAATACCCACCTGAGAGTATCCCCGTCAACAGCAATGTGCTTGGCCCTCTCTTGGTAACGTACAGCGCGCACCTCGCGGATTTCACGAATTCGACGCCTCCAGTTCAGGAAGTCATCCATGTCCTAACCTGCTAACAGAGATAAGCAATGGTACTTTAGCAGCGAGCTACCATCAAGGCAACATGGCCTATCCTATAAATCACACCTACTTTATTCAAGGGGTTGTTGACCTTTAAATTAACTTTTAGCATGTTGAAAGAATGCTGAATTTGCAATAAAACTTAATCTTTTATTATTTGTGGTTTTTAAATTATTTAGCTTTTTATTAGGCAACTCTCCGGTTTGGAGATTTAGCAGCTATATGATTGCTAGGATCAAAACTACCCTAGCAACCAGACGGTGGATGAATGAGAAACTGAATTATAAATAGGAGTGGGCAGTGATAAGCAACAAAAGTTACAATAGTAATTAAACTGTAGCCTCACATAGCAACAGTGTCTTGGCTGCAGGGGTCAGTGACCCCCATTTGAAAACTAGAAAGAGTCAGAAGGGGAAAGCGAACCATTCAAAAACTATAAATACAAAATGAAGACCAACAACTGGCCATCCTATACTAAAAGCCAACGTAAGTGAACCGCCCCTTTAAACATTGCCTCTTTCTTTTTTTATTGATTAAAGTGTGACTGCCCCAGAACTCCCAGAATCTGTAGAGTGAAGCTGGGGGTCCTACGTGCCTATTCTGATGGAAGAAGGAGATTTTATGTATAATTTAGAGATGATAACACCGCCAACTGCTGTTGAACGCCCAGTATCCCCACAAGGTTTTTAGTGGGACGCTGGGATTTGACATGTAACAACAGCTGGAGGGCAGCAGGATGGACATTACTCTCTCAGGGGCAAGTGGGAAATGAACTGATAAGCAGTTTTATTATATTAATATACATTTTAACCTGTCTTAGAGTTTTGGGGCCCTAAGGAATTTGCTGTGGAGCCCACTAGTTAGCTATGCTAGGTGCCCGGGGTAAGTGCCCCTTTCTGCCCTACACAGGACCCCCTGAGAGATACCCTAACCTAAGTGTAAATAGCCATGCTATATAGCTAAATAAGAACGGACCAATGCAGGTGAGCCAGGACTGAGCGCAGGGGGAGGCGGGACCACACAGCACATCCAGGGTAAGTTGGATTTACCTTCTCGTACCTTACACACCGACTGGATATTACTACACACGTAGGTACGGGATATACCCGGCTATAGTCTTCCACCTCTTCCATGACAGAGAAACACGCAGCCTGCCCATCTCTACACACAGTCCTCTTACCTTCCGCCATGGAAACCATCAGTCCCAGCCATCCGCCTCTTACTCACTCTCTGCTACGGAAGCCAGTCAGAGCTAGACTTTGTGAAGGGCAGGAGAAAGCAGCCAATCTGCGTTCTCCATTCTGAAGGCTAGTAAGGAACAACCTATGGGAAATAAGACGTATGTTGGGAGGCGGGGAATACGGCTTGCGCGAATATGTATTTTATTTTTTTAGTGGGAATGATGATGTGGGCTGAAGGCGATTAGCTGGTAGTGACTGTTCATAGGGGAAATGGAGGAGGATGGATTTAAAGTACAAGGAGCTTCTTATCGGGCTGCCAAACAGTCAATAAATTAAAAAAAAAACTTGGGGGATGGATGGTTTGTAGTTGGGTTAACAATGTGCCCCATGTGACCTGTATGAGGGAGGCGTGGCAAACAGGCCCCACAGGGGGCGGTAGTGCTGTCAGAGGATGCTGAGAGATGAGTTGTAGGTCAATATTTGTAGGTTGTTGTTAGAAGCAGCTTTTCAACACCTGTAGGGTTCGGATTATAAATACCCCTCTACATGTTTGAGATTATAGTTTAGTATGGGTGCCAAAGGAGCAGCTATCGGCTTATTCTGCCATCCATACACTGGGCTAAATCAGCATGGGGAAAGATCAGATCATACAGTGGTCCTGTAGAGACTGGCCGGGCATGTAAGAACAAACGTCTAGTGGAAAAACACCAGGAGCTATGCCTGAAAATAAATAGTAGGGGCAACTTCTGGAGGCTGATGGGTAATCAATGTGGCTAACATGGGTAGTAGTTTCCAGCATACTAATTGCCAGTGCCACTTCGCCACTCCATTGGCCATTGCATCATATAAGATATGTAAAATATATATGAACTCTAATCAGTGGCACTCTGCCATCTTTCTGTGTAGCTGGGCGGTTTTAAAGTCAATTTCAAGTGGGAACAGAAATGACCTTAGGCAAGCCAAAACCTCAGGGCATCCCTGGCAATCCCAAGCTTCTCCTAACCACTTGCTCCACTCACATTCTCCCACCTCCACTCCTACTCCGGACTTTCCCCACTCCTGCTGAGAACTTTCCCGCCTGAGTGCCACTTACCTTTAGATCCTGATCCACAGGGCCAGAGTTAGAGAACAGAAATATGTGGTTAAAGCTCAAATACCACTCATGCTTACTTAAAAAATAGTATAAAATTAATTTACCTGAAATAAATGTATACTATTTAACAAAGCATGAGTGGTATTTGAGCTATAATAATCCTCTCTAGTAGTTTTATCCTCCTTTGGTCACCAGGGGGAGGTATGCCTTATACCATTTTTATTTTTTAGTTTCAGGGATCTTCATTATTCTAGTACTTTGTAACAGAAATATGTGCCTAGGGTCTGAGCACCCCCTACTCCCTACTGCTAATTCTAGCAGATTTTCTTTATTACTTGTGGGATTGCCACCATATGAAAACCTGGATACAAACTAAGGACATGGACTATGTGCTACTGTGTTTGAAATGAGCAATATTTAACACATGCCCAGTTAATCATAACTTTTGAGCAGATTCCTTTCTCTTCAGACTAGAGGGGTGTGAGTTTCTGGCAGGTCCTGGTCCAGGTTTCTGCATTTCTTATGTTACTTTCTTTCTGCTTCCCTTTCCTTACTTTATCTCTGCTCTTTTCTATTTATCCCTCCATTAGTTACTATAAAGTAATAGATTGGTGCAGTGCACATGTCCAAACACGATAATCAGATTAGACATAATACAATAGTTTACTTATTGTTTATTGTATCTGTACAACTCATTGCATAGATTATATGTTCTGCATTGTAACTGAAGTAAAAAAAAAATAAAAATGAGTCAAAATGGGGACTTTTCTTGAAAATTAGTAGTTTGCAAATAGAAATTGTAAACAATATAGTCAGTCAGGTTTAAAACTACAAAAGTGCACTAGTCAGTCCGAATTTTGGTTTCATAGTGTTGGACAATTATAAACAGTTTTGGCTAAGGGGCCTTCCATTCTGATTTCTACCAGCAAAACCTGCCAGGTATCAAAATCCAAGTGGGTAATGAGCACATTGTATATTGGTGCAGTTCTTAGTTGAGGCTGAGGTTTTGGCCACATGGTAAAAAATCTGCTTGTTTCACAACCTCAACAAATGAGCAGATATATCTTTGTATGGCCAGCTTTAGATATATGAAACAATTGCAGTAAAACATGCTGTTGCGAGCTAAAAGTCTTGTGAATTGAAGAAAGTAGAAGGTTTCTTGCAGGGCTGTACAATTGGAGTGGGAAATAAACGGAAACGGAAACAAAGCATGACAATAGGTCAGAGCTGTGCTTGTTATTGTTTAAATATGGGTTATATACCAGCTACATACACAAGCACATCAGCAATGGTTGTGCATGGTGTAGGGATTGATCTGTTATAGGAAATTTTGCTGTATTTTGTAATGTATAAATAAGTTAATTTCTTGCTAGACATTGTACAACAAACGTTTTCAGGGCCAGATGCAGGAGAACTGTATAGGATAGGATATAACTACCTCTCTCCTTCTATGTCCAAGATATAGGGGTTCGAGGGGTTAAGAATGCATCTGGGCCCCAGGACCTGGCGACACATGAACACAAGGGATATGCTATTTCATCAAAGGATTGAACCACGAAAGAACCCCCTGCATGGTACTCCACATTCAGCATTATAGAGAAAAGGGATTAAGAATCTGGTGGTACTTACGGTCTTGGGTATTTGAAGCAAAAAGACAATGGGCCCTTGAAAGAAGAAATCCAACGGGCTTTCCCTTACAGTGATGCATGTGTGGGCAGCAACAATTCCAAGGCTGAAGAAACTAAGATTAAAATAATTTATATAGTGTAAGTAAAGTTTATTTTGCTTGACAACCACAATAGAAAACAATTTTGAATTATTTCTTAAGGTGACAGGTCTGCTTTAAGTGCTACTTACAGAAAGGCCATCTCTCATAGGCTCCATTTTAACTGATTCACATTTTTTCTCTGTAGTAATAAAACAGTACCTTGTACCTGATTCTAATTAAAATAAAATGAATCCTTATGAAGACAAAACACTCCTACTTAGTTTAATTAATGTTTGGATGATTTTTTAATACGGTTAAGGTATGGAGATCCAAATTACTATAAGGTCCCTTTTCTGGCAAACCCTAGGTCTTGAGCATTCTGGATATCAGGTCCCATACCTGTATAGTTTAACCGTTACATTGTCTAACTACAGAGAACTTTGCACTTGTAGCCATTTTATTACTTGCATTTTACCACAAATGCCGTATGGAGATGGATTAGCTTCCTGTTAGGGCTCTGGTTCACAAATCTCCCTTGTTGCGGGCGACTAATCTCCCCGATATGACATCCCACTGGCAGTGAGAGTCAATCAAGACCCCTGACTAAGGCTGGTGCCACACATGGCGTTTTTCCACTGCATATTTTCTAATTCTCTCGGCGGCTGAAAAACGCCTGATATCATCATCCATAGAAATAGCTTGAAAAGACATAAAGCAAACCACACAATGCGGAAATACGCTAGAAAACACCTTAGCACGGATTTTTCAAGTGTAGGCCGAAATACGCCAGTATTTGCAAAGCAAGCTATTCCTATGTATACGCAAAGGCAGCTGCCAGATCTAGTGGGAATTCGCAGCGTTTTTTACTATTTCGCACTATTAGCACCATGGAAACGGGATTTGCTTACGTCACCAGTACTAGGCTGAAAAACGCCATAGTCAGGGGCTGTGTGGCTTGTGCGGCGTTTTTAGGCTGAGAAAAAACGCAGCAGAAAAACGCCACGTGTGGCATCAGCCTAAAGGGAAGGTGTTGTTTGATCACTGAATGCAGAGATCTGATGAAGAGTTGAGATGTTTCTTTGAAAGTTGGTCTAAAGTAGATAAGAGGGCCATCAGGAAAAGAGTGGACTTTTTTCATGAGTTTCTGAAAAAGTGAGGAAGAAGATGCTTGATTTTAGCAAGAAGTTTAAAGAGGTGGTTCACCTTCAAGTTAACTTTTAGTATGTTATACAATGGCCAGATCTTTGCAACCTTTTAACTGGTCATCATTTTTTAATTATTTGCTTTCCTTTTCTGACTCTTTCCGGCTTTCAAAAGGGGGTCACTGACCCCAACAGCCAAAAAAACCTATTGCTCTTTGAGGGTACAGTTTTACTGTAATGTTTTATTAATTATCTTTCTATTCAGATCCACTCCTATTCATATTTCAGTTTCTCATTCAAACCACTGCCTGGTTGCTAGGGTAATTTGGACCCTAGCAACATATATCTGCTTTTGCTGAATATAAAGCTAAATAATTTGAAAACCACAAATAATAAAAAATGAAGGCCAATTACAAATTGTCTCAGAATAGCACTCTCTACAACATACCAAAAGCTAATTAAAGTATTATGTGTTTTGTTTGTTGTATAATAAAGTTTCTTTTTCCTTTTCAGTAAAATAAAATGTTGGTTTTAAGTGATATTGTGAAGTAAATGTGGGTTTTCTCCTGCTTGTCACTTTCTTACTGATCTAAAACTGTATTAATGCCCTGAAAACTCCGTACTGTTCTTTATGCCTTGCCTGATCATTTGCTGTATGATCTTATCCCGAGTGCTTTGATGCTGATGCTAGATTGAAGGTAATCAGACCACTTTAAAAAACTTATGGATATCTAAAAAATCCAGGTCTGCATTGATTGCGGTTTAACTTAAAGCAATCAGTGCAACATGAATCTGTTAAAAGTATCCCTAAATGTGATCTGGTAATCTTATGCCTGATCCCTATTGTTTCATGATCAGCCTGTTCCTGAACCATGCCTTCTGTCAGCTTTGCCTGTTTTCCCTGCCCTGCCGACAGTCAGTGCCAACCTTACCTTTAGTGCCTGTCCTGCCGACAGTCAGTGCCAACCTTACCTTTAGTGCCTGTCCTGCCGACAGTCAGTGCCGCCCTTACCTTTTGTACCTGTCCTGCCCACAGTCAGTGCCAACCTTACCTTTTGTACCTGTCCTGCCTGAACTAAATAAAGGAAAATGCAAGTGAAAGTGAAAATTAAAATGCAAACAGCAGGTTAATTAGCTCCTGATTTGCCCTAATGCGTGTCTGACTCTAAGCAAGTACTGATGTGAGTATCTAAACACCCTCTATAACACATTGTGTAAAATGTTGGTGCTATATAAATCAAGGCTAGTAAACTGCCTTTGACTTGCCACTTTAAAGGCAGATTGATAGCCTCCATGACTGATACCAATTGGCAAGGCTGAAAATCCTGGGCTAGGGCAGCACTAGCTATAAGAGCAAACCCTGTATGTTTAGCCCAGTTATCAGCTGAATGAGCCTCACAGCAGATGTGTTTCAACTAACCCCATGTCATTAAGTAATTATCCACTTGAGGCATTTTTTTGACCTCTTTGCATTTTACCATGAAGAGCACTTCCAATGAAAATATATCTAGGACTTTATCACGCTTGGGTCATGTGGTCAGAGGACATCTGTGGATGGCCTGATCACAGAGCAATGTGGAAATGTGAATTTATTTGGCTATGTTTTTCATCAGATAATGATGTTTGCACATTTTCTGCTAAATCTTGGTAAAAAGTAAAATGTATTATAAAATGATAAGGGTGGATTATGATGTCACTGGCCCCAGACAGGAGGTATATAGGGAATTTACCAGTGTTCTATAATGCAGGTTAACATGCAATGGAATTCTTCGCTTGATGTGAGCACAGGCAGTAGAGAAATTAAGCATTAATATTTCTAACATTTATTTGGGTTATATTAAGGCCAAAGAACCAGGGAACTGGCTTTACATGCTGGAATGTATGATAGGGAATGAGTCTGTTATAGACACCAGGATACAATGTGACTAATCCTGCAGGCAAAAGTTCTATATACTCATCTAACAATGTTATATATGTCTTACAACATAAAATCTAAAAGCTAACTAAACTCAATATACAAATGGATTAAACACTTGTTGAAACATCTATATTTTTTTTCTTGCAATCAGATAATTTGGGGAATTTAGATCAAAGTTCACTTTAAATTCCAAAGGTTAAATCAGACACTTCAGCTGATAGGGAGAAACAAGCTGACCTGAAACCTTGAGGGGAAGGAGTCAGAGGAGGAGGAGGAGGAGAAGAAGAAGAATTACCGGTAACGTGTTGGAAGAGGGAGCAAGGACTCCTATGTTCAGCAAGAGGAACTGTGGCCCCTGAAAGGCACAGAATGGCCCCAGTGGAGGAGAAGGAGGAAGATTCACTGAGGCAAAGGAAGAACCATCACCCAAAGGAAGCAGCTTGCAATGGAAAAGCAGGTAAAGTTCCATTTCTCATACACAGAGTGTGTCCAGTAATTCCCATTGCTTTTGTGCTACTTAGTTACCTGTGGGGAGAGGGGATGAACAAGTGTATAAAGCAATCTGATTTTTATTTTGTGATAGATTCTGAAAGGTATGGAAATCCCTCCACCTCTCCCAGCATTGGCGTATTCATCCCAAGCTTGTTTCCTAAACTCACCTCTGCACCCCCAGCCATATCTGTATCTGCTCATCATCATTTGCTTTCACATACTAAATTAAAGGAAAAGTTCAGCTTTGATTGACTTCTGTTATGTTGTAGATGGGCTGTTATAAGCAACGTTTCAGCTGGTCGTAATTCGTTGATATTCTGCCTATTTGTAGTTTGCATACTGTCATGCTGATTGGATCACAGACCCCCTTAACTATCAAACAGATTTACTGTGAGAGTTTAGCATTGTTGTGATTGGTATTTTTTTTTATAGGTTATCTTTGCTTTCAGAGCACCTCCTTCAAACTACTGCTGTCTGGTTGCTATGATAATTAAACCCTAGCAACCAGATAACTGTTAAAATGTAAGGCCCAAGAGTTGCAGAATAATAGATGTACAGGGTATTAAATAAGCAAAGACTTAAGGTGCCCATACACTATAAGATCCGCTCGCTTGGCGATGTCGACAAGCGAGCGGATCTTCACCCGATATCCCCACCTGCGGGTGGCCGATATCAGGTAGCAAGTAACTGGCCCTGGGGCCAAACGATCGGATTACATTTGTGGTTATGGGGCAGTCGGTTCGGGGACCGCATCAACGAGCCGATGCGGTCCCCGATCCGACTGGATTTTCTAACCTGGCCGATCGATATCTGGCCAATTTCAGGCCAGATATTGGTCGGCCAGGCCACTCTGTTCTGCCCATACACGGCCGATTAGCTGCCGAATCGGTCCAAGGGACCGATATCGGCAGCTATAGTCGGCCCGTGTATGGGGACCTTTATGTAGGTCATATTCAGCAACCACAAAAAAACAGATTTGACTGTAAGGCTTACATGTTGTTTTTCATATTTCTTTTTTTTATTGTTTATTTTGCTTTACAGGCCCTTAGATATAAATTCTCCATTCTGATTTTAAAACCGATCAGTGGTTACTATGGTAATTAATCCTTGGCAACCAGATAACGGCTGAAAAATCAGTCCTGAATGATGCTGCACAAACATTTGGAAAATAAGTCTTGGAATTCTGCTGTCTAAACCATACCAAAAGGCAATTTAAGGTAATCTATGCCTTTCACCCTGTGCCTTCCAACCATGTATGTGCTGTGTCATTAGCAGGCAGCCTAACAATGACGTAGCACACCATTTTAAGTTTTAAGGCAAGGAGCACTTTGTGCCTTCACCAAGTGCTCCTTGACCAGGCTAAACTCCAGCAGTGAAACAGTTAATATTAAGGCTGGTAGGTCCCCATGCCCTGTACCCTGTTCAGGTGACTAGACATTTAAGGTCACATCAGGTTTCTCTGTAAAGTCTATGTCACACTAGGCACTTTCTGTGTAGGCGTATCTACACTGGGGAGGAAAATGTATGTGCTTCTTTCTGCTTCAGCATCCTTGTGCACTGACGTGACTGACAGACATGGTATTTACCTGTAAGTATGCAGTTGGGGCAGAAATCTGCATTTTTGAGCCGAAATCTGGTGAATTTTATCTCGTACACACAAATATCTCTGCATTGGGGGATGGAAACATCTAATAAAAGGTTTCAACAAACTGTAAAACAGACAATCCTGTGCATTCCCAGACTGGCGGCAAACTGCTCTTTCATTTTAAATTTCCCCAAGCTGACTGGATAGGCATAGATGGTACTAATCACTCTGGAAAGCATAGAGTTTACTGGCAATGGAATCTGGTTGTGCTGCAAATACACATTGCATAATGGGATATTTAGGCCCAGAATGAGCTTCAAAATAGGACCTGCCAGCTAGATTTTACACAATTCATGAGAATTCAATAAATTCAAAATTCTGAACAAATGGTTGGAGTCCTGGCCCCCAGCAACTGCAGGGTCTGCTTTCTCTACAGTTATGGAAAAAAAAATCCAACTTTCTTTTTATTGAAAATTGAATAATAAATGTCCCAAATTATGAAAACACATTGTACTACATTACAGAATCAGTGATTGAAAATTAGCATATATGTGACTGTTACACAGGGGACCTGCAATTGGGGACATAATAGGAACAAAACTGGAACTACAAACAAATAAACTGTCTGGGCTCCCTTGTGTTGCCTGCCAATTTATACTGAATTTGGCACAAGTAATGTTTTACCTGGTATGGCAGACACTCTCCAGAAAGTCTAATTCCGTAGGGGGATGTGTATTCTTCCATTTCCCTGTGACGGAGCATCTGGCAGCTGTGAGAAGTGCATTAGCAAGTTTTTGGGTTGGATTGTTAAATTCTGAATTTTTTTTCCCAAGGACCAGTGTCATTGGGTCTCTTTAGGTTTCAAATAATAGTACTTTCCTTAACCACTTATTATATCCCAGAATGTTTGAATATTTGGACAGAACCAGAATATATGCAAAAGTGTTCTCTCATTGTGACCACATCTCCAGCACTTTGGGATTACATAGGTTTTTTATGAGTTTAAAAAAAAAGGATGGGCTGTTCCCCTTAACTGGTCCGAAATGTGTATTTGCTTTATAAACCAAAAGATAGCTTATATAAATAAACTGATGTGCGGCCATGGAGGCAGCCAGTCAAGTTGAATATGGGCTATAGGGCACACTTGTAGAATACTATGCTTTACACGGGAAGATAAACAGAGGTCAGATGCAATTCATGGCTTTCTAAAGAACTATAAAATGCAAACTGTTTTATGGTATAACAGGCCATAACATTTGTTGCTAGGATATAGCTTATTTGTAGGTACTAGAGGAATAGATACTAACTAATTAGATATTTAAATAAATATCTTCGCTTTATGGTGTTACTTGTTTAATAGCTACAGTTGGGATTGTGTTTTATGGCCCAGATCATTCCAGATGCATTGCGTTCCCCCATAAATGATTAGGTGCTAGGGGAATGCTGTATGTTCTCCCCCTGGCCTTTTCCCAGGTAAATAGCATCTCCAGTGAACAGATTACACTGAGGCAATGAATTATTTCTGGACTTGGAAGATGTCTGGTGAGACACACTGTTGCTTCCAAAGATGGAAAACTGATTAGTCTTCGTCTCATGGTTCAGATATGGAGAAGGAACGTGATCATGAGAGTTCGTATAATGAAGCTGAGGGGGCACTTTGCTTACACTTTTCGAGAACCACATCTAATGTCTAGGCCTGTAGAGACTTGTGGTAAAGCTACAGTAGATAGCAAGGACATGTGGGCTTTTTCCACCAGTCCAAGTGGGTGTGCAGCTGCCTCAGACAGACTCGGATCTATCTTCGGTAAAATAAGATAATGATATTCTCAAGCTGGTTAGAGTTTTATTTGACTTCTTAGGGCTCCTGAATCCAAGCAATGTAATTGTATTATATTTTTTTCTTTCTTTCCGATTTAAATAAACAAGAGGACAATGACAATTCTATTTCAGTACAAAGGTCCCAAACACATGCACATTTTTAGCTTACTGTGCACAACAGTAGAACATATAGTGCAATAAAAGTTTTATTTTAGTCTCTTGTGTGAAGCAGGGATGTCGCCCTGTACATGCTATAGTTGTATTGTTTATATACTGTTTAAATATTTGCTGAAACTCACTGTCTCACTGACACCTTATCAATCTCTCATAGTCTGTGTAGGGCTGTTTGTATGTCCCTGAGATGTTTGTGTTAAGCAATGTTTACCATGATTTTCAAGAAGTACTTTTATTTCTTAACAATAAGGAATCTGAGAACTTTTATCACCTAACAACCTGTGCTAGGCTAAGGTTATCCATGTTTGAGCTAGTAATGTAGCAGAAGACTACAAACAAGAGCATTCCCATAGGCCACTTTCCAATAGATGCTGAAAACATGAGGAACAACCTGAAGGCCATTTATCGTTCAGATATGAGGTTTGTTGAGTAAATCATCAATGTATGTCCACATTAGCTGGAATGAGGTAAACGCTTGTTTTCTGGTCAGATGGTTGAACAAAATAGAAGTTTTATTTGTTGTAATGTATTTATTATCCGTTTTTTTATTTAACCACAACACATTTATTCAGCACATTAGAGAGATTGTTTAGAATTCACATCCATTTCTGCCGAAGTGTTGGTTACAGCCTATGGTTTCTATCACATTTACACATAAGTCTAGGGTTCCTATCATATACACAAATAGTCAATTTCATTTACATCCAGTTAACCCAAAGCAGGGTCGGAAAAATCCCGGTGGGCCCCGGCTCTAGTGGGCCCCAGCGGCCCAGACCCGACCCTTGCCAGTGCTCCTCCCCTGACGCGTCAAACGCACCTGGAGGAGGACGTCGGGAGGGGGGCCCTGCGAGGGGGGTTAGGGGGGCCCCTGCGGGGGGGGGGGTTAGGGGACGCGCCTGGCTGAGGGCACCTGCAGGGCCCCTGGGACAGGAGTCCCGGTGGGCCCTTCACCCCCCAGTCCGACCCTGACCCAAAGTTAGCAAAGACACAAGAAAACAAACTCCTTGCAGACACTGTCCAGGTTGGAAGAATCAGGGCAAACCATAGGACCACCATGCATGTTTGAGCCAAGTGTGAGGCCTTTGAAGGCACCCGAACATCAGCGAACATTAATTCTGAATCATCGGATAGGTGTAGAATTCTTTTGTTTCTACCTGCATATCTGACCATTCAGGTCTTGTTAGTGGAGTGGACGAACCAATGGTCACAGGATTGTAATTGTAATGTGTATGGCCATCGTTATATTTAAAACAATTATAAATGTCTTTAGCATAATCATATGGACTGATTTATTAAAAGCTTGGTGCAGGTGTGGGGAGGGACTCCAAATCATGTCTCTTAGCTCCCTATACACTTTGTGTCTAGCCTTTTGTGAAGTGTCATTTTGTCATTGTGATGTAAGGTGCAGAGCACAAATTTGCCAGGCTCAAGGAAACCCTATCTTTGTCATAAGTATGCAAAGATGGGGCTTCCTGGCACCTTGTATGTTTTGGCATTCCTGGCTTGCTCATGATGATGCACATGCTAGGAGTGTTGAGAGAGAGGCACAACCAATTGTACCTAAAGGTGCTGCGTAGAAATTTGAGGAGTCCACATGTAAATGATAAAAAATGTGAACTTTGTGTTGTACCCCTCCAGTTGTGGATAAGGCCGATAGTCTTGTATTTTGCCACTCACTGCTGTACTTATTCATGACTTGTGATGCTAGGAAATCAAGGCATTACATAGAGCTGTTCTTATAGCAGATATGACTGTTTACTCTGTTTTTAGGTGGTCTGTCTGATGGCAATGGCATCAATGGTCTTATTGAATGGAAGAGACACATGGAGGTAGGAAATACATACATTTAGTACAGTTATTAGACTAATATCTAAGTTTGATAAACTCTAAAGGATGATGGTATTTTAATGAGCACTCTGGGCCATTACAAGATAAGTAATACAGCTATAGGATTTATTTTATGGAATACTTGGGACCTGGGGTTTCCTGCAGGGGCGCTGCTGCCATGAAGCAAGTTGAGAAACTCACCTCAGGTGGCAGCACCAGGGTGGCAAAAGGGCCAGTTTTTAAATCGTAATTTCAGCATTTCCAGTACAGACAGCAATGATGTGCTCTCTGCACTAGCGATGTTCCCTTCCCCCCTTGGATGGGCTGCAACCAATATGGAGCTCCGTTACCATAAGTACAGTGGACTGTTTTATAATGGAGAAAAAAATACTCACTTTTACAAATTTGCTCAAAATGAGCTCTATGGGCGATGTCCTTCCCTTCATTTTGGATAAGGGATCCTATACACTTACCAGTCATTTAACTTTTTATAATATCTATTCCACTGTATGAAGTATTCTTCTGAATTGTCAATCCCTACTTGCAACTTGCATCAGAAATGGTAAAACTTAAACAGAACAGTGTTCAGACTGCTTTTGGCTGCATTGATAAATCTGTCAGTTTGTAAAACTCTTTCCTAAAAACAGGCAAAGTTACAAAAAGAAAATGTCCTTGTGTACTTTTACCCTTAGTTTAGCTTAACTGTAGGCACAGAAATATTAATTGTGAAGCATATAGCACCAAAGCATTCAAGCGGTCTTTGAACATTGAAACTGAAAGAATATCTCTGTCCCATATCTTCTCTAAAGTAAAGGTTGAATCAAGCCAGGGATTATATCCGTCTTTATCAATACCATGTCTGACCTTGCTTATAGCACACAGAAAAGTAAATTGACACTTCATAAATTAAAGATTCTAATCTGCCTGTTGCACTTTCAGGGGGTAAAGGCTGAACTGGTAGAAGAAATGAGCTGTCACCTAAAGGATCTCCTTGATAAAGCTGTGGCAGAGACCATGCATTCATACAAAAGAAAAATAGCTTCTGCACTGTCCTCAAAAAAAGATCATGTTAATAATAAAAGGTAAAAGTGAGTAACTTGTATTAACAGATACAGAAGGATTTTAAAAACCTTCTCCAAAGACAAAACTGAGATCTGTTTACTAATTTTCTCTTCGAGTGATGGCACATGAAGAGACTTTAAGGCCTAAATGCCCAGAGCGGTCTACTGCAGCCCATAGGGCATAGGGACCATAGTCATCCTTTTTACGTTGCAACTTTTTTCAATAAGGAAAGAGGCAAGGTTTTGGTATGGAAAATACAGAAGCCAAATTAACAATGGTAAGCCTGAATCATCTTCAAGGAAAACTAAAGCATAAACATGAATATGGCTAGAAATACTGTATTTTATAACCCAAACTCACTGTATACTAGTGTAGAGGGTCATCAGCAATAATGATCCAGGCCTTTGAAATTTTTTAAGTGTCGGTGATACTGCACATGCTTAGTGTGCTCTGGGCAGCTGTTGCTAAACTAAGCTTAGTGGTCATCAAATATCATAAAGAAGATGTTGGTTCCTACACTCAGGTGACAGCAGCCCAGATCTTGTGCAGGGAATCAGCAGAAAAGAACATGAGGAGCTACTGGGGGCAAATTCAGAGGCACAAATCTTCCCTGCTAAAGGGCTGTGGTTGCCTGAGCAGAAATACAAAACAAGATTGCAGTTGCGGTTTTAGCTTCAAAAACTAGCACTATGAAAAAGGAAGAAATAAAACTAAGAATAGATATTATGAAATAGTGCTGCCATAATCATACTTTTTTTTACAAATGACATCCCCTAATTATAGCCACTTACAGTGTCTGTTCTCAGTGTTGTTTTGTGATTGCTGGTAATAAAACTGCCATTGTATACTGCCATGCTGCTTCATAAACCCTATTCGTTTTATCCCCAGGCACCAAGGATCTATTTCTGAAAAGCAGAAAGTATTTATGCATCGTGCTTCTCTGTTGGAGTAAGTGAGAAATAAGAAGACTGAAAATAACCAATGTCAAAGAAACATATTTAAAAGGAACAGAGTTGCATGGGGGCAGCCCTGTGCAAGCACTTGTTATGGGAGGGTAGCCCATTTACTGGCAGCTACAGGCAAATAATTGGATGTCTCTTCTCACCTAGTGATCTGATGGAGGTGGAGCATTTCCGCACTATTTATCACATGTTTGTGGCTGTACTTTGTGTTTTCGTTATAAATACTACTGCTGTGGACATCATTGACCAGGGCAGGTGAGAGAATAAATTATTAAGCAATTAAAGGAATACTATAATGGGAAAACATGTTTTGTTTTTTTCAAAATACACATCAGTTAATAGAGCTTCTCCAGCAGAATCCTGCATTGAATTCTGTTTTTCAAAAGCACAAAAAGATTTTTTTTATATTTTATAAGTTTGAATTTTCACATGAGGCTAGCCATAGTCTTCATTTCCCAGGGCACCACAGCCATGTGACCTGTGCTCTGATAAACTTTAGTCACACTTTACTGCTGAGCTGCAAGTTGGAGTGATGTCCTCCCCCCCCACCCCCCCCTCCCAGCAGCCGATCAGCAGAACAATGGTAAGTAGCAAGATAGCAGCTCCCAGTAGGTATCAGAATAGAACTCAATAGTAAGAAATCCAAGTCCGGCTTGGGACTCCTCCAGTTACACAGGAGTAGGAGAAACAATAGGTTACCTGAAAGCTCACTGAGATGGCGCCTACACACCAGTATTACAACTAAAAAAAAATTGTTGGTTCAAGAATAAAACTTTAAATGGTGTGGAGTAAACAAGTGTAATTTTAGAAAAAAAAAAGTATACTAAAAAAATCCTGACAGTATCCCTTAAAACAATATATAGGAAAAATATGCACTGCAACCTTCTCAACTGTGCAGCTGTAATGCAGCAGCCTTATGCAACTCGTGATTTGTCTGATAACTTCCCCCAGTTAAATGTTTGTGTCTGGGTATGTAATTGCCAGTCCCCTGTAAGTTAAGCAGGTAAATCGAGCTCTGATTTTAGCTACTCTTTGCCCCTTCAGACTGGCTAGCTCATGTATGGGGCTAAACCAATGGTCCAATATGTATCGGGCAGGTTTTTAAGCCATCGGACCAGCCCAATTTGTGCATGAATATGTAGGTTTTCTGGTGCATGCTCACTTACTGTGACACCATATACATGCCTGCATTGCGCAGCTGTTTTGCCCCAAGTGCATTGGAGAAAGGGCAACTAAACCAATTTGGAAGACTGAAGGGGATAATACAGAGAATGATGACCTGGGGAAAGCTATTTGATAAGTCAAAATAATTGAGAAAATGGGAAGTGATTCATTCATTCTACTTGCAAAGGCACAATGGCAGATGTGATTTGTCCCAGTTACCATCCATAGTGCTTGTTTGTTGGAAATAGCCAACATATTAATTTTGAGACACAATGACCAAGAAATGAACAAATTATAAACTGATGAAAATTGCTTCGAAGTAGTTCATACATTTTATCCATTTATATGATTTTTTAAGAGCCTTTGTTAAGTTGACATCAGTGATACAAGTTGAATATTTAAACATAGTTTCATGAAAAGGTACTTTAACAGATTTTGTTGGTTTCCCTTCTACATTGGCAATTGGCATTGAATTTAAAGGTGAACTGTCCAGTGCTCTGACCATACATTGGTTTTTGCTTTGACCGCAGCCAAAAACTGAAAAAATTAAGCCCTAATGCCTTATTTCAACAGCCCAAAAAGACTTTTTATTAATACAGTTTTTATTGACAATGACAGTCCAGAATGTATATAAGGAAGACTAGGCTCCTTTTGACTTTCATTTATTTTTGAGTTCCTTTCCCATTGTGCTTATTGTACCCATAATCTTCTCTTATTACAGATTGTTTCTGGATCTTGACCTTTTGTTCTACACCTTTGGCCAGCTTAGCACTGTTGTGTGGACATGGCTCTGTCTATTTATGTATACACTTCTGGTTCCTTACAGAGCCTTACATGTTTTGGGATCTTTATACCCAGAATCAAGCCATCCGTTGCTGCTCTCTGCTTTTATAGGAGGGCTGCTGCTTGTCTGCCAAATATTTGTTCTTGGTGTACTGCCAATATATGTTGTGACACAGTACAAGCTGCCTCCTGCATCCAGCTTTATTGTTATCCTTGAGCAGGTGAGTAGCACAAACAGTTATTTTAGAGGGGGGGGGGCATTATAGGGAATTAAAAAAAAATTACTTATACTATGTTTATGGAGACAATATGGGTATAATCTACCTAAAGAAAAAGTCATCCTTAACAGAGAAGGATGATGTTGCCCTATGCTGACCCTTGGTGTCTATGCACAGCTACACTGGGAGTCCCAAAATGAACAACGTTGTTGCTGTGCCCGTGTTGCCTCTTCATTTTTTTGACACAATGGAACCAGGCCTTTCTCTTAATAATGCCGCTGGTTCATTGTTATACTGTAGATTTAAGGTATAGAAACGTATATTAAGTAAAATAGATCCTAAAGGTGAGTTTGAGTTCCATTTAACAGCAGCAACACACAAATGTACTTATATTGGTCATTGTATATATTATTATAGTACATAGTAATATTACATAGTGCAAAAGAAACAATATATATAAGATTTCTGAAAAAGTATTTTTGGCTGAAGGCTTTTGCTATGTAGAAAACCTCAAATAATGATAAAGATTAGTGATGTGTTATATTTACATCTTGTTTCAGGTTCGTTTCCTGATGAAGAGCTACTCCTTTTTGCGAGAATGTGTTCCACTGCTCCTGAGAAAGGAGAGTATGTCTCAACTAATAAATATAGATATTTTTGGACTCAAACACTAAAATATGCAAACTTGAAGAAAGCACATTTCAACACTTTAAAATATAAATTCAGCATGTATTGCCAAATTATGCATACTCAATATATTTTTCCTTCAGAAGTCTGGGATAAAATGATTGTTTTCTCCTATGTTTGCCCAGTAGGCTGTGTTAACCGTTATATGCAGGCCAGAGGGGCTGCTGTAAGATGCCATAGACCAGGGGTCCTCAAACTTCTGACCCAAGGGGCCGTATCAAGGGCCCCTCAGACTGCTGGGGGGCCCGACTGCCATCAGCAGCACCCAGAAACCCCCATCAGCGGCAGCAAAATGTGGCCCAAACTTTTTGCATTAACCTCCAACCCCTCCCTTCGGTCCTACCTGCCATCCGTCCTCCCTCTCAGCTCCCCCGTCCCACTCCCCACTGAGTCCTCTCTCTCCCCTGCCAGGGGTGAGGACACAGCGGGGGGGCTGTGTAAATTCCCCTGGGGGGCCCGGATCCGGCCCGGCGGGCCGTAGTTAGAGGATCACTATTTATTGGGCCTCTGTGTACTTGAAATGCCAGGGCCTATTTTGAATCCTAGTCCGGAACTGATTATTGCTATAGCATTAAGCATTCTATGAAATCTTGATTTGAAAAATATGCAGATTTTTTTTAATAGATTGGATAAACTAATATTTCTCTTAGGAAAAACATTAACTTACCTGAATGTTTTTAAATCTGAATTGTTGACTGGGATGATACTATGTCAGATAAAAATAATTTAAAAAAATTATATTCAATATTTATTATATTAACAAAGGAAAGTAATACAAAAAGATAAAGGTACAATCAATACATGTTATCGGAAATGGAAAGAACAAAATGGAAAGAAGGGATTTGCAATCTACAAGTCAGAAAGGACAGAAATATACAGCAGTATACAATCTTACTATGTACAAAAGTACACACAGGGGAGACCAGCATTACCATAAATAAATAAGTATAAATATACAGAGGTTATGTACCATTTTGTAAGAGACATTAAGAAAATAAATGTCTCCTTTTTGTTTTCCTTTGTCTCCTAGAAAAAGACATCCAACTACCAAAGTTTTCCAGTTATCTTTATTTCCTCTTCTGCCCAACTCTGATCTATAGAGAAAGCTATCCCAGGTAAAAAAAAAAAATTACAAAAGGACACATGCAAGGTGATTCATTTAAAATGTCTTGCCATATTTTGTCGGCAAAATAATTGCAGGAGTAAATGCTGATTGTATATATTTAGTAAAGTTGGAGGAAATATGCATTTCTGGGGATCAGGTAGTAGTCATCCCTCGTCTTACTGGTTTGTAGTTCAGTTCTCAGTCTGCTACTAATATGTGCAGGGTGCCCTAATGATAGTCTGTGGGTGGGAAGGTGGGATACCAATAGGGCACTGAGGACTGAACCACAGAGGTGACGCACCTTCTTTGATTTCAATGAAGTGCATGAGGTAAGCATTACCTTCTACAGTTATTGTGAGTATTTATTTGGTTAAATAAAATGGCAACTAATTTTAATCAATTCCCTCTTTGGGCATTTGCCTTGTATTTGTTTTTACTCACTGTATATGCATTTAATAATGGTTGCAACAGTGCTCACCTAGCTTAATGAGATAAGATGAGATGAGAATTGAGATAATAGTCATTTATGATATGAGCACCTAAACATCATTTTGACAAATGTAACTTTTTGCAGCCAGTTCTCATCAGGGAATCATACTTTAACATTCTCTACACAGTATTTATGAAATGTTAAATACTGAAGTCCATTACATGATGTCTCTGCCAGTGTTATAAGCCCCCCAGGTGCTACATGAAATGCTGTGCATACTCTCCTGTAACTCCTTGACTTTAAATAAACCTAGTTTTATATTGTTTTATTTACATAGAATTATGGAACAGTCTATTCTCTCCTCTATCCTAATGGTACAAGGATTGTATATGTGAATGCTGAGCACTTTTTGTGTCTTTTCAGAACAACGTATATCAGATGGAATTTTGTGGCAAAGAATTTTGCTCAGGTAAGTCAATGACTTTCTGTATTCTAAGCAGACTGCAATTTAAAGAAAATAATCTACTAAGTACAATAAATTGAATGCACTAATAAAATATTTATATACAGTGCATATACTCCCTTTTTCTTGCACCATATGCAGTTTGATAACATTAAGCCATGGGATTTCATTATAGCTCACAAACTTTGTCTTATTATTTATTTAATAATTTTCTTATATTTACTTTCTGCCTATAGTTCCTTGGATGTCTGTTTTTTGGGTACTATGTTTTATTCACCCTGTGCATTCCGGTCTTCACCAATATGAGCAAACAACCATTCAGCAATAAGACGCTGGTGCTGTCTATCTTCCATGCTACTCTTCCAGGTGGGAGGAATCTTTTAGTTTGGCCAAGGTAGCCTAGGATTGGCTGTACTGCAATTCTCATATCTCTTGGGGGTCTTCTCACATGCCAGAAACTTAATGGGATCACTGTGTAGATGTCATCAAGTCCCTTGCTTTGTGCCCCACAGGTACATTTGTGCTTTTGCTGTCGTTTTTTGCCTTCCTGCATTGCTGGCTGAACGCCTTTGCAGAGATGCTTCGTTTTGCAGATCGCATGTTCTACGAGGTAAGATCCATTCATGGGCACATTTTTGTCTTTGCCTTAATGTGTTTTTGGGCACCATGTTTAACTATGCAATTACTCTTTTTGTCTATCTGTGTAGGACTGGTGGAATTCAACATCATTTTCAAATTACTATCGCACATGGAATGTTGTTGTACATGACTGGCTGTATTATTATGTATATCGAGACTTGCTTTCGGTAAGGGCGCTGTGGTTTTTGCACAGGGTGCAATTCCATATACAAATATCTGACTTTGGCTAAGCATTCACTGAGGAGACCTTAGATGATTCTGACTTATTTTATATAATAATTAATAGTGTTTAGTAATATGCAGAAATCTTTTCTCAAGAACTTTTTTTGGGATAGTGTGTAACTAGGCAACTTCCCAGAGATGACTTGGGAATCCAGGTCTACACTCCCTTGCTTTTAAATGGAGCAGGCAGATTGGAAAGGGGAATGGGGGGTAAGGTAGGGGGAGACCAAGAGACATTTTTATTGATATTAGGACAAAATTGGTTTATGAGAAGCCATCAATTAATATGAGTGATATCTTGCTGTTGGTACATAATTTTACATTCACAAAGTGGAAATAATCAATGAGCAAGCAGAAGGTTGTTTTGGAGTATTTATGTTTGGAGGTATCTCTCCTGGCACTCCCATATGTTTCAAATTTTGGCTCGCTGACACATTGTCACACTGACATTTGCCCATGGCTAAGTGCCCATAGGACACGAAACACGAAGGAAAGTCTCTGGAGATTTTTATTTTAATGTAGCTTTGGATAAAGACATTTTTTATTTTTACTATTTGTGACCCTTGTGGATACTTTTGACTGCCTATAAGCCTAAGCTGTTTGCTATTTATTTATATCCACTACCCGAGCTGAGGGTCTGAAACACTTGTTTCACTTGGTGAGCACTTCATTGTTTTTTAGTGTGTGAGCTCTCCCGGCACTCCCATGTGTTTCACATTCTTGGCTCACTGACACATCTTTATCAGTTTCTCTCTATGACTTCTTGAAGTCAATGAATGTGTTGGTCTTTCTATATTGTTAGCCCAAGGGCTCTACTGTGCAGAAAACCATTGTTCCTAGTTATAGCTAAGCCCACAACAATTGCTATCTCCATGCCTTCATTTATTAGTTTGGCATGAGTAATGATATCTGTGCAGACCACTGGTGCTTAAATAGCATTCCCAGAGTGTAGTTACTAGCATAACTTGGTCTCACTCCAGTTAAAAGAAAAAGAGGGTATTTTTGCCACTTGCTAGATGTTCCTTAATATGAAAGTATTAACAGAAATATTCTATAAAAGAAGATGTTCCTAACATAATTTTTTAAATTATTTTCTTTCAGTTGTGTAACCAGCGGTACCGTGCTGGGATCATGCTGACTGTGTTCCTCCTCTCTGCCTCCGTTCACGAATATGTCTTTACATTGTCTCTTCGCTACTTCTACCCTGTCCTGTTCTGCTTATTTGCCATATTTGGAGGTAACTTCTTTTATTATTACCTATTAAAACTTCATAATGTCCCACATAGGGCCGTGACACACAGACATTTTTGTGCATTTGTGCACAAATTATATATTGAGTTTCAGAGAAAACTGGGAGGACCTTCAGAATGGCAACTTTGTTAAAATGATACAAAGTCTAGCCGCTGTGGAGCAGGGACAGTTTGGTTATGAGATGGCCATGTAATAAGAGATTACAGTTGCCTAAATAAAACATTGTATTAATGTGTCGATGGTATGCATTATTATGTTAAAGTTGATTATGGGATGTATTTAAGCTGTTATTATGGTTTGTTTGAATGCAAGGCAACCAGTGAGAGTTGCCTAATACAGTTATCAATGTCAATGGGATATGTGGTGAGCATAACCCAGACATGCCATTATAATTACTACAATTGATAATCCACATATTAACCCTTGATGTGCCAGTTTAATCATTGTAGAAATGGCCAATGAGCACTACATTAATGCCAGACAAGCAAGTAAGATAACTGAAAAAGGGTCGCTGAACAATTCAGATAGCCATCTTGGATTTTCTCTAAAGAACAAAGAAGTCAACGCGGCCGGTATGAGGAGGGCAGCAGTCGTGGTGGCAAGGGGAGAGAGAAAAAATTAAACAAAATATAACACATTGTGACACAGTGGGCGATTTTTCACTTACAGTAAATCTGGGCTACTGCAGGCATCTCCCCATGTGCAATAATCTGTGTGTGATCTCAGTCTAACAGTTCTGCAGATAGCTCAGCCATGCTGTTTGGCAATAGGAAAGTCCAACATGCTGACTTGTGTTAGAATCCATTTCTTACACCAGGGACCTCACTGACTGGCATGCTCTAAACCCAGCGTTCATCAGCTATCCCACAGCATTGTGTGAGTGAATGTGATCAGGGCTGTAGACTGTAAGCTCCACTGGGGCAGGGACTGAAAAAAATCACTGTAAAACACTGTGTAACCTGTGAATAGCACTCTGTGAATAATTCATAATAAAATCCGTATGATATTACTGATATTACTTGTTTGTGGAAGGAAAACATTTTATAATTTTATATTACATTAGATCTCTCAAAGTATATGAGAAATAACAAAACCTATTTGTGAATTACCCAGTGCAGTTCGACATTTTTAGCACAATGGCAGCTCATTTATATATTTATAATACACGAGCAATGAATACCCTGTAAATGACATCACAATAATTGGAGCTTAGTGATGTCATCAGTTATCGGTGCTTAGTAATATGATTTCTGTCACATGACTCATTGAAACGTGTATTATAATGAATAATGCACCCCCTGTTGTAAAATATAAGGACATCACCTCGGAGTTCCACAACCTGTTTAAAAGCATTTGGCCTGTGACCTTGTACCTTTTATATGGTCATGGAATTCCTTGGTGACTTGCACCCCCTGCTGTAAAATATAAGAATATATTATTCACTATTATATATATATATATATATATATATATATATATATATATATATATATATATATATATATATATATATATATATATATATATATATATATATATACATATATATATTATGCCATGGGATATCTCTACAATAAGTCTTTCTGTCATTATTTTTCTATAGCTTTTAATCCTCCTTGTTTAGTTTTTATGGAAAACAGATAATTATTCTGAATCTGATTCTTGTTCAGAACAGCATTTTGTACATATTTCTCTCTATTACATCATAATACAAATCTGACATTTAGAGGTAGATTTATCAAAATCAGCATAACATTAGCATGATTTTAAATTAAGAGAGAGTAAAGGACTAGTAGTTAGGCAGGTTATATATAGGCATTATGGTTGAACTTGATGGACGTATGTCTTTTTTCAACCCAACTTACTATGTTACTATGTATGTTACTATCTGTTAAGCAAAATTGGTAATAATATTATACTGTTAAAAAAATGTTCCTTATTCTTCCTTTCTTTCACAGTCCTCTTTAATTTCATGATGAACGATAAACGCAAAAGCCCCGTCTGGAACGTGATGGTTTGGACTTTCCTGTTCATTGGTCAGGGCATCCAGCTGTGCCTGTACTCCCAGGAGTGGTATGCTCAGATTCACTGCCCTCTCACTGAGGTAAGAGGTACCATGATGGTATTTTAAACCAATACTCTTCTTCATACTGTTTCTGGTGCTAACATATGTTTTCCATCTATTGTCAAAGGCTCATGGACAGTCATATTTGTCCTTCAAATATTAACACTGATATTTTTATAGATTTTATGGCAGATCATTTGTGCAAAGTAAATGTGGGATCTCAGGGGTTCTTTCAGTTCAGGTATTTTATTTTACTCCTGTTGAGTTTTATAGTGTCAGCAGAAAACACCCCACATGTACTCAAGCACGGTTATTTGGAAATAATCCACTCTCACTTTTAGTTTGTACCTTCAAGTGGGCATGACACATGTAATGTGCAGCTGTTTTCTTGGAAAGGTGGGGTTATCTTAACATCATAAAATATTGGTACAAGGTCATTTTTAAGTTACATAAAGCCATTGTAGTAGTTGTATAGGGCTAGATACTGCATATGAAATTATAAAAATACATGCAAGAAACCAAGCCAGGAAGCAATAAATGATATCACGCCTGGTGTTGTGTAGGTGGTGAGGAGGTGGCAGGGGCATAGGCTGGCATTTGGATGAAAGTTATGTGAGCCTTTGTCTTTCTGCTCAGCTACTGATTAGAAAATAAGATATATTTAGCTGTATTTTCAAGCTTGTATAGTGACACAAAGACCACCTCCTCCTTGATCTCTAGCCTTTTTTAATTTTCACATTGCATTGCCCTGTAGACAAGACAAAATCCTCTGCACTCCCCCATATTAATATATTTAGGACATTTAGGAATTAGGAATTCTGTGCATTAAGCTACTAAATTGCCCAAAACAGGCATTGTTTGTTCATATATTGCAATATATTGGGTCACCTAGGTTAAAGTTTGGCCAGTCTTACAGTCACTTATCTGATTTGTTAAGAATTCTACTACTTCATTATATATTTTTCACAGGGACATAAGGTGGCCATACACACTACAATTACGATCTTTCCCACGACCACTGGTTGTAGGAAAGATTGTTTGTCCACTCTAACGTTAAGAACTGAATCATCAGATATGCAGGTAAAAACAAAGGAATTCTGTACCCCTATCTGACAATTCAACATTAACGTTACGATGTTTGGGCACCTTCAAATGCGCCCAATAAAAATGTTCAGTTCTGCCCAATCAACGAGACAACTGATAGCCAAAGCTTTAACCGAAATCAGTTGCTTCGTCTCTCACCATACATGCACCAAACCTTTTTTGTACCATAGTACCTGTGCATGTATGACCACCTTAAGTTTTACCTGCAATAGGCTTGCTTTCCAATGGTAAAATGTCCAGATGGTTGTCCTTTTTATTTGAAACCACAGAGATAACCTGAGTGCATGCTCACTCTTTGCCCCTCCCCCTCTCTAATAGTTTAAACCTGTTTAGAGTTTTACACTTTCCAATAAAAAGGGCATCCATTAATGTCCTCAATATACTGATGGATGAGTGCAAAAGATTTATTTCTGTATATATGTTGTGATCACTCCTTCTCCTAATGTTCTGACATTGGTTAGAGGCGAGCACAACTTTCCCTTTTGCTGTTGCATTGCTCTGATGTTTTCTTCTTATCCAAGAACTTAAACAATCTGGACTACCTGTAAGTGTGGAATTTATATTTCTTGACAGAAAACCTTTTGGGGATTGGTGACTCCTCGATCCTGGTCCTGTCGCTTATAGCCAAAGAACCTTGGATCAGCCTAACACCTACAACGTCTAACAGGACTCTTCTTTGTAATTAATATTTCACAAGAGCCTAAGAAGATCAAGGAGAAACCTCAAGGGGGTAGCAATGTTTTCAATTTGCTCCAAGATGGAGCTCCTTACCTATGACCTGGATGGATTCTGAATAAATAAACCAACAAAGTATTTACTTACATTTTCCTGGTATGGGCCTTGCCTTACCAAACATGGGGACCATAGTGCTGATTAGGTGCTACACTGCAATAACATTTCCTATCATTTTTTGTTACGTTTAATTCACAAGAAATTAGGAAATGATAAATTATCATTGGCCCAGGTATAAGGGAATAGATACCATATTTATATGTACGTCTGATCTTCTTTATTTCCCCCTATAAAAAGCCAATTGCGCCAAGTGTGCAATGATGGCATGAAACAAAGCTGGCCAAAACCTGCAACTGAATAAACTGAATTATTATTATTAAAGCTTATTATTATTAAACCTTGGGGTGTGTTCTCTCAGCCTACACCTGGGCTCCTGTAATCAACGTGGGTTTCTCCTGTTTTAATGCCTGAAAACTGCACACAAAGTTCAGAAACCTTTACTGCCAATTGCTCAACTTTGCACTTTTCCTTGGCTCTTTAAAGGGGTTTCTTTGCCAGTCCCAACAAGATTCTAGGGAGAAAGGATAGTCTTAACAAAAAATGACACTATTTAGAGAGATAACAAAATATGTCTTATACTGCACACTATGTTGTTGAGCTGCTATAGAAGTCTGGTTTTCATTGTTCTTGTTGAAAAATAAATATAATTGGGGCTTTGGGTTTTTTGCTAAATAAAAGCACGGCACTAGAAAATATTGTATGTATCTTTGTAATGAGCACTGGCGGGCGCTTCTCCCCAGGAGTACGTTCCCCAAGATGGCAGCACGTGGTTTAATGGTGACTGAGCACTGGCGCGTGCCAACATGTGACACCATCATGACATACTTCAGGGCCAAATTGAAAATATAAGGACGCTCAGTACCTGGGTTCAATGCCTGATTAAAGGTCTTTTTTTGGAAAGCTCCTTGGTGCACCTAAATTATTGTTTCTGATTGATCTACCAGTGTTTGACTCTGCTCTGCTCCTGGCTATGCTGATTGATGCCTGCCACAAACTTCTGCCTGAATTTGATCTGAGACTTGTTTAACCCCTTAGATACCACATATTGGACATTCTGAACCTAGTTTCCTCCTTTGTCCTAACCTCAAACCTGGCAAGGGCCCTCAGGCCCGACAATCTTAAAGGGACAATTCTAATGTCTACTGAATGGAAATCTGGCTGCTCACAGGCTTTAACACTCACAGGCCTGATTTATAACTGCTGTTCATCGTTTAAATACCCTATGTTTAAACGAAATTGAGCTTTACAATAAAAACAATTTTCTGAGATGTCAGATTTAACTAGAGACCATAAACCTTATGATCCCTCTCATTAAAGGGATACTGTCATGATTTTTCCTTTTTATTTCTAAACTGTTTACATAGTAAACAATTCATTCAGAAGGAGCCAGCGCTACACATTAGAACTGCTTTCAGGTAACCTATTGTTTCTCATACTCCCATGTAACTGGAGGAGTCCCAAGCCGGACTTGGATTTCTTACTATTGAGTGCGATTCTGATACCTACTGAGAGCTGCTATCTTGCTCCCTTTCCATTGTTCTGCTGATCGGCTGCTGGGGGTAAAGAGAGGGGGGGTGATATCACTCCAATTTGCAGCTCAGCAGTAAAGTGTGACTGAAGTTTATCAGAGCACAAAGAAAGGAAAAATAAAAACTCCAGCAGACAGCCACCAGTTCAGCCTCACTGGAGATAACATTCTTCCTGGCAATCTGATTCCTTTATGGTTTAACATTTTAAAGGAACAGTTCAGTGTAGAAATGAAACTGGGTAAAGTGGACAGACTGCGCAAAATAAAAAATATTTCTAATATTAGTTAGTTAGGCAAAAATGTAATCTAAAAAGGCTGGCGTGGGCAGATGTCTAACATAATAGCCAGAACTCACTGTCTAGCTAAATATATTGAAAACTTTTTTATTTTGCCCAGTATTTCTATTTTACCCAGTTTCATTTTTACACTGAACTGTTCCTTTAAAGGGAACCTCCACCTAAAAACTGTTTCCCTCTATGACTCCATGTCAACATTCACTAGGTATTGCCCTGTGAAGGCTCCCAAAGCTTTTAAAGTCCAACCCCACCCTCCAATTGAAAGCAAGTTTTCTCTTTACCTGAATACACCATATCTGGGTGCAAGTGCTGTGCAGTGGTCTATGTGGCCTCCTACACCCCTCATGAATGGGTGAGGGAGGTGACAGTTATTTTGGCTTCAGATGTTTCAGAGGCTTTGGGTGGCCCACATCATTGGTGTGATTTGGATCTGCTCCTGGTTTTTGAAATACCTGTGGTGGATTGTTTTTGACCTGTTTGTTTTTTAATGAAGGAATTTAGGGTTCAGAGCCAGCTGCCTTTCTTACAACTCTTTCCCAAGGCCCAATTTCAGGGTTAGTAAACACACAATACCTTAGAGCAGTGAATATCCTGTAAATGATCTCCTTATAAACAGTGCTTAGTGATGTCATCAGCGATTATCGTTGCCCAGTTATGTAATTTCCATCACATGACTCACAGGAACTTGTATTATAATAAATATTGTAAGATATCAGAAGTCAAATACAATAATGCCAAAATCTGCTCTAAGCCACCCAGCACATTAAGCCTAATTTAAAATTTAGAACAGCCAGTCTTAATTAACTTTCGCTTCACCGCTTCACAGAGTTGGTCCAGGTGCCTTGCCCCAGACCCTTCACTCAGGGAAAATTTTTCACAACTATTTCTTCAAAAATATAAAATATCACGTGAATCACAGTTTTTCATGGACAATCACCCCACTGATACAGTGGTACAGGTGCAGCGCCCCAGACCTGTAGCAAGGGGAGACCCAGCAGTCTTGACCACAATTTCTCGATGGGTACGCACTCAAAACACGGGTGAAAGTGGTTAAGAAATAATTTTATTCACAATAATCCTGACACGTGACTTTCAACGCGTAGTCTGACTACGCTTTGAAAGACACGAAACGCGTTAGGATTATTGTGAATAAAATTATTTCTTAACCACCTTCACCCGTGTTTTGAGTGCGTACCCATCGAGAAATTGTGCTTGGGATATCAGAAGTCGCCATTGGCCGCGCACCTTTATATGGTTGTAGAACTTCTTAGTGATGTATGATATCCTTATATTTTACAATAGGGAGTTCAGTATTCACTGTTTATTGTATCTGTTGCATCAGCATAGGTTTATCTATCTCCTTCAGCATTGGAGATGTAACATCTTACAATCGATAAGACCCTTTTTTTGCACTATGTGTGTAAATCAGGCACAGAAGGGGATCTGCTTCACTTATCTCTGTACTGTTCTAGGAATCAGCTCTCCTGTGAGAGTAGCTAGAGAACCAGGCACTAAAACTTGGGATCCACAAGTTCTGACATCAGGAAGAAGACAATAATCCCCTTAGAAATAAGCCAAGTACAAGTATCCCTCCCTTTCCGTGATGCTATAATTCATAGAGACCTCTTGGTGGCAGAATGGAGCTTATATGTTCTGGTTATGTGGTTGTTCAGCTGATTGTGATTAGCTCAGTGCCCGCCATATTAAACACATCAGATTTACTTTCTTGGGTAAGTTTCTTTTCTGTGATGACTATAATTGCCTTAAAGGAACATTCACTTATTTCTAATGTGTAGGTTTCTGGCTGAATCTCAGAACCTAGGTAGTAAACTTGGTTACGTAGTTCCTGGGAATAAAGTAAAGCAGGATTGGTAAACTTCAGGCCTCATTGAACTTGACAGGCCAGAATGTAAACATTTTCTCTGAATACCCAGTCCATAAGGATTAACTGTAATCCCCAACCATTTAGCCTTAGTTTTGCCTCTGGAAATTTCCTAACTAAATCGTGGTTAAAGTGATACTGACACTAAAAGTTCCCTATTGGTCATGTTGATTTTGTATGTAATTGTTACTTGAAGTTCCTAAACCTGACTGTTTTGTCAACCGGACTGTCCCTTCCCAACCTGTCAGTTATAGCTTCTAATGCTGACGGATTCCTGCTGGACAAATATGGCCGCCCCCTCATAGAGGAACATGGGTAATGTAAATGCATTGGCCCCTAAATTTGTGCCACCCTGGGCAGTGGCAAGCAGATTCCTGCCAGAAATGCTCAAATACATGTTTTTTGGCCAAAATCCACCTGTTAATGGAATTAATGCTAGTTCTCGCAGCATGGCAACATTTAGGCATTCTTTACTGGCTGAAAAACACCACTGAAGATAACAACTTGTCCAGTGGCACTAAAACCAGTTTTTTTCATATTTTTTAATGTATTTGTAATCTTGTCAAGACCTAAACATCAAGAGCACTGGTTTAAAGAATCACCAACATGAAACTAAATACCATACAGTGATATTCAGCCTTTCTGCTTTGCAAGCCCTGTGCTGGGCAGCCTTTCCTGAGATACTAATGTTTGTTCCATGAAGGGCAGATAATCTAGTTTATTATTATTAAGAAAATATGTAACCTGCAAGTCACAAAGTACATAAAGTATGCGCCGTGTGTGACAGACCTATAAGCACAGCTACTTGCCCAGGAATGACATGTGCAGAGCTAGTTGTATATTTCCATATATGAGCTAATCCCCGGCGGGGCTGTTCCACAGCACAATCCACTTGCACTTTGCTCTTTTCCCGGTCACTTATGTGTTCTTGTTTCTGTGGATTTGACTCCTTTCATTGACAGGTAAATTCTAATCTTCCTTACCGCCTTTATACAGCCTAATTATACAAGTTATTGATTATTCTTTGTATTAGTCAGGCTCATTACAAAACTGCCTTAATTTTGTTGTCATGAAAGCTGTCAGCACAACTTTCCGCCTCTTCCTCTACATTTTTTTACTACTTACTTCCCGCCTTGTCCTTGTATATTACCCTTTTACTTAAAAATAACAATTCTGTTCTGCTCTCTGTTAACGGTGAGGACTCTATTTCATAAAAACTAATTTTAAATTAGATATTTAAATATTTAATAATGCAGATGCATTATTGTTGTCTTTGCCATCTCCTCATAAGTACATATTGGGGGGTACTGATTTTCTCTATTATACTCCCATAAGAACCCACAAAGCCTCAAAGCTTTATGGCCATCATAGCTGCACATTTTCCAGCACAGTACCTCTGCTGAAATAGATTTATGGCGCTGTATATATCACCCTGTAGTGGACAGTGGAAGTGGTCAGTGCAGTAACTATTAAGAAAGCAGACCCTGTAACTGATAGGGGGACCAGGAAGTATAGGGGACTTGGTGGGTCACTTACTGATAAGAAGCTTTAATAAAAATGTCTTATTGCTAATGTTTAGGGGGGCCAAGTAGCTTTCAGTTGCACCACAGCCCTGGAGTGTTAGGCACTTAAAATTTTTTTACATATTTTGGTGTAGTGTAGTACTAAAGTGTAGTACTAATGTCTTATTTTTAGATATATACAAATGTACATCTCTCTGTGTGTTTAAATTATTATATTCAGGTCGCAAACTAAAAACCCTAATGGATGATGAACTGTCCGCAACAAAAACGGAGAACTCAGGAGATGAATTCTTGAAAGAAGCTCTTGTTATTTTAATGCAGGATGCAGTGCAAAAGGGGACAGACAGGAGCCACAAGGTGAGGGCAGGCTCCATTGCTGAGGGTGTGTGAGGGACCCCTCTGGTGCTGCAGTTTACGCACTGACACTGTTAACTGCCCACTGCCCTATGTACCTGAGAAACATGAGTCTTTATTTAGTTCAGGGTTTCAGCTGTAAGGGCAAGCACTGTGCAGAAGTAAAATAGTAAGGGAGGAGAGGCAGTAGATCATTAGAGAGAGCTCCTTGTGCTGGGAGGAACAACTTATTCACCCCCGTCCCATAGGAACTGTAGCTTTCTGCTAGGGATGCACCGAATCCAGGATTCAGTTTAGGATAAGGAAAGATTCTGGCTTTTTCGGAAGGATTCAGATTCGGCCAAATCCATGGTCCTGGCCAAACCCAATCTGAAGTTGAATATTTTTCACTGCATGCTGGATACAGTATGCAATTAGAATTCAGTTTCGGTTCAGTATTCAGCCAATTCTTTCATGAAGGATTCAGGGTTCAGCCGAATACCAAAATAGTGGATTCAGTGCATCCCTACTTCCTACTGGAGGGATCTTAAAAAATTCGATTTTTTACTGAAAAAGAAGAAACAGTAGGGATCATTTACAAACAGCGGGAGAGGGTTTAAAGTGTAAAAAGCATGAGCAAGCCACCATGCACCCTACCCTGCCGTCACTGCCTTGAATACAGTGCTATCTGCATTGGGCAGAGCTGTTTTCATAAAGTCAGGCTTGGGAGTCAAGTAGGTGCCCCCTACCTTTCCCCTAACTTGCACATCATTAAGACGTGTGAGTGACAGAGCGGCAGTAGGTGTAGGAAGAGCTGCCTTTGGGTCTCTAGCACACTCTGCACCTTGTAGCAGATATTTAATATGGGGCAGAAGATCCGCAATACTGTGCCTGTTTGAAATGAGCTTTAAAAAAGATTGTGTTTTAATGAGGGTGACATTCAGCCGACTTAGAAAATATAATGCACTTTTGTCAAGACACTTTGCCAGACAGTAAGGATGGAGCTATAAATAAGGAGTGGCCAAAGAGTTATATACTGCTTCATTAGAGGAAAATAACTGAAAGATACACTTTCTCAAAGTGTCCACAGATGGGCCGATTCCATATAGTAGAATATGATCCACTCACCCCAGTCCCTTACCCATTACAGCCTGTCCTCCACTTACTTGCAATGTGAAGCATCAGTACTCAACAGTGCTGCCATATTGGCAGGCAGAATCATTACAGGCTTTAAGTGGGGAACAAGGCTGAGTATCTGGGCTGCTAAGGGTAGGGTAGGGAGTGATTTAACTTTGTTTTGGAATTTTTCTAGGTGTGTGAGTGGATGGAACCAGAGCAACTTCATGAAATCCTGAACTTAAAACTACAGAGACACGGCGAATCTCAGCAAGCATTGCTGGGCTACTGCAGAGACATTGTCAGGTTTAGTGTCAAGACAGGTGCTATTCCATATATATTCATGTATCTGCAGATCAACAATAAATGTATGGCAAATGTCTTTCTACCATTTTCCCTGCTTTCCTGTGTATAGATCAACTGTATCCTTTATCCTAAGGGCATCCACGCTTCTTCAACCAGCTGTTTTCTGGATTAGACCGACATGCGCTGACTGGTCGCATTCTGAGCGAGACCTTGAACACTAGTCAGTAAGTAGTAATGTATACAAGTGCTTCTCCTGAAGTAAGTGAGTGAGAGTATGGGGTCACTGTCTCCCCACCTGTATCTTTTCTGGATGCCACCGCTGAGCACTGCAAACTTACTACCAGTGGCAAACTGCATCCCCCTGCCCCGCATATAACTGATGGGGGATCAAATGACATGCTTGGCAGTACAGCTCTAAGCTCACCAGGGACCAAGCGAGCACCATGCAATTGTCCACTGATTGGATGTGCCACCTGCATTTTCAATTGATTCTGGATCACTTATAGCTGCTGTGCTGAAAGCCAAGTTTTGTAAGACATTTTGAATTTTTATTTTTTGTTGCAAATAAATTGCAAAAAAAATACTTCAGGCAAGTTACTTTAATTTTCTTTTTGGGTTTATGACCCTTTCAAATATACTCATAATTGCTGGTAAGTGTTGGTAATGTAAGTTGAAAGTAAAACTGGGTAACATGAATATTTAGATTAACACGTGCGTATGTGCCCTTCTAGATATACCTATGAGGTTGCTCCAGTTTTTGTTTTAATGGAAGAAGAAGTTCTCAGAACTCTGAGGCATTATGTTGGCTGGACGGCTGGAGATGGGATTTTCTGCCCAGGTATTCTATTTATCCCAGGAGCAGTGCACATAGGCACCACTAGCTGCTGTTATTTTGCACCAGTAAAAACACCATAAAAATAATATTTCACTGTGTTTCGTAATGCTTAGCCTCAAACTTGACATCAGCGTGTCTAAGCAGTGTCGGATTGGGACCCCAGGGGCCCACAAGAAAACCTTAGACCATGGGCCCACTCTCCAAACTGTTTTTTCTCCTTTCCTCACTCAATAGCTTTATTCTCCAAGTCTCTCTTATTTACATGCTAGCTTATATCCTTCCGTCTATTTCTCCTCTTTGTACCCATTCAGAAATAGGGAATGACCATGAAGTAGGCCAAATGGTCAGGAGCAGGAGGGCCCACTGACCCCTGGGCCCACTGGGAGTTTTCCTGGTATCCTGATCAGTCCGACACTGTGTCTAAGCCATAGTAGCAATATGTGTGAATGAAGCACAATGTATATGGTTTTGGTGCAGATTTTCATTACTTTCTGAATCTAAGCAGTATATCTACATCTGTAGGAGGCTCTATTTCCAACATGTATGCTATAAATGTGGCCCGATTTCAGCGCTTCCCACATGCTAAAGAGAAAGGATTGAGTTCCCTGCCAAGGATGACTATATTCACAACACAAGAGGTGAGAAGAGGGTGGGAAAGAATGGCTACATAGGACTGGTTTGCTAAAAGCTAACAAATTCACCCGCAATGTGTGGTCACTCAGCGCAGATAGGAAACCTGTCCAATAAGGCAGTGCAGGGGGTTATGAATAAAGCTCAAAATGGAATGCAACGTTGTTACATCATCTTGTGTTGGACTGGTTCTGGAGTACATCAGATGTGCATATGGTTATTGTGCTTGAGGTGTACAAGGCTAAAGTTGTACTACTTGGCTCCTGAAGGCCACGTATTTCGAACAGAGAATGCCTATTCCTTATTGCATTACCAATTACTTAGAGCAAGTAATTAAGAAGAAAGTTATTGTATTCCATATAGCAGTCATGGAAGGAGTTTCCCATGGTACTACTAGGTCATCAATGGCAATTGAAGCAAGGTAAAAAGCACAGCCAGTAACGATTCCACAGATACTTTGGATTGGGGAAATGTAAAAGGAAAACAAAATATAAATATATTTAACCTGTAAAATGTCAGTGATATTATATTATATTATATTATATATATATATATATATATATATATAATAGAATTGTAAAAAGCACTCACAGCATATAAAAGTAAAACAAAAGTTTGTTTGTTTATTAGCTCATCGCATCAACGCGTTTCGATCCTAATAGGATCGTCATCAGGATCCTATTAGGATCGAAACGCGTTGATGCGATGAGCTAATAAACAAACAAACTTTTGTTTTACTTTTATATGCTGTGAGTGCTTTTTACAATTCTATTGTTTACTTTTTGATCAGCACCCGGCGAGTGCTCGTGAAATGGTGAGTGCCGATTTTCCTCTGAGTATATATATATATATATATATATATATATAGTATACAGGGAGGAGCACACCCTATACAAGTCCAAATGCCCTTGGTGCAGCTCAAAAAACAAAAATATAGTAGAAAGAGTGCCGCACACACAGGGACTTGATACAAAAGAAAAAGTGGTTTTATTGAAAAAATTCCAACGTTTCGAGCACAATCTGTGAGAGCACAGATTGTGCTCGAAACGTTGGAATTTTTTCAATAAAACCACTTTTTCTTTTGTATCAAGTCCCTGTGTGTGCGGCACTCTTTCTACTATATATATATATATATATATATATATATATATATATATAGTACTCCTCGACGGCACCACTTACAAGGTACACAACGGGTGCTCACCAAATGTAATTCATATACTGCAAATCGAAAGCACTCACGGCTCACAGTAGTTCAAAAAAATCAACGTGTTTTATTACTCCACACTCATATCGACGCGTTTCGGTCCACTGACAACGGTCCCCACTGGACCGAAATGTGTCGATATGAGTGTGGAGTAATAAAATACATTGATTTTTTTTAACTACTGTGAGCCGTGAGTGCTTTCGATTGGCAGTATATATATATATATATATTATGCTTCTAATTAATGCCAACAATATGCTACTTTTTAAGCTTACCTTGTAGCCCCCTATCAGCATGTCCCCTAGACCTTCTCCTTCCTCCCCATTATATCTGTGTTTCAGTTGTTGCTAAATGATATTACTCTGTGCACATTGTTTATTCTGTAGAGCCATTATTCAGTCAGAAAGGGTGCAGCATTCATGGGCATTGGAACTGACAACATCATCATTGTACAGACAAATGACAGGTGAGATTACATAAAAAGCATTCTAGAAATGCTATGGAGGGTTCTTCTATGAAGAAACTCTGTGGGACCTCATATTCTCCTGTGCATTTTGTTTCCCACAGGGATGCCTCTCAAATTTCTACTTCAATGCACTTCTAAAGGTTTTGTTCTAGAATAACAGAGAGTTATTATAGAGGAATTTGGATAATGCACTTAGCAACAGGTTAATATTCCACAACAGGACTTTCAAAGCCTTTCTGCATTTCCTACAGGGCAAATTCTGTCATTTATAACTGTTGATAATTGTATTTAGTGACCCCTCGCTGCTTGTGTATCAGTGATACATTCTGTATTTACCCAGTACAATACATCAGGCCTTGTAGAATATAATCTCTGCACTGTAAAATATACATTGTGCTGTGCATTATAGGAATATTTCTACTGGGTTTCATGCTCGTTTTATATTATGCTCGTTTCATCTGTCAGAAAATCAAGTCCATAATTGTCAATGTCTTTTTTAATCTTTCAGAGGGAAAATGTTGCCTGAAGATTTAGAGAACCAAATTCAGAAATCAAGATCGGAGGTACGGTAATTTGTAGCACAATATAATAAACATTTGTTATATGCCTAATGCTTAAACCATAGAGCTCATTTACTGTAAAGAACAAAAAAACTGTTTCCCAATAATGCATCCAACCCCATCAAATGATGTGGCACTTTTTGTGCTCCTGGAATGAAGGGTAAAGAGTTACCCCTGTCTCTGTATCAAGAGCCCTGCATACAGGAGCTGCAAGGAAGAAGCACCAGGGGACCTAAGCCCATAGGGCCTTGCAAGGGCATCCTGCATCTCACTAAATCTGGAGCAAAGTCCAGAGTGCAGTTTTCTCCCAGTGCAAGTGCCTAGTGTGTATATTTATCTAAAAGACAGGGAACTCTACAGCAGAGAGGCATCCAGAGAGGGACCTAAATGTAGGCAGGTGGGTGACCAAAAAGCAGAAGAGTTGGGGAAATATGACAAAACACTATTGCAGTGTTACTTTACAGCAATAATGTGATACTTTTGCACAGACAAATAAATAATGAATATATTGACTAACTGCATTCATCCAGATAACATGGGAAATAAGAATGCTTACATGTGCAATGGTAAGAGGTGTTAATAGAGCAGATTTTCTGTCTTCCAACCACCTTGCAGCGTGCATGGCCATGTTTAAATAACTAAACCAAACTCAGCCAGGCACAGAGGGAATATATATTTCTATTTTTGTTATTTCTAGGGTTCTGTGCCTTTCTTGGTCAGCGCAACTTGCGGCACAACTGTTCTAGGTGCTTTTGATCCTTTAGCAGAAATTGCTGATGTATGTGAACAGCATGGATTATGGCTGCATGTGGATGTAAGTATTTACCAGTGTTCTATAACGTACATAAAGAACCCAAATCCACTACTTACTGTCCCTTTGTTACTGTCCCTTTGCATGTGATGAGCAAGCCAGCCAATATGTAATAACAATAATGACTCTGCTCCTTCATGTATTTTCCTGGCATTTACTAATAGAGTGTTCCTAACAGGCTGCTTTTGGTGGCAGTGCCCTCTTGTCCAACAAGCACAGGCACCTTTTAAATGGCATAGAAAGGTAAGTAATGCAATCAGTCTTTGAGAATGAATGTTATTTAGTATGTAGTATTGGAAAACTGAATATTGCAAAACATGTCAGCATGGTGCCAACATTTTGGGACAGTTTGCACCTTATCTTCAATACAATTGTAGCCAATTGAGAAATAGTCTTTTTGGCTCAAGGTTAAAGGGATACTGTCATGATTTTTATGGTATACTTTTTATTTCTAAATTACACTGTTTACATAGCAAATAATTCACTCTACCATTTAATATTTTGCCCTTTAACTAACAAATGTATTTTTTAGCTGTAATATTGGTGTGTAGGCGCCATCTTAGTGCACTGTGCCTGAGTCTGAGCTTTCAAAAGGAGCCTGCGCTACACATTAGAACTGCTTTTAGATAAGCTATTGTTTCTGCTGCTCCTATGTAACTGGAGTCATAGGGTGAGCCGAACTTAGATTTTTAACACCGAGTGCTGTTATCATAGCTACCATGACAGGACATTCAATGCCTCTCTATTTATTTCCTACAGGGCAAATTCTGTCACTTGGAATCCTCACAAGATGCTGGGTGTAGGTTTGCAATGTTCAGCCTTTCTCCTTCCGGACACGACAGTAAGTACTGTTGCTCTTGGAAACTGTTGACATGAATGGTTTAATGATGAGTTCCTGTTGTACTCTACATACCCCTTTCCACTGTGTTGGGTGCTGAAATGATGCACCAATAGGTTTACAAATACATAACAACAATTTGCTGCCTCCAGCCCAGTTCAACAGAAGGATTAAAGGTTGGCAGCATATTGGCCTGTAAATGAGGCCTGTCTGAATAATATCTAAAAATTGGGCAGGTTAGAAAATACCATCAATACCATCTAAAAAGACCTCTGTTGTGATCTGGTTATTGGGCAAAGAGCCAGGATCCCTCGTTTGGTGAACTTGCTAAACGAGTTGGTCTCTATGATTAAGCCCAACTTCAGAACAGAACAAGGTGGAAATAGGAGTAGGCAAGCAAGGCACGTGCCTGGGGAGCAGTTGGTTAGGGCTCAGGCAAAGAGGGAGAGAGGGAGCAAGAGAGTAGATGGGGCCAAGGGGAGCAAGCAGCCATGTAGACTGCGTGGCAGTGGTGGGCATTGGGTTTAGGTGTGTGGACCGAGTTGGAGTTGAGTTGTGAGTGAGAGCAGGTATTGGGCCTTGGGTACAAATCACTGCAGTGGGGGGATGTGAAAGTTACATTGAGTTACAATGACTCAGTTGCTATGTTTGAAATGATTTTACCATAATTTTAGGTCTGGCTCATAGATACATCTTAATAACAATGGACCATATATTAGGCTTTTTCAAACCACAATTTTTAGTCATTGAGGCTAATGGCACACCAGATGTTTTCTCTGCTGGTGGAGAAACGCCTGTAACCACCTCACCCACCTGCCATTAAATTTAATGCAGCAGTGGACAAAGCCACCTGTAAAATGCAACAGGCGATTGTTACTTAATTCAATGGCAGAAGGCATGGGTGGTGCCAGACAGATGTTTAACATGTATGTGAGGGTAGAACAAGATCACTATAAACACACAGCTGTAAAACTGACTGCGATTGTTCCTTCAGGGACTATTACAGCGATGCCATGCAGCTTATGCCACATATCTCTTCCAAACGGACAAATTTTATGACCTTCAGTATGACACTGGAGACAAATCAATCCAGTGTGGTCGAAGGGTGGATTGCTTAAAGCTTTGGCTGATGTGGAAGGCACTTGGGTCTGAAGGTTTGGAAAAGCGAGTGGACAAGGCATTGGAACAAACCAGGTAAAATACCCTACTAATGTCTAGGGAGTTTTTCTTCCAGCACCATTATGTTCTAAAGCCAGCTTCTTTCATTTCATTAGCTAATTAGGCAAGATCTGTGTAGATGAATTCTTAAGATGGCCATACACAGTAAGATCCACTCATTTGGCGAGGTAACCAACAGCATTGTCTCCCTATATCAGGCTAATTTAGAATGCAAAATACATTCTAAAACAAGTTTGAAAAACTGTAGTCAGTGTGTCTCAGTATACAAAATGATACAGTGAAATGCACCAATGCAGATGCAAACACTCATTTTGGTAAGTAACTTGTAAGTTGTGGCTCGTGTTTTTTGTAGTGTGGATATCATTAACAGCATTCTAGTGGTTGTGGCATTCATACTGGAATTAAGTGTCCAACTCACTCGCTGCAAGTCATTTGCAGCTTTTAGAATTACCATTAGATCTAGGCTGCCAGTAATGCCAGGGTGTCCATGCATGCAATTGTGCACCATTCACCATTAAAAGCTGAGAGGGCACATTGCTGCAGGTTACGAAGGAGCATATCATGATGGTATTCGGCAATGGATTTTTTCTAGCTGTAATAAACACAATCAAACTCTAATGCTCTGGATTTTTTTTCTAGATATTTGATGGAAGAGATGACGAAGAGGGAAGGTTTTTGTCTAATTATGGAGGTAGGTTAATGCACCATGTACTGTTTTGTCTCTTTTAACTCTGTAAATTTAGGTGATAGCATTTGGTCTTGACAGTTCTGAAATAACCCTATCAAATTGTTTTGAATTTATAGACATAAAAAGCTGTATAATAAAAGTCCAAATTAAACATGAAACCCTAATTCCATATTTTTATTTACACATCCATACCCATTGTAACAGCATTTAAAAATCCCAGCTGTCTAAAACCCTATACACATTGATAGAGAAAGCAGCGACTATCCCACTGGTACCAATTCTACTGATGGGATACTTTAACAACATTATGAATGGAAACACAGAGAAAATACCTAAAGCAGTCAGACAGGAATCAACATTAGTTAAATGGGCAAACATCTTTAATATAATTGATTTATGGTGATCCCGTTACAGGGATGTGGTGCCATCAACCTAGTAGAATGCAGCACATACAACTCTTTCCAGAACTGACCTAACATTGGGCACCATGGAAACTGAAATAGCTGCCTCAGAAGCCCAGATACTTACAAATATTTCTGACCATTCTCCCATACTGATTAAACTACAGCTGGGCCCAAATGCAAAAGACAGAGTGTGGCTCTTAAACCAATTTTGGGTGAACCACACTGACCTGGAAGAACCCATAGCAAATAGTATATGAGAATTTGTCAGCCCCAGTAGTATGGAATGCCCTCATAGCCTATATACGTGGTAATTACATGTATTAAACAGCTGAACTCCCAATAGAATTCTGTAATTGATTCCCTACTGAGAGCAGTCTCTCTTGCTGAACACCTATATTGCTAATCCGAATCCGCAAACATTGGCTGAATGGCAAAAATCACAGTTACTAGTAGCCCAAACTGATCTATTAAAAAAATCCACCTAAATGTGGCAAATTCCTAGCACAATTAAGTAAGTATGGGGTACAGCCCCTCACTACTCCTTTCCGCCTAACAGATGGATCCTTAGTTACCCAACCCCACCTTGTAAATAAAGCCTTTACCCTATACTACTCAACTCTATACCAAACCAAGCTCACAGTGGGTGAGGCTGAAGTAATAGAATACCAACAAACAATAGATTTCCCTTCACTAGAATCTGCAGACAGCTTGGAACTAGAAAATTCTATTAGGGAGGAAGAGGTCCTAGAAGCTATAAATCTTTCCTGCAGGAAAGACACCAGGCCCTGATGGCACTCCTGTGGGGTGGTATAGGAAATGTCATGCTTGCTAATCAAGGGAAAAGAAACACCCCCATGCTAACTAAAAAGACTTGGGTAGATACCCTGGATTTACTGTTTAACAACTTGGTTTCAGCTAAGGATAGATCTGATCCAATTTAAATTTTTGCACAGAGCAAATCTCACGCCTCACAGACTACGCAAAATCTCCCAATTGTACTATCGATTACCAGCAATTTTTTTTGGCCCTGTTCCAAACTAAAACACTTTTGCCCATTGGTAACAGATCTTATAGCCCAGACATTAGAACTGCCAATCCCCCTTGATCCCCAATTAACTCTGCTCAACTAAGTAAATGGTCTAGCCCCTACTAGAACAAAGAGAGAACTCTGATGTCCATACTATTTAGCCTATGCTAAGAAATGCTTTACTATGAAGTAGAAACCCCCCAAAAAGAGCCTTCTGGATAAATTTAGTAGACCAAGCTTTGCCTATAAACTAATTTACACTAGGCATGGCTGCTAAATACTTTGGTCAGCTTGGCTAGAACTGCCTCACTAACCTCAAGATTACCCCTACACCTCCTGAACCACCTCCCCAAGGTGGACACTTCCCTGCCCATCCGATAAGTCACCCCCTTTAAAGAAAGACACTGACGAAAAACATACAGAATATCATGCTGATGTAAAATATACAAGTACATTGTTTGAACCTGAAGGTAAATGAAATGTTCCATCCCACTTGAGACCAACATATGCATATGCAGTGCATTGCCTGTGGGAGAGGATATTTCTTGATGGGCAATGAAGCACTCTATCTGAAACTCCTAGCCTATGAGCCAATAAGATAAATGGTAAAATTTGATCCTGCTTTGTCTTGTGGGACACTGGGTCTGATTCTGAGAGTTAATTCACAATTTATTAATGATAAATGGCCAGTCAGAAAGGGCCAGAGTTAATGGGATATAGCCCCCAGATTAAAGGGCAAGTCAAACAACCATTTCAAAGATATATCCCAAACTCAACTCAAAATTTCAGTTTAAAAAAAATCACATTTTTATTCAAATATCCATATTAAAAACATACAGACCTCACAAATGCAGCAAAGTGGGGCTTATGGGCAGTAAATGAAGGAGGCTTTTATAACATGTTGGTTGATTTTGATATAGTATAATATATCTGTTTATATCTAGTATAAATAAATTTAAAGCAACTGGACTTGTTTGGTAATCATTGAAGATGTTTCACTACTCATCCGAGCAGCTTCTTCAGTTCAACTGACTGGTATGGGAAGTCCTCAGCATATATACTCTTCCACTAATACAGTAAAGAGTATATATGCTGAGGACTTCCCATACCAGTCAGTTGAACTGAAGAAGCTGCTCGGATGAGTAGTGAAACGTCTTCAATGATTACCAAACAAGTCCAGTTGCTTTAAATTTATTTATACTAGATATACCATGACCTGGATGAATGAAAATCTTCATAGACATATATCTGTTTATAGTTTAAATGCTATGGAACCCTCTCAATGTATAAATATAATGCTTCGAATGAAAGGTGTAGTGTCTCCCTTTAATTAATTATGCTTTTAACAAGTGGTGGGGTAACTATGTGCTTAAAAGGGTGTCTTGGAACCTACGGGGACACAACTGCCTATGACTAAGTACATATTTGAAACTTAGCAGTTTGTGTGAAACTGGTTTGTTGGAAAACTGTAGTTGAAACTAGTTGGTTTGTTTGAAATGGTTTGTCTGAAACCAGTGTGTTAGAAACAATTTGATTGGAAATAAGGGTGTTTGAAACCACTTTACTTTTACACCAGCGTTTCGCGAAAGGTGTTTCCAAACATAATGTTTTCATACAAACTGGTTGATTTCTAACAAACCAGTTTCAGACAAGGTGGTTTGTAACAATCTGCTTTCAGATAAAGCAAACTAGATTGTTTAAAAAACAGTTTATTGAAACTGGCTTGGTGAAACCCAGCATATTTATAACCAAGCAGTTTGTCTGAAACCCTGTTGAAAACCACTATGTTGAAACAAACTATTTTTTTCTAAGAAAACTGATTTACTTAAAAAAAAAAACTGGCTTATTTTAAACAAACCAGTTTGCAATACTGTTTTAGACAAACTGGTTTAAGCAAACTGATTTGGTTCAAGCAAACTGATTTACCTAAAACTAGTTTGTCTGAAACTGGCATGTTTGAAAAAAATGTCTTCAAATTAAAATGATTTACATTAAACAAACTAATTTATTTCAAACAAACTAGTTTCAGACTCGTTAAGATCAGCTCGCTTGGCGAGGTTGCCAAGCGAGCGGATCTTCTCCCGATATCCCGCCTATGGATGGGCGATATCAGGCGAATTCAGGCTAATTTGGTCGTTTGGTCCTGGGGCCAAACGATCGAATTAGAACAACGGTAATAGGCACAATCGGTTTGGGGACCGCATCAATGAGCTGATGCGGTCCCTGATCTGACTAAATTTTTTAACCTGCCCGATTCCAGGCCAGATGTCGGTCGGGCAGGCCCATCGTTAGTGCCCCTACATGGGCCAATAAGCTGCTGAATTGGTCTAAGGGACCAATATCGGCAGCTAGAATCGGCCCGTGTATGGCCACCTTAACCAGTTTATTTCAAACACACCGGTTTTCAACAAACCACTTTGAGACAGCCCAGTTTTAGACAACCCGGTTTCAAACAAACTGGATTGTATCAAACAAACTGGTTTCTTTGAAACATACTTGTTTGAAACTCACTTGTATGAAACCTGATTGTTGAGAGCAGTTTCAATCACACTGGTTTATTTCAGACTGGTTTTAAACAAACCAGATTATCTCAAACTAAAACTAACCAAACCAACTGGTTTCAAACACACTTAATCAACAATTTGCCCATGGGCAATATCCCCTAGTGACCAATTAGTGATTGGCTTTTTCAGCCAGCTGCTGGCAGAACAATGCAAACATTTCATGGGTTGCTGTTCAAAGGCAAATTTGCTGAGTGTTGATGAATGAGCCCCCACTGGTTACCAAAAAACACTTTCAGACAAAATGTCTAAAACAAGCCAATTGGTTTCAAACATACCAGTTTCAAAAATATTGGTTATTGACAAACAGGTTTCAAACAAACTGGTTTCTATGAAAAGCAAATTATTGGAAACTTCCATATTTTAAATCAACAGGTTTGAAATAAATTGATTTTGTTTCAAACAAACTAGTTTCAAACAACCGGTTAATTTCCAAGGCTTTTGTCGCACGGAGAGAGTTAGTTAGATAGATCTCTGCTACTGTGGGAGACTAACTGCTCTGAAATGCCTTTCCACCAGCAACAATAGGAGCTGCCGATGGGAAGGCCTACCCATTGCAGTTGCCTGCCGAAGGAAATTTTGCGTGGTTTCAGAAAGTCGACGTGATGCCTAGGCCTTTCCAACAGTGACTCCTATTGTTGCTGGTTGAAAGGCATTTCAGAGCAGTTAGTCATCTATCTGTTGATTTATCGCGAGCAACTAACTCGCTCTGTAGCCTAACAGACCAGTTTCAAACAAACCAGTTTATTTGATTTTTAGCCAAAGTAGTTTATTTCAAATAAATTGGTTTACCCAGTTTCAAACACAACTGTGTCAAACCACTTTTGAGACAAGTCAACTGAAAAAAAACACTGGCTTATCTGAAACAATTGTATCTGAAAACCGCTTGTTGGAAACTGGCATGTTTGAAACCAATTGGTTTGTTCAAATGTTTATTAAACAGGGTTTCAAACAGTTCACTTTATTAAAAACAGTTTTAAAGAAACCAGTTTATTTTAAACAAACTGGTTTATTTTAAGCAAACCCGTTTAAAAAAATGGTTTCAAAGAACCTGGTTCTTAAAAAAAATGGTCTTGGCTGGTTTATACCAAATTAACCGGTTTCAAGCAAACCAGTTTTAAACACAAAGGCTTCCAACAAACTACTTTCAGACAAATTGGTTTATTTCAGGCCATTTAGTTTCACATACACACTGGTTTTCAACAAACCACTTTCCTTTCAGATAAACCAAGTTTAATGTGCACCCTAGAGAGAGAAAAAAGGCCGTTTTTTTTGCTTTTTTATATAATTATACAAATCAATATAGAGAAAGCTATACAGTACATACATTATTTCTATTCCTACAGCCAGAATTTGTGAACCTGTGTTTCTGGTATGTGCCACCTAGCCTTCGACACCAGCAGAATTCCCCTGATTACTGGGAGAGACTAGGAAAGGTATTGTTGCAAAACCTATAACAACTTAATGTAATATCATTCTTTTAGGAAAAGACAAAAATTTTTGTTATGTCTACAGTTTACACTATATAATGAAGACCAATTAAAATCTAATTAATTTTAGGTAGCTCCAGTAATAAAAGAGAGAATGATGAAGAAAGGTTCTATGATGGTTGGGTACCAGCCCCATGGAAACAGAGTAAACTTCTTTCGTCAAGTTGTAGTGAATCCTGCAGTAACTAAAAGAGACCTGGATTTTTTCCTGGATGAAATAGAACTATTAGCAGAGGACCTCTGATGTTTTTTTCAAAGCTTTCTATATCGCACTCTCTATTTATGAGGTCTTGTCAATGAACTAGTAGTGGCCCAGTGGTCTCACACATTTGTTTTGCTTTTTGTTGCTTGAGAAAAACCAGCTAAAAATTGTAAACTACCAACAGGATAAGCCCTTTACATTTACTCATCGTGTTATACTGCAGGCACAGGACCTATTATCCAGAATGCTTTGAACCTGGGCTTTTCTGCATAATAGACCTTTCCTTTTTTATTATATGGATCACCATACCTTAGTTTAAACACTAAATAAGCCCAATAGGATTGTTTTGCCACCAATAAGGATCTTTGTTGGAATCAAGTGCAAATAGACTGATATATTATTAGAGAGAAAAAGGAAATCATTTTAACGCGTATAGGTAAAATCACTGGGGTGCCAAAATGTTAGGCTAACGTAACTGCTTATACCTTATATCTCGGGTTGGTGGTCCTGTTAGAAAACCACAACAGCCCAGGTAAGTGGGGTTTTCTCCTAACAGGAGCACCAGCCCGGGGTACAAGGTAAGCAATTACAGTCACTGGGGGTACCTATCTGGGTTCAGCCCCAGTGATTTTACCTGTCCTTCTCCTTTAAAATGATTTCTATTTTCTCTCAGTCTATTGTACTCGGTTCCAACAAAGATCCTTATTGGTGGCAAAACAAACCTTTCCTTCTCCATAAAAACAACTTTATAGTTATAACTTATAGTTATTTGTTTAAAATGGACTATGGGAGATGGCCTTCCTGTAATTTGGAGCTTTTTGGATAATGGATTTCTGGATAAGCGATCCCATACCTGTATAATCTATGTTTAGCAGGGGTCCTTTACCATCTTCATACCTCTCAACATTTGAAAAATGAAAAGAGGGACAAAAAGATTTTGCATGCGCAGAGCGGCAAAGTTTTTGACCATGCCCACTTTTGTGGCCACGTCCCAATTACCACACCCCATTTTTTTTAAGAAAATACTCCTTTTATATAGCTGAAATGGCGGGATCAGACGCAAAATGTGCTATACCCTCATACTGTACTACCTAAGGAAAACAATATAGCAACTCCTACATATAAAATACAAATATAGACAGAAGGCAGTCAGTTATAAGTGAGTTATAACTATGTACCAGCTTTGCCCCCCCCATACACAGTGCCCCCAGTAGCCCAATAGACAGTACCCCCCATACACAGTACCCCCTAAAGACAATACCCCCCATAGAAAGTGCCCCCAATTGACCCCATAGACAGTGCTCCCAGCTGACCCCATTGACAGTAGCCCTCATACACAGTGCCCCCATAAAAAGTACCCCATGCACAATGCCCCCATAGAAAGTGCCCCCAATAGCCCCCATAGATAGTACCCCCATACACAATGCCCCCATAGTAAGTGCCATCAATTGCCCCCATAGACAGTGCCCCCATAGACACTCCTTCTTCTGCGGCAGCGGCGATAGCCCCTTTTATAAGGTTGAGCCCCATGCGTATTGACGTCACACGTACGCACGGGGCGCAACCCTATAAAAGGGCCTGTTGCTGCCGCACAAGAAGCAGAGCCCCAGAAGAAGCCTGAACGCCCGGCTACAGCCAGTGCATCCCGCTGTGCTTGATAGTTCAAAGAATGTCCCGTGTTTCCGTAACCTATTACGAAAATGCAGGACATTCACTGAACTATACGGGACAGCGGGATGCGCTATAAAAACCGGGACAGCGGGACAGTTGGAGGGTATGCATTTTTAGCATTAAAATATTGAGTTTGTCTAAATAACTATGTTTCAAAAGAATTAATAGCTGCCATGGGTGTCTGCAAAAATTTTTTCAGGGGGATCAAAGTCAGATTTTACACCGTTATTTTCTGTAAGTTCCTGCAGAAGAAAAAAAATGTGTTAAAAATGATGCTGTTTTTTACGCAGCAAAGCCTGGTGATATTTGGCAAATTTTGTTGCTGTTTTCCTACAGAACATAATAAATAGGACCCTCAGCCTGTATTCAAAATAAGTTTGAAGGAAATCACTTTATTGGCAAAGCCCGTGAAGTCACTCACAACTTACAGAAGTGTATACCTAGGGCGGGGCCAGACATGCCAGTATAATTACAACAGAAAATGGACACTGAGCATAGATAACAGGCATTTTAACTCCAGACATGCCAGTATAATTACTACAGAAAACAGATAATCTACATATTAACTCTAGATATGCCAGTATAGAAACAACAGGAAATGGATTGTATGCCAGTATAATTATTACGGAAAATAGATAATAAGATTATTAACCAGAGATATGCCAGATATGCCATTATAATTTCAACAAACAATGGATAATCAGCATATTAACCACAGACGTGCCAGTATATTTACTGTAGAAATGGCTAATGAACACTCCTTTAACCCCAGACAAGCCAGTAAGATTACTAAAAAAGGCCAATGAGTGCTCCATTAACTCCAGACCTGCCAGTAATATGAATGCAGAAATGGGAAGCTTAAAAGCATTTCCTTACCTAAACTTGCACAAACAGAACACCAATTCCTTTTTTCCTGCTACTCCCATGCTGCTTCTCTTTCTCTCTCTCTCTCTCTCTCTCCCTCTCTCTGCCTGCTCCTGTAAAAAAATCAAAGATGACCATGTGTTCCACAGTAGAATGCACGGCCATCTTGGATTTTTTATTGAAGAACAGGGAGCTGAGAAAAACCGTGCACAGGCAGTGCAATGTGGGGCATTTAAACAGCGATGTGGGACAGCCAGCTGTGAGCTGTAAGGTATGCATAATTCCAGACACCCATGTACACTGCTGTGTAGTTTAACTTGCAACCTGTGTTATATTTAAAAATATCAGTTCTTAGGACTCATACATGGCATAGAATTTGGTATAATATAATATGGTATGTGCAATAAAACCACAATAAACCTTGCACCAGTTTGTTGAGTTCACTAATATGCTATCCTGTTACAAATGGAGACTTATCCTGAGTCTGGCAATCCTAAAATGCCCAACTTCAAGATGAAATACTAAGGTTGTCAAGCTAAGGTGGTCTACTATTGGAGAATTAATTGTAACGTCTCCAATCTACACAAGCACTGAGTATGTTCTGAATAGAGGAGTGCAAATGCAAAACAGAGGCCAATTCTACAGTAAATGGTTCAGGTCAGATGTGTAGACATACAGACTGGATTATACTGTAACTAGGGTTGCCACCTCTGCCGGCTAAGAAAGCCGGGCAGGGGGCAGGGAAGAGGTGGGGCCGTGACGTTGTGTGGTGGGGAGGAGGGTCCGTTACATCACAGGGGAGGGGCTTTGATGCGGCGATCGGCCATGTTATTGAGTCTTGCCCAGTTTTCCTAATTAGCAAATCCGGGCAGAAGGTTTTGACCAGGGCAGCCAATCCAAAAACCGGGCTGCCCGGGTCAATTTTTGTCTGTAATCAGACAAAGACCAGCTAGATAGGCCGCCCCTAGTCCGGGATCTCTTTATTTCCCGGCACTCCATCCACTACCAGCATCCCCACGTGTGCGTGCTTGCGTGCATGAGTGGAGGGGGCAAGGTGGCCGGGTCGCCTAGGGTGCCCGACCGACTTGGCCCGCCTCTGTGTAGAGCAATAGATTGGCAGGTTCAATGCAGAGCAAGCAATATATAAAGGCAACACTGTGGAGAGTGGGGTTGCTACCTTCTCGCTTTTCCAAATTTGGAAAACCAGGCAGGATTCTCTAAGATTGACCAGCCCCCATGATGGCGCAATACGCAATCCCGCCCCCCACCGTGCTGCCCCGTCCCTGTGCCGTCACAACCCGCCTCTCTGCCCAGAGTTCCCAGGCAGGAGAGTAGTCCGGGAAACAAAGTCCATAGAGTTTCTATTTCTAAAGGTGGCCATACACGGACCGATTTTTTACTTACAAACGACCGATTCCCTAACGATCCGATGCTATCGTTAAGTTATCGTATAGTTGGTGGTGTACGAACGATCGTCGTCCCACTAAACGAGCCGACATTATCGTCCCCAAAATCGATCGGCCAGGTTTAAAAATTTTGGTCGTTTAACGATAAAATCTGCCAGTTGGTGTGAGTGTCAGACATTTGTCTTTCAACGATTGTCACGATTGCCAGCAGCGGAAGTCAACGACATTCGATCGTACGTAGATGTACGATCGTACGTATTTTACGATAATGATGCGACGAAATCTTTCCCGAATTATCGTTGCTCGTGGATGGCATATCGTATGGGAACTCGATCGCCATACGATCGTTTGTCGATATAATCGTTCATCGCACAACGAGCGAAATCGCCTCGTGTATGGCCACCTTAATGGTCCCTACAGCCGACTTGAATCGGGGAGAAGACTATGCCTGAATTCCCTGTCACTACTGCAGTCCCTTCACTAAGGCAGCAGAGCTGTAAAAGAGACTACTCTCAGCTATGGCTCCTAGTTGGAATATCTGCATGATCACTAAAGGGCGCATTCTTGCAATTCTCCCAGGAGATTTGTAATGAACCTAGAAAGGTTAACTCGAGTTCTGATGGTGGATTTTCAAAAAATGACAAAGCAAATTAAATCTGGTACATTTTCCATTAAGTATTTTCGGTATTTTCTCATAAACCTGTATATTGACAATTAGGTTTGTATCAGGCGTTTAATAAACAACTAGCATTTGTTATATCAACATCACAGTTACGATTACTGTGCCTCTTGTAAGATGGCGGCATGAGCCGTCGAAATGCGAACTGCGCATATCCCAAATGACCGGAAGTTCAAGGAAAAGGTTCCGGTGCAGCGGGAGAAGTGGGCTCCGAAGCAAAAAGCGGCTATACAGGTACATAAAAAGAAGCGAGGCCTGGTTTATGTATAAGTTGTATTTTCTTGGCGTACTCCGAATATTGTGGCTGCTTCCCGGCGTGTGCTTAGGGGAAAGTGTATTCAGTGGGACAGTGTTTGCACAATGTGGCGTTGCTGCATCAGCTTTTAGTTGCGCCTCTGTTACAGGGGTATATTTTCGGGGTATGAAGGTAATGGTTGCGCTTCGGCCCCCGCTTATTGTTGTACTGCACGTACTATTAGCGCCCTGTGTGTAGGTTGCGCCTGCTGCAGCTTCATAACAAAAATCTGGGGGCGGCAGGTTAGCTGCTCCTTCTATTTATACCTAAGTCTGCCTAAGGCTCCCTGCACCCCGGAACAATAACGCCTTACCCATATACCGCCCTGTGTCTGACCATCTTCCCTCTGACTGCTCCAGCCTGGGCCCTTGTTGTACTGAGGGCACTTTGTTTATAAACACACTGCAGGAATCACGTGTTTATTCCCCTGCTTCTTACTGCTCCTCTCTCTAACCATCTTTATCTCCAGGCCTCTACTGAGTATATCTTGTCCTCATGTCCTCTGTGTCCAAGGCTGGAACGTATAGGCCAGTGATCCCCAACCCCTTGCATGTTGCTCTCAGTGCCCCCAAACCAGGTGGTTATTTTTGAATTCCTGACTTGGCGGCAAGTTTTGGTTGAATAAAAACAAGATTGATTACCAAATAAAGCCCCCTGTAAGCTGATAGTGTGCATAGAGGCTGCCTAATAGCCAATCTAAAGGTCCCCATACACTATAAGATCCACTCGTTTGGCGATGTCGCCAAGCGAGCGGATCTTCACCCGATATCCCCACCTACGGGTGGGCGATATCGGGTAGCAAGGGCTGGGCCCTGGGGCCAAACGATCGGATTGCATTTGAGGTTATGGGGCAGTCGGTTCGGGGACCGCATCAACGAGCCGATGCGGTCCCCGATCTGACTGGATTTTCTAACCTGGCCGATCAAGATCTGGCCAATTTCAGGCCAGATCTCGGTCGGCCAGGCCGCTCTGTTCTGCCCATACACGGGCCGATTAGCTGCCGAATCGGTCCAAGGGACCGATATCGGCAGCTATAGTCGGCCTGTGTATGGGGGCCTTTAGCCCTTATTTGGCTCCTCCATGAACTTTTATGGTGCTTGTGTTGCTCTCCAAGTCTTTTTACATTTGACTGTTGCTCACGAGTAAGAAAGGTGGGGGACCCCTGATATAGGGGATAGCTTTTTACCCCCAAGCCTACACCCATTGTTGTTTAACATGCAGATTCAAAACTATTAAGGGAAATGCACCAAAACAATGAATGTTAGTAAATAAATGAATGAATAATAAATTGGTGTGATAATGTATTAAAATAAGATAGTGAGGATCAAAACCGTACCAAGTACAGCAGAGACCCAGGTGCAAATACCCCGGGTCAATCACCCGATCCAAAATTTATAAATGCTTCTGTGTGCATTAGCAAAGCTCACCGCAGTCCAGTAGTGGTCCGGGTGCCCAGAGCCCCGAACCCGCAGCCAAGGGAGAATTCCAAACTTGAAACGGTAACGCCAGACACGCCAGACAGCAGGATATACTTTTAAGATTCAATCTTTATTCATCCATTAAAAACAAGAACGCCTTTATTCATCCATTAAAAACAAGATTGAATTTTAAAAGTATATCCTGTGTCTGGCGTTACTGTTTTAAGTTTAACATGCAAATTCAATGTAAGCTCCACTTTAAGTTGAACTACACCTCTAAACATTGTTGTGATGGGATTAGTGGCATAAGTGTTCAGCTGCTACAGAAGGGCCATAGTCTGACTTTCCCTGCATAATCAGTGCTTCGGTTTTGCATCTTTTTTACAGATTACTTTTTAACAGTAATTCTTATTTCTGCTGTTATCTGTAATTGCCTTGTTGCTTTGTATTCCTTTGCTGATATTTATACTTTAGTGTAAACCTGGTGCTAAAGCAGCTATAAATAATTCACCGGTTTGTGTGTGTTATTTGTTAAGCATAGCAGGGTTTGCCAATTCAAAGCTCTGGGGTAAGAATATTTTAGTAACCCCCAGATTTCTAGAGTGCTCTATAGATGGCCAGATTTGGTCCGGCAGCTTGGCTGATTTTGAGTAAGCTTCTGGGCCAGCTGCAAGTGTACATTGAGCCAGGAGGTCATTTAAACAGAGGTCCCTGGATCCTGTTGTATTGCAGCATAGTGCAGAAATTTTTATGCATCGTGTTGCGTATTACATCCCCTGATCAAGAAGTTAAAAAAGAGGAGGAATGGGAAGGTGGCCATACACATTTATTGCCACTATTATATTATCTGTTCATTTGGACAATGGCTGATTGGTCAAATATTGTAGAAAATAAGCCAGTTTATGGCCACCTTTGGCTTATAAAAATTGACATATTATACACTGCTGGCTATAGGTAGTTGATATTAAAGCCAATGCCAGTGGCATGTATGCCATGAGCCATAGTCTTTTTTTTTTTTTTTTTTGTGTTAAAAATGTTTTCACTATGTGTGGTAAGATTGGATAATTAGCCCACTATGTAAAAAGTTACTGCAATAGAGACCCATGGGAACCTGTTAAAATAGTGTGCATGTTTATAAGGTAGAGCAATTTCTGTAGATAATTTAAAGACTTGATGTGTTTGTGCCCATATCACCTTAAGCATTCTTTAAATGCAGCCCTTTGGCCAGATTGCAGCAATAGTGCAGCTGCAGCACTAAAAGTTCTCTGACTATGTGCTAAGCATACCTCCTGCCTATTGGTTTTATTTAGAATTATCTATGGTTTTTCTTATTTTGGTACTAATTAGTGAAGAACTGAAATCGAAGCTACTTTCTCTTTCACCATTCCTTGTTCCTCAGGGCAGTTGTGGGAAGAGGAGAAAGTAGATAGTCAGATTTTGCTTTAAATCCTCTAAATAATGAACTCCACTTGATGTGTAAACCTGAGACGTATAAACAACTGGAGGAAGGATAGAGCTTGTTTATATATAGAGCTTAAAGTTAGGGGGTAAGCTATAAATAATAGAAAGGATATAGCAGAACAAAGATTGGTTTTAAAAAAGTATATACATTTTTTTTAAGTTAAAAGAACAGGCAGATCACAGTTTCAGCATATGAGCTACTTCTTTTTCTCAGGTTGAACAGATGTTTATTTCAACTTTAAATGGGGGCGGCATTTCTACATAACAGCAGTTTTTCTACATTTGTGATATTTTTTTTTTTTTTTTGTGTTGTCCCTTCCTTCATTTGGGGAGGTCACCAAACAAGTGGAGTTTGCCTCTAATTCTGTGGGCCAATCAGAATGATCAGAGCATTTGTTGATTGGGCCAACTATCATGTGAGCCTGCTTAGACCTGGACGGAGAGGACTACATTAATGTGGCAATGCAGATTTTCTAGTATTCAGAGGCCCTTAAACGTAGGCTAATAAGCTGCCAACTTGGTCTGCAGAGACTGCAGTTTAATTGTCATATGTATGGCCATCTTTAGATCATGATTGTAGTAATATAATGTGCGTAGATGAAACAAAATGGGCTTTATTGGTAACATGTTCCCTTGGTACTCAGGTCTTTTTATTTTTAGGGCTCTGGCACACGGGGGAGATTAGTCGCCCGCGATTAACTCCCTGTTCGCAGACTTACAGCAGACGCCGGCGACTTACATGTTCGCCGGTGGGATGGCAGGGGTAGGCAACTCGGGGAGATTAGTCGCCCGCGAACAGGGAGTTAATCGTGGGTGACTAATCTCCCCCGTGTGCCAGAGCCCTTAGGAAACTTTGTCCTGTAGAAGGTGTTAGCTTATCTTGTGAGTTTGCAAACAAGGCCTACAAACCTAAATGACCTGACCTCCCCCCCACCGTTCCCAGTTCACTAAATGGCCTGTCCACATTTCTCCTCCCAGTCCTATTTTTGAGCTCTGTCATGGAGGACAGCAGGTTTTTTTTTAAACTGCTGCTGGAGAGACATGAACACACACTGAAATGAATTTAGAATCACCTACAGCAACAAAAATATGTTGAACATGTTAAAATTCTCTTAAGCAGTTGATTTTGCAAATTAAAATAAAATTGGTATTTCTAAAAAATGCCTCACCAGATACGGAGCTGATTTTGCTGGTAGAACAGCTGTTAACATCACAACTAATTTATATTCTGTATTTTTAATGAAATAGAAGTCATAACACACATTTAACGATATTTAAGAATATAGCTGAACTGGATGAGAAGTATATTTGATAGTTTCTTATAATATTTATTACTTATTTACAACCTGCCACCATTCTTTTCAGCACTTTACAAATCAAAACGGGGAAAAGAAGAAAAAACAATGCAACATACAGAAACAAGTCGAAACAAACGGCCAGAGGGCTCTGCTCGTGAGCGAAGTTCAAGTTCAATCAAGGTATGACAAGTTTCCTGTCTTGCTTTGAATGCCCACTATCCTTTAATGAAAGGCTAGGTTAAGTTTTAATGTTACTAACCCTTTATGTAACTACATGAGGCCATAAAATCTGCAATACCAAATGTCTGACCTGATCTTGATGCTTGATGTAAGTCACTGACTTACATGATGTGCTTGCTTGGCATTTTGATACAGTATTATTTAGGTAACTGTTGGGATAATTGGGTCGCAGTTTGCCCATTAAGTACAATTACAGGAGGATGGCAGTCATGTCAATGCTGAACAGAGATAGGATGAGAGTGGCATTTCTCTGGAGAAACGCCATGTATGACGTAGCCCTAATTGTGCTAGGACATATTAGGAAGTTATTTAATAAGGAAAAAATTACATCTAATCCAAGAAAGAAAGTATGGTCATAGAGAAGAGAAACCTATGCAGAATAGTGTCAGGTACCTATGTGATAGAACAAGATAACATGTAAACACACCAAATTCAGGACTCGGGTGAATCCCAGCACTTTTTGCAAAATTTAGTTTTGGTGAATCTCTTGTTCAAGCAAACTGAAGCCTAAAACTGGCCATGCACAGGCTGGCAGTATGTGTCCACTTTGTCACTCCAGATTAAGTTGATCCCTATATGAGACCAAAACAATACCTGGCCAGTCACAAATCAGAAATTAGCCATACTATGTTTCTTAATATCAGGCCAAATTTGTTTATGTACTGAAAAAAGTGCAACTTGAAAGACACTCTATGTAACAGAAAAATGATCTACAGCATGGCTTGAATCTTACGTTAGTCTCTTGCTATGATCCAATTTAGAAGGCAGAAAGTTAGGTTGGTGATAGCCTTAAGTGGTCTACTCCAGATTTTAGAACAGATTAATCTTTGAGAAGTGAAAAGTGTAACAGTGGTTCAAAGAGAGGCTGATATTATAAGTTGTTTAGAGTGAAGACACAGAGCTACATGGTAGCTGCTACTTGTCACGGCTACTAAACTTCAGAAAATACCCTGCCATAGACAATACTGAGAATTGCCTCTGCTAAAACACACGTAGAGACAATTATCAGTAAATGATTAACATTGTCTATTTGTGTAGTCGTGACAAATAGCTGCTACTAGTAACTCTGTGTGTCTTCAAACTTAATTTACATGCATTCACTTATTTTGTCTTGTGTTATTGTATTTATTTATTTTTGAAGCACCACAAATGTGCACAGTACTTTACAAGGCATAAACACAAGGCATAAACACAAAAGGGGGGTATAGTTATTTTAAATTATAAAGTAAAAATATATAAATGCTTAGAGGATTTAATTCACAGTTGGGATCACTGCCTTAAAGAGCTTACAATCTGTTAGGAAAAGAAGACAAAAGGTCAAAAATGGGGTGGGGTATAAGTGCCTAGGTCAAGGTTGTGTTGCTGCAGAGGAATACTAGCAAAGTGCTTCATCTAGAACAGTGCTGTCCAACTCGCGGGCCGCATGTGGCCCGCAACCCCCTTCTGTGTGGCCCCCCCCACCTGTCTGGCTGCTTTGATAACTTACCTTTGTGTAAGCTTTAAATGGTATCAGTACTGGCCCCCTGCATGGTTAACACCTCAGATTTAGGCTGTAAACCCCCTGTATTGTTTAAAAATGTAATCCCCTGTGTTGTTCACACCTTTTAATCCCTACATTGTTCATCCCCTGCATTGTTCACACCTCAGGCTCAGACTGTAATCACTCACATTGTTCACCTGTTCACACACTGTAGGAGCAGTAGAAACCCAAAAATAAACCCTGCACACTATAAAAAGAACATATACTGAGGTGGTACTGCAATTAAAAAGTTTTTTTATACACACAGGCAGGGTAGGGAAGGCAGAGTATGGCACACACACACAGGCAGGGTAGGGAAGGCAGAGTATGGCACACGCAGGGTAGGGAAGGCAGAGTATGGCACACACAGGCAGGGTGGAGAAGGCAGAGTATGGCAAACACAGACAGAGTAGGGAAGGCTGAGTATGGCACACACAGGCAAGGTAGGGAAGGCTGAGTATGGCACACACAGGCAGGGTAGGGAAGGCAGAGTATGGCGGGTTTTTGCTGTACTACCACCATTAATATGGCTATGGTCATGCGATAACATGAGTGTGTTTTCAAGTGGGTGTGGTTTTAAAAAGGGGAGTGGTCAAAACTAGCTTCCATTATCGGCCCTCCACCACGGAGGCCGGAAAAATTCCGGCCCTCGGTGCCACAGAAGTTGGACAGCACTGATCTAGAAGATGATTTTTAAAGGACATGTAAACCCTACATTTTCCTATCATGTATATATGTTGGGCTCGTCTCCCCCCACCTAAACCAAACAATTTGTACTGCATATATCCCCTTTATTTACCAGTACCATCGCATTTTCCCAAAAAAAATCGCAGCTTTGACCCGGCCGCCATTTTCCTTCCCACACATCTTTGATGACATTTACATCTGCAAACTGCACGTGTGCTTTAAAGTTAATGCAATGAAGAATGCAGGCTTGGATTGTGCCCTGTAATGGTTAAACTGTACTCAGGACAGTAGGTTAGGAGAAAGAAACCATGTTTGTTCAGCCGATTGCAAAGCTAGAGCAGAGATTCTATGGAAACAGGCATTTCCATCTCTTCATTGGCTGCTAGACTGCACGGTGTGTTTGGTAACCAGAGTCGATAAGAACTGAGCATGCTCAGTAGCCAACAGCCGAAAATCTTCCTAAGGGAGTGGCTGAGAGGGTTAGAAGAGGAGAGGAAATCTCAAGTGATTAAAGGTATGCTACAGCTTTATTTATAACCTTTGAACAATGGGTGTGGCAGGTATCTAATGATTTCAAAGAGGCTCTTTACTGATTAACTTTTTGCGTGGGGGTTTACATGTCCTTTAAGGAGCTTAGAGCAGGTGTCCCCAAACTTTTCTACCCATTAGCAACATTTAAATGTAAAAAAGTTTGGGGATGTAACACAAGCATGAAAAAATTAGGGGATGACAATTAAGGGCTGTGATTGGTTATTTGATAGCCCAATGATGACTGGCAGAGTACAAGAGGCTCTGTTTGACAGTGCACATAGTCTTTATGCCACCAAATCTTGTCTTAATGTCAGAAACTCAAAAATGAAAACATGCTTTGAGGACATTGGGAGCAACATCAACGGGATTGGTCAGCAACATGTTGCTTACGAGCCACTGGTTGGGGATCCTTGGCTTAGAGGAATATGTTACTGTGGGAGCTTTCCTAATGCAAGGTGGTCTTATGCAGGGTGGTAGAGCATTCCAGAGGCAGGGTGCAACCAGTAAAAAAGTTTTATGCGTTGATGTTTTGGGGAAATGTTTGGTCAGTAGATTGTTCTGAGCTGAATGCAAGGCCCACGAGGATGTGTACGGGGGAGATGAAGCTGATATATAAAGAGGAGCAGAAGAATGGAGTGCTCTAAAAGACAAGATAAGAACTTTATAGTTAGCGCAACACTTGGCCAGAAGACTGATTTTAGAAGTGAGATGGAGGGGAGCGATAGTAAGGACTGAATTCAGTTGTTGAAGATGTGATTCAGAGAAACCAGCTGCTAATATGTTACAGTAGTCTTTCCTGGAGAGTATGAGGGCCTGGTCCAGTTTTTTAGCAAAGGAAGGGACAGACTTTCTTAGAAAGAAACAACATGTTCTGCTGAGCGATGCAATGTGGGCTGAGAAAGTAAGGACTGGGTCTAAAGGTGCACCCAGACACGTGCCTTTGGAGACTAGATGTAGGGTGACGTAGTCGACTATAATGTTAATCAGGGGGAGGGGGCCAAGTTTGGGTGGGAATATAAGCAGTTTACTTCTGGACATGTTAAGCTTAAGGTGGCGAGCAGCCATCCAAGACACTGGCAGGAAGGTGTTGCATCATTTTTGCCTGAATAGCAGGGTTAAGATCATGGCAGGAAAGGAAAATCTGTGTTTTATCTGCATAAAGGTGATAGGAGAAGCCGAAGGATGTGATGAGAGAAGAGCCCTAAGAAAGACTCTTGGGGCCCCCCAGGAGAAAGATCAGCAGGTGGAGAGGTAGTGTCAGAAACTGTTACACTGAAGGTGCCCGTAGAGAGACAGGATGATGACCATGATACAGCAGAACTGCTGATACCAAGCATTTGAAGATGTTTTAAAAGAAGACAATTATCAACTGTATTGAATGCTTCAGAGAGATCCAGGATTATGAGTATGGAATAGTGTCCCTGGTTATTAGCAGCATGGATATAATTGATGAACTTTGTAAGAGCTGTTTCAATAGAGTGATCTGCGCGGAAACCCAACTGAAAGAAGTCAAGAAGATAGTTGGTATGCAGAAAGTTCAGCAAATGGTTGGAAACAATCTGTTCAAGGAGCTTGAAAGGAAAGGCAGGAGTTAGATTGGCCTGTAGCTACTTGGGGAAGCTGGAACAGTGGAAGGATTCTTGAGTATAGGTGTGACAAGAGCATGTCAGCTTAGAGGGATGAGTTGAAAATGTGTTGTGCAGGAACAATACAGCAGAACAGATCTTTTAGGAAGTGATAGAATGGGATCGAGGGAGCAAGTGGTGGCTGGGGTGGAGGAAATCAGTTTTGGCACTTCATCTTCAGTGACTGGGAGGAAGAATTCAAAGGATGCTCTACAGAGCTTTGTATGGCTATGCAGTTAGTGGTTAGGTTAACGTATTTTTGGAGATACGTTTGATATGGGCACGAATATTAGTTGCCTGTGAATAAAGCAAATTTACTTAAAGCTGGATGCCATTGGCTATAGGCATTCACTAATCCAGTCTCCTTTATTTTTTAATCGGGTAAATGCTTAACCTGCACTGACTTATTTGAAAAATAAGTAAAAATATTTTTCTGCAATCACTCTTAGAACACAAAGTTCTAACATCAGTGCTGCTGTGATGGCAGTGTCCCCATACTTAGCCTTTACTCTCATGCAGAATCGCCTTGCACGCTGCCAGAATCTTTCTGGGCTGGGGTTGCTGGATAGAGAAACTAGCAAGACACTGGGCATGCTAAGTGCTCTTTCCAGAACTGTCAAGACCGAAGATGATGATGAGGAAGATGTGGTGGAAATTTCAGAAGAGCAAAAGAGCCGCTCCAAGCCGGTATGTGGCCAGTCTTGAGAAACGTTACACTGTGCAGCTCCCGATTATTGCCGATTGCTATCACACCGCTAGTTTGCATGCTAAGTCAGACTCCTGCAGGCCAGTTTTGGCCAGCTTAGCTCTCCGCAGTGTTGGATAAAAACTGATCCTTTTATTCATCAAGGTAGCAATAAGTTGATTGTTAATGTATCAACTGTAATTTTCAGTTTCCAATTCATTTCCAATTCATTTAAATCTATAGCCAGAAAAGGGAATCTGAAAGGCGTCAGAAGAAAGATTATTATACCTAATACTGCAGAAGGGAATTTAAACCAACGATCAGTGCATGGAAAGAAAATAGGGCTTATTTACTACATCAGAAGCAAATCTATACCATTACATCAACCTTTATCATCAAATGATAAATTAGTTTTAATCAGTTGACCACTTAGATTGCAAGCTCTATGGGGCAGGAGCCTCCTTCATCTCATGTCTCAAAGTATGGCACTTAATATGTGTGCTTGCTGCACTATTACTGCATTTGGTGTGATACATAATAGGGAGAATGAAAAACCATAATCCAATTGCAGGGCTTTCTTTTTCTTTGTAAATGGGTTTTAAGTGTTTAAAATGCTGCTTTGCACTAGTGCAACTTTTGCATCTTTTAGCAGGAACTTTCAGTTAACTGGCATCCTACTCGTTTGTGCATGTAGCCACTGGCCAAGTGCTTGTATTCCAACCATGTAACTCTTTGACAGGTGACTTCCCAATGTAAATATATTTTTATGTAGGGAATAAACACAAGTTTCATTGAGTAACGTAATATGAGTAACATCAGTAAGTGCCATTTAGAAGGATTTATTTTAATGGTTACTAACAGCTCTTGTGAATTCTGTAGTTATTAATGCTTTGTTTAGCACTACCTTTGCACAGTTGTTGGTTCTCAGAACTACAAAAGGGAACTATTGTAAAAGATGTAGTTACGTCAGTGAGTATTTACCATGCGGCAATAGAATCATGTGATTAGGGCAAATACCTATGTATTGTTTCCATTACAAGCTATCTGTTCATATTGTAGGCTCAACAGAAAGAGACTGGAAATGGTCTTCTTGATCCAAACCAGGCTACTCAAGCCAGTAAAAGCCATAAGAAGGTATGAAACATTTTATTAGATGACAGAGTTAGAGAACACTTACCCTTTACCACTTTGCCTTTGTGACATCGGGTCTGTTTTGCAGGCATATCTTACTGATGAGAATGCTTCCTATTCGTTCAGTATGCACAGGAGTTATATCTGTGAGCACTGTTATGGGGCCTTTAGGAGTAGCTACCACCTTAAAAGACACCAATATATTCATACAGGTGAGCAGAGAGCCCTTTGTCACATGCTGTGTTGTTAATGTTGTGTTATTACTGTCCATGACTGAGATTTTTGCTACATCCTTATCTCACAGGTGAGAGGCCTTATGAATGTGACATGTGTGAAATGAAGTTCATTCAGAAGTATCACCTGGATAGACATAAACGGGTTCATAGTGGGGAAAAGCCGTATCAGTGTGAGCGATGCCAACAGGTAAAATTCATAATCTGTTGTATTCTTTTTATTATCTTTTTTCTAAATTAGACTTTTACCATCTGATGCACCTCATACCCTATAAAGAATTGTCCTATGTATGCCAGAAGCTGCAAAAAGTTCTTCTCCAGCTGTTTCTAATGTGTGCATTCTTGGCTAGTCTTGCTAATTGGTGGAGACAGATATAAAGAGATGCAAATCCAATAGGTTAAACGTCAATGGGACAACTGTCTAGTGGGGTTGCAGTATACAAAGTGTCTATGAGATTGCTCCATTTGTAGTAAACTCTGCCTGTCATTTGGTTACTGTTGTTTTTTTTTTACAAACTGCACCTATTTTTACATATCCATTTACCAGTCTACCCTGGTTTCTGAAAAGGGTTCCCTGTGTCCCACCATGTGTGTGCTTTTGTTTCTCTTATTGCCCCTTCATACTGCACAATTCAAATTTCCAATACTTTTACCTTATTTTTGCCCTGTTGTTGGAACAGAACTATAATAAGAGGGTTTTCTCTTATTGGAACGTTGGCTTACTTTTTAAGCTCATCTACATTCACCTTTTTTTGTCTCTTGATAGGCCTTCTCACGGACTGACAGACTTCTGAGACACAAACGGATGTGCCAAGGGTGCCAGTCTAAAATCGGGGAGACAGATTATATGTTGTAGTTTGGGAATTTATATGCATCATCCTGTAGCTTGGAGACCCAACATTTCTTATTCCACTCAGGACAGGTTTATTGTAGGCTCTGGTGTTTTTTGCAACACCACAAACAGATACTGAAGAGACAACTCCTTAACAGAGTGGTCTCTCTTTACTCTCAACAAACACATTTACTTGTTCTTATTCAGAGAAAAAGAATAAGAATTTTAACAGTTTGTGACCTGAAAAAAAAGACTGATTCTTGGACCTTCATAAGCAGCTCCAAGAGTATCAAATGTGGCCCTCTAGTGGAACAGATGTATTATTCCCCCACCTCAGTAACAGCTACTGTCTTGAGTCCTCATCTGTCCTTTTTATTTCTATCGCTGAGACCGTGTCAGTTTTCTAAGTAACATTTTTAGAACTTGCATTTGAGGAAATATCCCTAATGATAGTGTAAACCTCTTTCTATCGTTATTTGATTTTTATATATATATTGATCTCATGATTGTTTTTGATGGGGCCAAGAGTTTGAGTTTTCTTTTTTTTACCTGGTAAATTTTATCTGGTAAATTTTGATTTTCTCTGTTTAGAATAAGGTCCTTCAGTACCCATCAGATATTAATTGTTACACTTTCAGAGATTATTTCTTCTCCTTTATTTGTTTTGAAATTGTGATGCATATTAACAGGATAGGAAATGCGAATCCTCTGAAATAGGGTAGCGACGGCTAGTTGCCTTGTTGTCCTTATTTATATGGTGTGATGCCATGTCACACTGAGATAGTTCCACATACATTTCTTTGTTTTTTTTTTTAAAAAATTTTGAGCAGGTGACCTGCAGTCCACTAACACTACACTAACCAGTTACACAGGAATTTCACCTTGCAATACATTTTTAGTGTGGGGTTTAGTATGGTGTTGACAGTGGTATAAATTTTTATTAAAATCTATTTTGCATCCCTCAGGCCCAAACTTAAAACCCTGTGTTTTTTTTTTAAGCCTCTGATTGTAAGGTGAGATTTTTCATATATAATATTCATCTGTCCATTCTTGTTTCAGTCTGCAATTCAAACCACTACCTGGTTGCCAGGATCCCTGGGTCTCTAGCAGCAGCCAGATTGCCGATTAAACTTGCAAGAGAAAAATATAATGAATATAAAATTAAATAGCAATGGAAAAAAACACAGGCCACTTGCAAGTTGTTTAAATGGGTGGCCATGCTAATATGTATAACCGAGCAATATTGAAAGCATTTTATTTCATGCTTGTAAAGTATAAAGGCTGGGTTATTACTATTATAAGCAGGCCTTGGTGAATAAATGGAGGTCATGTGGTCTATATTATACTAAATGTCAGTTTAAAGGTAGACCAACCTCTTAAGGTCATCCGGCTGACTTTTCCTACTGTAACTTTGGAAACTGAGATGCTGTTATCACCCACCCTCAGTTAGCCTGTGCCCTCGCTATAAAGGCAAGTCAGCCTGCCATATGGTAGCTACACTGTTTCTGACTGTAAGCTGGTTAAGACTAGCAATATCATTATTCGATTCCTACTGGGGAGCAAAAGGTTGCAGATCAAGCACAGTAGCAAAGATGTGAATAAAAGGAAATGATTTACATGAGATATGTATGTATATATACACACACACACATACATACATACATATATATGTGAAATTCATTTTTCTTGCTCATCAGCTCCCACTACACACTTAGAAGCAAAGCAATGATGTGGAATACTCTAAGGCAAATGGTTTTAGCTTTATAAAAGCTGTGATATATTTTGTTTCATGTCACTTGCGTGCGGTTTTTATTTTTCTGATACTGATTTATCATTTGAAACTGGCGCCAGTGCACTAATCAGTAGTGAGACACTGCCAGTGGTAATTTGGATGGACTGTAGCTTTAAAGAAACCATATTTTGCGCTTGTCATTTAGTGAACCCTAAAGGTCTATTGTGTGTTCTTTTGTTTTTGAATATACTTTTTATGTCATAATCAACATGGAACTATAGGGCACAGATGCATCAATAACATAGGCATAGCACCTGTAGTGAGTCTGTCTTCCATTATAAAGTATGCCCTCCATCTACTGGTTGTAGAAGCAGAGGAGATGCACCAGTACATAGGGGCATGGGCCATAGCCATCATACTTTGTCCAGCTAATTACAAGTAGTGTGCGATGTATCCGATATACAGCATGGATATGGGTTATAGTAAGGTGATTTTGTCAAACAAAGAAGACTGCTGAGTTCTGGGGAAGACTGGCGGCCATAAAAATGCATTGGACGGTCTCATCTGGCTCGAAGATCTCCCACAGTTGTTCAGCATTGGTCTATGTGATTTAACATTTCATTAATCCATACATTTTCCAAAAGAGCCACAGGACCAGTTTTAGGTCAGCCCAGTGCAAATGGGGTATTTGCCCCCAGCCTTATTGGGTTATTTGGGTAATGTAGTACAAAGACTTTATTGATCGTGTTACCATTATTGGGTATATTAGTATATATTTCATGGATATTCATCCTGCGGCTCCCATGTTTTGACTGCAGTGCTTAGTTTCTGGCTGTCAGAAGGATTTTGGGAGTTGTAGTCCAACAGCTATAAGGCCACATCTTGGATATCCTAATATATGTATCCTACCCCCTTGGAAATAGGGGTCCTAGCCTTTCTGCATTGCCAGGGGCCCTGTTCTCTGTCTTGCTGGTTACCTGTTGCAAACAACAGTAAATCTACTGCTATAAAAGGCAAAGTATTTTCTTTATATGTTTATTTACATCATAACCTTTTTATTGGTTTTCTTTAACATTAGACTAGATGGAGAGCTTTTTTTAATTGTAGATTTTTTTTAACACTGTACAGTCTGTTGTACCCTTTCCCCCTCCTACTGCCTGGGTGTTTAGAATATTTAAATAAACGTGTTTTTGATACATATTCTGTTTTTTTTTTTATGTTTTTTTGTTTTGTTTTTTTTCATTTTCCAGTAACTCCTCTTCTCATTGTAGGTTTATTTTCTTGCTTTGTGTATCTACACATTGGAATTTGCTTAACAAAAATGAGTCAGCGTTGTGAGAAAAATAAAAACAAATGACACAGGGTGTATTTGTAATGCATTGACTTTACTCTGCAGTATGTTTCTGTTCTTAATTAGATAATATTTTCTTAAACTACCTGCTTGCACTTGAAATCAGTAAAGCTGGTCATTCATGAGTGCATATACAAGCTCCTGTCTTGGCGCATTCAGACCGAGTAGGCAGCTTATTGTCCTATTTATAGGGACCTGCCAATGGCCTGCTCAGCCAGTATCTGCCAGATTGATTTGATGCGGCCCTCTCTTGACAGGTCTACCTAGGCGCTCACTTTGCTTTGCCTAATGAATGGATCTAACAATGGATGATCTAATCATTTAAAAGAGAACAAAACCCTAAAACCAAAAAGGGGTAGAAATAATGATCAGTGTTTTCAAATGTGTTTACATTTTTCATATTTGGAGAGTCAGAGACCCACATGCTCAGTGGGCTCTAAACGGCTGTCAAAAAGCTAAGCTTAGAGGTTGTCTTAAATTATCAAGAAGAAAAAGAGACTCATCTGTCATATAAGCTGATGCTACATGGCTGCTTATTAATTCTAATGCCATTTGCACTAATTTTTGAGCTGCCATGTAATCAGAATCTGAATTAGTAATCAGCCTTATATTGTATACATCTATATATAGTATATTGTGACATGTATATTCTATATACAGTATATTGTGAATGGGCCCCTAAGCTCAGGTAAGTAACAGCAGCACAGAGCAATGTGCAGTGAATTCAGAGGCACAGATCTTCCCTGCTAAAATGCTGTTGTTGCCTTGGTCTGGTACAGAACCCCAAAACATTGTGTAGTATTTCTAGCCTACGTCTTTGTAAAGCTTTAGTTCTCCTTAAAATTCTATTTTGCTATATTTGCTATTCTAATCTATTCTAGATTATTCAAAAGTATCTAGTTCATTTCAAGATTTTCCAACCTTTCTATATAAATTATGTGGGCCAGAGCTCTACAGTGTTTCCAGTATATATAGCTATGTTACCAGAAAGCTCACCCACTTCTATGCAGCTGTTGGTCTTGGCCACCCTGTCAAGGAACGCACACAATCAGTTGTCTGCAGTAAAAATGCTTTAATGGGGAACAGGATGGAAGTTCAAGTGATAGCAGCAAAACAAGCAGAGAAAGACCATAAGAGATCTCCTGACGCAGCGCGCTGCTAACAAAAACCATTTGCGCGTTCCAGAAATATGCATGCATCTTACAATATCTCATATTTACAGTTATTTCCCACCACTAAAGAACAATGTTAGAGATACATAAATAAAAACAATAAATACACAATAATGACCAGTGTTACACTGTTTATTATGAACTCAGTGCTAAAACATTTAATCTCTGCAGTGTATTGTTTATACTCGGCTATATAGTATAGTATACATTTGTATCAGCTTTTTAGAAATGTTAAAATAGGCACAGGCCTTGGCAGTGGACATAGAGTCCATTATCCTTTAAAATTCTGCTCCATTTATCTGAGATGCATTCTGGGTACTCCTTTAGTGCAGTGTTCTGAGAAAACCATACAGGGCCTCCATATATTTCCCCAGGTCTGAATGGGAAACCAAAACAACGTTTGGCCTGACGCTGAAGAACAAGAGGTTTCTTGCTTACTACTCAATGAAATGTGGGTTCTTCACAGTTGTTGTAGCACTTTTATACAGAGGATTGTTTAGCTGTAACGAGAAAACCCCAAAAACTGGTTTATATTCAGTTCTTTAAAGTGGTTTAATATTTATCTGTAATTGTATTTAATACCACTACCAATGAAATAAACACGTACAGAGCTGTGAGCCAACCCCATGTCATGAGGGAGATTATGATCCACTCCAGGCTTATTTAGACTTCATGTCATCTTATCTTTTGACAGGACTGGATCATTATCTCTGTCATGACATGGGGTTGGTTTACAGCTCTACATGTATGTAGGTGGCAGGGTTCCAGAGAATTATCTGCACCTACAGAAATCTCAAATTCATTTAGTCAAATCACATTACAAAAACACTGCATTTCAGCATAAGAATCTGATTTCATCTGTGAAACAAGGCGGTGGCATTATAACAGTTTGGGCCCGGCTTTGCTGCCTCTTGTTTGCCATTATTAATGGGTCTATGAATTCTGAATTGTACCAGCAAATTCTAAGGAAAATGTCCCCCCCACACCAGCTACTGAAAACAAAGGTTTACATAAACTGTTGCTTCACACTTATACATCACTCTGGTTCAGTTTGGTTCTTATAATCTAGTTTTAAGACAATTCATGTTTCATATTTATGGAAAAATTATTTTAAAAAATGTACACAAAATTTCAAGCACCCCTAGTTTGATGGCACATGCGCACACCTTTTTACAATACTTTGCTGTAACTGTTATTAGATATGTATGCTACCTAGCAGGACTAAGAGCAGCACACACTAATACCTTGATGTAGTCATACTAAAAATCATAGTTGAGCTGTCCTAGAGCCTACATGTCTTCCTGAACTGATATATATACACACAGTATATAGGTGGTATCTTGCAACCAGCCATAATATCACTGGTTATTAAGCTGCATGTTAAAGGAAAAGGAATGGCATTTTGATGTTTTATTTCCAACAATAGTGCAATCTAGAACACTATATTTTGTATAAAGCTTTACCATACCTGAGTAAACAGCCCTAGAAGTTCTGTCTGTTTGTTTAAGATAGCAGCTGCCATTTTAGCTTGGTCTCACTAGCTTCTGTGCTGCAGCTCTGGCTGCTGGTAGCTCAGATTACAGAGCAGAGTTTGGAGGCAAAGAAAGTTGAGATGGGAGGGGGAGAGAGCTGCAAACTGATCAGACTTGTGCCATGCCCCGAAGGATTTTTCTGAGAGCTGGAAGTCTGATACAGAAGGACTTAGTGCAGCGTTTCTGTGTGTGCTTATGGCTGTATTTACATAGACCTTTCTGATAAAGCTTACTTAGTTTTTACCTTTCCTTCTCCTTTAAAGGGGTTGTTCACCATTGTACAACATTCACAAATATAACAGTTCACACAAATAGAACAATCTTTGCCATATATAGATAACAAAAAACGTGCAGCTAAAGAGATATTCACCTCAGAATAATTCCCTATGTTGGGGTCAGTGACCCCTATAAATGCTACAGTTGCTTTTTTACTTCCTTATATGATGTCATGTATAGTGCCTCCAGCAGACTTAACTCCTATTGGCTGTGTTTCCTGCCAGTCTGGCACTGCTTCCTGTGCAATGACCTTTCATTTTATCAAACAGGTTAGAGTGCACAAGCCACCAGTGTATTGGTCCAGTAGGAGAAAAGTAAGGGCAAAGCCTGGGCATAATGATGTCAGCATATAGGAAGTTCTCAGTGTGTCAGGTTCAAAATAGGCCACTCCCATCCCATCAGAAAACTGATCAGAGAGGCAAAAATGGAAAATGGATTTTCTAACATGCTGAGAGCATTGTTGGTGGCTTAATAAGAACATTGAACATTGAAGGTGAAAAACCCATTAATATTGTGAAAGAATTGTGCTGGTTGCCTCATTGGATTCCAGTATGTATGGATTCACCATGGCATTCCCTTTGTGTGCTGATGTGATCAATAACAGAATACAGAAGGGCACACAGACTTTACTTTTGGGTCTATGGCCAATCAACATTTATTACCATTATTTTACAGCATTTATTAATAGCAGCAAGTGATGGCCCAAGCGTTGGGAGAAATAGCATACTTACCATTACACTCTGGCTGGCTGAGTTGCCTATTCTGCCCATGGTAGTGTTATAAAATAGTAGTATAAAACACAATATACTATATATAGTTACTATATATAGTTACTGGTTCCAAAATGCTGTAGTCATACCTGTTTGTCTAACTCTGTCCCAATCGGCTTCGAATCAAGGAAAATAAATGTAGAGACAGGTACTTGCTGAGCTTGGCTGCAGATTGATTATGATTAGTATATGGTTTGCTGCTGAGCTCTGCAAGTACCTGCATCTACATTTGTTTTTTCTCTGTACTATTATAGTATATTAGTAGCATTGTATTTGACTTGTGCAGTGTACAGTACAGTGTACAGTGGCTGCCTTCATCCCTAGTTGATATCAGAGTTTGGCACAGTGGTGTGTTATAAGTATGCCCCAGCTTCTCACCCCCAGTTACAGCTGTACCCCACTGCTCACCCCCAGTTGTTACAAGTGTACTCCACTGCTCACCCCCAGTTATTACAAGTGTACTCCACTGCTCACCCCCAGTTATTACAAGTGTACTCTACTGCTCACCCCCAGTTATTACAAGTGTACTCCACTGCTCACCCCCAGTTATTACAAGTGTACTCCACTGCTCACCCCCAGTTATTACAAGTGTACTCTACTGCTCATCCCCAGTTGTTACAAGTGTACTCCACTGCTCACACCCAGTTGTTACAGGTGTACCCCACTGTTCACACCCAGTTGTTACAGGTGTACCCCACTGCGCACCCCCAGTTGTTACAGGTGTACCCCACTGCTCACCCCCAGTTGTTACAGGTGTACCCCACTGCTCACCCCTAGTTGTTACAGGTGTACCCCACTGCGCACACTCCCAGTTGTTACAGGTGTACCCCACTGCGCACACTCCCAGTTGTTACAGGTGTACCCCACTGCTCACCCCTAGTTGCTACAGGTGTACCCCACTGCGTGCACTCCCATTTGTTACAGGTGTACCCCACTGCTCACCCCTAGTTGTTACAGGTGTACCCCACTGCTCACTCCCAGTTGTTACAAGTGTACCCCACTGCTCACCCCTAGTTGTTACAGGTATACCCCACTGCTCACCCCCAGTTGTTACAGGTGTACCCCACTGCTCACCCCCAGTTGTTACAGGTGTACCCCACTGTGCACCCCCAGTTTTTAAAGGTGTACCCCACTGCTCACCCCCAGTTGTTACAGGTGTACCCCACTGCTCACCCTTAGTTGCTACAGGTGTACCCCACTGCGCACACTCCCAGTTGTTACAGGTGTACCCCACTGCTCACCCCTAGTTGTTACAGGTGTACCCCACTGCTCACCCCTAGTTGCTACAGGTGTACCCCACTGCTCACCCCCAGTTGTTACAGGTGTACCCCACTGCTCACCCCCAGTTGTTACAGGTGTACCCCACTGCTCACCCCCAGTTGTTACAGGTGTACCCCACTGCACCCCCAGTTTTTAAAGGTGTACCCCACTGCTCACCCCCAGTTGTTACAGGTGTACCCCACTGCTCACCCCTAGTTGCTACAGGTGTACCCCACTGCTCACCCCTAGTTGTTACAGGTGTACCCCACTGCTCACCCCTAGTTGTTACAGGTGTACCCCACTGCTCACCCCCAGTTGTTATAAGTGTACCCCACTGCTCACCCCTAGTTGCTACAGGTGTACCCCACTGCTCACCCCCAGTTGTTACAAGTGTACCCCACTGCTCACCCCTAGTTGCTACAGGTGTACCCCACTGCTCACCCCCAGTTGTTACAGGTGTACCCCACTGCTCACCCCCAGTTGTTACAGGTGTACCCCACTGCACCCCCAGTTTTTAAAGGTGTACCCCACTGCTCACCCCCAGTTGTTACAGGTGTACCCCACTGCTCACCCCTAGTTGCTACAGGTGTACCCCACTGCTCACCCCTAGTTGTTACAGGTGTACCCCACTGCTCACCCCTAGTTGTTACAGGTGTACCCCACTGCTCACCCCCAGTTGTTATAAGTGTACCCCACTGCTCACCCCTAGTTGCTACAGGTGTACCCCACTGCTCACCCCCAGTTGTTACAAGTGTACCCCACTGCTCACCCCTAGTTGCTACAGGTGTACCCCACTGCTCATCCCCAGTTGTTACAGGTGTACCCCACTGCTCACCCCTAGTTGCTACAGGAGTACCCCACTGCTCACCCCTAGTTGTTACAGGTGTACCCAACTGCTCACCCCTAGTTCTTACAGGTGTACCCCACTGCTCACCCCTAGTTGTTACAGGTGTACCCCACTGCTCACCCCCAGTTATTACAGGTGTACCCCACTGCTCACCCCCAGTTGTTACAGGTGTACCCCACTGCTCACCCCCAGTTGTTACAGGTGTACCCCACTGCTCACCCCCAGTTGTTACAGGTGTACCCCACTGCTCACCCCCAGTTGTTACAGGTGTACCCCACTGCTCACCCCCAGTTGTTACAGGTGTACCCCACTGCTCACCCCCAGTTGTTACAGGTGTACCCCACTGCTCACCCCCAGTTGTTACAGGTGTACCCCACTGCTCACCCCCAGTTGTTACAGGTGTACCCCACTGCTCACCCCCAGTTATTACAGGTGTACCCCACTGCTCACCTCATTCCATTGTGCATTACTTCTCTCTTTCTGGAAGCGATTGTACTCCTGTCTGTCATAGATTTCCACAGTAATACGGAAAGCTAAAATAATGAGGAGTCCAATAAAGACGATGCCGAGAGTCAGGCCAAGGATGAGATGCTTTGTTACAGGTGCAGTTTCTGTGGGGACAGATTAGGAAAAATGTTGTAAATTTGCTAAATTAAATAAAGCAGGATTAAAGATGTCCTGGTCTTTCCTTTAACATTTCTTTAATGTTTGCCCAAAGGGACATTTACAATCACCCTAAAAATAAAGTGGACAAGACTGATTACTGGAATGGATTGTAGCCCATGGCCTACACCTCTGTGCATGGGCTCTACCAAATCATGTTCCACCCCTCACATAATATTGTGTTTGCTCAATATAGAATTTGCAGATTCCATGTATGGATATGTTTATGTATACTTTTTATTACTAAATTACACTGTGTACTTTGAAAATAATTTATTCTACTGTTTAAAATGTCATTCTTTAACCAATAAATTTTTTTTTAGTTGTAATAATGGTGTGTAAGTGCCATCTGCATTGTGCTGGATCCTATACCTTCAGTACCAGCTAGCACCACACAGTGCCGCTGTTTGAGACAGCTATTATTCCTCCTACTCAATGTTATTTCCCAAGTTGTGTCTGGAATTCATATTTATCCTATTTTTCCTGCTTGGGTGCTATTCTTATATCCACCACCAGGTGGGGCATGTTAGCCCCACATTTTTAGCAATGCAAAGATTTTTTTTTTAATTTCATTTTGATCTTTTTGGACTGTACTGTACAAGCTAATTGAGACCAAAGGCACATGGGACAGTTTCCCAGCAGTGCATTTTAGCTGGCTGATAAATGGCTGATGCTGCCCATGCTGTTTCCTGGTGTATCTAAAGCTGCCTGACACACCAAGTACAGTTACAAAGTGCCCTGTCTCCCACTGCCCTTATGGGTTATGGCACACTGGAAGATTTGTCCCCCACATCAAATCTCCTGAAAATACCTTTACAATAACTTGGGGGTGTCAGGGTGGTTCCAAAGGTGTTTATACCAAGTGCTAGGCTTAGAAGGTTGCCTGCCGAACTCTGTATTTCCTTATTTACCTTGCTTTTCTTCCACGGTTACATGAAAGAAATCCCCCTCTTCCCTCACAAGGAATGTAATGAAGTCTTCTCCCTTTTCCTTACACAGTTTTTCCCTGACTCCAGTGAGAGGGGCTTTGGCCAGGGTGACATTTATATTCTGACAGGAGGAGCTGCAGTTGTGTTTCAGAAAGCCCTTTCCAAATGCTTTGCATTCCGCGCAGTTCCTGCAGGACACAGAGAAATAGGGGCCATTTTATACAATAGCAGAACCTTATGATATTTATATTATAACTTTTAAAAGGGAGGCCGACAGCACGCAGCACACTGCACTGTAGGATAGGAACCAACCAGCAGCTGGGCTGACCTGATAGGGAACTGAAGACTGTCTTTGCTTTGTGTGACTGCAGGGCTGTGATTGGCTATCCCCCCTCCTACAGTGCTTCTTGCACAGACCATTAGGACACACCCACCCCTCATCTGAAACACAGACAGGGACCAGAGAGGATCTATAGGGATAGTATTAATTTTTAGCCCAAAGTTAAATCAGCACCATATATTAATCATAATTGTCTACAAGATTAGAGTTTTTTCCCATTTATCCTATAAAAAAAAAACCTTTTAAAAATTGCTCTGATTTTTGTAGCATCTGCACAACTCTCACCTAGAACGTCTTTTTTTATACATAACCTAACTGAATGAGCCCGTGTAAAAAAAAAGGGGATATATTTTCCCATTAAATAAGTTATGTATGGAGGGAGTACGAGGGGCACCCTGTATCTAATATCACCTAGTTTCTTCCAGTTTTTCCTCTTGTTAAGCTGCAGTACAATAGCTGATGGGGTTGTGGGGCATCTCACAGATATCCAATAAATGTGTGAGGGCATTTTCTCACCAAGTAGCCCCCAGGGCACTGCTCAAAAGTCAACCCTGAAACCTATTCCTTTTTGTGAGCAAGAATGATGAATCGGTATGGCTAATGTTCGCTGTATGCATTGCATCAGCTGTAAATGTTACATAGCAATCACCATTTAGTAAATTCCATCAACAAGCCTGTACTTACCTATGCCTTTAGCTAAATCTGCTCCTGGTGTGAGCAACATATGGCTCTTTATATTATTCAGTAACATCTGGGGCTCCAGGTACCCTTCCCTGAGATATTGTAGTTAATATGACTATAAAGGGTGGTGAACTCACGTGAGTTTCTTGCATATAGTTTGGCACTCAGGACACTCGCTGCACCACTTGTTATAGTATCCTGGGTGACACTTGCACTTGTTGCACTCGCAGCTCCCATGCCCGCTGCACAGGGTATCATTAGTCCTGCAGCCACTCGTATCCGTACTGCAGCCACAAGCACTACCTGTGTAGCCATCGGAGCACTTGCATGTGCCGCACTCACACACTCCCCTGGTAATGCCTGGAAAAAAGGAAGGTTAAATCCCTATTCTCTGTAGGTACCATATGGGCAGCCATAGATATGGCTCATTATCAAAAGTGCAATATTGCCCCTAGTTCCAATCCTTTTCAGCAAAACATCTTTGGGCTTTTCATTACCTCCACACAGCTTCCCTTCAAATCTTTCACAGCTGGTATCATCACATTGGCACAGATCTCCCCGAAAGGAAACGTCACAGGCACAGCGCCCACACTGGCATCTCCCGTGCCCACTGCATAGCAGGTGGCTATTGCTCCAGCATGCTTTGTCATTATTATGCTTTTCTAAAGGGCACTCACAATGCTTCCCACTGTGGCCTTCCAGGCAACTATAAATTGAAAAACATGTCACCCTAGGGTCACAGCTGAGTTAAATAACCCCCCGGTTGCACCATGAATGGAGTTTGACAGAGCTCCCCTGCTGAGAACAGAGCATTAAGAGATGGGAAGGAGGACAGGGTAACGGGGAGTATTTAGGCAGAGAAGGCAGATTACAGGACAGTGTTATTCAGATACAGAGAAACATCAACCATACAACTGGAAATTCTTGTCACCTGCAGATGCCACAGCTGTAATTGCCAAGGCCCCTGCTGCAGTAGTCAGAGAATAACTCTTTATCTTTGCAGTCACAGGCACACAGAGGCTCCACATCCACCTTAAGCTCCTCAGTGAAGCCCAACACTCTGAGCTGAAAACTCTGCTTTCCCTGCTGGCACAGCGTCTTGTCCATCCACAGGGTTACGTCAAAACTAACCTGCAAGGTAGCAACATGGCATGATGGGTACGACAGTCAGGCCTGGGCTGGCAATCTGGCAGAGGGGCTGCTGTAAGACAGCCACTATTCATTGGCTTGTGGGGGCTGTGTGGGCCTTTGTGTACAGGTATGGGACCAAAAAAATACAGAATTTTTGGGACCTGGGGTTTTCCGCATAAGGGATCTTCCCGTAAATTGGATCTTCATACCTAAGTCTACTACAAAATAATTGAAACATTAATTAAACCCAATGAGATTGTTTTGCAATTATATCTTAGTTGGGATCAAGTACAAGGTACTGTTTTATTATTACAGAAAAAGGTAATTTAAAAAAAAAAAATAGAATTATTTGCTTATAATGGAGTCTATGGGAGATCGCCTTCCCATAATTCTGAACGTTCTGGGTAATAGGTTTATGGATAATAGATCCCATACCTGTACCTGCCATGACCTATTTTAAATCCCAGTCCGAGCCTATAGCCAGTACTCCCCTATATACAGATACACAGGGCTGGCTCCATGTTAAGGTAGAAAAAAAGAATGGAGCAGATGTTAGATCACAGATAAAGGCTTTGATTCCTGATGACTCCTGGGCAAACACCTTTGGCAACTGCAAACTCTATGGGGAAAGGCCCAAAAGAATTGGGCAGCGTTAGTTACTGTGATATGTAGTAATAATAATAACAAAATATAATAATATGTAAAAATGAATAATTAGATGGGAAGCTTGAAAGGAAGCTGCCTGACTGGGTATAAATTTCAGTAGTAGAAGTTAGGTAGGTAGATAGGAATGATAAAACCTTTAAAATTCATGGAATTGCTTATTTTTACTACTTTTTTTTGGTGCTTGGCATGGCTACCTAACTGCTCGCCAGAATAGCAAGTTGCCTCTTGTAACAGTTTTGGGCAATACATGGTTAGATACCAGTTAAGGTCAGGAGGTGGCAGTATAACATAAGTACTGCAGTGTTCCTCACAAATGCATGTATGTATACAGGGATAAAATTATGTAGAAACGAAAACACAGAAAAAAGGTTATTTAAGTGGTAATATCATACTCCATGGCTAGTAGCCCATAGCAACCAGACTGTAAATTCTTCCTGCATATTGGTTATTATGGGCTGCTAGACCTAAAGCTAACTTTGCAACTATTATTACATTACCCCTTATTGCAGTATTGATACTGATTGGATCAACGTGCCAGGAAGTCAAACAGCGGTTGGGTTTCTGGGGTTAACAGGGACATTCAGTCCAGCCAAAGGATTCAAAAAATTGATCCAATGAAGATTTATTGTTCTAGTAATAAATACTAACGATTGTTATATTTTCATCAGAATCAGCCCCATTATGTGTTCCGCCACACAAAATTCTTTCCATGCCATAAAATGTGTTTGTGCAAATACTAGGTTGTTTATCATTTGAGAGAAAGAACCCAAAACAGGTGATATACATTATTTTTAAGGATGCACAGAAACCAGAATTCTGCTTGGGAATCTTCTAAATCCTGGAATTTCGGAAGTGCCAAATCCTGACTGTTCAGGTGAACCAAATCTGAATAATATGCAGGTCTGAGGCACAGCAAAATGACAGGCTGGATTTGGCTTGGTATTCAGACGAATCCTTTGTGGAGGGTGCAGTATTTGTCTGACTCCAAAAATGAATTTCTTACATCCCTAATTATTGTTAGAACCTAAAATGATGTTTGTGGCACATAATTAACTTCTGTATTTAATAACCTGGAATAATTGCATCTTGATGCAAATCATTTCCCAGTTAGTGTAAGTTTAGAGGCTTAAGGTGGCTATAATTGATCCTTTGTCTGGTGAGGTTGCCATATTAGTGGATCTTTCCCTGCTGAGGTGGGCAATATTAGGATCATAATTGCTGCTGTGCACGCCATCAAATTGAGGACTGCACAAATGATCTGGTAGATCTGGTGCTTAATCCGATGGCCGATTTTTGCCTGGTCTGTTAGGCCCGTCAGAGGGCCCCATACACAGCAAAGAAGCTTCTGACTTGGTCCACCTTTAACCAATCATTAAACTTTTATTTCAAAGGTATAAAATCCATACCTGTCACTAAGTAATTTCATTAGCAACAGCTCCTTAATTATGGGCCCAACACTGCCATACTGCTGCATTGCTGCATACCCCTGAGCTGTACCTAATTTAGTAAAATATAATGGGTTGTGCAGCACTAGAGCGGTAACAGTGCTGCCGAAGCTCATGAATAATAACCCCCACTGCCTAAAAATTTTACAATTTGTAACTATTTTTGTTATTTGTTGTTTTGGATTTGGACAGGAAGCAAGTGGCCGTAGAAAAGGAAGAATTAATCCCTAGCAATCGGTGATCCCTATACATACCGTCTGGTTAATTCGAACCCCGGAACACTGACCCTGGGCTTTTCCTAATGTGGAAGAGTTAGAACAATGTGAATCATAGGAGATGTGGATCCCTTTGGGAAGGTTCACGTGTTCTAGGTTTATTGTGGAAGATAAATTCTGCAATAGAATAAAAACATAAATAGAAGGAATGACTTTCTGCTGACTCGACTCCATTACTGATCCTGTTGAGTGTCACACTCCAATTATATGAATCCAATTACTTGGAGATACATGTAGTTATATTTATATATAATACTACTGTCATTATTACTGAAGAGAGATTTAGAATATATATAAGACAGTAGGACAATACACACATTTCTAAGAGGATACCCTTGTAATCAGATATTCAGTAAGCAGAACAATCAACCTCAATAAATAAACCAGACTTATAAAAGCTGAGTGAGAACATACAAGCAACGCAATAGGTGAGAGAGTCTTTCCCAAAAAAAGCTTACAGTTATTCCAGTTATTCTTTTGATCATTTCAGCAGGGTGAAACAGTCGGCTCTAGGATTGTCAAGGCTACAGTTCCATTGTTTCATTCCCCCATATAATGCATGTACAGATGCAGGGGTTGTGCCCCTTTATTGCAATAGGGTTGAACCAGGCCCGGATTTGTGGCGAGGCCACAAAGGCCCGGGCCTAGGGCGGCAAATACACAGGGGCGGCATGCCGCCCCGCCGCAAGCAAATGTTAACATATTGCTCCCATACGGAGCAATGGGGACATCTCCCCACTGCTCCGTATGGGAGTTCTAAGTTAGGCGCTTGCGCATGCGCATTAGCGATAGGGGTTGTTCGCGCATGCGCAAGTTAGGCGCATGCGCATTCGCGTTTACGCGGCGGGGGTAGGGGGGCGCCGAATGGGGGCGGCCTTGGGGCGCCCCAAGTAGAAATCCGGCCCTGGGTTGAACTGTCCATCCTGCATGTACCAGCAGAGAGTTAAAGATCAAGGGATACCACACACATAAATCTAGTTACGTGATGTAGTGTTCTTGTAAGTTGGCCTACGTGGGGATCTCTACTCAGAAGTACAGGATGGATTCTCCCAGTGTAGGGCAACAATCAAGGCTAAGAATTTAGCATTGCCTGGAACTACGTACTGCAAATTAGGATTTTTGGTAAAAAACTCTGTCCCTCTCTTAAAAGAGAACTAAAGCTTAACAAAGAAGTGGGTTTTGCACATTATTTTTTGTGCTTCTGTACCAGCCCAAGGCACCCACAGCCCTTTAGCAGGGAAGATCTGTGCCCCCAAAATGCCCCCAGTACCTTCCCATCTTCTTTTCTGCTGATTCCCTGCACATGCTCAGTGCTGCTGTCACTTACCTGAGCTTAGGGACGAACTCACAATATACTGTAGATATATATATATATATATTGAAAAAAATATATAAATATATAGTGATAGACAGACAGAAAATGCACAAGAGCCATGAATATCCTGTAAATTATATCCTTATAAACAATGCTTAGTAATGTAATATTCTGATTTCTGATTTAATCTAATGTTGAATTTCTATTTTCTATCTATTACTATTATTCATATCTAGTACTGAATTCACCCCCTTGGTCCTAGTGTTTTTTATGCTGTAAGAATTCTCCCAAGAGCTTCATTAAACACAAGGGGCCTGATTCACTAAAGTGCGATAAAATGTGCGCTATTTTTAGCGTGCGCTATAAATTTTACCGTGTCTTAATTTTGGCGATTTTTCGCACGATTCACTATAAGCATACTTGCGCTTTTTTACACGCGATATTGCATGCGTTATTTAACTCGCGAAGACTATTTCAATGCGGTATTTGCCGGTACATGCGCTAAATTATGCACGCGAATAGTCGCCGCATATGAATGGTAGCATAGAAATAGTGTATAAAAATTGTCGCCGCATATAAATGGTGTATATAAATATTAGCCACATATAAATGGTAACATATAAATAGTAGATGCTTATAAATAGTAGCCACTAGTGATGAGCAAATGTGTTCTGGTTATCGCTGCAAACTGGCGGCTGCGTCACTCTAGGGGAAACACATACTTGAATAAATAGCACTGCAAAGTCCATATTTTATTGCAAAAAACTCATTTACTGTACTTTTCTATAATTATCGCCTGCCTGTAGTAGGTGTTAATTTTCGCATAGCCGAATGCGATATTTAGCGTGCAAAAGTTATAGTGAATCATGCGATCGTATACCTTTCAGCGCGGAAATTAACGCATGCGGTAAAACTAGCGCGAGAAATACCGCATACGAAAATGGCGATTTATCGCACGCGATAATACTATGGTGAATCGCGTGCAAATTATTGCGTCTTTTTTACCGCAAAAAAGCGTGCGATAATTTTTATCGCACTTTAGTGAATCAGGCCCAAGATGTATTGCTGGTTCCGGGATGTCAGCTAGAAATGATGTTATTGCTGCCTTACCACGTATGATATACCTATAACCGCCATACTCACATTATAAGCTTCAGAAATCAAATTGACCACATTGCTGGAATCTTCCTTTAGTTCTCCTACTGCTGATTTTGGGATGAGGTTGCTTAGCGCCTGGAAAGAGAAGGGAACAAGGCAAGATGGAGTCACTTCTGTTGCAACCCCTGCTGCTTATGGTGCTTTTCGGCTTCTTCTCATATATATTAGAATGTGCCCCTCATTCTGTTCTTATGGATGTTCTGTTTCATATAGAATGGCTCATTTACATCGGCAAGGGCAGCGAGAAAAGCGAAATTTCGAACACAATTGCCATGTCTGCCAGGCATCATTGTCGGTGTTCAGCATGCAAGTGATGTGCGTGCCTCACTCTTTTGGCGCAAATGCACTGAGGCAATTGACATAGGGTGCAAAGGGAACCCTGGAACTACTGGCTGGTCAGGGGGTGGTGGAAGTTCCTCTGCTTCAATAGGTACAGCAGCACCTGATTTGGGATGAAAGGCAGGCCATTTATACCTACCTTGTAGGTAGAGACAACGCTGCTTGTGACGGCAAAGATTGGTTGAATGTTGGCTGCTGTGAGGACCTGGACAAGATGCCCCACCGAGGGATAATCCTGAAAGGTTACAAAGGATTAGAATCTAATTCCAAACCCATCTCTGGGAACTCTTGGATTATTCTTTCTCTGTACTGGGGCAGTTATATTATATATATAATGGAACTTACATACAAGTAGCTCTGGGAGTACTCAGCATTTCTATTTAAATGACAGTGTCCATCTGCGGGTAAGTAAATCCCAGCCAATTTTCCATCTCCTGCAGAGTGAAATACATCATCAGATGCAAATACCAAGAGACGTGTCACATTCCTCCAGCCAATGACATCCTAATGGAAAGAAACAGGAAAAGGTTTAGTGGAAGCTGGGGCTCAAGCCCCCCCCTCAGTTATCACTTGCCGCCCCTGGTAAGTTGCGTGCTGCTGCCGCTGGAGGGGTGTTTTTCAATTGGCAGCAGCGCCCCTGCACTGAAAGCTGTATCTGTCTGCCCCTTGCTATTCTCTGTACTGGTGGTTCTTACTGTTAAACCAATGTAGCATAAGCAAGCTGATATCTGACCTGTGAAGAGGCATGAAAGGGACTGTGAGAAGCTGAGTTATGGTTGGGAAAGAGGTGGCAAATGTTTCAAGGGTAAGAAAACTTGAACAACATCTATTCTGAGCTTGGGCGTTCTTTTAATGATGAAAGAATGAGGACTCCTGGGCTGAGACAATGACTACCAGAGAGACACTGACACATTGTAGAAAGCCCTTAAAGGTGATGTTGAATGTTTGTGGGCACTTACAGTGCAGACAGCTGCTTGGAGCATGGCATCCAGTCCCCCTTCAGGCATATCCAAATTCCCCGAGATGTTCTCTGCACTGACCCGCATCTGGAACAGGGTGAGGTTGGAGGTGAGAGACAGGACATGCCGGTAGCTGAAAGGTGGTTGGCATTTCTCTCCTCGGAGTGGGCATGGATTCTCTAGCTTTGATTTCACTGTACTCACAAAGGGCAACACTGTTTTATCCACAAAACAGCCAAAACCTGCAGAACATGGTACTGTTAGCTTTACCTGCTTGAGCCATATTATGCTGATTATAAGTTAAAAGGTTTTAGTATAAGGGCAAGGGCACATTAAGGGATTCACTGCTTTCCTCCATAGGCATTTTTCTATTGAGGTGGAAAGCGGATCCACTCTTATGTGGACACACCTGGAGCTCCATTAACCAGCCCAGTGTCGGCCTGTGTGGAGCTAAATAGAGCACATATTGGCACAGAGACGCAAATGTATTCATTTCTGCCAATATCCACTCTGTGTAGCTCCACACAGGCTGATGCTAGGCCTGGCAATGGCGCTACAGGAGTGTGCACGTAGGAGCGGATCTGCTTTCCACCTCAATAAAAAAATGCCTGCAGAGGAAAGTGGTGAATCTGCTTAGTGTCCCCTTGCCCTAAGAAAGATATGGAAGTAGATGAGAGCGGAGATGGGGCTTATTTCTAGACAGAATTGGTGACAGATGAAGAGCTCACAATGTGGGGACAAGCCGGAGAAAGATGCACTTCAGCAAGAGCACAACTGCTTATCTGAATGTGAAGGGGACTCATAAGTACCTACTCTGCTGTACTTTATATCCAGTACCAGATTATAGGGTAATCCAATATAATGTAACACTTAGGGCCAGATTCATCAAAGTCCGAATTTTGGATCATTAAAAGTACGAGTGCAAATATTTCGGATTAAATACGAAAATTTTGGATGTGCATTAATTGATTACATTGATAAATGTGCCCCTTAGAAACACATTCCCACAGCCTTTAGTTATTTAATGGCCTGACTAAAATTCAAAATACACCCTGGCATTTCAGGGACTCTGAGTCCCAAAGCTACACAGTCTCCACAGGGCCAATAAAAAGTGCTGATCTATGGTATCTTGCAGAATTTTCTCTGCTATTTCATTGCCAGAATAACCATATTTCTTGCCACATCTGGCTACTGACCCAGGCTGGGAGCTTGGCTACAGTACCTTCCCAGAGGCTTTTATCCCCACTGCTACTATAGGCACCATCTCTCCCTACTATACCTGCTATCCCACAGCCACAGTCCCTTCCCAGAGGCTATTATCCCACTGCTACTATAGGCACCATCTCTCCCTACTATACCTGCTATCCCACAGCCACAGTCCCTTCCCAGAGGCTATTATCCCCCCACTGCTACTATAGGCACCATCTCTCCCTACTATACCTGCTATCCCACAGCCCCAGTCCCTTCCCAGAGGCTATTATCCCACTGCTACTATAGGCACCATCTCTCCCTACTATACCTGCTATCTCACAGCCACAGTCCCTTCCCAGAGGCTATTATCCCACTGCTACTATAGGCACCATCTCTCCCTACTATACCTGCTATCCCACAGCCACAGTCCCTTCCCAGAGGCTATTATCCCACTGCTACTATAGGCACCATCTCTCCCTACTATACCTGCTATCCCACAGCCACAGTCCCTTCCCAGAGGCTATTATCCCACTGCTACTATAGGCACCATCTCTCCCTACTATACCTGCTATCCCACAGCCCCAGTCCCTTCCCAGAGGCTATTATCCCACTGCTACTATAGGCACCATCTCTCCCTACTATACCTGCTATCCCACAGCCACAGTCCCTTCCCAGAGGCTTTTATCCCCACTGCTACTATAGGCACCATATCTCCCTACTATACCTGCTATCCCACAGCCACAGTCCCTTCCCAGAGGCTTTTATCCCCACTGCTACTATAGGCACCATCTCTACCTACTATACCTGCTATCCCACAGCCACAGTCCCTTCCCAGAGGCTATTATCCCCCCACTGCTACTATAGGCACCATCTCTCCCTACTATACCTGCTATCCCACAGCCACAGTCCCTTCCCAGAGGCTATTATCCCACTGCTACTATAGGCACCATCTCTCCCTACTATACCTGCTATCCCACAGCCACAGTCCCTTCCCAGAGGCTATTATCCCACTGTTACTATAGGCACCATCTCTCCCTACTATACCTGCTATCCCATAGCCACAGTCCCTTCCCAGAGGCTATTATCCCACTGCTACTATAGGCACCATCTCTCCCTACTATACCTGCTATCCCATAGCCACAGTCCCTTCCCAGAGGCTATTATCCCCCCACTGCTACTATAGGCACCATCTCTCCCTACTATACCTGCTATCCCACAGCCCCAGTCCCTTCCCAGAGGCTATTATTCCCACTGCTACTATAGGTACCATATCTCCCTACTATACCTGCTATCCCACAGCCACAGTCCCTTCCCAGAGGCTATTATCCCACTGCTACTATAGGCACCATCTCTCCCTACTATACCTGCTATCCCACAGCCACAGTCCCTTCCCAGAGGCTATTATCCCCCCACTGCTACTATAGGCACCATCTCTCCCTACTATACCTGCTATCCCACAGCCACAGTCCCTTCCCAGAGGCTATTATCCCACTGCTACTATAGGCACCATCTCTCCCTACTATACCTGCTATCCCACAGCCACAGTCCCTTCCCAGAGGCTATTATCCCACTGTTACTATAGGCACCATCTCTCCCTACTATACCTGCTATCCCATAGCCACAGTCCCTTCCCAGAGGCTATTATCCCACTGCTACTATAGGCACCATCTCTCCCTACTATACCTGCTATCCCACAGCCACAGTCCCTTCCCAGAGGCTATTATCCCCCCACTGCTACTATAGGCACCATCTCTCCCTACTATACCTGCTATCCCACAGCCCCAGTCCCTTCCCAGAGGCTATTATTCCCACTGCTACTATAGGTACCATATCTCCCTACTATACCTGCTATCCCACAGCCACAGTCCCTTCCCAGAGGCTATTATCCCACTGCTACTATAGGCACCATCTCTCCCTACTATACCTGCTATCCCACAGCCACAGTCCCTTCCCAGAGGCTATTATCCCCCCACTGCTACTATAGGCACCATCTCTCCCTACTATACCTGCTATCCCACAGCCCCAGTCCCTTCCCAGAGGCTATTATCCCCCCACTGCTACTATAGGCACCATCTCTCCCTACTATACCTGCTATCCCACAGCCACAGTCCCTTCCCAGAGGCTATTATCCCCCCACTGCTACTATAGGCACCATCTCTCCCTACTATACCTGCTATCCCACAGCCACAGTCCCTTCCCAGAGGCTATTATGCCACTAAGTGCATGAGAGTCGCAATGAATGACCTAAACCAAACATTAGCATAGTAGTATAATATCAGCATAAATGCTCTTACCAATATGCACAGATTTTGTAACTTTATGCAGAGCTTTCTTAATGTCACTGCCCAGCTTCTTCATGTTCTCTAAATCATCCTTCATGGAGTATGAGAGATCCATCAAGTAGTACAGGTCAATGGGGTAACCCTCTGCTCGCTTGAACTCAACCCGGAATTTCCTTTGTTCCCCTTGTTACAAGAAATGCAATTTAAAAATTAGACTTGCTCTGTACTGAGTTGAATTGTGCGTCATTCACAGACACAGGCAAGTGGAACATTCTAGAATTTGTAATAGAAAATACTGGATATAAGATTTTCCCATTGTGATTGAAAAAATCACTTTCTGCTACTGCCTTGAGAATTGCCCTGCCTGGGATACTGCAACATAATGCACTTGCACCTACATGGTGTATTGTGGTAAAAACCACAGGTATAATATCTATTATTCAGTATGCTTGGGGCCCCAGGGTTTTCTGAATAGAGATTTTTTTATAATATGGATCACCATGCCTTAAAGCACTAAATTAAATTGGACACTATAGCAAATAGCAAATTAAGTTTTTGTATGGATCCTATACCTGTACCAGCATAGCATATATTGGGCCAGATTCAAATCAATTAGAAAATGTTATTTTATTGTTTATCACGTAAAAACATAAGGGCGAGATTCAATTTGAGGAGAGAAAACTTTTTTCCTTATTCAGTTCCAAGTTTTCTCATAGACTTCAAGTTTTAATAAACAGTGAGATAAGTTTTTTCCATTGAATTGCATATGGTTCTATGGGAAAATCTGGAATTGAATCATACATACACACAAGGCTAAAATCCTTTAGGGTAGATTCTGGGGGTTACTGCTTATTTTCTTTAGAAGAGTAGACTATAGGCCAGGTAGATTTGGAGTAAACACCCCTCCTCCAATCTTTGGTCATGCCAAGAGGGGCAACGCTTTGGGATACTCTCATAATCTCCTTAAAGAATTACTATTGGGGCTTCCATTGATTCTGCTGAGCTGCTCATTTCCTTCCCATAAGCAGTGACCTTCTGAATAATATTGCCTACCAAACGTTGAGACATTGTTCCAACCTCTTCACAATATGCTAATAAAAATATCCGTCTCCTGGAATTGCGCTGCCCCATTGTCTAATACTGCCAGATATACAAGGGCATTTACAATGTGTTCATGATTAAGTGTATAATTGAAATTAATCCGTGCTGATTTGGCCTTGATGATTTTCCTGTTGGCAGGTTTTCCCCAGGAAGCTCCTAGTTATACAGTTCTGCCCAGTGTTTCTCTTATTCACTTGGTAGAATGCCAGCCTCATAAAATTCTCAGGCAATTTTCCAGTTGGGCAGGTCAGAAACTGGCACTTACTGGCCAAGAAATGTATCTGTATGAGCGGATGTGCTGTGACTGCTGGGCCCAGCTACTGTAGTACTTCCTTGCCTTTCCTTAAAAGAGCATAAGTATATAATACAACAGGGGAGCAAGGGTGGAGAACCTATGTTCAACCTGTGACCCTACAGCTGTATTTGACCTAGAACTTCCAATCGTATTTTAAGAATCCACATACATAAAAAATCTAGCAACTATTATAGATAGTAATGTATAATTTCAGGCTAAGGTCTGGTCTGGAAGTCAAAGTAGGCCCTGGCATTTCAGCTACACAGAGGCCCAAACAGCCCCCACCAGCCCAATAAATAGTGACTATGGCATCTTACAGCAGCCCCTCTGGCATTTGCCAGAACCCACAAATGGTTCTGAAAGGCCCATTGAGGCTCTCAGAAAAGAGAAAGAAACATATTAAGGCACAGCTGTTATCTGGTTACTAGGCGCCCTGTCCTAGCACTATATAGGGTCAGACTGGGGGGTGCAGGACCCCCCGGGGCTCCCACCCCAGGGGCCCTGCAGGTGCCCCGCCCCCCACCTGCAGGGTCCCCCACGCTTCAGGGTCAGGGGAGGAATGGTCGGGCAGGGGGAGCACCGGCAAGCATCGGGTCTGGGCCGCCCAGGCCCACCCTGGCACTATAATATCCCTAGTACTGGTATAAAGTTAGTGGACATTTTCTCACCAGGGCGCAGTTTTACATTTATTGCCTGTGGGTGGAGTTGAATGACGGACTCCTGGTCAGCACTTTCACTCAGGGGTTGGCCCTGCAGGACATTAACTGACCCATGGGGATCTATAATGTGGTCTTTGTCACACCCTCGGCTTAGCAGCTCTGCACGCACCGCACAGCGCAGGCCTTCCGATTCCCCGCTTTTCGTGAAGTTCTGCAAAACACAATTGTTCTCAGCAATCAAACATTTGGGAATGACAGGCAGATATCAACCCAGGTTCTTGTATTAAGGTCTATATTGATATTTTTTATGTAGCCCAAGCCGATGCCCAAATTTCAATATATGTATGTAAGAAACAGAACATATTTCATTAGCTCTATCTATCTATCTATTGGTGATGTGCGGGTCGAGGTTTTCTTAACCTGCATCAGACCCTAACCCGCCCACTCCCAACCCCGACCCTACCTGACCCAGCTTCCTTCCTCTATTTATAAAACCACTCTCACCCCGTCCCACAATGATGTCACAAAAGGGGCAGGGCTTCTGGACGCGCGCCTATAAATAGAGAAGCCGGAAGAGAGCTGCTGGCAGTGTAAGGTTGCGGGCGGGGAGGGCACCTGCAAGTGATGTGCTTAGGTTGGCCCAAACCCGCCCGACCCGCACATCAATATCTATCTATCTCTGTCTCTCTATCTACCTACCTACCTATCTATCACTATCCATCTATTTCTATTCATCTAACTCTATCCATCTCTTATCTATCTACCTACCTACTGTATCTCTATCCATCTATTTCTATCCATCTATCTCTATTTTGCAGTGAGAGGAGTAGAACTCCCTGGGCCCAATGCACAGTTTAAAGGTGGCCATACACGTGGCAATCCGACGATGTTTCGTACGACCATCGGTCGCACGAAACATCGTAAGATCCGCCACACACCATTCAGGGCTGAATCGGCAGGTAAGGAGGTAGAAACAATAGGATTTCTACCTCCTTCTGCCGATTCAGCTCTGAAGGGAGAATTTTGGTCAGGCGCCTTCTATGGCGCCCGATCAAAATTTTCAAACTTGTCCGATTGGCGAGTCGTCCGATATCAGCAGCTTCCTGCGATATCGGTCGACTCGCCGACATGCCATACACGCACCGATTATCGTACGAAACGAGGTTTCGTACGATAATATCGGTGCGTGTATGGCCACCTTATGCCCATGTCCATTATTGCTTTGCAAACCCCTGTGCCCCCAGTCTCCAGCACTTAGCATGCTACATAAGCAAATAAAAGAGGCATGTTTAACTGGCATATTAGAAGGGCCAATTACCTAGGCATCCCAAGCACAATTCAAGGTGGCACATACACTGCTGTGGCCTGGAACCTAATTTCAGCCAACCCCTTGGATGTAAGGCAGCCCCCCATGCTGAAAAACATAATAATGAAATATTTGTGCATCACTTATACCCCCAGCCCTAAGTGCTTTTTAGTTTGCCGCTGATTCCATGTTGATAAATGAAGTTTATCACACACAGGCTTTTGGTATGATGCGTGAGTGGTTGAGCAGTAAGCTTGAGCCGGGGCCCCGGGGCGCTAGTGCTGTCTGTAGAAGCAGAACCATTTGCAGGAGTTAGCAGGTGAGAGGAGCCAGAATTGTGATTAAGATGCTTGTGGCCTCCAAACGGCTGTGGAGCCAGCTGGCTTGTGCAGATACAGTTTACTTGTATATCTGAGATGCATTTAGTAAAACCTGGATGCCTGACAGTATCTCCTGCTCCAGCAATAACACAGCTGTATGATCAGGTATCTCTGCTGTGTCCAAAAATGCACCTCTATATTACACTGTGGGCCCCACTACACAGCTGCTCGGTCTGGACTGTGCCTTTATACTGGGGAATGCAAGTACTGGCACTGCACGCACTGCTTGGGAATAGAGACCTGGGATCTACTCATACAACCCAATCTCACCTATAGTAATGGGCAGTGTGTGAGATAGGCAGGGAGGGGCTTTGTGCAAGCAGGACACTTGGCCTCGGACTGTACTGGACTATGTGCTATACTCTTAGTGCAGGTAACTGCCAACATATTTAACCTTTCCATGGGTCTGTTCCACACATCTCATACCTTCTAAACATATTCCAGCTCAGAATGAGCTTATTTGCAAGATGCTGTTCATGGATTGTTCATCCCCCATTACATTAAACCTGATATTAGATATGAGTTTCAAAATTTGTTCTCCAGACTGTGTGTTTTAAACTTGCAGGAGAGCTCTGAAACCGTTGGTGTATCAGCATGTTTACCTACCTTAGAGCAGGGATCCACAACCTTTTCCACATGTAAACCACACACAGAAATAAAAAGTGTTTGTGAGCAACACAAGCATGAAAAAATTTCCTTGAGGGGGTTAAATGATCTTTGGGGTGCCAAGGCGGCGTCAGAAATCTTGGGGTCTCTTGCAATAAACTATAGGGTCTCTGTCACCAGCTCAGAGGGCCCTTAGTAGATGCCACCGGGGCACAAACATTGCCTAGCCTACATGGGAGTCTGAGGGCCTTAGGGCTCCTGCTAAATAAAAAAATAAAATAAAATATTGTTGTCTACGCCCCTCAGGCATAACACTTTTGGGCCCCTACTGCAGTCCCAGCTAATTGGTCAGTCAGTTTTCATATTGGTTTGCATTTTGGGGTTTGAGGTCCTTTATATCCCTTGCAACGAAGCAGTCTCTATAAAGCACAATAACTATATCACAAGTATCAGTGTCATGTCTGTCTTTCCTTCTCATGCCAATCTCATGCCAGCCTAAATACACGCCAGCAATCTCCTATTCTTGTGGTGATTTCATATCCACGGGTGCTTTTAACTCCCCTGTAGGCAAGGATCCCCCAGTTACAGTTAATAAACTTGGATCAACTATGTAACAAAATGCACCTACGTTCCTACTTGTACTGCTACCCACACTCCATCTCCCATCCTTGTCCTGCATTCAGTAAGAAGGAAGCCTGGGCCTGTAGGCCAGACTGTACCAACATTGTGAGACTTTACAGCATGACCTGGATATGTGCAATTATTTCCTCTCACATATAAATAAAATTCTAATTTGGGAATTTATTGCTTGAGAAAAGAAACATCTCGTGATGTTACTTTACTTAGAAAATGAAGTTAGTAGGTATAGAACAATGACCTTCATTTTCAACCCAGTGGCTAATGACCAGCAGGTGGTGCTGTTATTTCAAAGTCATTAATGTACCCATTCAAAAATGGCTAACATCTTGAAAAAAAATTCAAAAAGAAAATTGCAAAAGTGCTAATAAGAGCGCATTCATTTGTTTTGAGGGTTTACATAGTGTGATGGCAGCAGGAGAGGGAAGGAGATTGCTGTGCTCAGGAATGAGTTGCTTTTGGACCATTTGTATATTATCCGACTTCTAGATTCTAAAAGGAACATCTATGAAGCGCCAGTAACAGAATCACGTAGGGCTGTGCAGACAAAGTATTACAGGCTCTGACCTTGGCATTGCACCAGGAGCAGCTGGCACTGGACAAGATGCACTCGTTGCAGGATCCCGTGTGCTTACAGACATCTGCAACAGAAATAAAAAAAAAATACATTATGAAAATAAAAAGGTCAGGGCAGTTTCTTCTCTGATTTTATACGCATTTCCTTCCCAAATGTACTGTGCTGAGATAAAGAACCCATGGATACATATATTCATTACGGCATGCAAACAGGACGTGAAACAGCTCCATGTCTGGAACCCTGTATTAAATCAAAATGTTCTCTGGGTCAGAGGAAACCAAGTGCCATTTCTGCCATAAGGAAAGGGGTTGTGTCTCATTTAACTCCCTGCACAGTATCCCCCCCCCCTTCCTTTTTGTTTAGTACACATTCTGACAAAATGGAAATGGTAAACTTTAATTTCTGCTGCAAGTTACGCCACAGCCTTTAGGAAGACCACCTGAGAAATCTCTCCATTGGACAGCATCTTCCAACAGAACCTTATTGTTTTTATCAATTTACTTTGTACCAGTGGCGTAACTATAGAGGAAGCAGGGGGGGAGGCCTGGGGGATGGGGGGGCAGACTGTGGGGTCTGCTTCCTCTATAGCTTTAGCGAACCGCCCTCCCCACCCAGGGTAGTACTTGCATGCATGCCAGGCTTTACTTAAAGGACATGTAAACCCCACACACAAAAATGTAATCCGTGAACAGCCTCTTTGAAATCATTAAATACCCGGCACTCTGGTTGTTCAAAGGTTAACAGTAAGGCTGCAGCATCCTCTTAATCACTTAGATTTCCTTCTTCTCCAGTAACCCACTCGGCCCCCTCCCTCAGGAATTTACTTTGGCTGTTGGCTCCTGGGCTTGCTTAGTTATTCTAAGCTCAGATTACTAAACACGCCCCCCAGTCTAGCAGCCAGTGAAGAGATGGCATTGCTGGTTCCCATAGAAAAACTGCTCTAGATGTCTGCTCCTATTTTATTCTCCTAACCTCCTCTCCTGAGCTCAGTTTAACAGTAACAGTGCTCTATCCAAACAGCACTTTTTATCATAGTAAGTTCTGCCTGTACAAGCCTGCATACTATTAATTATTATACAATCTCGAAATATATGAACATGGCACATTGGGGAACCCTTTGCAGTGGGACCATACAAGTCTGAAGTCTTAAGGTGGTCATACACAGGCAGATTTAAGCTGCCAATTTGGGTCCTTCAGACCAATTAGGCAGCTTATGTGCTTGTGTATGGGGACCCCCTAACAGGCCTACCAAACCAAGATTTGATTATCCTGTGGGGCAGATTTGATTTTGCTGTGGGGCCAAATGATTGGATTACTCCAATACCTGCCACCCTGAGTAGGATTATTAGTGGAAAGACCCGCACTTTGGCGACCTCACCAAACAAGCAGATCTGTATGGCCACCTGCTGAGGCCCAGATATTTTATACTATTAAAATTTTCAATAATAATTATTGTATATTTTATATAACTCTAATTATATTATAATTATATAATAAAATAATAACATTTACAAGCCTCTTTCCCTCTCCCATGGCATTACTATAAACAAACTGTTGCACGCCGAGTGCCAGACTGAAGTGCAGCAGATTATTCATTGCTTAGTCATCCGGAAAGATGCTGCTGACACATAGCCGGCACCCAGTGGTTCCCATGGCTGGCACTAATGCCCCTGCTATTCAGCTTTCATTCTCATATCAGTACTTATCTCTTCCTTCTGAGCTCCACTGTCTAGACCCACTCCGTCTCTCACATTCATGGTTGTTCCTTTGTGGTTTTTTGCAGCGTGTCTGCGCACCCTCAAATTATTTGTATTCATATGCCTTAACTACACACAGGCAGCTTCCTCTGCTTCTTCTTTGGTACTGTACCCCGCTACCCTGCTCACATGGCTCACATTATTTATAGTTTTTGAATGTTTTCCCTTCCTCTTCTGCATCTTTCCAGCTTTCAAATAGGGGTCACTGACCCCAGCAGACAATTTTTTTTTTCTCTGTGAGGTTACAGTTTTATTGTAATTGTTACTTTTTACTATTTATTTTCCTTTTCAGGCCTCTCCTATTCATATTACAGTCTCTCATTCAAACCACTGCATGGTTGCTAGGGTAAACAAGAGCATAGCAACTAGATAACTGCTGAAATGCTAAACTGAAGAGCTGCTAACCAAAAAGTTAACTAAAAAAATGAAATATGAAGCCCAATTGACTATGAAGATTTTCATTCATCCAGGTCATGGTATCTAGTATAAATAAATCTAAAGCAACTGGACTTGTTAAGTAATCATTGAAGACGTTTCACTACTCATCCGAGCAGCTTCTTGAGCAGTGAAACGTCTTCAATGATTATTTAACAAGCCCAGTTGCTTTAGATTTATTTATACTAGATGAAGCCCAATTGGTAATTATCACAAAAATAGCAATGTCTACATCAAACTAAAAGTTTATTTAATGGTGAACTACCCCTTTATGGTTTATCTTAATAAAAAGTGACCTGCTATGTTCTCAGGAGCACATTAAGGCCTTAAAGTAAACAAAAGAGCAGGAAAAAATATTTTCTAAACTGCAACACCCATTGATAGCCAAAAGTCTTAACCCAGTCGAATGGAGAACTGTCAGTGCACCACGTGTGGGGTTAGTATATAGCTAAACATTTACATGGGGCCAGTAGAGCCCAATAAAGGGGCAGTAAGCTCGTAACATTGCTAGAAAGGCCTCATATTGAACCCTGACCAGCAAGTTCCAAGGTTTTTCGCTTTGGAGTGCTGCAATCTCTCAGTGTGCCAATGGTTAAACAGTCACACGTTTAGTTTCTGTATTTTCTGTATTTTCAAAAACTCAGACAGAGCAGGCAACACTATAAAATAATGGAGTCCACAATTAAGTGCATACTGTATAAATTCATACAAGATGGACATAGCAACCCCATGCAGGGAGCAAAACTAATATAGCATTTAATCAGCAGCCCTTACTATACATACAGCAATATCTGAAGGCTCAGGATGTTGCTTTCCCCTTGAGGGTGAAGCTATGGCCATAAGTTTATGGTTTATAATGCTGTATAGAGCCTTTGATGTTACAAAATAAACCTTTTCTATAACTATTAACTATATACAGCTATACAACTGTTTCAGCCTTATTAACCCCATAGCCTTTGATGTTGGCAGTCACATGTTCCCTGCTAGAAAGATGAAATGAGAACCCTTTACCATTGCCTTGATTCTTATATAGTGCTGCTAATTGTTAGCAAATGTTACATAAACTTTTCTTAAGAGCAAACTTTCTTTTTCCTTTACATTTCAGGAACTTGACTGACACTGCACTAACTGAGCCTTAAGGAATTCATTAATTATTTGAACATGAATAACCTAAGTGATTGCTGGCATTGGGTTATATACCATCTGAGGGGACCTATCATTTATCTCATGCAAAACAATACAACTTGCAGCACTCTGCTGTTCAAAGGGTACACAACTACAGTTTCATCACTGCATTGCTGCTGGTTAATGACAGTTAATGGCTGTCTGCCATTAACCTGCAGTTCTCTATACCCTTTGTTGATCAGTGGGACTGTAATATGACCGATTCAGCTTTGTGTGCTCCCTTCTTGCCTCCCATGGAAACACTGATGGGCCACAGTAGGGCAACTGGCTGAACAAACCTCTTTTCAACTACATTTTGCGGTCACCTTCTCCTGAATTCATTTCAGTGATGTTGTGTGAGTTTATCTTAGGACCTAGCAATGGGGGGGGGGGGGGGGGGGATTATACACAGACCCATGAGGTTATTATTGTATTTTCATGTTTATTCAACTACACAATATGTGCAAATAGTTACATAATTTGGATTGAAAAATGAAAAGTCCATCAAGTTCAACCCCTCCACATGAACCCCAGCACACATATACACATATTCTTATACAGACCTATCTATACCCTGACATATATAAACTATATATACCAATATCTATACCATTATATTCTAACATTAAATTCTATTATTGTAGAATTTAGTATCACAATAGCCTTGGATATTCTGATTGATCAAAAACTCATCCAGGCCCCTCTTAAAGGCATTAACAGAGTCTGCCATTACAACATCACTAGGAAGGTCATTCCCCAACCTCACTGCCCTCACTGTGAAAAACCACCTACTGTATGTAGATAACTGCCTGACCAACATCATATGCCAAAACCATAAAGTCGGTCATCTTTTGCAGCTACAGCAGCCTCTACTGTCCTAGGAAGGCTCTGATGTTAGGGATCAGGCAATAAAAGCATCTTAGCAGCTCTTGCCCTGCCAAAAAATACATTCACCTGTTTAGTTTTAGTGTTATAAATCCTGCAGCGGAATCCCTAATTGTATTGTTACCTGTAGATCCCCAAGACTGTGGGGTGCAGAGAAGTCCAAGGACCCATATGAAAGACAGCAACTTCATACTCTGAAAAAAAGAAAATAATTGTATGGGGTCAGCATGGAAACACCAGCCTGGCCTGAACAGTAATAAGGCTAGGTACCTTTAGGACTTGTGGGGCCTCATACTTACAATGTTTGACAGAAACCAAGATAAGGCACATTATAGTGGATCCTAATATTTGCTTATTTACCATGGGCTAAGTGCAAGTGCTAGAACTCTAAGGGCTGAAGAAATGTGGATCTCCATATGGGAAGCACATGCAAGGAAGGTGGGTGAGAAGTGATTATCATGTCCCATTCATACTAAAGTAGCCTCTAAACAGTGGGAGAAGGATGTAAAATGTAAAAAATAAAGCCCTCTGGGTTCTGGTTCAGTACTGTTGTATGAAAGTGGCGTCCTCGATGGAAATGTCCAAAAAAGTATTGTACCTGCAGAAATCTCTCTATTTAACACTTTAGTGCTGATAATGTTTGATCGTATGTCTATTTCCATACAGTGGAGGATATACCATGGGTGTAGCTTACACAGCTGTACAGGGGCTCTTCATCTGCCCCCATGTGCTGCAGTTGCTGCTTAGAGAAAGGGTACAGGCACCAAAAAGTGCTTAAAGGGATACTGTCATGAGTTTTATGGTGTACTAAAGGGCCGCCCCCCCCCAAAGCACAGGTCCTCGGTGCCTATATATCAGGAATCCCCAATCTTTTTAAATCAGGCGTAAAAAGTGTTGGGGAGCCACACAAACATGAAAAAAGTTCTTTGGAGATGCCAAATAAGGGTTGTGATTGGCTGTTTGGTAACCCCATGTGACTGCTGGCATGTTGGAGGCTCTGATTGGAGTAAATCTATACTTCCAAAACTTGTCTGCAAGCCACAAATTTAAAAATGGGCACCTACTTTGAGGCCATTGGGGGCAACATGTTGTTCATGAGCCACTGCATGGGGATCACTGCCCAAAAGCTATAAAGACCAAACATGGAGCAGCCTTAGTTTCCCTGTTTTCCATGTTTAGTGCAAGAAGTAACAAATAGAGATGTAGCGAACCTCACAAAAAAAGTTCGCAAACCCCTTCGCGAACTTCAATGAGAAGGCAAACTTTAAAACCTAGAAAAGCCATTTCTGGCCAGAAAACTGATTTTAAAGTTGTTTAAAGGGTGCCACGACCTGGACAGTGACATGCAGGAGGGGGATCAAGGGCAAAAATTTCTCAGAAAAATACGTTGTTGACACAGCGTTGCGTTTTGTGCTGTAAAGGGCAGAAATCACACTACATTTCTAAACTTGTGTAATAAACTGCTTTAAAACGTCCGGCGTCTACATGCCAATCAAGTCGTGTAAAGGTTACAGCCGGTTCACACGCAAAGACAAAACGCTGCAGTAGTGCATTCGGAATATATTATTGTGGAAAAACGTCGCTCAGGTGATTTTTTTGCAATGCAATGTCACTACTATGTGTAACATGTTTGGTGCACTACTATGAATAACAGCAAACAGCACTGGGCACGTTAAAGAACAGTAAGTTAAATTAAAAAAAAAAAAATTAATAATAAAAAAAAGTGATCTCTGGTTGGTGCTGGGGGTGAACTACTAGGAGCAGCACACCAGTCCCCAACACAGCTAGACTAATAGCACTGGGCTCTATAAATTACAGTAGCAAAGTAAAAAAACACAAATAAAAAAAATGATGTGAATGTGTGGTTGCTGCTTAGTGCACTACTATGAGCAGCACACCTGTCTCCAACACACACAGACGGAGCTGCAGTACACAATGAAAAGAAGAGTAACAGTAATCAGAAAATAAAAGCAGTCCTTACAAGGACTATTGGGTTACAGCAGATGAGATCAGCAGGACAGCTGCCCACAGCAGCTACATACAGAGCAGTAGAAAGTAGATTACTAGTAGCAAAGCTACCTAAACTGTCCCTCAAACCCCTGCACAGCTCTCTCCCTATGCTAACTCATCAAGCACACACAGGCAGAATGTAAAATGGCTGCTGGGCTTCAGTTTATATATGGAAGGGAGTGGTCCGGGGGTGGTCCAGGAGGGAGAGCTGCCTGATTGGCTGCCATGTATCTGCTGGCTCCAGCTAAGGCGAACCCAAAATTGCGAACTTCGCTAAAAGTTCGCGAACTTGCGAACACCCGATTTTCGTGCGAATTAGTTCGCCGGCGAACAGTTCGCTACATCTCTAGTAACAAAAGCCATAGATCTTTTCGATTAAAACAATAGGCAAAAGTATGCTCAGCACAAGCCCTATTCATTGCACTTATGTTAAACAAGGAGGTGTACTTTCCTTTCAGTTGTTTAACAGTGTAACTCCCTGCGGGTCTGTGGACCACTGCCCTGCCTCAGCCTTCCCTTGGTAGCTCAATGTTATTATATTTTGCATGCAGAATACTCCAAAGCCGTATTTATTATAATTTCTTACAGGACCATCTGTGTTTCATAGAATCATTGTATAAAGCCACAATTAGTTTAGTACCACTTCCTTTCAACACCTTACATTTATTTATCAATTAAACAAATACTTGACTTTTCTATGCAACAAGCTGATAGATGTGCAAAGATCACAGACAATACTGTAGCCTCTGCTTCTTCCCCCGATGCCTACAGTTTATGTATGTAAAGCACTTGCAAATCTCTACCTGACCGCACACTTCCCTCCAGCTCTTTTATGAACTCTGAGCTTTGTCTTATAAAAACAAGCAACTCATTTTTGATGTAATTCAATCTATGTTTAAAGGTAAATACACCCATACTTTACATAATTCTGTTTCAGTAGCTTTTTTTATTTGTTATCTTAGCTTTTGACATGTAAGCCTATAGTTAAATGGAGGTGCTGTATGATCCAGAGAACTCCCTGCTCACCATACAAATAAACACGCGACTCTTGATCACTTCCTAAGCTCAGTCTCTGAGTTACATCCACCAACAGGTGGGAACCAAAGAGGCCGAGATCATGTTGGCTTTCCCTTATAAAGACTAGGGCTATGACATATCCTTGCCAGTTACCAAAGTGAAAGAAAAATACTTTAACCAAGGACAAAGAAACATCTCCTACCCCCCCCAACAACTGTAAAATAAGACCAAATAAGGGGGGGGGGGCTGCCTGAACAAAGGGCAACTAAACCTTCAGTCCCCTACAGTCATATTAATGGTTTATCAGTGCACTCTCTCATGAAGTCATGGAACTTCACTCAGAAGTAGCAAACTGCTTGCGAAATCCTGTTATTTGAATTTCTGAACAACTTACTGAGGGCTATTTAAAGGAACAGTAACACAATGGGGCAGCAATTCAAACTGAAAAAAGCAGAAAAGGCCCAGGTTCCAAAGCAGATAACAGATAAGCTCTGTAGATTCCCATTGTACTCTACAGAGTTATCTGCTATGTAACCTGTGCCTCTTTTTTTTCCAGGTTGAATGGCTGCCCCCATGGCTACACAGCAGCTTATTTATATAAACTATAGTAGCATTTCTGTAGCAAACACACCAGATTTACCAGTGCAGGGTAATAGTACATAATATATTACTTTTATACACTTTTTCATTTTTTTCCTATTTCAGTCAAAAGAAGTTTTTCATACAGCCCCCCTACCCACACACACACACCCAAAGAACACGTTCTTTATCTATTTTAGAAAAAAAAAAACATATTTTAAAATATCTTTGTAAACAGGAAGGAGAAATGTTTTCAGAATGAATAAATTCAATCGGAGTTATAAAAAACTAGGAAAAATAAAACAGTTTGAAATAGGATTTTACAAAAGGGAAAAAAAGATTGTAAAATTAACCTTAAAATATTTTTATTATGGTGCAGGCAGCAACATTCTAAGTCAGTTTGAAACTGGTGTTTATTTCTGTAGTTTTTTTCTGCAGCTTTCAGACTTGGGAGTGAAAGTGTTATTTGGCAGCTAAGGGTTACCATAGGAGCAATTTTGAATAAGAATGGAGATGAAAAATAAGTCATAAATAAAAACTATAAAGTGAAATGGTCCAATCAGGCTACATTATCAACGGCAGGCTGAAAACAGTCAGAATAAGAAAGCTAACAATTCCAAAAATCATAAAAAGATAAATAATTAAAAAATATTTAGGTGCAGCTTTATTATAAATAAGGGGCAATGTAATGACTAGTCTTACATGTGTCACTTGTCTGGTACCACATAGCAACCAGTCAGCAGGAAGTATTTACTGGCCAACTGTGAAAACAAGCATCTAATTGGTTGCCATGGGTTACTAGATGTGGGCAAATGTAAGACTTGTTATTTAGATTGCGACATAAAAGTACATTTCCCCCCTAAGTGGACTTTGTTCTACTAATTACTTTTCCCTTTGAACATTACAATTTTTTCACAGAGGACATTTAAGATTGAGAAGGAAATTGTGACAAGATCATTCATCTATAGAATAATTATTTTCCTCAGTCTGTTAGAAACAAATTCATCTTTTTTTTGTAACTTATATTTATATTAATTTAAGATAGAATAGAAAAAAAACAAGAGGAGAATTTAAATAGATAAAAAAACAACAACATATTTTCTTTAATTTACACAGTGTCGTAGCGTCACATTGTCTGTTCTCATTCAGTGTTAAAGGTGACACCGTGTTATACAGGGATGGGACCTGTTATCCAGAATCCTTGGGGCCTGGGGGTTTCCGGATAAGGGATCTTTCCATAATTTGGTTCTCCATAACTTAAGTCTGCTAAAAATGATTTAACCATGAAATAAACCCAATAGGGCTGTTCTGCCTCCAATAAGGGGTAATTATATCTTAGTTGGGATCAAGTACAGGTACTGTTTTATTATTACAGAGAAAAGGGAATCATTTAACCATTAAATAAACCCAATAGGACTGTTCTGCCCCCAATAAGGGGTAATTATATCTTAGTTGGGATCAAGTACAGGTACTGTTTTATTATTACAGAGAAAAGGGAATCATTTAACCATTAAATAAACCCAATAGGGCTGTTCTGCCCCCAATAAGGGGTAATTATATCTTAGTTGGGATCAAGTACAGGTACTGTTTTATTATTACAGAGAAAAGGGAATCATTTAACCATTAAATAAACCCAATAGGACTGTTCTGCCCCCAATAAGGGGTAATTATATCTTAGTTGGGATCAAGTACAGGTACTGTTTTATTATTACAGAGAAAAGGGAATCATTTAACCATTAAATAAACCCAATAGGGCTGTTCTGCCCCCAATAAGGGGTAATTATATCTTAGTTGGGATCAAGTACAGGTACTGTTTTATTATTACAGAGAAAAGGGAATCATTTAACCATTAAATAAACCCAATAGGACTGTTCTGCCCCCAATAAGGGGTAATTATATCTTAGTTGGGATCAAGTACAGGTACTGTTTTATTATTACAGAGAAAAGGGACTCCTTTAACCATTAAATAAACCCAATAGGGCTGTTCTGCCCCAATAAGGGGTAATTATATCTTAGTTGGGATCAAGTACAGGTACTGTTTTATTATTACAGAGAAAAGGGACTCCTTTAACCATTAAATAAACCCAATAGGGCTGTTCTGCCCCCAATTAGGGGTAATTATATCTTAGTTGGGATCAAGTACAGGTACTGTTTTATTATTACAGAGAAAAGGGAATCATTTAACCATTAAATAAACCCAATAGGGCTGTTCTGCCCCCAATAAGGGGTAATTATATCTTAGTTGGGATCAAGTACAAGGCAATGTTTTATTATTACAGAGAAAAAGGAACAATTTTAAAAAAGCAGAATTATTTGCTTATAATGGAGTCTATGGGAGATGGGCTTTCCGTAATTCAGAACTTTCTGGATAACGGGTTTCTGGCTGTGCTGTAGATGTTGTTTAGATAAACCACAACCAACTGACAAAACTGCTCCCAATGTGCAGGGAGGGGGGACATTTACTAGTAAAGCATAACATGATGCACGCTGGCTTCAAACAGTGACTTTTCTTCTGAATGTGTATTTATAGCGCTAACACGTCCCGCAGCGCTGTGCAGCAGCAATGGCCCTACTGGAATTACTCAATGATTTCCATGTGAGAGTTTCTCACGCTGTATGTATAGTACAGACAGGAACACTCACCCCCCACATCAAAAAGTGAGTAGCGACTGCATCAAATGAGAATATTGTTGGGCACAACTAGAAATGTCATTTCCTTCTGCAGTTATTTTTTTATAATTTATAATTTTTTATCATTTTCTTTTTCTATCACTTTCCAGCTGTGAGATGCCAGCAGCAAAAGAACTATTGCTTTGTGAGGCTACAATGTTGTTACTCTCCTATTTATCTTCCAGTCTCTCATTTAAACCCCTATCTGGTTGCTAGGGTTAACTAGACCCTAGCAACAGATAGCTGCTGAAATTCCATAATGGACAGTTACTGAACAAAAAGCTAATTTGTTTAATAAAAGTACAAAAAAAAAAAAGAAGAAAAAATACAAACCTATTGAAAACAGTCTTAGAATATAAATTAATGTATTATTTATGTATTATTGTAAATATTCTACATGGCGCTATGGCCCTGAGCGTATGTGTGTTTGAAATTAAGCTTTTTTAGAAATCAGGTGTGGGAAAAAACAATCATTGTTGAAGCCAATCAGCTGTAGTGATTTTCTCAACTGCTGGTATATTTATAAAAACAATGGAGATGAAAAACGTATCACCTTTAAGGGGTGGTTCAAGTTTAGCTTGTTATAGAATGGCTGGTTCTAAGCAACTTTTCATTGGTCGTTATTTTTTATTTGGTACCATTTTTTAAATATTTCCTTTCCTCTTCTGACTCAAAAGGGGGTCACTGACCCCGGCAGCCAAAAACCTATCGCTCTGTGAGGCTACAATTTCAAAGTTATTATTACTTTTTATTACGCATCTCCTATTTAGATCCTATTATCTCCTATTCATAGTCCCATTTCTTATTCAAACCACTGCCTGGTTGCTAGAGTAATTAGGACCCTAACAACCATATACTGTAGCTGCTGAAATTCCAAACTGGAGAGTTGCTGAATAAAAAGCTAAATAATTTAAAAAAAATACATGAAGGCCACTTGCAAATTGTTTTAGAATGTCACTCTGCAACTTACTAAAAGTTCATTTAAAGGGGAACAACCCCTTGAAGTCATGGAAAATTGCAACAAAAATCTTTCATTTTTTAATATTGTGTAATTGTAAAAAAACTAAATAAATTGTAAAATTAATTTTTTTTTTAACCCCATCATCACTTGTCACTGTGCTCCCTCAGTCTGTGATGTCACTGTTCTACCCCAGTCTGTGATGTCACTGTGCTCCCTCAGTCTGTGATGTCACTGTTCTACCCCAGTCTGTGATGTCACTGTGCTACCCCGGTCTGTGATGTCACTGTGCTCCCCCGGTCGGTGATGTCACTGTGCTACCCCAGTCTGTGATGTCACTGTGCTACCCCGGTCTGTGATGTCACTGTGCTCCCCCAGTCTGTGATGTCACTGTGCTCCCCTAGTCTGTGATGTCACTGTGCTCCCCCAATCCATGATGCCACTGTGCTCCCCCAGTCTGTGATGTCACTGTGCTCCCCCAATCCATGATGCCACTGTGCTCCCCCAGTCTGTGATGTCACTGTGCTCCCCCAATCCATGATGCCACTGTGCTCCCCCAGTCTGTGATGTCACTGTGCTCCCCCAGTCTGTGATGTCACTGTGCTCCCCCAGTCTGTGATGTCACAGTCTGTGATGTCACCGTGCTCCCCCAGTCTGTGATGTCACTGTGCTCCCCAGTCTGTGATGTCACTGTGCTCCCCCAATCCGTGATGTCACTGTGCTCCCCCAGTCTGTGATGTCACTGTGCTCCCTCAGTCCGTGATGTCACTGTGCTCCCCCAGTCCGTGATGTCACTTGCTCCCCCTGTCTGTGATGTCACTGTGCTCCCCCAGTCCGTGATGTCACTGTGCTCCCCCAGTCCGTGATGTCGCTGTGCTCCCCCTGTCCATGTCACTGTGCTCCCCAGTCTGTGATGTCACTGTGCTCCCCCAATCCGTGATGTCACTGTGCTCCCCCTGTCCGTGATGTCACTGTGCTCCCCCAGTCCGTGATGTCACTGTGCTCCCCCAGTCCGTGATGTCACTATGTTCCCCCAGTACGTGATGTCACTTTGTTCCCCCAGTCCGTGATGTCACTGTGCTCCCCCAGTCCGTGATGTCACTGTGCTCCCCCAGTCCGTGATGTCACTGTGCTCCCCCTGTCCGTGATGTCACTGTGCTCCCCCAGTCTGTGATGTCACTGTGCTCCCCCAGTCCGTGATGTCACTGTGCTCCCCCACTCTGTGATGTCACTGTGCATGCACTTGCTCACGCAGGCAGAGCGGGGGTCAGAGGGGTGAGGCAGCCGGCCAGGTTGCCTAGGGAGCCCAGTCGGCTTGGCCTGTCTCTGGGACTAAGGGAAGGCATACTAAGGGGTATGTGCCTAGTACCCCCCGGCGCTGCACCCTGGGCGCGTGTCTCTTCTGCCTACCCCTAGTTCTAGCCCTGAATGTGAGTGAGGAGAAAAGGAGAAGGAAAAGTTCTGCATGTGGTACTCAAACTGCTAAATCCACATGTTAGCGCAGACACCAGGCCATTCTTATTTTTGATACAAGCCCACCATGGTAACTACTTCTTTAGCCTCCATTTCCTCAAAAATTAAGATTTGGCTCTACTAATTCTGTGTTTAGGATCCTGGTTGGGGCTCAGGTATCTTTCAAGGTTCTTCCAACAAAAAGAACATGTAAATTATTTCTATAATATATAAGGAGTGTTGTCAGTACCTGTGCCTAGGGCTGCCTGAGGGGTTGTATACTGTATATTGCCTTTAGAAATAATGTAAGAGTTGATCCATGTATCTGGTCCAGATGAGGCTTTTCTAGATGAACCAGAGTTCTGCTGCCATACAACCCTTCGGCTCTTTGTTTATCTAGTACTGCTGCAAGGAGTCTGTTCTTCACTGCAAACAGCTTTCATATCCTGTGGTTTGAACTACACCCAAGCAGGTCTGCTCTGTGTAGGAAAGCAGTACAGGACTGTCTGTGTTTAGGAGAGGAAGGTGAAGCCCCCAAAACATTTTGCTCTGATAATCTACTGTAAATCCAGAAAACCTAAATATTTCATTGAAAAACAATGAAGTCTTAAGCAAGGCTGAAACTGCAAGTTGAGTCATTAACACTTTTATAGTTATAGAAATAGAAAGCAAATGTAATTACACTTATATTTGACAAAGACAAATGGAAAATAAAGTAAAGGGACCATAGCAGAGCTGAAAACCCCCTCCTGTTTTTTCGGCAGTTACCCAATTTTGGTTTCTCTCCTGTCTCATGTCATCCAATAACATTCTCATGATTTTACTAAATCCCCTTAAGTTCATGTCAAAACCTGGGGGCACATCTGGAGAATTTGTACATGCGCAGGTAGCATTTTTTTCAGCTTCAGTCGGCCATTAGTGCATATAGCTGGAAGTGTGCGGCAATGCGTGATGTCACTTCCAGGTATAGCCGCAATGTTTGTGCAGTGCTGGGAAGTTCTGCCTTAGGGGCAGTGCAGAAGCCACACGAGGCAGCTGGGGCTGAGACATATTGGTGTAGAAAGGAACAGCACAAGCTGCAGTACTGCAGACATTAGCAGTGGGACTGGGAATCATGGAGCACCAATGGCCACGCGCCTGTAGGTAGAAGAGGCCATAAGAACCAACCAACAGCAAGACATAAGGCACAATTCACTAGAATGTATTGCCAGGGCACCTCACCGAGTAAGCTACAGTTAGTGACAAGGGCCTTATACACAGAATAGGATAAGGATATTCAGAACCATCAAGTCATACATGTTTGGCATGAAGCACTATTATCCAAAATGGGCAGCAGGTTTCAGGTAAAGCTCCAGTCTAGTGGCCTAGTCTTCCTGAAATTCCAAAGCAAAGAATTTGGGATGTGTGTATGCCAAGCTGTGTAGCTGGGATCCAGCCTGGATACCCAGTGAGTGAGTCTATAGGTTTGTAAGAGGAGAAGTGTGAATGTGTATTACATTTAGCAATGAGGGCTTTGATATATTAAACAATAATATAATATTGTATTGCTTGGTTGCCATTGCCACTAGTTTGGGATTCGGCCAAATTTAGAATCCTTTATGAAAGATTCAGCCCAATCCTGAACCAAATTACGCTGTAGAAGGGATAAAGAGAACACACACATGTTCATGTGATGAAAAGTCATTGATTTTAAGGATTTAGATTAGGTTTGGCCAGGCACTTGGATTTAGCCCACTCCAAATCTTGCTGAAAATGCCAAATCCTGTCTGAATCCTGAACCAAATGCTTAATTTGGTGCATCCATATTGGACAGAGATTCAAAATAGGCACTGGCACTTCAACTAACTGTCTGTTGCACCTTACAGCAGCCACTTTGGCATTAGCCAGAACCCACACATTGCCAGTCCAGGCCTGACCATCAAGTTATTATACATTTATATTAGTATTTGAGGAGTGAAACTGGGATTTTACCAGGATTCCTTCTTTTGTGGACCTACTTTCCTGGCTTTAGAGACTTTAGAGAAGAACTGCAACTGTTTATTTTCCTCTAATAGAAAATGTAAGAATTGCTCTTTTACACACAGCGAATGTAAGTGCTCCTCTCACCGAGGGTTGATGTATAACAAGCTGCACAAGTTCTACTGGCGGCCACTTTGTACAAGTGATGCTACAAGGAGAAGTGATGTGTTGCACATGGAAACCACATTGTGTTTCAACCTTAGTCTCATACTAATGCACCTTCCTCCCACGGGGTTTGGAAAGCACTAAGACATTAAATATAGGTCTATTTTTTAGAAGCTTTAAAAAAGATTAATTCATTTAAATAAACAAATCAATTAAGCATTTAAACAAATGACATACGTTCATATGCTATCCATTTAAAGGAGAACTAAAGCCCAACTAATGGGCTGGAATGTTGTACATTATGTTTTGTGCTTCTGTACCAGCCCAAGGCAACCCCAGCCCTTTAGGAGGGAAGATCTGTGCCCCCAAAGATGCCCCAGTAGCCCCCCATCTTCTTTTCTGCTGATTCCCTACACATGCTCTGTGCTGCTGTCACTTACCTGAACTTAGGGACCCACTCCCACTATACTGTATATATAGAATATAAATGTCACAATATACTGTATATATAGAATATAAATGTCACAATATACTGTATATATAGAATATAAATGTCACAATATACTGTATATATAGAATATAAATGTCACAATATACTGTATATATAGAATATAAATGGCACAATATACTGTATATATAGAATATAAATGTCACTATATACTGTATATATAGAATATAAATGGCACAATATACTGTATATATAGAATATAAATGTCACTATATACTGTATATATAGAATATAAATGGCACAATATACTGTATATATAGAATATAAATGTCACAATATACTGTATATATAGAATATAAATGTCACAATATACTGTATATATAGAATATAAATGTCACAATATACTGTATATATAGAATATAAATGGCACAATATACTGTATATATAGAATATAAATGTCACTATATACTGTATATATAGAATATAAATGGCACAATATACTGTATATATAGAATATAAATGTCACTATATACTGTATATATAGAATATAAATGGCACAATATACTGTATATATAGAATATAAATGGCACAATATACTGTATATATAGAATATAAATGGCACAATATACTGTATATATAGAATATAAATGGCACTATATACTGTATATATAGAATATAAATGGCACAATATACTGTATATATAGAATATAAATGGCACAATATACTGTATATATAGAATATAAATGGCACAATATACTGTATATATAGAATATAAATGGCACACTATCCTGTATATATAGAATATAAATGGCACAATATACTGTATATATAGAATATAAATGGCACAATATACTGTATATATATAGAATATAAATGGCACAATGTACTGTATATACAGAATATAAATGGCACAATATACTGTATATACAGAATATAAATGGCACAATATACTGTATATATAGAATATAAATGTCACTATATACTGTATATATAGAATATAAATGGCACAATATACTGTATATATAGAATATAAATGTCACTATATACTGTATATATAGAATATAAATGGCACAATATACTGTATATATAGAATATAAATGGCACAATATACTGTATATATAGAATATAAATGTCACTATATACTGTATATATAGAATATAAATGGCACAATATACTGTATATATAGAATATAAATGGCACAATATACTGTATATATAGAATATAAATGGCACAATATACTGTATATATAGAATATAAATGGCACAATATACTGTATATATAGAATATAAATGGCACACTATCCTGTATATATAGAATATAAATGGCACAATATACTGTATATATAGAATATAAATGGCACAATATACTGTATATATATAGAATATAAATGGCACAATATACTGTATATACAGAATATAAATGGCACAATATACTGTATATACAGAATATAAATGGCACAATATACTGTATATATAGAATATAAATGGCACAATATACTGTATATATATAGAATATAAATGGCACAATATACTGTATATATAGAATATAAATGGCACAATATAATGTATATATATAGAATATAAATGGCACAATATACTGTATATACAGAATATAAATGGCACAATATACTGTATATATAGAATATAAATGGCACAATATACTGTATATATAGAATATAAATGGCACAATATACTGTATATATAGAATATAAATGGCACAATATAAGGCTGATTAATAATGAATTTAGATTATTTGTACATGGCAGCTCTAAAACCAGTGCAATTAGCATCAGAATTTAATAATCATCTCTGTAACATCAGCTTATATTACAGGCCAACCTCATTATCTGCTGGATAATTTGCACCAACCCCTAAGCTCAGCTTCTCAACAGCCACCCAGAGCTCACTGAGCATGTGTGTGTTGCAGACTCTTTCCAAGATGGTGACCCCCTGTGACAAGTCCTGGATCATTGCTGCTAAAGAGATGCTGAAACTTTAGGCAGTAAATCAGGGATATAAAATATGGTATTTCTAGCCATATTCATTTTTATGGTTTAGTTCTTCTTTATGCCACTACACAACACATACTGATAAAATTAGAGTGATAATTATTACATTAATATATTACCAAGACAATAACAAATATAATGTATTATAAGGTATAACATACCCCCAATCATATAGTTTAAGGATAAAAAAAGAAATGTCCAACCTACAGTCCCATATCTGTTTCTTAACTACATGGGAGCTGCTATGTTGCTCCCTTCCCATAGTTCTGCTGATCGGCTGCTGGGGGGGGGGTGATATCACTCCAACTTGCAGCCCTGCAGTAAAGTGTGACTGAAGTTTATCAGAGCACAGGTCACATGGCTGTGGCACCCTGGGAAATGAAGAATATGGCAAGCCCCATGTGAAATTTCAAAATTAAATTAAAAATCTGTTTGTGTTTCTGAAAAACAGATTTCAATGCAGGATTCTGCTGGAGAAGCTCTATTAATGGATGTGTTTTGAAAAAAACATGTTTTTCCCATGACAGTGTTCCTTTGAACATTTATATTCTTCTTCTAGCTCTTTGCAGCTTTTAAATGGGGGCCACAGCCAAAAGACTATTTGCTTGGTGAAGCTACAGTTTTATTGTTATTGTTACTTTTTGTAACTTTCTTTTCTATTCAGGTCTCTCCTATTCATATACCAGGCTCTCATTCAAACCACTCCCTGGTTACTAAGGTAATTACGGCCCTAGCAGATAGGTGCTGGAACACCAAACTGAAAAAAAAACACCAAACTGAAAAAAAAATACAAATAATAAAAAATGAAGACCAATTGAAAATTGTCTCAGAATATTACTCTACATCAATGCTGTCCAACTTCTGTGGTACTGAGGGCCAAAATTTTTCCAGCTACGTTGTGGAGGGCCGCTGCTCCCGCTCTGCTGCGCTACTTTATTTGCAGCAGCCACACCCACTCCCAGTGGAGAAGGGAGTTGGTGTGGTGTTGGTGTGGCCGGCTTGTGGGTAGGTGGCCACAGGGTCAGGCCCACCGGGATTTTTCCTGGTTTTCCCGGTCAATCTGACATTAATGGAAGTTCTAATTCAACTACTGATGGAGGCTAGATGTTAGATGGTTCATGCTATCTTGTCTTCCCTTGCCATAGCCACAGAGCTAGAGTCTTTTCTCTTAAACAAAAAGTGAAATAACGAAAAAAAAAATACAAATAATAAAAAATTAAGACCAATTGAAAATTGTCTCAGAATATTACTCTACATCAATGCTGTCCAACTTTTGTGGTACTGAGGGCCAAAATTTTTCCAGCTACGTTGTGGAGGGCCGATAATGGAAGCCGGTTTTGACCACTCCCCTTTTTAAAACCACACCTGTGTTATCACATGACCATACCCATATTAATGGTGGTAGTAGAGCAAAAACTCTGCCTGCCCTATGCTGTCTATGTGCCATACTCTGCCTGTCCTATGCTGCCTGTATAAGCTGCTACAGTCTGAGGTGAGTCTGAGGTGTGAACAGGGGAACAATGGGGGTGATTACAGCCTGAGCCTGAGGTGTGAACACTGCAGGGGGTGAACAATGCAGAGATTAAAAGGTGTGAAAAACACAGGGGATTACATGTTTAAACAATATGGGGGATTACAGCCTGAATCTGAGGTGAGAACCATGCAGGGGGGCAGTTAATCTCAGTACTGATACCATTTAAAGCTTACACAAAGGTAAGCAATCAAAGCAGCCAGACAGGTGGGGGGCCACACAGAGGGGGGTCACGGGCTGACAGTTGGACAGCACTGTTCTACATCATATTAAAAGTTACCTCAAAGATGAAAATCCCTGTTAAAAGGTCTCTCTGTGAAAATGAATAGTAAGCAATATGTGGGCAGATAATGTATTGTGCTTAATGTCTTGAGGGGCAGATTTTCAGCTGGGAAAAATGTTTTAATATCTTATCACTATGCAATCTAGAGTATGAAGAAAGCCGGTAATGTTTCTGCTTCCACATATCAGCAGTATCTTTACAAACAGGCCCCAGAGTAGCGCACAGAGAAAAGGAAGGAAAGCAAAGACCTGATTGGCAGGAAAGATATGGAACTCTGTTATTGCTCAGTTGTCTGTTTTACACCACAAAAAGTTGTTGGGCAGAACTTCTCTTCTTCTTGCCTGTTCCCATGGCAACATCAGTACTGTTACTGGAAGTTACTGGGTCCCACAAAAAATTATTTATAAACTTTACCGGCAAAACTAGGGAAGATAACCTATTCTTGAAATATACATTACCCACTGGGTACCCGACTCAAGGGCCCATCACCCAGCCACCGCTGCTCCCGCTCTGCTGCGCTACTTTATTCGCAGCAGCCACACCCACTCCCAGTGGAGAAGGGAGTTGGGGTGGCCGGCTTGTGGGTAGGTGGCAGTTTCCAACAGGGTCAGGCCCACTGGGATTTTTCCTTATTTTCCCGGTCAGTCTGACATTAATGGAAGTTCTAATTCAACTACTGATGGAGGCTAGATGTTAGATGGTTCATGCTATCTTGTCTTCCCTTGTCATCGCTACAGAGCTAGAGTCTTTTCTCTTAAAGAAAAAGTAAACCATAAAAAAATAAATGTAAAATTGGTCAGGATGCTCTTCTAAGCACTTTTGATATTTACATTATATTTTTGCTTGTTTCAAAGCTATTAAGCTGATTATATCTGCAAATATAATGAACTTTGTAACAACAGCCCCACCTGCTGGTCAGTTTTTCTAACTGTATGGCCAGACAGATACACGCTCACAAGAAAAACAGAGAACGGTTCTGATGTTGCTCGGCTCATGAATGAGATTGGAAAGGGCATCTGAGGTTTCTGATCCCTATCCTGAGCAGAGCAATGTCCGAACAGTTCTCTGTTTTCCATCAAAACATGTTCTCATCAACTGTACAGTCAGAAGAACTGGCTAGCAGGCTGTGTTGTTGTTACAAAATTAATTACATTTTCAGTTGTAAAAAGCTTAATAGCTTTGAAAGTAAGATTTACTTCTCCTTTAACACCATCTTCCCTAATATCCACAGTATCCCACAGTTGCAGTCCCCAACCCCTGGCACCATCCTTATATATTATACACACTAGTGCTCATTTATGAATCCCAGTGTGAAGATTTTCTAAATTTGCTGGGATCTGTACTATCACGATTCATTGGGTGTCAGTCAGTTATATGTATAGATACAACACCCAGAGGGGAACCCTGGAAATATCACCTCCTTAATACATGTGTTAATCCCAGAGCCCTTTGCAGCTGCACGTTCTGTATGTTGCACATTGCACCTTATTCCTCAAAGCAGAGACAGAAGGGTTCATTTATGAATGCAATAAAGTGCAAGGTGGAAGAATGAGCACATAACAGAGCATGTATTGACACTATTCATGAAGGGACTTGCACCCATGCATGCTCCTCGGCAACTTGCAGCGAGCAACAATGCAACCACCCAGCCTGCCTTGGTACATTGTGTGCATTTGTAGATACGGGTGCAAGGGACCCCACCCAGACCTGCTCATAATTCCGCCGGTCCCATACTGGGATGTGTTCATGGGTGTAACTGACTTGTCCCCGTATTGCTGCGATGCTGAGCCGCACAGTTAGTATGAAACTCTTAGAAGACATGCTGCATTGTTGGTAAAAAAAACATGGTGAATTAGGAACTGACTGGTTCTTTTCACTTGCTTTTTAATTAAGCCCTTGAGCCTTAAGTGACTTAAAGGAAGCTATGGGGAAGATTTCTCAAAGTATGAAATTAAAGCTCACCACAGAATAATGCACCCACGTTCTATTTATTCCTAAATTCACAATTTATTAAATACGTGTCTTAAAAAACCCCTAGGAATGAATAAAAAGTGGGCGAAAAAAAAGTTTTTCTGTGGTGAGCTCAAACCTCACATTTTGAGTATAGTGAGAAGCTCTGAGAATTCATTCTTCCCTTTTCACCAAAACTATGCACTACCCAGTCTGTGTGACTCTGTGTTATACAGCAGAAATGACCAGGCAAATGAAGAAGTTGTCTGGTTGTGTTGCAGCTGTAGGTGACAGTTAGGATATGTATGTCAGGGGAACTTTTCTTTAGCACGGCAGCTTGCAGGGTGACAAATGCAACTGGGATATAAACTGATTATGTACAGAGCAGTGCTTAGCAGGCAGACATAGCAAACAGGCTGCCGTTTGTGGCTGCTCCAGGCATGGGATCCATTATCCAGAAACCTATTACAGGTATGGGACTTATTATCTAGAATGCTCGGAACCTGGGGTTTTCTAGATAAGGAGTTTTTCCTAATTTGGATCCCCATACCTTAATTCTACTAAAAAAATATTTAAACATTAAATAAACCCAATAGGGCTGTTCTGCCACCAATAAGGGGTAATTATATCTTAGTTGGGATCAAGTACAAGGTACTGTTTTATTATTACAGAGAAACAGCAAACCATTCTTAAAAACCTAAAATATTTGATTAAAATTGAGTCTATGGGAGATGACCTTCCAATAATTCGGAACTTTTTAGATAATAGGTTTCCGGATAAGGGATTCCATACCTGTATAAACAAATGCCATTTCCTATACATTTCCATTTAAAAAAACAGTTCTTCATTTTTGACTGATTTAAGACAAAACCATGTTGATGGCAAAACAATCCAAACAGATTTTTATTCTCAAATGTTTTTAGCAGCCTAAAAATGCACCCCACATTACAGAAAGATCCCTTATCCAGAACACCCAGGTTCCAAGCATTCCAGATAACAGATCCCATACCTGTACCTGCCAGCTAGCTGCTCCCCGCCACTCTCCATTTATATCCAGTGCAAAGGGCATACAAACCCAACATTAAAACCCCCCAAAAAGGTGAAAGTGTGTGTTTTCTCTCAGTTATCACCCACAGAAGGCAACCTGAGCCAGGAAAAAAGATAGTTTTGTGGGGATTACAATAGATAGACATCTGTCAGCCATGGAAACCTATGTGCTAACAATAAAGGCATTGGATCCAGCACTGTTGGGGCTACTGGTGTATAGAGCATTGTTTCTTGGACTTTTGGGTTCAAACCCCTTTTAAACGTGTTGGTTCACCTTTAAGTTAACTTTTAGTATGTTATAGACTAAATCTAAGCAACTTGTTAACTGGTCTTTATTAATGAGTTTTGAAATGATTTCCCTTCATCTGTGCATGGAAATTGTGTGCTATGTACAGCACCAGGTAGCCGTGACAGGGTGTGCCTGCGGCCATTTCATACTGCCTTCCGCTTCTGACTTTTAATTGTTGAACAAAAAGTAAAATCATTTAAAATATAAAACATCTAATAAAGACCAGTCGCAAATTGTCTCAGAATAGTACTTTCTATATCATAATAAAAGTGAACTCAAAGTTGAACAACCTGTTTAACGTCAAACACTTGGTTGAAGTCACCCTTATTATTAACAAAGGTGTTTTATGTGTGTGCCCAAACATCATAATTGGCATTCAGGACTGACTGCCAGGAGTACCTTGGAGAGCAAATATTAAATTTCCTCTAACTTTGCCCTAAGGATCCTTTTATTTGGGCCCCCAACCATTACTCTGGGCCCCACTACTCTGAGTGTGTATATAACCAATATAAATAATCTTTCCTTGGTACATAACTTTTTTGCAGGAGTCCAATGGTCCTTAACCACAAACTGTCAACACAATACCCTATGTAAGCGCTTAAGGCAAGCCCCCATGCATAAATGCTTTCCTATGGAGAACACCATATAACAATGTAGGCAAGAAACCCAGTCACTTATGAGCTCACAGGTCCATTCACTGGCATCATTGGTACCAACTTCTGCTTTGTGCCAAGTTATCTAACAAAGGAAATGTCTTTCTTTCACTTCTGCCCCCTTTCTCCTTTCCATCACCAATGAGATTCATGATCCTTATCTTTGTTGTTTGCAGGGTGTGAAACAGAGAAATCATAATCATACCTAGGGAATTGCTTAGGTATGATTGTAAAATGGAACGAGGCCCCTCGTAAGGTCATATTCAGAGGGACAGGTGCCGAAGCCAAGGGAGGGAAATTTGAAAGAAGCGAAATGTTGACTTACTGTGTCCCGCAGATCAGGGCTCTTCTGCCAAACAACTAAGAACTAAACAGATGATAATCATCAGACTTTGCAACAAAGTATGAAACCTACCCAACCCCCCATCACCTCAAACCCCTTCCTCATCATCTGTCCCAGCCCCTGAAAAGCCACAAGCCCATAGCATGAGCGGAAGAAATGAACTGTGCCTGCGTTGTGTAATGAATGCATGATTCTGAGCAGTTATCTGCAATACAAACAGCTTATAGGGTGTAATTCCTGAGGAACTCCCTGTGACCGTATGTTGCTTAATCACCGTGAGCATCAAGGCACCAGGAGTGTTGGATAGTTTGTCCTTGACAATGAACTAGGGGTTCAAACTATTGCAAATTGGCTGGACAGATTGTTGGGCAGGGTGAGAGGAGACCTTCAAGCCTTGATAGATATTAATGCAATTAATCCAAGTTAAGGAAAGGTGAAAGATTCTCAGTTGTTTCACTCATAGAGAAGAAACAAAAATGAAATCCTTTATATTGCTAACCCAGAGCATATTTTCAGGGCTGACCTGTGCCCTCTGACGCTGCACTATGTGCCCAGCACAACTATTTCCCTGGGCACAAGTTCTGCCTGAATGAACACCAAGTGGCACTTCTGCCAGCGTGAGTAGTAAATGACCTCTTATAATCATCGTTATTATTAGTCCCTGCCCCGGTGCAGCTTACAAGCTAAGTCCCTAGCACATGCATACAACATACTAGAGTCACATCAGGAGCCAGTTAATCTGCCTGTCTGTTTTTGGAGTGTGAGAGGAAATTGTGGTAATGCAGGACTCCCACACAGTCATGGGTAGAACATATTAAGGCTCGATTATAATGTATCACGCACTGTGCTAAATGCAAAAAAGGAACAATTGGCAATTGGCAGTGTAAAAACAGCTCAGGTCTCTGAGGCACATAGGTGTCCTTCCTCCCACCACCTACCTGCCCCTACTTTTTGAGTCCTTCTGAGGTGCAAAACAGGAGAGGCAGGAGGTGCAGCCGGCTACTGAGCCCTGTCTATACTGCCTGCCTTGAGGCCCTAATGACAGGGCTGAACTGAACCTCCTGGTGTTGCTCTCTGCACCAAGCACTAGATTTTTGATCCAAAGCTTTTTGTAGGGATCTACAATTTTTTGGGGGCACAATTGCTAGTAAATGAGTGCCAATGTTCACTAATTCCTTTTTCGTTATGTGCCCCTAGACCGCCCCCACTGGTTGCCCCCCCCGGCACTGCAGAGAGCACAAGCCCCCCCCCCCCGCCGTAGCAGAGAGTGCGAGTCCCCGGCCGCAGCAGAGAGCACAAGCGCGCATGCACACACCATACATTTAAACTCCCATATGGAGCAGTGGGGAGAGGTCCCCATTCCTCCGTATGGGAGCAGAATTCAAAACCCCTAAATTTCTGCCGCCCTAGGCCCGGGCCTTTGTGGCCTCTCCACAAATCTGGGCCTGGGTGTGCACATTTTTGAATACTGTGTGCTCAGGTCAGATTTTTTTTTTTTTTAAATTGTTTTCACACAGTGTTGTGTGCACTGGCCACAAAATCTGCACTGCTTAGAGGGAATATTGTTGAGCACTAAGGGGGACACTCTTGCACCCCCATGGTTGTATGTGACCCCTATAACTTGCTTGAACCCAGGCTACAGATTTGCAAAGCTGCAGTGATAAAATCTGAGCCACCGTGGCAAATAATAAATTGCAGGCAGAAAATCATCCAGGTGGAGAAATAAATTCAGAGCATGTAATAAACACTGTACAAATGCTAATATGGTATATTTAATCTAAAAGCACACAGTTCTCAAGAAAGACAGACTGATCCAAAAACATCTAATATACATAAATAGCAAACAATGCGATAGACTCTATTATAAACAAATAATCCTTATTCTCTGTAATAATAAAACAGTACCTTGTACTTGATCCCAACTAAGATATCATTAATCCTTATTGGAGGCAAAACCTATTGTGCTTAATTAATGTTTAAATTATTTTTTAGTTGACTGAAGGTATGGAGATCCAAATTATCTGTAAAACCCCAGGTGCCATTCTGGATAACAGGTTCCATACCTGTACATGGTAATCCTCATATTTTATACCTGTACATGAGGTATGGGTTACAGTTATTTGTGGGGAGAAAGAATGCTTAACTCAGTCTTAGCTTCACAGTTAATAAAATAGCATTTTCTTTTCTCATTTACTTGCATTACATTTCGTCGGTTACAGGTTTAAGATCCAAACCATTTTGTTCTGGAGTTTTGTACCTTTTCAGTTCTGTATATTCCATCACTGAGACCAAATTTCTATTAACCTAATATCCCCTATCACTCTCGGTTCCTCCATTCTCATTATACTTCATTTACACGTCCTGAAACCTCCAGTTGGGGTTTTCCAGTATCTGGGAATGGCTGCTCGAAGCAAGCATTGGGGTATTTATTCATTGCTAGTGTTGGAGGAACCCAACAGCACAGAGAGTATGGTGCCTGCTGGATCACTGGGTAAGTCGCTTCCTATTGCCTGCTGGATTTTTTAACCTGTAACCAGAAGGGTTTTTATAATGTATGTGTGTGTGTGTATATATGTATATATATTGGGCATTCCCTTCCCTGATTACATCTCCAGCATGTTGGTGAGATGCCAGGAAACATATGCTTAATGGCCGTTAGACACCTGTACCGTCTAATCGCTCATCTAATCGCTCATTTCCTGGTGCTTGCCGGCTATGCTTGACTTGTGTAATAGTAGAAAGCACCTTCTGTTTTTTATACGTAACTAGGTTCTCCTTGAGATTTGAACTTGTCAACGACACAGAATAACTTCCCCTACGCTTAATTTAATGCCAGCTCCAGACTTCCACCATTATTGTTTGGTGCAGCCAACATTTTCCTGAATAGTTTTAAATTAAAACACCTGACACCCAATTTGAAATCGAATTTTGGATTTATTTGATGTTTGGATTAAGTTAAAGGAATGTATACTCATGTTCCTGCAGTTTAGCCTTCCCTTAGATGCCACTGTAATGTGCTCTCTCACTCAGATATGGTGTTGTCTAGAAGCTGAGGGAAGTGTGACAATACTAGGGCATTACACCAGTCAAGCAGGCCCTTAATGGACCTTGAAATTGGAAATTTCAAATTCTCTCAGTGCTCTCATAGCCTGTAAATACAGATTTCCCAGAAGCTTTCATACTGTTTTTTCACAAACTCAGGGTGCCTATCAGAGTGCTGTTCAAGGTGCTTAATGTGAGTGGTGAGGAGGTGCTGAGACCATTAGAGTTAAGATAAGAGGGCTCATTCACAAAGCCCAATGCCGTCTGCTAACTGTGTGGGGTATTGTGCAAATAGCCACAGGCCACACCATTCTGGGGAGCAAGGAAGGAGCGGCTGTAGCCCAGTTTTTCATCTTGCATCTGACTTGCAAAGCACTGAATAAAATGAGCTTAGTGATAGGCTTGGATGCAGATCCTTTTTGGTTATTAAAAGGTCACTTGAGGATTGTTAAATAAAAACCCAATTAGACGCACAGTGGGAACCCATTGGCTGTATCACGGCGCAGATGAAAGGAAACAGTAAAACAGCCTTTCATGTAAACACTGTAACAATGGGGCTTCTCATAATACACAAACAGGCCTTTGTACATTGGGGCGTCAGTGTTAGCACAACTGTTCCTCATCAGGTGAAAGTTTTCTGCCCTTGATATTGGTTCATTCTGTGCAATTTGTGTGGGAAGAATGGGAGCGTGTGCTTGTGGGGCTAAAATGTGCTTAATCCTAACAAAAGCGCAATTCAGTGACTGTGACAGTGTGTCATTCCCTTATATATAAAAAGGAGTGAAAGCAGGAAAAACACCACAAACAGAAATGACATGCACACCTTGTATTCCCACTGACGCTTGTGCCAGAGCCATCCCGTGCCCCTTTGCCCAGGCACCCGCAGTGAGAGATGCTCTCTGTGCACCAACTGACTCATTACATGCCAGGCCAAGACCAACATGCCAATGAATGGCTGCATTCACCTTAAGTCTCCCCTCATGAATAAACATCAAGGTTTTCAGCAGTTGGCCGCCGTCTAAAGTGTTCCGGAGTATGCAGCAACAGGGGGTATCGGATCAATTTTCCAAAATTGGTTTGGAAGCAACTAATTGCATCTTTCCCTGGAAAAGTTGCTGGCAAGTTGGTGCCAGACTTTGCCAGTGTAGAGTGGTGTCGGTCAGGAGAGATTAACCCTTCTTCCACCAACCCAATCTTCCCATCTTTTTCCACCATAATAGGCATGAATGGGATAGTAGCAGGAGTTTGCTAGGCAGGGACAAAGTTTTATGCGATCCATCATTTCTACAAGATAGGGCAGTACCGAGGTTGATGTGCCAGTATAACGAGGGCAGACCTGGCCAAGCCTAGTAGATAGTCGCAATTCCAGACTGGTATTGCAACTAACTGTACAGGAAGCTGTGGAATTGCCTGCCACAGAGAGTTGTATGAGGGCACTAACCTGGTCTATGCTGTACCCGACAGGGGTGGATTGATTTTATAACTTCATTGACCTTGGGAGAGGAGGAAAATGCAACATAAATAAATACACATGATGTACTGTCTATGTGAGAAGTAAAAAGTAAAGAATTTCAATAATTTGGTAAAAAGGTAATGCCTGTTTAGGGTAGAATTCCCAATGGTACTTACCTGCTGGCATTGGACAAAGCTCAGTCAAATGGAAGGTACAAAAATTATTACTGTGCTGTATCAGATCAGCACCAGCTAGCCACAGTCGTCTTATGAAGGACCACATCCATAGTCCTGTCACCGACAGCTGCTTTTACAAGTCTATGGAACCTGCTTCTGTTTGATTTATTCACTTCCATCCCAAGAGATTGACTTTCTACAGTGCGGAACAATAAGTGGGATGTGCAAGGGAATAGCTCCCCCTAGAGTCCTCACAACATAACAGTCCAAGAATGTATTCACATCAGTTATTTATGATATATAGGAATGTATTCATATATATATATTTATATATAAAGCTGACACATTTCAGTGGTGCTGTACAGAGATTAAAAATCATACACATCAGGTCCTTATCACCTTACAGTCGCACACACGACAGGGACAGTTTTGCCAGGGGAGCAAAAATTAGAGTATGTGAGTCAAAAAGGTTAACAGGATCTCCTCACTGCTGGCTTATTCTCATCAACCAGTGGCAAGTTTGGATAATCAGATGCTAGTCACAGGGGATTTCCTTCGCATCAATCCCAGCAAGCATTGCAAATTTAAAGTCAAAGTGACTAATACAATCCGAATCCATATTAAACGAAAAAACACAAAAGCTGCAACTTTTTCTTATTGTCACAGAAATGAAAGCGCCAAAGAAACCTGAAAACCTCTAAAACCACAAAGCAAAGAAAGATCTTCCAGTTGTAAAATGGACACCTGCTATTGACTTGTACATGGTCGCATTTTGGCCCAAAAATAAGAATCGTGAAAAAAAAATAAATGTTAATAAACCACCACCCCCCCTTATTATTTCAAGTTAAAAACAGCAGAAATTTGTACATAATACATAGTGGATAAAGTGCATACCCTCCTGGGGACTTAACTTAGAACAGGGGTGGCCAATACAGTGGTCACGGTCCACCAGTCGATACCCCATGGATTTCTAGTGGACCGCAATCAAGCTGGCGATGCGGAAGTGCTGCGTGAATGCATACGTACGCTGCACTGCACTTCCGCAGTCTGCCCACCCCTGACTTAGAACTCGTGCTGCTCAAGTATTAAATAAATATCTATATTTCACCCTATAATAAATATGCCCCTATAATTCCTATGCAATTGAATAAAGGTCTTAACATTTCCCTGTTAAACTTCGGCAAAGCCAAATTGACATATAAATGTTACATCAGAACTAAGGAGACTAAACCTTCTGCTTATGGGGGCATTGTCATTACTATTTTGCTTTATACAGTCTATTATCCTACGTTTCAAAATGTCATTCAGTATTAGATGGTTCAGTAGAAATAGCAATATACTAACTAGTGATTTGGTTAAACTGTGGGCTATAGATAAGAATGTCGGCCATTTTTATCTGCATATTAGTGGTGCCCAGGCTGAACCGCCCTACAATCTAAGCTCAGACAAGTGATCTATTATCAAACTTTACATTGCATGGGGCAAGGTGCACCATGTTTTTTAATCTTTGCCCTGATGCAAGGGCTGTTCCCCTTTAAAGTAACTTTTAGTATAATGTAAACTGTGCTATTTTGACACAGTTTGCAATTGGTCTTCATTTTTTTTATTTTTGGTTTATTTTAAGCTGAAATGTACAAAATGTGTAGTCAGTAACCTCTAGGTTTTATCTCTAATGTGAATTCGTTTCCAAATCCAGTTTTTCCCAAATAGTAGATTTCTAGCCTTTTACAAGTTGCTGCTCTACAAAGTAGCCACTAGGGGAATCCAAATGCCATCTTATGAGTAATGGGCCAGGAAGAAGCCGTGGCTTCAGGGGGGGAAATGTTTTGATTTGCTGGATTTCCATCCCCCTTTTTAAAAGCAAATGTACTGTGCATGACTTCATTGGTTTAACCGCGATGCACTAATGCTGCCCCGTACACATTTTGTTCATTTCGCCCGTTTTTAAGAGGCAGAGATGTTATGAAAATCAACTTGTGGCACAAGCAAAGAATGAAGGCTTGGCTTAGCCTCCACACAAAGGCACTTGTGCTGTATATCTATATGTGATTATGTGCTTCTGGCTGAAGCAGAACCATTATTAACCCCTCATTCCCTCTCAGGGGCATTTACACTACAGTACAGGCTACGATCCAGTTGAAGTTGAATGACTGTAGTATAAAGCAGAGGTGCTTAGAATGGTACTCTGGCTGGCACACAGTGATTTCATTGCACCCACAGGCCCCCTTCCATGGTTCAGCTGATCCCCTAGTAACGCTAAACCCTGTATTTAAACTATAGGACTGTACTGTAGGACTATAACCCAACTACAGAATCTGACAGAACAGTAGGGGGGGTTCATATGTATTCCTGTGTGGTGCAATGCAGGCCAAAGCCACAACATGGGAAGGGTAAACACCCAAAAGTAAGGGCACTAAAGGGCATATTGGAACTGGTAGAGTTTTAGAAATGGACAATTAACCTCTTCACTGAGATGGGATCAACATTTACAACATACATTAAATCAATAAAAAGGTCTGTAAATTGATACATTTTACTGACACCTAAAACTTAAATATGTAATAACATTGTCTTTGCATGAACTTTATCATTTTGACATAAAATTGCTGCAGGAGGCCGTTAGCATTAGAAGCTGTAACTGACAGGCTGAGAGGGACAGTCAGGTTGGCAAAAAAGTCAGGTTTTTTAATAACAATTACTTACAAAACCAAGCCTATAGGTGAAAAATTATCAACATGACCTATTGGTATTACTTTAAAATACACGTGGACACAGGAAAATAAATTTGCCAACAGTGTAAGGCCTCCAAGTCTCTCCCCTCCCAAGCCCAAGAATAGGGCCACAGGGCCATGGCAGTTGCCCATATATACAACCCCAGGACAGCTCAGATTAAAATTTCATTACACAGACCTCTCTATTGATTTTATATATATATATATATATACAGAGTCGGACTGGGGGATGCAGGGCCCCCCCAAGGTGCCCCCGCCGGCACATCCCCTGCCACTCTCTGTCCCCCGACGCGCCCCGTCCCAGCATCCTCCCCTGAGTGTGCATAAGTGAAAAGCATGAGGGGAGGATACCGGCGGCCGAGGGTGTGGCAACAGGCATCAGGTCTGGGCTGCCAGGGCCCACCAGTCCAACCCTGTATATATATATATATATATATATATATATAAATATTGAGTGTTGATGTCTTTTAAATGAAGAGGTCAATTCCTTCAATGAATTGTCCCTCTTCTAAAACTATGTCAGTTCGCCCATGCCTGTTAGTGCCCTTACATCAGTGATCCCCAAGCAGTGGCTTGTGAGCAACATGTTGCTCCCCAACCCCTTGGATGTTGCTCCCAGTGGCCTCAAAGCAGGAGCTTATTTTGAATTTCTGGTAAGGAGGCAAGTTTTAATTGCATAAAAAACAAATATAATGCCAATCAGAGCCTTCTGTAGGCTGCCAGTCCCCATAGGGGCTATTAAGTAGCTAATTATAGCTCTTATTGGCACCCTTGTGTTGCTCCCCAACACTTTTTCCATTTAAATGTGACTCACGGGTATAAAAGGTTGGGGATCCCTGCCTTACACACAAGCATTTATTCTCACGTTGGCATGCGGTGGCTTTTTTATGCATTCCACAGCATGGAAATGGGTAGTGATGGTCGAAATGTTTTGCCAGGCATGGATTCACGGTGAATTTCCACGCTTCGCCATTGGCGGATTGTTTCATGAAACGGATGAAAAAATTCACTGTGGAAAAATTTGCAGTGCGTCCAAAAATTGTCGCCCGCATAAAAAGAATAGTCGCGGGCATCAAAAGAATAGCCGCGGGCGACAAAAGAATAGCCGCGGGCGACAAAAGAATAGCCGCATGACAAAAGAATAGCCGCGGGCGACAAAAGAATAGCCGCAGGCGACAAATTTTTTCGGCAAAGCGGGCCAATTCCCTCATCACTAAAATGGGCCCAATCTTCTCCCACCCCTCAAGCCCCTCCCCCTGCCGGAACATGTGTGTGCGCACATTATGAGCTCCAGTCACGCGCATATTGGCCTCAGTTCCTACAGACCCCCGCAGCTCTGAGGACAGGAGTCAGAAATTTAAATACCTGACATATCCAGTCCCCAGTGCTCCAGGTGTCTGTAGGGACAAAGAATCACAGAAGCGCCTGGGTGGCCCTTGGCCCTAGGCCTTCCCACAAATCCAGGCCTGTCCCTGTATCCAGGGCACCACGCTGAACCACAGAAAGGAGGTGAGATGCTGTGTGTTGCCTTCTTACCTGGTTTGTCAGTTCAGCGTGGTGCTGGGGGCACAGGGGCAATGGACAAGAATTGGTTCTGCTACCTTTTGTATTTTTGTGCAGGCAGTGGCATAACTTAAAGGGCAGATCCCAGGGGTGCAGGGGGCCCACGATAAACTCCTGTTTTGAAAGGGTTTGTATATAGATGGACATATAGTGAAGGTCCAGGACATACTTCCCAACTGTCCTGATTTTTCCAGGACAGTCCCTCTTTTGACAGCTCAACCCACAGTCCTGGATTCTTACTGAAAAGTCCCTCATTCCCCTTTGATCGCCTGCGCTGAAGCTAAAAAAGATACAAACTTAATTAAAAGTAGCTTTTGGCAGAGAGCCCAGAAATCTTAACAAGCGTCACCTGCACTTAGATACATTGTTTCTCACTTTTAATTAAATAAGTAGCTTTTAACAGAGAGCCCAGAAATCTTAACAAGCTTAACCTGCACTTAGATACATTGTTTCTTGCTTTTAATTAAATAAGTAGCTTTTAGGCTGATGCCACACGTGGCGTAGGGCTGATTTTTTTGCCAAGCAGAAAAACGCTTGCCGAAAATTCAGCCCTACACCTGCTACTTGTGCCTGCACCCGAATGAATGGGATACGCTCGGTGCAGGCATGTGCCGATACGCATGAAAACGCGAGACTTTGCATTCTCACATGTTTTCATGCGTATATCGGCTACATGTGCCTGCACCCGAGCGTATCCCATTCATTCGGGTGCAGGCACAAGTAGCAGGCGTAGGGCTGATTTTCGGCAAGCGTTTTTCCGCTTGCCGAAAAAATCAGCCCGACGCCATGTGTGAGATCAGCCTTAACAGAGAGCCCAGAAATCTTAACAAGCGTCACCTGCACTTAGATACATTGTTTCTCACTTTTAATTAAATAAGTAGCTTTTAACAGAGAGCCCAGAAATCTTAACAGGCTTCACCTGCACTTAGATACATTGTTTCTCGATTTTAATTAAATAAGTAGCTTTTGGCAGAGAGCCCAGAAAGGTAAAAATCCCCCCCTGCACTGAGATACAATTGTAACTAATAAGCTAAACAGGTCTCATAGGGAAACTGAGACTTGCAACTTAAAGGGCAATTACACATAAAACAGGACCCCAAAGCTCCCAGAAATGTGTTTAAACTTTAAATAACCTGCCAAATTTAGTCAAATGGGAGTGGTATTTAGGGGGCGTGGTTGCAAAAATGGGCGTGGTCAAAAAAATTGCTGTGCTGCGTGTGCCATTCATTTTTGTCCCTCTTTCCGGTTTCAAAATGTTGGGAGGTACACTCCAGGAACATAATTAGTACTGACGGGTGCAGGCTGTGCAGCCCACCTCTATGGACACAGGTTTTGGACTGGATTCGCCTCTTTGTACTTGTGTACCAGGGCCTATTTTAAATTCCAGTACAGGCCTGGCAAGCTTGTTTCATTATCTTACTATAAGTTTGGGCACCATCGTGTTATGCAGTTAGGGATTCAGAGTTAGGCCCAGAGTGTGTTCTATATATAAATCATATTATTCTATGCACTATAGCTATAGCTTCTGTGTATTTGCGCACTTCTAGCAGTTTTTTGGTATAAAATGCATGCATCATGTAGACCAGCCTGGCACGCAGCTCTTGGGTACAGAATGATACCATGTAAAGCTCCATAAGCCCCTGTCTGTAATGCTGAATGGTACATATATATATATACATCTGTACAGCATAATATAAAACTGTACTTGCAAAGTGCAAGACCAAGTGCACTTGGTCTTGCAAAGTGAAAAAAATGGGGTCAATAAATTACCCATTTCACTTTGCAAGACCTATGATATATAGTTGTTTCATTCTGGCACTCAGGCAATTAGCTTATACAAACAGGGTGCAAACTATACGCTGGTATATATATTGTTTGTATACTATCAAACTAGGGCAACGGTGGAATTATTCGAAGGTAAAGAGTTAAGCAAAGGCGACAAATCACGTCTTTTCCTGTGTCTGTTACTAATTAGGTAAGGTTTCCCCCCCCCCCCCGCCCGCCCCAAGAGAGAGCTGGCATTAAATGCTCACGGGAAATGTGCACAGATGAAATGACGGGAAAGGTCTTTGGTTAACCACTTCCTTGCTGCAGGGTTTTTGCGAAAATACCTACGTGTATGTAGGCTGCAGAAGATGCCCACAGTGCGTGGTTCCCAGAACTGCTATTTATACCACATGCAGTAATGTATATTATAGCATAGCACACATCATGTGAGAACCTGGCCTCTATTCATTGCTTTATGGTTGTGTATCCTGACTCCATTGGTAGGGCCAGACTTATGAAAGAAAAGCCCCAGGCAAAACAAGAATAGTGGGGCCCCCATAGTTTCCAGCTGATTACAAACTCCCATCATTCCCATGACAGGCGCAGATTGGACATCCTGGATGCAATTACACATAAAGAATATTGCACAATGTTATTTGTTACTTATAATTTTTTCAAGGACATTTTCTCTCCAAGGGGCCCCCTGCCCTTAAAGCAGCGCCACGGTTAGATGTATTTTCAAAGGCTTATAATTTCACATTAAAACATTAAAGTAACATTGTCACTTCAAAGCAAATCTGTTGTACAGCAGAACTGCATGATAAGCACCATCCATTTTCCATAACAGAAAGGCAGCGGTTTCCTACTATGGCAGAGATCAGAGCACTTGTATAATTCTGCCTCCTATTCATTTGGAGTTGCTCACAGGGCGATGAGAAAATTACCCCAGTGAATAAGGGTGCAAGGAGGTGTATGTTATATATTGGGTAGTATAGCTGAACAGAAGCTTCCTTACAGGACCTATGAGAAGCTTCCAGATCAGTGTGACATTAGCAACTACCATCTACTGAGAAATGCCTACCAAACTGCCTCTTAGTTTAGTAAGGCCCTTTACTGCAAGCAGTGAAGTCAGGGTTCGGCTTTCTTGCTGGGACTCAACGTCTGCACTCAAACTGCTCATTGGCAAGTGAAGCCAGCAGGTATGGGTCATTTATGACATTATAATATGCAGAAGCCATAAGTGTCCTGTAAATTATATCCTTAAAAATGGTGCTTAGTGATGGAGCAGAATGTAAATGCTGTCCCATGACTCACTGAACTTTGTGTATTATGATAAATATAAAATATAAGGAAATTGGAAGTCATCTTGGAGTTTCATGACTTTTATAAAAGCACAAGATCTGTGGCCTCCATCCCAAGCCAAGTCCCCTAATATTTCTAGCCTTACAAAGGGAACCGAAAGACCAAATAATTCCACTAATATTACAGTACATTAAATAACTATGCTCTGTGTCAAATAACATGAAAAATGTTTATCTGTCAACCATTCCTGAAGTCAACTTATTTTTACTCATCACCAGCCCACCCAACAAAGGCTGTCATTAACTCTAATGGCCCTGATGTACAGTGTAAATATAGCCACCTTGCCCTACTGCTCCCATCTTGCCCTGATGCCAGAAGCTTATTCTTTGTACCTGCCCTTGTACCTGCCAAACCACCCGCCACATAACATGTTGGCCTGGCCCAAACCAGACAAAGATCCACTTATTTGGCGACCACAGCATATGTATATGGCCAGTAGAGATGCACTGAATACAGTTTTTCGGATTCAGCCAAACCCCCAATCCCTTCGTAAAGGGCCGAATACCAATTCTACTTAGCATATGCTTAAAATGTTCTAATTCCATATTTACGTGACAAAAAGTCATGTGATTTTTAGGATTTGGATTCGGATTGGCCAGGAGCATGGATTTAGGCGAATCCGAATCCTGAGGAAAAAGGCAGAATCTTGGCCAAATCCCCAGCCGAATCCTGGATTTGGTGCACTCCTAATGGCCACCTTAACCCCACGAACAGTTTCCCTATGCTACAAATCATTGGCTTGTATTTTCCTCTGCACTTACTGCCACTTCAGACACCTCCCTATCCCTCATTTCTTTTCAATCCATTCATTTTGAGGTGCAAGTTTTTCATCTCTTCCACCTTCTCTCTGTATATTTGCTGCTTACTTACAGACCTCCATTCACCAAATCAAATGCCTGCCTCTGTGACTTTGAATCTTTGCTCTCTAACTCTGTCTGTTCTTTTCTATTTCTCCTTCCCTCCTCCTTACACCTCCTGTAGTGGACAGAGACAAGCACAAGTTAAAATAGCCATTTCTTAAATATAAATTTGGTTTTCACTAAAAGCCCAACTCTGTACACTGTTACTAGTGATAAATGCCTTTCTCAGTTGACCATCTTTACTGCCTCTGTCCTGAAACTCTCTGGCTACTGTGCTGGTTCCAAATGCTCCTAAACTTACACCTACGTCCCCTTAGAAACTCACTGCCTATGGCTGAAAACACAAATATAATTTCTATCCTCTTCTGTAAGATCTGTAGAGTGTATGGGGAGTATGAGGAGTCCTGTACCCAAGGTCTTTGCACTATAATATACCCCATCATGTCTCAGTTATGCTCTCTCTATTGGCACAGGCAAGATTACTATAGTATACTCAGAAGCAATAACATTCAATGTATGACGTTTGATTTTCATATTGATTGCTTCTCTGCATCGCTCACTATTAGAATCACTCATCCCTCAACACTGGTAACAGAAATGACTTCTTGAAGATCCCCATCTCCAAAAATATTAATTATTTCCTCCTGCCTAAAATCCCTTCTTTGTTCTTTGCATCTTTCTCTCCAGTGACTCACTCTGAAGCCTGTCAGCTCCTCTCATCCACCCCACTCCCAAACTGCTTGCTTCATTTTATGTTCTCATAGTGCCGCTGTCCTTACTCCACCTTTTACCCATACATTACACTCTTCCCTTGTTTCTAGAACTTCTACTACTGGCCTTATAAATACTGATTATATATATATTCAGTCTGATAACTTGTGAATATCTGTGCAGTCTGAGTTTCAACCTATACTGGTAATCAATAAGTAGCAAAAGAGAAAGCAGTAAGCTTGACTGCAGAGTGTTTTATTGAGAAGGTGGATATAGGTTTGGATATAGGGTTGCCCCAGCAAATTGCCAGCTAGGGCCCGTGCCAGTTTTACAAATTGAATGCAATACAAATACTGTTAAATTTGTAAGCGTGGCAACCGTACCTATAATCCCTCGCTTCCTTGACACTTTTTAAAAAGTTGCAGTGCTGCAAAGGACTAGTTGTGGTGACTTGTACATGTGTACATGTCGCTGTGATTAGTCCCCACAATCGTACTCGCTGCAATCGTACTTGTGGTGACTATTCGACCCATGTATCTTCACCCTTATATAGGGGCCAGCCTCTGCCCCACACATTTCCCTGCCCCATTTGCCCATCCCCCTTCCTAGCCTGCCTATTTCCACGCCCCCAAATTACATCACTGACTGCCCCCAATGTAAAGGCTGGTATTAATTACAAAATAAATTTGGCAACCCTAAGTGGATAACAGCGTAACGAAAAGTCTATTCATAAAAGTCCAACTTGGTGTAATGTGGGGTAAAACAACCCATTCAGAATAAGTCCAATTACAGAGCCTATAATTTCCATTGGCTTTTACCAACAGGCCACTGCTTGTGTTAGCCTAACCTGTGTATGGAGAGAAATTGCAGTTAAGCCTATCCAGGCAATGGCTTATTGAAACCACGTAGTTAGTTCAAAACAGTGTTAATATGATCCCATTACAGCAGTAAAACAGAACTCTGCCAGCATTTACCAACTATTCTCCTGTAATTATTGACTCGCCAATACTGGATAGGGCAGGAGATCCGTGACTAATGACTTGAAGGCTGTCAATATTTCCTGACCAAAAGAAAGTATAAAGTCAGGATGCATACACCAACTAGAGAAAACATATCAAGCTGAGTAGTTCATTCATCCCCTTAGGGTAGATACTCTCTAAACCAGGGATCCCCAACCTCTTTTATTTGTGAGCCACACCCAGATGTGAAAATTTTCAAATTGAAAAAATGGACACCCAGTTTAGGGCCACTGGAAGCAACATCAAAGGGGGTGGCGAGCAACGTGTTGCTTATGAGCCACTGGTCTTGATCCTAGTATTCACAGCTCTAATAGTTTTGCTTTCATGCCTGAAGGCCATTTCAGAACAAATACTGCAAAACTAGCAGAACACATATCACAGGTTCTCTGCTGTATTTTTTTCCTGTAGTTGGATGACTTAGATTAGGGCCTTTAATGATAGAGTTGCAACCATAATTTTTGATGTACCTTTAAACAATATGCCTTTTATGGGGGCTAACAGTAGACGCTGGTCATTTGTGGCCTTGCAAATGATCCTCAGGTTCCCAAATCCAAATAACTATTCTCTCCACACTCTTGTAGTTGATGCAACCAAAGGTTTCTTTCTAATGCAGAGTCTCTTGTTATGAGAAACCAAGCCGCATATCTCACCTTTCTAATCCATCCATTTTAGTTTTGTATACTTACGAAGGTTAAGGTGCATCAAGACTATATAGTCCTTTTCTCCTTGTTCATCCATACATTTGATTCAGTTGCATGGTGTTGATATCCAGATTTACCTCCTGGATAAATCTATGCCATCTCAAACTAAAGCAAAGATTGCCAGTCTGGGCACATGCGTGTCTGCTATCCCTAGTTACTGGCCTGCTAGAATGCAGGAATACTTTTGCCAATAGAAAGAACCAGCCTGGACACTGGGTTTCTAAATCAGATGAGAGACCTCTGCAATGGCAATGACACAGTGGCCAAAAATACTCAACATCTGTTCCACATTAAAATAAAAATATAGTTATTAATTTGTTTAAAGCACATATAATTAAGAAGTTGTATAAACATATGTGATGCAGATAGTGGCAACAGTCATACATATATAAAGATGATGCCCTGTTTCCTGCTATGGGTATTGCAGAGCTGTATTATTCGAATGATTGACACAGGATTACAATCTTGATATCCTCCTCCCACACAGAGTGTTGAAAGCATGACCAAGTGCCTGTCTATACCAGTCCAACAATGTAGTGCTTTTAAACTGGCACCCACAGTAGTGTAACTACCAGGGCCAAAGCGGGTGCACCCAGCTGCCTGGGAGTTATTCTAGTTAGAGGAATCTTGTTTAAGGAGACTGAATAAACTTTATTATTAATAAGTGCAAAACAATAAAGATGCATTTTGTAATTGTTAATTTCCTGACATATGTCTGTAGTTTCCAGCCTCCTCCCTGCCAGTACCTACATGTTCTCTTTATAGCTGAAGGTGTTAAAGACAAAGCCAGCTTTCCCCCCCACCAACGCCCGCAGACATGGCACTATGGTAATTGCGCCTTTCTCTAGCTAGAGACTGAGGCTTGAAAAACCTGCTTCCACACCCACTCAATCCTTTCTTTAAAAGTCCAGGCAAGGTTCTGTTGGCACAGCTGCCCATTGGGATTTCATTACCCAGCCATATAAGTGTTGCATTTATATATTCAGAGCCACATTAGACTTGGTTGAATCCTACCATGCAGGCCCAGACTGGCAATCTGTGTATTTTGGCAAATACTAGAGGGGCTGCTGTAAGATGCCATAGACACTCACTATTTATTGGGCTGGTGGGGGCTGTTTGGGCCTCTGTGTACTTGAAAAGTCAGGGCCTATTCTGAATCCAAGTCCTGGCCTGGTACCATGACTGTAAATGTTAAGATGGAATAAAACTGACTGTAAAGGCAGCCATATATCATAAGATTAACTCATTTGGCGAGATCCCCAAATGAGCGGATGTTTCCCCAATATGCCTACCTGAGGGAGATTAAGAATTAACGAAGCTAACTAAAATTATGATAAAGTGTGTGTTCTACCATACTGGCCTTTAAAGGGGACAGGAGATCTCTCTTCTAAAAAGCACAATCAATATTCATTAGTACAAGTACAGTACAGTAGAGTCACCTGATAAAAGATTGACAAAGACAAAGTAAGAGACAAAGACTAATTTAAAAAAAGTGTAATTAAAATTTCATCTAAAATGTCCTGTGACAGACAAAATCTGAAAGCGGTCTTAGGACTAATCTCCACAAGCGTTTTTCAGCTGATTTTGTGGGACAGGTTTAATCTAATGCTTCATGCAACAGCAAGAGATTTTGTAGGATCCTAATAAATCTGATCTCCATAGGCTGTAATGTAATGTAACGTTGGATCAGACAAAGCTGGATGTAGTGTTCCTGCTGCTACACCCGACAGTCAATGTATTATGATGCAGCATGCCAAGCTCGCATTACATGTAGTTTACACATCTGATTTTTGTATCAGTCCCAATATACAGTATTTTTATACATGTGACTACATATGATTTGTTGCATGTGTTTGGACATCTGATGCCATATGCAATAGCGCTCTCTGCACTAGAAGAGCCAAAATTCTGATTTTAAAATCTGGATTTTGGTTCTTTAAATGACCAGGAGTGGCTTTTTTCCACCCCTAATAAATTGCCAAGTGGTGCAGTGCCTGGCAATTTACTAAGGGCGTCAAAAAGCCCCTAGTAAATGGCAGCAGCGCACCTGTATAAAAGCCAACAGCAAAGGCAATATATGAATATCAAGTGGTTATTCATACTGAAATAAAACTCATCATTATAAGCCAGTCTCAGGGCTAGGCCCCACACTGGTTAAGAGGACTGCAAGTCTCCACACTGGGGTGTGAATTAGTACAAGAGAAAGAATGAAATGTAATGTGTAAGCAGAGCCTATTGCTAAACCTCTATACTGGGATATGAATTAATCTCATGGCTGAGGCACCACACTCCCATATGAATTATTGTGTAAGACACCACCACATCACACTGAAATATGAATAATTACAATCAGGCACATTTTTCCAATAAAGGGACAATTTACATTATTTTTTTCCTATAGAATTCTTCTTTGTGGGAAATCCCATGCTAGTATAACACATCTCTTTACAGGCCATAATAAAGTGTGGGAGCATGTTCCTACTGGGTTTTTGTGAAAGATTATTAAAGCAAGAGTATAGAAGGGTAACAGGAATTTTTCGATTTGACACTGCAAGGTGGGCCAGTAGCCCAAATTACATTGAAATGATGATGACAATCAAACATGACTATGGATTCCATGGCTAGGCTGGGCCCCAGTATGCTTTGCATGGCTCCAAGGTCTAAGGTTACTGCAATACCTAAGATAAGGCAATATACAGGGAATGCACGTATGCATTTAATTTATTGCAAGTTACAAAATTACACAATGTTTAGCATCCTGGGATTATTTTAAGCATCCAGAATTGCCCCCATATGGTCCCATCAAAATGGCTACAAAAGTTCAGTAACATGAAGTATAAATGAATAGGAGTGTTTTGGGGTATACTTTCAGTTCCACCATGGTTAGGTTATACACTGTATTACATTAATGTATGTTATTGTACCAAATGCTGAAAAATGTGTCTTCTATTGTGCAAAATATTTCATACTTCAACGCACATTCAATGATGTCATTGCAAATGATTAACAGGCTTTATTTATAGTCATATGACCTCGTTTCAGCCAATGGAAAAAAAAGCATAAAAACAATGCAATAGCAAATATATTTAATAACGCACATACATACATGTGTGTATATATTTATATATAAATGTGTGTGCTTGTATATTAATATGTATATGCATATGTACACACACACACCGAGCAATGTGCTTCAGACCCATTCAGAGATAAAGGCCGTCTCTCTGCTGCTGGTATTATTCTACTTGAGATGCTTGTGCCATTCAGCTGCAAGACCTTTTATTTCTCTTTTTGGAGGGTCAAAGGTCATCATAATCTTTGGCAAAATGCTGAGGGTGGAGAAGACTCCTTAGAAATATCCAAGTTCTCCTGTAACATCAGGGACTTCTGCGCTTGTACTGCAACGAGTCTTTAGACATTTCAGCTGCCTGACATGGCAAAGGAACGCATAAGAATCTCCAGGGTCCTCAGGAAAAGATGTTAGAACACAGTCTATTCCAGTCAACCTCTTAAAGAGGAAGGCTTTTTGCCTCAGTACATAAGAGCACTATTGAGCCACTAGAATGGTTACAGAACCCTGCTTTGATTTGAGGTACCCCAGAATGCCTCATATAATGGGTAGAACTGATGTGGCTCATACAAAGTGTTTTGGCTTTGGGATATCTTTTCCCCAGTATCTCAAGGACAATTAGGGGGTCTTGGAGCCACTGCTATCTTCTTCTGTGGGACTTCCATCACTACTCTCACTGGAGGGACGCTCGCTGGGTTTAGGGGTCTCAGCACCATCTTCAAAGGCTTCAGGATTCTCCAGCATCTCACGAATCAACGGAGGCATTGGTCCTGGTATCTCCATCTTCAATGTGATTGCTCGCTCAGCACCTGTCACACATTATACATGTTAGAGTCAAGAGTGTCAAGCAAAGTGTTCCAGTACACTGTCCCTCAATCGCTCTTTTGTATATTGTGTGCCCCAATCAAACACCTCACTAGTTACCCCTTGCCAAATTCCTGCTACCTGGTAAATAGTAACTCCTGCTAGCTGTTACATAGTACCTCCTGTTACCTGGTGAAAAGTACCTCCCTCAAAGTTTGTTGGGCTTTGTTACTTCCTACAAATATCCCATGTACCAAGTATTAAAATACGGCAACAATGGGAATTGACGGTGGAAAGGGCAACACATCACTTCAGCTTTACAAAGTTGCGCAAAGTTGCCTGCAGGAGATAACTTTGAGTGACTTCAGAAAGCCGAAGCAATGAGTCTGCCTTTCCACCGGCAACTCCTATTGTTGCCGGTGGAAAGGCATTTCAGTGGTTAGTCGTGAGCGGTAGCAGCGATCTTTTGCGGGCAACTAACTTGCTTCATGGGTCCTTAGCCTTACTACACTGCTTGCTCTTCAAAGCTGCCTGTTAACCACCACTAGTATACTGCTTGCACAGCTCCCCTTTTATCCAGGATTAGCATATTTTTAACCTCTGTACACTCATTAGTGTCACACTGCTTGCTTTTTCTGTTGTTATAGCCATTATTTTATACCAGCCACTTCTTGCTAGCATGCTTTAATACATTAATATATCTACTTAATCCTTACTGGTACTGCTTATTTGGTAAGTTACCTTTTGTACTGATCCCGCGCAGGTCAGTGATTTTCATAAGCATACGAGGAAACATGTAAGGTTTGTCAGGCCTTCGCCGACGAGCATAAAACTTCAGGGCCTCAAGAAGTGGTTCTTGTAGCTTCTCCACTTTCTCTGGCTCCTCTAAATCCATCCGATCTGTTAAGAAATCACATGCAAACCATACCTCTTAAGTATCAAGGAATCTCAAACAGGTTTCATCACATTTCTCGATATTCATATTCACTTTAATTAACTCTCAGTTGGCCTTTAGGCAGGAGCCCTCAGCCAAATTCAAGGAACTTGACAAAGTTGTAATACCTCCACAAATTAAACAGATGGCGCTCAGAAGTCCAGTCTCTGTGTCATCCATTTCTAATGGGAGTAGCTGGTCTGCAAATGCAAAAACCAGGTCTGTAAGAGGCCCAAACCCGGCATTGTGCATCTGGGTACGGTTTAGAGTAAGGCCATCTGAGAAGGTCATGGTGTCTTGTTCAGGAGTGTAGCGTGTGCAAATCCGTAGCATCTGTAATAGAAAATACAATTATTTTACATGCTTGCACAGGTTATTAATGGCATTTTGACTGTAAGCATACCAGACATAAAAATGTATATATTTCCATTGGCATAATAGCCTCTTAAACTTTTCTATATTAAATGGTTACTAAGCTCCCCCACAAAGGTGGTCACATACAGGCAGACATCTAATGGCAATTACTCAGTATATTGGCCCATAGGGTTACTGACCAAAGCAGTTACCCTACCTATGGGTAATGCCACACGTGGCAGCAGGTTTTATGGAACAAGATCATGGTTTGCTTAGATATCAAAGGAGCTGAGGAATGCAATGGTGCATTTGTGGTATAGAGCTATTGGCATTTTACAGAACCCTGTGGTGATCCAGTCCTTGGTTGCCTGTAAGTCATATAACATGCAGATATTTTCTTTTTTTAGCATAGATTTTTATTAAAGAGTTTTTAGAATTAGGGTGGGGGTACAGAAGACAGCAGACATTTTCTTAACCGAGATATGCTTTATGGCTCTATAGCTTTTAACCACTAAACTGATGATATATTTACAGTGGAGGACAAGTCTTAGTTAAGGTAAAGATTAGCTTTATTATGGGCAAATATATTACTGTCCCACAGGCTGAGAATTCTTCTTACCAGAATATCAAGGCAGGCAGATTTCAATAGGGTGATTTGGTCAGCGATGGTCAATGTGGTGAATCCAGGCAAACGTTTGGCAAACTCCACAATCTTAATGATACACTTGGTGGACAGTTCACTGAATTTATCCCACAAGCCCAAGTCCAACTGTACCCTGTGATCAGCACTGGAGTTCTGAAGGAACAGATATACAGCAATTAACGCCTGCTTACTTAAAAGCACACAACATCTTAAGATGTATATCCATTTACATTCACAAGAGATTTGTGTTTTTTAAATCTTAACTGCCATTAAAATCCACTACACACACTTGTGGCTGTTAGTTCAATGAATCAGTAATACAAATGCTGGAGTTGTTTCATCAGAACCATGTTCTACCACATACCAAACAAGAAAGCGAGCCTGCTATGAATAGGATGGTCCGAACTCACAGTGAGACAAGGAGGCTAGTGTTCAAAGCCCGCCGAGAGGGTTCTTACCGTGGTGTATTTGCCTAGCTGGCAGAGAGAAGGAAAGGTTTCTTGATGTGCTTTGCTGACTTTCTGAATAAGCTCTTCCATTTCCGGGGGCATCTCATAGCTGTCTGGTACCACCACCTCCTCTTTTATTTCCTTCTTCTTCTTGTTTCTGTCGTTTCTCACCGCTGTGAAAAACAAAATATGAAGAAAAAAAAATGAATGATAGGGACCCTAGAAACCTACACCCATTAAATTTCCCACCAGTAATAAATGGTCCTTCAAAAGATAGTCACTTGGTAGTCAAAGTGCAAGGAGAGTGAACAAGAGGGAAATAGGTTTATTAGCACTGCTATAAAGGTCATATAGTGAATATATGTGGTTTTGCATAAATAAAACAAATTTGGACTTGCTGATGATACATGTGCTGATCACAGTAATTCATCTGGTGTTCCTTTTGGCTGTGCTTCAGAATTTGAGTGCCTAGTTCGCTTGTCAACAATAATCATACAGTTTGAAAAATAAATGAAAAATGGAACTAAGTGTAATAAGTAATGTAATTCTACAATATACAGCCTATGAGCGGGCACTTTTACCTTCCTGTTTTATTACATTTGCATTTGCTCTATAAACCTGAATCTCTCCTCCTTTTTCATTGGTTTGTTGACAAGACTACAGCACGTACTATTGCTATACAATATACAGTATGAAGAATAGATAAATACATTACTACTTACAATGCTAACTAATAATCTGTAAGCCCTTATAAAAGGAGTATATTTCACTAATTATAAATTCCCTTTTTTTGTATAGTTAGCTCTGAGCTACAAGCTACTGCGTAAATATATTGATTTCACTTTTCCAAAAGTATTACAATTGGATTATTAATTAGAAACTCCTGTAAACAGAAGCAATTCTTTTCTACTTGAATGATTTCCTAGCCTTGTGTCTGCTGTCTAATGCCTGTTGCTAAATGGCTTGTGACCTGGCATTTAACCCTCCAGTGTGACCTCTGTCCTTGCCTGCAGGTGGTGGGGCTGGAGCACAGCGGGGACAGTGATGGATCATGTCTCTGCTCTGGAAAGCTTATACCCTGTCCCCTCCACATACACACATATCAGGCAGTTTTTGCAAAAGGCATAGGTATATCAAGTGTAAGTGCTGAAAGTAAAAGAAATGATTTATTTGCCCATGGATTAATTTATTGTCCCCTAGATAAAATATGGTTGCTCCAGTCTTAAATAAATAGCTCTCCTCACTCTAGTCAAAGAGAGGTGACCCCAGAGTGCCATAACCCTATGTATAAAAGTAGTGATCTACAACCTCAGGATTTCTGGATACTGTAACTTTGCAAAAATCACATGTTTTATATCTACATTGTATGGAAGAGTTCTTGAGACTTTTTGGGTTTAGGCTTCCCATTTGCAGCTGAACATTTGGTTGGGTTCCCATTATCCCATAACAGGCCACACACTTGAAATGGCTCTAATAGACACTATACTATAAGTCTAAAGTAGGGTTGCACAGGCTGGCCCTTAACACATGGGTTGGGCAGCTCGTACTGGTTGTGGGCTGCCAAATTTTGTCAGTCTAGGCCCCCTGCTCTTTCAAGACTTCTGCCCCACAGCTTGGCAACCACTGCAGTAGGTTTTATCCAGTGTTTGGAGGGAGTAGAATAAAGGGCTTTTTTCTTTAAAATGAGAAATCCTCTTAATCTAATGTTGTTATTAACCTGATGCCTAACCTTCTAATGTACCAGTCACTGGCGTATCATGCCGACTCTCTGCGCCAACTATTATATTTTTCACCGCTCTCCTCTCTATCTCCCTTACCCTCCTCCCTTGTGTCCTGACTTTCCTCACACATTTCCTAATGAACTTCCTTTTCACCTCGGGATAAAGTGTGTGGGTCCCTAACAACAGGAAGCCAGGCGCCGGAAACCCAATTATAGAATGAGAAGGGCACAGACGCTTAGCAGGGAGAATGAAGGAGGGGGAAAGGATGGGCACAATGTAAGAAGGGGGTGAGAAATTCAAGAAATGGTGGCAAAAAAGTGTGTAAAATTAAGATTAGACACAAACATGAAAATTTTAAAAGCAAATATCTGATTGGTTCCTGTGGGTTACTAGGCCTGGTGCAAATTCGGTATCTTTTCTTACATCACCCTCTTTGAACTAAATCGAGACCACCTCAAGGCAAAGTGTGATGCTCAAACTGTGGCCCTCCAGCTGTTAGGCTTAAGTCACACACATGGATTAGTAACACCTACTTTTAGCTGGCCAGAAATGGGTTTGTTGTTTTATGGGGGGGTAAGTAAATTATATAGACCAAATCCATTCAAATGGTTTTTGTCTGAATTCTGCACCAAATTCGAGCTGATAAATCTTTACACAGTTATTGCAAACATTATAAAGGGTCAAGAGTATGCCCCATAGTGATAATTTACTTCTTCCCCTAAGGGATGGACTGTTGGTGACATTCTCTTTTTAAATTTATTTTCTTCATTTCTACAGTTAAGGTTTGGGTGCCCCCATCCCATTTAAGTAAAAAATCCCTCTTACTTTGATGATAGCAGTAGGGCTTGATGGCTCCTTGAGCATTTGTTTATACTTCTGTAACTCAGAACCAAGGAGCCTCTCCGTGTAAAGAATCTAGTTACACAAGCACCCAAGGGACAAAATGAGGTGCTGGGATTACAAGGAATGCAGAGTTCACAGTCTTAACCATCTCAAGACAGTTGAAGGAAAAGGCTATAAGCAGCTTTAAACTTTTGTACATTGGGAAGTGCTTAGGATACTGTATCTGACAATGAACTCACCCTCTTTAGACATTCCGACCTGGAAGCATTTCTGCAGTCGGCAAAACTGGCAACGATTCCGTGTCACCTTATTGATTTGGCAGTTCTTGTCCCGGTGACATGTATATACCATATTTTTCTGTATACTGCGTCGGAAAAAGCCCTGTCACAAAGAGGGAAGGGTGTGAGATGAATGGATGGAAAGAAATAAAAAGATATAACACAACTGGAGAGATTAATGAAGTGAGGTGAAGAGTCAGGGATAATAAGAAAAAAGAAAGAAACAGAGGATAAAGTATGAAATACAGTAATAGAACCAGAGGCAGGAAGTCTGGAACTGGAAATAAAGGTATTATAAGAAATAAAGCATTAGAAGGTTGTAGAAATCAATCATAGTACGGGACCTACTAACCAAAATGCTTGGGGCCTTGGGTTGTCAGTATATGGCATATTTCAATAGTGAGGAACAGAATACCTGAAGGAGGATCACATACTCCCAGAAAAAAAAATTGTGCTTGGTGGGAAAGGAAGGAGCCAGGTGGAGAAAACTCTATAAATATGTGCTAAAAAAAATCCCCCCAGTAAAAATGGAAGCGTCAGAGATAGATTGAGGTATTTCTCCATTGGCTGAAATAAGCTTTATTGATTTATCAGAGATAGAACAGGGAAATCCAAAAGGATTTGGTCTTTTTTGGTCTTTGGTTTTTGGATATATCAACATTTTGGCAACTGTTAGCTTTTTAAGCAGTTGAGAGCCATTATGCCTTATGGGGATGTAGAGTTCAGCGCTGCTCAGCAATTATCCATGCCCTTGCTATGCTATTGCATTCAAAGAAAGTATTATTTTCTGCTCTGGAACAAAATGGTAAATATTAAACAACTTGTTTTTTTTAGAGTTAGGGTTGGGCCACCCGAGTTGTAGGCCAAATTGCACTGATACAACTGGATGCCCCCCTGGCCAAGGATCATATTGCAATAGATGCCTACACAGATCATCTAGCACAGTCTGATGCAGTGTTAGTCCCATTGAAATTGCAATTGCCTGATTCCTTTGTTCCAATGCACAAGCCAATGAACTGCCAAGTCAGAGTTGGTGAATCAGCAGACAATGTCAGCTGGTCTCTGGTCAACTTAAGGCTCATATCTCACATTGCTTCTTTGCCAGTTTAACACACAAAAATAAATATAACTGTTGTCTAGGGATTGATAGGAAATAGCAAATTCCAGGTCACTAACACATCAGTTCTAATACAACTTTTATCAGGGCCAGAGAAGCTTAGAAAACAGTTAAGGTGTCTCACCTTGCACCCCTCGCATGAGCTGACCCCGTAGTGATAACCCGAAGACTTGTCGTTGCAGACGAAGCAGGGCTTGTAAACACGTGGAGGTGGTGGTGGTGAGGGTGAACTGGGCACCATTTCCTCCGAGCTGGTACTTTGTGTTTCTACAGCTGAGCACACATAAGAAAAAAAGAGAATGGGGCGTTTAGGAACACAAGAATAAACTTTCTTACAGTCTCTGAAACACAACTGGCCTCCATTGATTATTAAATGCAGGCTAGAGCTATTGAGTTACAGAAGAGCAGCCATCTTTAATTTATGTGTGATTTGTAACAGTGGAAGTATGAGAGAGACTGAGATGCCCGGTGTTTCATTACTTATCCATCTGAGATCTACTTTTCCTTGAACCTGGTCCTTTCACCTCCCAGTCTATTATTACCGCAGCACAACGCAAATACCCTGGCTTGTGCAACACAAGAAGAGACGGGAGGCAGCAGGCCCAGCAATGAGCTCAATCACATTACTGTGAGACAACGCAAGTCGGGAATAGGATTTATTTAAGGCTAAGGAAACACTCACAGGAATATAGGCTGCCCCCACCCGTGTGTAGGCAGAGAGATCTCAATACCTGGAGTCAGGTAGTAAAAGAGAGTTTAAAGAGATGGACATTAATTACATCATCTAAGGCTTCTTAATACAGGGGGATTTTATTATCCCACCCCCCATGTTATTAGGCAAAGCCTTTGACTAAAGGAAGTTGAAATGTGAACATCCAGAGAGACATGTGCTACTAATTTAGTGCAGCCCAAAATAACCAGCAGAGGGGGAAAAGAAGGCAGCCTTAACCCTAATGTAACCCAGCCCCTGCAGCCCCCTCAGGCTGAGAGCGTTCCCCCCGAGGCAGCTTTGCAGATGCTTTCTATCCAAGCTTTCAACACACAGAATTTCCTGTTACATTGCCCTGAATGTGCATTCCAGCATCAACAGGTTAGAGGGGTGGGGGCTCCAGCAACTTCATATCCCCAGAGAGCTGCGGGCAAATGTGAACCCCACAAGACCCCATCCCATACAGCTATGAACCAGGGAGCTGAAATTACCACACACACACACACTGCTTTCCACCTTTCATCTTTCTTTTTTACTTTCATGTTTCTGTCTTGTTAGTGTAATAGACTACTAATAGAGGGACCACTAACATGCGCCTGGTCAGCTGTAATTGAACTACAGATCCCAGCACGTTTTATTGCTATTGCTTCTTATGTATTAAATTTATGGATTAAACATTTGTATCTACTAGACAGTGTCACATGCCCAGAAAACCTGTGTTATATACTGGATCTACTTGATGTGTTTGACTAGTGTGCCATGCTTGCTGTGCTTGTGGCAATTGATTTGTGTGTCACTTCCGCTACTAGACTGTGTTACCGACTGGTGTGCCACATTCAGGCATGGACTGGGATTCAAAATTTGAAGTACATGGAGGCCCAAAAAGACCCCTGCCAGGGATTTGCCAGAACCCACAAATTGCCAGTCTGGGCCTGGCCACATTTACTGTAAGGCTGTGTAGTTGTGTGCTGTTACTAACTGCCATATTCAGTGTAAGGCTCTGGTGCTGATGGGTGTGCTATATTTACAAACATATGTCCATAGTTTCTATATTTATGACTGTATTACTGATGGGGTGCCACACACTACACATGTCACTGATTTATGTCACATTCACTATGTGTCTCTGTTACTGTTTGAGGTGTCCCATTGGCTGCACTGATTTGTTACTGATGGATTTGCTACAATTACTGCACAACTGTGCCACATACTAGTGTATGGCAATGATTGTAGCGTCACTGTGAGCCATTGCTTGAGCCACTATTACTACACGTTTACATGCAAACATGGGTTCTGCTTTATTGGTATTTTATTTTGCCCTATCAATAACCTTAATGAGCCATTAAAATACTTGTGCCCCTGGCACTGTGACATTTAGCTCCCATTACTTCATTAAGATTGCTAGCAGCACTTAGAAAGTCATCAATCAAAGACACAGTGTAGTGTTTCTCTCTCTCTTATTCCCCCTGCTGACATTCACCTCTCTTTCATCCACGCAGCACTGGGAGACAGAGACAAAGTGCGGCAGCACTGAAGAAGGGCTTACATTACAGGGAAGGAAGAAAGAAGCACACAAAGGAGGAGTGAATGGATGAAGACAGCACGGCCTATTATAACACAGGCAAAAAAAAGAAACTTTTTTCTCTGTCCTGCGGGTCTGGTATTTCCAACACCTAGAGATTTATCAATTGACCTGATTGATTGATTGATTGTGTTACAGAGTTATTCCCTTTTAAAGGTGAAGCAGTTTTTTTAGTATAAAAGGTTTTTTAAAAAGCCACCATATAAATGGAGGAATAGCGTTGGGTGCTGACCCAATGAATTATAAGTGAGGTACAGGGCACAGTAACCGATAATCCTGAAAATCCAAAAATGTATTTTATTGACCTTTGCTACAAATGACAATACTGGCTGATATCTGGCAAGAAATATCTGCTTTTTTAATTTTAGAGTGACAAATAAAGGTTGTTCATCTCTAAATATATTTATATATAGTATATTCTGTGACAATATACAACTGGCCTTCACTTTTTAGTTTTTGTGGTTTTCTGTTATTTAGCATTTTGTTCAGCAGCTCTCTAGTATGGTATTTCAGCAGCTATCTGGTTGCCGAATGTTAAATTGTCCTAAGCTATTCTTTCTCCATTGTGCCCCCTCCCAGCTAGAGCTGCAGTGAGTAGTGTGTGAGTTCCCCCTGATAGTCTGCCACTTCTCCGCACCCTTAATTACAAAGGTGTTATAACAAAATACTATTTTAGCAGACTGCTCTCTCCCCCTGCAGAGACTGAGATTAAATGACAACATCTCCTATAAAGTGTATGCCTAAGGAATTTTCTTGCACTAAATAGATATACTTTCCAAATTAAACATTTGGTTAAAGTAGTACAGATCATTTTGAAAAACATTCTTTCTTTTTAAAATACAAAATACTTAGGAAAACACATTTCAACAGATAAGATTTACAGGAAAACTACAAACTGACGTGAAAGCACATATATTAGTCTGAGTCTGTTAAAGGGGTAGTTAACTTTTAGTATGTTATAGAATGGCCAATTCTTTGTGACTTCTCAATTGGTCTTAATTATATATTTTTTTTATAATTTTTGAATTATTTGACTCCTTACAGTGTTCCATTAGGGGTCACTGACCCCACCAGCCAATAAACTATTGCTCTGTGAGGCTACAGTTTCTTTGTTACTTTTTATAACTTGTTTTTCTATTGAGGTACTCTCCTATTAATATACCAGTCTCTCATTCAAAGCACTCAATGGTTGCTAAAGTAATTTGGACCCTAGCAACCAGATAGCTGCTGAAACTCCAAATTAGAGAGCTGCTGAATAAAATAGAAATAATTAAAAACTACAGATAATAAAAAATGAACACCAGCTGCAATCGGTCTCCGGATATTACTCTCTATGTCATGCTAAAAACTTAACTCAAATGTGTGACACACAGCCCAGTTTGTTCTTTTCGTGACAATAAATTACTTATGGCTATAGCAACCAGGGCTTTTATGAGCGCAAAAAAAAGTCTTTGTGCAATATTTGCGCGCTTACCAGTATTTTCAGCTGATTCCTATTTTAATCAACAGATTTTAAACTAATGCCACACATAGCATATTCTCAGCAAGCCAAAAAACGTTGAGAATACGCCCCTACGCTTGAAAAAACTTGTGCCTGCACCGGGAAGCACTGAAAACACTCAGTGTAGGCACATGTAGCCAATATCCGTCAAAAATAGAAAGTCATGCTTTTTTTGACGTATATCAGCTGTGTGTGTCTGCGTATTCTCAATTTGCGTTTTTCACCTTGCCAAGAATACGCTACGTGTGGCATTAGCCTTACAATCTAAGTCCCTATCACACACACACTAGGGTCAATTTTATTAGGCGCAAGTTAACCTGCCTGTATGGTTATGGAAAAAGCTCACAGCAGAGATGTAACAGTCGGTTAAGTGATATTATTCACTGTATGACTATATCTGACTTGCACAATGCTGACCTGGGGAAATCTGTGCTCATATAGTTCAGGCCACAGACAAACAGTTGGGGTTGCAATGAATGCAGTTTCAGGTATCAGAAGCTATTTCTTACAGTCACCTTAATTAAAAAGGCACATTTCAGTAAAGTGCTGCTGAACACATCAGCAGGGAAGGATTAATAAATGACTATCTCTGAACGGCCCATTGCTTAGGCTTCTGTCCTGTCCATTCCATTGTAGGAGTCAGTTTCTTTGGTTCTTTTAATACAGGTTTGCCTCCCCCGCCCATGCTGGCATGCAATTACTATGTAAAACAACACAGATTGGGCATACAATGCACTGAAAGCTGCCTGATTTTCACCTCTTTAAAGATAAGACAATAGCTCATATTCCATCAACAGCTCCTTCCCCCCACTACAAACACCTCTGTCCTGCAGCATTTGAATTTCTCAGCAGGAAGAGTGGAACCTCCATTCTTTGCTCATTTATACACAAAGCAGTGTCTACAGAGAATTGCTGATTAAGATCTCCCCTTCTTGGGTCTATTTACTTGGAAAGACAGAAGTGATGAGGTGAGGTTTCAAAGACACATCTCGCCCCCCCCTGCAGGTTCTTCTCCAGTTTCAGTGGCCAATACCAAACACTAACAACTGCCATATTTACAGTCTGAAATTAAATCATGTCATTTAGGTCATAAACTCATGCCAAGCCTAGTCCCATTTGCAAATTTGCAACACTGCCATCGCGGTAGGAGTTGCCCCCTTAATACCAGCCACATATTGAACAGGCATCCGGCATGGCTAGTTGGCAATTAATTTAGATGCATGCTGCATGGCTGGACATGAATCAGTTCAGTCTTCAGCATTGATCTAAATTAATTGCTAATTAGGCATGCAGGACGTGTATTTAATATGTGACCGGTATTAAAGGGGTGAGGTGGCAACTGTACGCGGGGAACAAGTCACAAGCACCCTTTTTACCACATGTGAGTAACCACCTCCTCTGCCTAACTCTTCTTTAACATGTGCCTGCCTTATCTATCATTTGCTTCCATTGTTGCTGAAAAAAAAAAACGATGAAAGAAAGGAAGAGGTGGAGGCATCCACTGGAATGGGTATAATCACCGGAGATTTTCAGCAAAGCAGTTTCAGTTTTCACTGTGAGACTCCAGTTACAGTCTAATTTGCCCAGGCCCAGGCAGCAGTTTAGCTATACCCATACTAGGGCACTGTTTGGTTTAATCTATAAGAAGTTATTATAGGTACTTTTCCCATAGTCGCCTATTTTATACAAGTATCTTGTTGGAGACTCCAATCGTGCCCTGTGTTGTTATATGTCATGAATGAGACAAATGCAGGGTTCTCTCCTGGAAAGAAGGGGTTAAAAGCTACTTCTACCTGAGGGACCGGTTATGTTGGTTTTCAATTTGGCCAGAGAGGGGTGTTTGCATTAGAGAGGGAGAGCTCTCCCCCCAGGTGTTGAAAAGATTTTCAGCTTAGCCTTGCTAGAACATTTCACCTATTGTCAGTGAGTGAAGCCCTATAGAGCATTCCAGATACACACACACCCAAACACAAACATACAGGCATGCACTGGAACAGACACAAACATGCACACACACCTTACGGAGCACGACTACACCCAGAGACACATTCACACATGAACCATATTCATAGCTCTGCAAAAAGACCTCAAGCAACAAGTCAGTTGGTGATGATCCCATGGGCCGTGACTGTGTGCTCCGAGAAACATGGATATGTAACACAGCTGCTGCAGAACTACAACTCCCATCATCTCAGCAGTAGAGCCCCCAAATCCCCTAAGCACCTCATATACATTTACCCTTTCTTTTGAAGAATTCTGCCCATTTTGTGTTTGCAAGAGGGGTAATTTTGCTGTAAATTTTGCTGGTATAAATCTACATTATGCATGCTAGTACTGGTAATCACAGCAACAGATTCCACAAATACACCAAATACTAATCAAAAATGGTGTTACAAGCTGGGACCTGCTCTCAATGCATCCTTCTGAAGTGCAGGTCCTCTTTGTACTTGTGTGTTATTTGCACAAAGACAGAGGAAAGTCTTACTGTTAAGCCTATTGAGATGTAAGGCAAACGGGGAAATTTGGGGGTGAGCCGCATTAAACAAAAACTACATCTGTGACATTGAAGGATTCCCACATGAAACACTGCCCGGGATTACAAACAGCTATGGACAAACATATGCCGCATCTCAGAACAATGGGCTTGCTGGCCAATGACAATGATGTACGACTGGAGCGAGGGATGGGGAATGCTGGAGCTAGGCTTCTCCTCTACTGATGACAGGTTGAAAAATTCATGGCTATCCCATTTGCAGCCCTCCAGCTGCTGCTGAATTAAAAAGGCACAGCTAAAGGCTCTTGAGGGATGCTGTGAACTCTAGTTCATTAAAAGCTGGATGGGTGCATGCTAGATACATCAAGCCTAAATGATAGATAGATAGATAGATAGATAGATAGATAGATAGATAGATAGATAGATAGATAGATAGTGGGACTACCAAGTGACCGCAGTAGGTGCTAGACATGAACAGGCCTGATGTAGAAGAATGTATGGCTGCTGAGAACTGCATTGAGCCATGAAACCAATCTTTTCTCAAACAGGGATGCACTAAATCCATCATTTTAAGATCTGGGTCAGAACTAAAATGAATTCCCAAAGATTTGATCAAAACCAAAGCCTAATATACATACTGACAAATATTGGTGTGGATAAAAAATTGTTGCCTTTATTTATCCAGAGCTGTGGAGTCGGAAGCAATTTTGGGTAAGTCAGAGGTAACATAAACTCCATAGCCCTTTAAGGCTAATGCCCCAAGGAGAGATTAGTCGCCTATGATAAATCTCTGCTACCGCGGGCAACTAATCTCCCCGAAATGTATTTACACAGGCAACTAAGTGAATCACCAGTGGAAAGGCATATGTGTTGTTTTGTTTTGCAAAGTTGTTGGAACTTGCCTGCAGGCATTGTGCGACTTTGGAAAAACTAAGTTGCATGTATTTCCACCTGCGATTCACTTTGTTGCCAGTAAGTAGAAGGGCATTTCGGGGAGATTTGTCACCCGTGGTAGCAGAGAGATTTATTGCGTGACACTATCTCCCAGTGTAGACTAAGGGTTCGAATCCAGTTCAGCTCAGCTAAATCCAAATCCAATGGAATTTAACCAAATCCTGGATTCAGTTCAAACCCACTCTCAAAAAGACTGCATTGGGCCATCAGTGTGATGTGATCATTGTGCTAAGGGCACAGCAACTGTATCAGCCCTATTTACTCCCCACTTAGCCAAAACAGGTAAACTGGCTCAGTGAGGTCTACTGCTAATGTTAGGTATGATCTAAGAACACAGGTGAGAATGTGATGGAAATATTATTACAGAGAAAGTGTCTGTAAATATGGACTATAAAAATGCAGGAATCCTTTATGTTAGCAAGACCTTATCAGGTATAATGGGTTTTTCATTTGTGTATACAATGATTACACAATATTTTCTTCTTCCTTCTTTACAGATAGTGCTTAGCAGATTTACAGGCAGCCACCGGCTGACATTTTGCCAGATAGCATCATTTATAAGGGTTGGTATTTAGCTTAGCTGTGTGTATTATTTTATTTACTATATGTTTGTTTGTTTTTTAAACATTTTTATGATTTTAAACTACAAGGCCCAGCTAAACCAGTCTTACTGAATAGAAACACACACAGAAGTATGAAAGAGCTCAATAACAGACGTAACACAATAGCTATCATTTACTTGTATCCCATTTTGCAATAATGATACACAATAAAGATGTCTAAATTTAAAAGCGTAATGTAATGTATAGAGGATTTATATACATGACATTGTGGGTGTAAACTCTCCCTGCTCCTTAGGTCCAAGTTTATGGAAATTTATTAACTGTATATTTATGTGTGTAAATTGACCTATCGCCTCTATAATTCTTTATGGTAATAAGCTGTAAGTCACCACTTGTTTCAAATATTTAGATCCAATAACCTCAGTGCAATTATTATATACAATCTAGACTGTTTTTACTTTTGTAAACATGCAATGATAATGAAGAATGGTTTAAGCCTTCACAAAACATGCACAGAATATATCAGAAATAAAAGAAGTGGTTAATCTTTGTTCATGCTCTGCATTTCCTGAGCGTGGCAGTTGCTTCAGATGTATACGCATTAGGGTGTGCCGGCAGGGCAGAAGTGTGCATTGGCACAACACTAAGGGGGTTATGTACTAACCCAGGAGTAGTAACCCACAGCACCAATCAGCAGCTAGAATTTACTGGTCACCTGTTTAAAAGGAAACATCTTATTGGTTGATAATGGCTACTGCTACTGGGCAAACAGTGCTTTTTATTATGTTACGGGCAAGATGTTTATGCCCATTTCTGATCTAGGTGCATGACTGGAATCAGATTAACGATCACTGAAATACTTAGTTGTGAGGCTTACACAGAAAACATTGCTGTGATGTCCTTTCTGATATCATGGGGATTTGCCCACCCCTGTAGCTTCTAAACTCTAGTCTAAAGGAAGTAACTGGCTTGCTAGTGGGGCTAGCTGTATGAGACTAAGCCATGCTGAGTAACCTAGAGCCAATATATACCCGACATTCAGAGAATATCATTGGTAGTCGATTAATGGGTCATATTATGAAACTAATGCACAGCTACAACATTTCCATTGAAAACAAGTCATTAGTGTCCATTTAATAAATCAATATGATATGCTGAATGGTCACAAAATAACAACAGTCTTGACAAAAGACCTTCAACAAGTATATTAGTGCACTGTTAAACTAGGTTTCCCAACTCCTTAGTGTTGTGTATATGTATGTCTGTATGCACTTGAATCAAATATCTGCCGTTATATAATACATGGCAAAGCGAAGAGAGAAAAAGGTTTTATCTTTCCAGCCAAAAAGTACTGATCTCCACATGCATATCTTGAAGCTACTACAGTGGAATTAGAAACAATTTAAGTGGTCAAACCCATCATCCACTGCCGACTGGTTACATGAAATATCTAATGGGAGGCTCTTTTGTAGTAACAGTTTAATTATATTCATCTGCAGTGACCTTGAATATAACACGCGTGGCTCTGCTCTGATGTGACACTTGTGGGGTTAACTCGGGTCAGCGAGAACTTACTGAATTAATTAACAGTTATGATCCTGCCTGTCACATAAGACAAGCATTCAGTGCCAGTACTATGGTAGATATACCCATTTGGAGCCTGGGGTAACCAGCTTATTGGAAGGTACGGCAATGGGGGCTGCACCAAGCAAAATGAATCAAAACCAGAGAACTGCTTTTCTTTTTATGGTAATAGTGAGAGTTTTCTTATGACTGATAACACCACAGACAACCTTAGTAAGATACATATTTTTTTGCTACTGAAATATAATATAATTAAATCTTTGGATAGGTAAGGTTAAATGAAAATAGTGGGTCAGTGGACTGATAGCAAACTGGACACTGGAACCAAGGAAAATCAGGAACATATCATGTCTCTTCAGCCTAAAATGTAATTACCTCTGTATACAATGCTGTGTAACCATGGGCAACCATTTATTGGAGAGTTGTAAAAAATAAATGAATAATTGCCCAATATTGCTTAGACCAGCTTCGGTGGTGCAAGGTAAATTCCCTTTTCAGCCCTTTAATAAACCACCATTAAATACAACCTATAAAATGAAACTTTTGGGCTGGACCTAAGATCCTACAACCTTATTATAATCAGAAAGTAGCCACAAGAAAACATTATTAGGGATGGTGGTGAGTTTACTCAAAGAAAACTGCCAGCTTATACAGGACCTGCACAGTCATTCCCAACTTGTGAAGCTGGCCCAGAGCTTTTAATGGCTGGTTGGTGGGAATGCCTTTAAAACTATGATAGTTTGTGCTATGCCAGAGGTAGGCTGAATGGTCAAACCATTTATTTTACAGTGGCCTAAAGCCTACCACATGATAAAGCAGACAACAGGTCAACAGTATAGTAGCCCTGGAAAAGTAGTATGTCCAGTGAGATATTGCAACAACCCCTTTTGTTATTAGAGCAGGAAAGCTGGCAATGTTGTCAGATCAGTCGCCTAAGGGTGGTGTTAAAATCTAGAACACTGCAGTAAAATAACAGGATATTTCCGTAGTAAAAAGTAGATAATGCAGCCACACAGAGTCTCTTCTTCCGTTTTGTATTGTCCCAATGTATGAAGGAAGGAGAGTTTTCAGCAAATTCCTTAGATAACTCCCCTGTCTCACCCCCACCCCCTTTTTTGTGCACACAACATGCACTTGACATCATTAAAGTTTAACTGGATCACAGAATAAGGGCCCTAAGTCCCTGCAGTAATCCTCTTCCCATGACAATAAAGGATCCATTACAAAAGGCTGGCTTGCCCCTTTCCTGCATATCTCACTGTAGCTCTGCTGAGTCTGTACTTTTTGGTGACACATTGCTCACAGAAATCCACAATCATACAATGGGCCATGACATCTTCTGCTCCTTTGTTGGCTGCATAAAGCTTTCAGTTTGTCAGTGTTAGTTAAACCGAGCCAGAATTAGACACTCTCGTAGACATAGAAAATACATATATCACACCACAAAAATAACCACATTACAATCAGTTCTGCACACTCAGAGGAAGTGTGTATAAACACATGCAGTAGCACAATAAAAGCAAATACAAGTTATGCATGGGCAAAAAAAGTTGGAAGAAACATTGCCCTTCTAGAGAAAATGCTGTGATATATAGATGATATCATCTGCTGGTCTGCTGGTCATACACAGCTTCAGCTGGGAACCAGCAGAGTGAGCTGAACAGTGTCCCAGAGGCAGGGGTGGGGTAGTGCCTGACTTGATTTTCACAGTGAATGTTTTTATTGTGACTACTGGCACCATGGAATCTTCTGAGCCGACTTTGGAGTTGTTGATCCTGCAATATCACTGTTACTTTCTGGTAGAGGTGCAGTTATGTTTGGCTTGGCTACTCTTCTAGGGTATTGGGCCTTATGATTTGGATATGGATGAAGAAAAGGCAGAGTTCTTGTATGTTTTGAAACCAAGTAAATCCTATTCATTAGAGGTTTAGCATACTGAGCACAACAAAATGGAGACAGCCTGAGGGGCCACAGAGGGCAGCTGAAATTTCCATAACTAAAAGTCTGTTGGTAGGGCTGGTTATCAGCTGTACCATTTCCTGGGCATATCTCGTTACAGTCCAGGGCCTAATCCTACTTAATAGCTTCTGAACACAACAAAACAATCAGCCCTTCAGGGGAGGAGAGGGAGATTCACTTTAATTTGATCTCGGTGATGGTGATAAAGGCAAGGCAGCACACACCTGTGGAATGCACCACCCTTGGACTCGCTCGGTTGGCTAGCCATTCTCTATTATCATTACTATTAATGCGGCCATACAAGTTACAATAAAAATCTTTCCTATGACCACTCGTTCGTCCACTCCACTAATGTCAAGAGCTAAATGGTCAGATATGCAGGTAATAACAACAACAGGTAGAATTCTACCCCTATCTGATGATTCAACATTAACCTACTGCCGATGTTGAGGTGTCTTCAAAAGAGCCAAATTAAAATTTGCCTCGGTGAGATGACCGATATCCAAGGCTTTTGCCGATAACGGTTTCTTCGTCAACCCACCATACACGCACCGAATATTTACGAAACCAGGTGTCCGTGCGTGTATAGTTTCCTTTATTATTATTACCATGAAAACCAGATGCTGTCTGAAAAGCTTACAGCTAATGCTAATTCTATAGAGGTATAGATACTATAGCCATGAAATGAGTGAGGGTTTAAACCAATGCGGATCTTAAGAATGTACTACACACACCCACACATAGACAAACTTACCCACATGCAGGTAAATATGCCAGTAAGATACAAGTGTTCTTTTGTGTCTTGATAATAAGATCCTGTCTGCCTACTGTTGCCTAAACTAAATCCAGAATGATTTACGACACCATTTGTACTGTGCAATTGGCATGATTAAAGATAGAGATGACTACTACATACCAGTAGTACTGAGAATTCTTTTTTTGTGTCTTTTGCCTGTGTGAATACACAATGAATTTAGTGCAGGGCCACATGAAGCAATCTGTACCACCCATGGTGTGATAAATCCCAACCATGATGTGACAAATCCTGCACCTTCACGTAGATGCACCATGTGATGTCACAGCGCCACTTGGTCTGCCTCACTTCCTTCCTCTGACAGGCACCTCTATCGCAACCATCTCACACACGCGTCACTCATGTGCGGTGGCAAAACCCCCTTCTCCTACTCAGTTATGCCAACGTGAGATGGGAGGAAGTAAGATATGCAAGTTGCACGGCTGAGAAGAAAAAAGTACTTAAGACAGAAATATTTTAGACAGGACAAAGAAAAAATAATTAGAGAACTAGAATTAGCACCCTGGGAAACTCAGAATTAATAGGTAAACTAAAATAAGGGGAAATTAGCCTGAGTCCTTAGTCTTTGTTATTCAGCTGCAGAAACACATAGCATCAACAAGTAAAGAGATAGCTAAGTTTTATTGCAAAGAATGATAAGCTTTGCTATGTAGATTTCTGTCATCACAAAATATGAAAAGCAACACCTATGCCAGTCTTTGGCACACCAGTCTCCCCTACCCACAATGACCTGACACTGGCTAAATAGCTTAAACTGGTTAAAAGTTTTCATTTTTTGAGACTCTGTAATTATTCTAAAAAAAAAAAAAAAAAAAGCATATATAAGTACAGATAAGCCATGAACTTTTGCAAGGCAACATAAAGGTATCCAATAATTGCTGCTGTTAAGGGCAGCACATACCGCATACAAAGGATTATGGCTGTGAAGGGGAAAGGGGGATGGAGAAAAGTAGTTAAGATGTTTAAAGGGACATTTTATGAGGGACCCAGACTGGAATCAACACATCAAGGGGAGGAAAATAAAAGAAAGCTTGAAGGCCCCATTTACCCAGTTCCCACCTCTGCAAACTCATAAAAATCTAGCTCTGAAAAAACTCGAGACAGGAACGAGTGGGGAAAATATTTTTTTTTTTTAGCCCAAATATCTAAAATGGAGGAAACAGTTTTTGCATGCACTGCACTTCAAAGAAAGAACTATTTATAATGGCCATAAAATGTTAACTGCCTAGGCAGGCTATTAACTGCCATTTGTCCCTAATGCAGGCATTCTGGTAAGCCATGAAGAAACTAACATAAAAAACCTTTGTCAGTAACTCATATGGAATGTAATGTTAGGGGGCTGCATAAAAATTTGTCCCATTCTTAACTGTTTTTGGTTCTCTTACTATAGAAGTCCATCACTTGAAAATATTTTAAAAAAAATCAACAAAAAAAGGCTCACTCTTACTCTAAAGTTGTACCTTTAATATCTACAACTTTCAAATCACAAAGTGCAGATGTACAATATTATGGAGTACTTTTGTTTATAACTTTCCTTTATGAAGTATATAGGCGTAAATCCAAGCAGCACAGGTTTTAATGGCTGCCATGCCTGGACTGGCAATCTGTGGATTGGGCTTCCTTATACTGGAAATGCCAGGGCCTATTTTGAATCACAGTCCAGGCCAGATGGATGCCTAGAAGAAGGGATATGGCTGGTGAGCTTTGCACAAAGTATGAGAGTGTTTCCAAGATGATCCAGCTAAGTAGGTTCAAGTAGACATATGTTTTGGGGTACTTGCCACATGTTTGCTTTGTCACACATAAATAAAAGTTGCACACCCTAGGTGAATACATTTTGAGCTGACTGGGGAAATCCTGTAAGGGATTTAACATGCATTATGTTCACATTTATGCATCTTACCAATTAGATTTATCATAGAGACAACTGATTCTGGGTTATGGGATATTTGTGGTGACAAAATGTCAGGAGCAACACCCTAATATTAGATATGAGATCTAATAGTAAATGTTGGGATCGCTCTGTCTGGAATGCTGCGTTTACACAAAATTCCTAATAAAGGTGTAACAATATATAGAGAAACAAGGAAACTGTGAGGAAAACCCACACAGTGGAACCAATGGAGACTGCGTGCCAAAAATGCAAGAATTGTAGAAACAGGAAAGCAATACTGACACACTCCAATATGACTCACAGTGACAAATTCATGTTTAGCTACACTGAGATTCAAGCACTACTGTGGCTATGTCCAACCTGTGGTCTCTGGCCACTGCAGAACTGGAACTCCCATTGGCCCCCTGACATTCTATGGCTGCAATGGAATGCTGGGAACTGTAGCAACAGAGTGAGAGTCACAGATTGGCCATCCCTAGTAAAAGTGATAGGTACAGCACACAATGTTCTACGCTCTTGGTACAAAACCCAATCTGCTAGTACCCTTACTTAATATTTTTTCCAGTTTATCAGTTCAGTGGCAGTAGGCCAGATTTCCATATGAACAAAAAAGTGTAATTAAACAAGAAAGAAATCAGCCGCCCAGCAAGCGGAAAATAAAAACGTTGATGCTGTCAGCACAAGGCGCATGCTATCATACCTAGACCCAAATTCACACCCACAGTGCTGACACCTTGCCATGGCTGTGCGTTCCTGCACACGCAATCTCAGTGTTTCACTGTAGCTGCTTATCCCACACACTCTGTCCCCTGGGACAGTCAGTATTGTGTGCATTTCTAGAGAAGAATTGCAACAAAGAACACTTTAACCTCTTGCTCGCAGACGTCAGTGTAGATAAAAACATGCAATGTACAGAGGCATAAGGGATAAGAGTCTAAGGGCTGTGTTGCATATTGACTGCTTGATACTGTGTGTGTATGTTAACAACACTAACACTTAATAAAGGCTTTGTATTTTACTTCAGCCAGGCACATCCTACATTTTAGTGGTTCATGAATATAGTGTGATTTCCCACCCACACTGGCATAAACACAAATCTCATTAGCTATACACTTTTAAAGAGCTTAACATGAAAAGACATTATTAGAATGTCAGCAGGAAGAAATACAGACGCTGAATCTAGATTTAAAAGAACGGAGTCGCCCACTTAGTTGTATGCCCAGTAATTGATGCGTTGTACAATGCACACCCCAGGCACACTCAGTGCACATATGGTACTGATATACAGAAATAATAAGGCAATTGCTGCTCTGTGTATCCCATGTTGGAATGTAGGAAGGGAAGTCAGAAACTGTAACGTATCTCACAGCCATGGGCAAAAGGAGCAGCTCCTTGTGGGATGGAGAACATTGGCAAAGACGCTTTATAAGCAGAAAAATGACTGCAAATGGTTGTAGTAAGGCAATTAGGGCTGCTAATGAATAGGCTGATATAGACAGATGATACACACAATATCCATGGACAGGAAAACACAATGACCAACAAGAACAAACAGGGCAGAGTTAAAGCAACTTGCCTGCCGTACTGTCACACACACAGACCCACACACAACACCAAGTGGGACTTACATTGCATGCTGTGGCTCTGCATCCATCCAAAGGGGTCCAGCCCCCCAAAACAGCCGGCTTTCCGCAGCATGCAGGGACCCTGAGGGCTCATGTCATAGAGCGGCCGCGGCATCAGAGGGAAGGCTTCCATGCAGTCGTACATGTTGGCTGTACGGGAGAGGGCGAGTGGGCACTGAACTTTCACAAGAGGGAGGGAAGCCGGCAGTGTGGGCTCTGATAACAGAGATTGGCACCTTCCGAGTAGTAATAGTAGTGCCCCTGCTTTCGCTCTCCCACTCTCTCCCTCCCTCCACTCTCACAGCCTGCTTTGTGGCATACCTTTTGCAAATAGCCAAGCTGCCTTGGGGCTGTGGGAGTGGCCAGAGCCAGAGAGGGATGGGCCTCACTACACAACAGTCTTTCTACTCTTTGCTTCCTCCGCACCAAAGTTTTACCCCTTCTTTCCACCTATTCCAAAATCTGTTTAACAATGCAGTGCTTTCCCACTGCTGCCGGATTCCTACATCCCATACACATACTAACACAACATCCCCCCATACATACACACATACATACAAACACACTGACACTGACAGTGCTGCAACATTAACACGGCAATGTTTCTGTATAGTTATACTGTCTACATAAACCCAAATCCTGTCTGAAACCCCTATATTACACCTAAACACAGATATGCTCTGACATACATAGACAGACACACAGACCTGTTCATATACACACACGGACAAACATATACACACACAGACCTGCACATATACACACACAGACCTGCACATATACACACACACAGACCTGCACATATACACACAAACCTGTACATATACCCACAGAGACCTGCACATATACACACACAGAGACCTGCACATATACACACACAGACCTGCACATATACACACACAGACCTGCACATATACACACACAGACAAACATATACACACACTAACACTAGGGTTGCCAAGGGGCTACTATTTTACCAACCTGGATAGTAAACAGTTTACTTTATACCACTGTTATCAATAGAGAAAAAAGTAAAAAATAAAGGTGGCAACCCTAACTAACACACATATACAAGTTCTGCACTGGCAATCAGTGGGTTCTGGCAAATGCCAAAGGGGCTGCTGTAAGATGACATAGACAGTCACTCTTTATTGGGCTGGTGGGGCTGTTTGGGCCTCTGGGTACTTGGAATGCCTGGGCCTATTTTGAATCCCAGTCCCAGGCCTGGGAAGACCCTCCAAAAAGAGAGATTGGTGCTGGGTTCAATTAAACACACAATATAACAAGCTTAGGTGTGTTTGTTTTTATGCCCAAAGAAATATTTAGTATAGATTCTTTATGGATTTTGATTTACTAAAGCACCACATCTCCATTAGGAAGGCCCTGTGAAGCACTAGCATTTACTAGTGCTGTGGCCATTTAAAGCCAAGACAAAGGCAGGTAGTTAATACATATTAGCATATCAATATCAGTCAGCCACAGTTTCATATACATGGACTGTTGTCAAAGCAGAACTGCCATCAGCAAAGAGAATTCATTTTAAAGGGGCATTAGCATCTCTTTACACCTTCTGCAATAAGTGATTTGCATCCTATATGCACTGATTTCCATTTGGTCTAAAAAGGAAAATACACATTTCACAGTGCATTGGGGTGGTGTTCCTAAATGTATCATTTCTGACAGTCCTCAGACCTCCTATGGGCTTTATGTGCAAAAGATCACCATACTGCTTCAATTTAGCTGTTGCTTGACTACAATTCCCAGTAACAACTGACAACAAAAGGCAGGTCAACAATACAGACAAAAACCTATACAGGTATAGGACTCGTAACTTGGAAACCCATTATCCAGAAAGTTCCAAATTACGGTATGGCCATCTCCCATAGACTCAATTTTAAGCAAATAATTCACATTAAAAAAAAAAAAATTCTCTGTTACAATAAAACAGTACCTTGTACTTGATCCCAAGATATAATTAATCCTTATTGGAGGTAAATCATTCCTACTGGGTTTATTTAAAGTTGAAATTATTTTATAGTAGACTTAAAGTACGGAAATCCGAATTACAGAAAGGTCCTATACCTGTATATTTAAACACCCTATTATGCAGGATGTTGCGCTGAAATCTCTGCAGTCACATACTTTGTATGTCTCCCTTTTTGTGCTGGAAGGAATGCACTTAATGAATACTGCAGGTGCCTGGAACTCCCCCAATATGTGCTGTAGGGATCGTATGCTGTAATACCATCTTCCGCCACCATATGGCATTATATTATGTATATTCATATGTGCTATGTATAGTTTACTTAATAGACCAGTTCTCTGTAAGCTGTTACAGGGCAGGGGATGGTGCATCTACTGTCATTGTGATCTGAAACTTTGGCCCTCTGTGCCATATTGCCCACCTCAAGGTGGGTGTATTGGGGAAAGATATGCTCATTTGGCGACCTTGCCAAATGAGAAGGCCCCACAAGGCGGGTTCTGCCCATACACTTAAAAAACTTCTCATTATGCCAGCACCCAGAAGCATTGTGTCTGCCTGGGTGCTGGCACACGTAGCCAATATTCACCAAAGTTTTGTGTTAGTTGGCAGATATTGGCTGCTTGTGCTTGCAATTTAATCTAAAGTGAGTGATAACCTATACCCTGATGATATCTTTTTTTTTTAAAAGTCGCAGCTACTAATCGCCGTGTGTGTCTTTGCACTATGCAATCTTTGCATTCCACAGCACTTTACAGACATTACAGATCATTCCCTGATCATTCCCATTGGAGGGTACTGTCCAAGTCTCTATCAGATTCACATACACTATGGTCAGTTTTATCAGGAGCCATTTGAGCACCTTGTATGTGTGAAGTGTGGAAGGAAACTGGAGTACCTGGATACTAGTGCTGGAAGCCAATCTAGGAGAACTATGTCCATGGCAGACTTCTGGGGTGACATGCAGGTAGTGCTCAGAAACAATGGAGGGAATGTTATTGACTGGTGCCTGTCTCTGTGCCTATCGGTCACTGCAATGGGCATTGTGTTTCACATGCTTTTCTATAATGGAGCTGTGAGAGGCAGTTGAAAGAAATTTGACCACCTCAGACCACCCTCAGCACACCACAGCAAATAAAAGGCCATGTGTGAAATGGCCCTTAAGCTTAAAGACATGTCTTATGAAAAAGTGCACTGTAAAACTATTTGCAACCACATTTTAATCCTAAAAAAAAATGATCACAACATTAGAGGCCACAAGTCACACAAATGGCTTGCATCCTAAATGATAGGATTTTTATTTATTTTAATGGCAGCAAATACTTCGCTCATATGTCTTGTCCTTTTAAACTTGTTTTTTTTTTCAATAAGCACAGAAGACATGTTTCAGCACCATGTGTCCTGTTATAGTATAGTTCAAGAATGTAAAAAATGTTACAAGTAAAGTCTATGGTGCGCTTTGTGTTTTGATTGCAGCTACTAGAACTGAGCAAAATGGCTGGTGTGCCATAGCCTCCAGAGCAGCTCTACCTTGAAACAATTGTTAAAATGGCAAATATAAAAAAGAACATTTTGTAAATATGAGACTGTATCAAACAAATAGCAGTGCAGTGTGTCTTCCAGTAAGCAGAACATGTTATATTTTCAATGTGAGATCAGGGGGTTGATATATAAAAAAAAAATAAAAAATTTGAAAAATATTATGGTGCCACTGAAATTGGTCAAAAAAGTATGATGGAAAAATAGCGAAATAGCAAACAATCTAGCAAATTCAGGTTTCATAAATTTACTCAACTGATTTTGTTCTAAAAACATACTGTTTATTGCTTTTATATGAGATGTTATGTTGAAACCTTACTGTGTATTTCAGTTTCCATAACAAATTAAATTGTACTGTTTCCATATAGACAGACCCGTCCAGCTAAAATCACAGTTCTCTGAACTCTATCCTTAGCAAACCTCAAAGGGAGGAGGGGGGCTGAGTTCCATAACTAAAGATGCATAGGGCTGCAATACATGTGAACTTGCACAGCATCTCTATGCACTCATTCAATTAAATAGAGCAGAATGTGTTCGAGGATCTGAATATGATTTTTTGGCTCTTGGCAACTGCTGAATTTCTACATTTCTACACTATTATTAATTTCATTATATTTATTATTATAAAAACATATGAACCTGCTCCTGGGCCATAAGTGAAGTGGCCAACCACAAAAATGGGCCATGTAGTATTGGCGCCCAAGTCAATACAACATTTTACTTCGCCCAGTGTCATTCCTGAATGCCCCCACCCACTTACTCACGCCCCCATCCAGCCCCACTTAAGGACACCAAACGTGTGGATCTTCTCCCCATATGCATATATATTGGGCTTATTTGATCATTTGGCTCTATGGCACAGGTGCCGTGGGGCCGAGGCCCGCATCAATGAGCCAACTTTTCAGTCTGTACACTGAACCCCCTGCTATTCTGTCCGCACTACCACTGCTGTCTCCTCACTGCTAGGCTTTGCATGCTTGCTTCCCTTATTATTATGCCCCAGCTTTCCCCCTATTTGTACCCAAGGTATGTCACCTCTCCCCTAGTTCTGGCATGGGCAAATCATGGCAGCTGCCAACCTTGCTTTGCCTTAGGAGGTATGGTACAGGCTTGTACTCAGATGTCTGGTTGGAGAGGGGTACTACTGCAGGGACCCTAACATCTGTAGTTGGCTTTATTTCTCCTTTATTTTATTTCTCCTAATTACACAATTCCTGTTTCCCCATGCATACAGTGTACCAGAAGGACTGTGGCTGTGCTAGGGTTAACTTGTTTTTACTTTCTGCTATGTGCCTAAATTCTTCAGTCACTTTTGATCTCCATGGAAATCCCAGAGACTAGTTTACACTTGTGATTTTATAGATGTGACATAATGTTAAATTGCAGGGAGTCTTGTTAGTACAGCAGTATACATTTTTCTCATAAGAATCCCTAATGTGTCAGATGTATATGATATATATTGCATTTTATTTTCTCCCATAAAAGAAAAATGTATCCTCGTCCTTGTTTTTAAAGCCCACACATTGGATGCCTGGCTAGGAGAGTAAAATATATCATTTTGTTTCTTACAGGAAAACCACCAAAATGTTTAAAAATTATTCACAAATGTAACAGTCATGTTTTATGCATATATGTATATATATGACACACTAAATGTATTGCTGTGATACCAAGGTACACTTGCACCTTTTTACAAATGAAAAAATTGTGGTAGAAAACCACCTCATTGGCTAAAATTACTGAAAAAAAACAGATTAAAGGGGCAGTTCAACTTCCCCTTTCTTCAGATAGTACGCCACAAATATTTTTCTTAACTGATTTTTTTGTTTTTTATTAGATGCACGTTTGCCCCCTCTCATGTTTAACTGTTACAATCTAATACATTAGTTTAGGACATTAAATGGCAGCCAATAATGCGCCTGCACCCCAAGCTTTACTATAGTCTTAAGGGTTATGCAAAAAAAGGCACTAAGTTTGCCCAGGAGCAGTAACCCATAGCAACCAATCAGCAGGTAGAATTTTCTGGTCACCTGTTTAAAAGCAAATATCTTATTGGTTGTGGTATACTATTTAAACATGAGACATCTTTTTGAATGCAAACTGTACCTTTAAGAGCAATATTAATTGCTGTATCTCTTTCCCTTTTTGATTCAACCTTTCATAGAATGCAAAATGTATTTCAATGCCATGAGAAAAAGGGGTTACTGATACCATTTCTGTCTGGTAAGGCAATTACAAGTACAGTATGGCCTATTCTGTATATATTGCTGCAGGCAGTATCCTGACAAAACCAATTTTATGGAAAAAAAAATATATAATGAACTTTTTGTGTCAGTGACAATGTTGGTGGCCCTACAGAACAAAGATATGGAAGCACTCAATCATTGCATAATCAGTGCTGCCTCAATTTACTGTATAAGGTTTCTTCACACTAGTGATTCACTGTAAATAGATGCTGTATTGGTGATTCAATATCCTATGAGTACAATGGCCAGCAGGCTGGGTTGGGCAACTGAAAAGTCACTAATACCGCTCAGTTTTTGGTTCTTGAGGTTGTCCCAATGCATATAACCCCAGAATAAACTAATAAATACAAGATTTCATTTACACCCTGTTATGTATGTGCATCACACCCAAAAACAATGTGTTAAATAGATTATTATTATTATTAACATTTATTTATAAAGCGCCAACATATTCCGCAGCGCTGTACAATAAGTGGGTTTCATACACTGGACATACAGAGTAACATATAAAGCAATCAATAACTGATACAAATAGATTTTATCTAAATCACTTATTTTTGGCCTTATAAGGCCTGCACCCTGGTGAGATAAAAAAAGGTAAAGGCACACAGTCATTGTATGCAGTGGTCTCCATTTTTTAAAAATTATCTCAATTATTAGTACATGTACAAATAAACAGTAGATGTCAGCTGAGCCAATGTTTGCTAAGCTATCTATTTTAAAGGTTTCTGAGTTCGTTTTCTGAGAGAGAAAAAAAGTAATTTTAGACTACTGATTTTTTTTGTAAACAAGACTGACCTAGAATCACATGACTGGAAAAAAAAACTGAAAGGCCCCCGTGTAGCAGGAAATATGCAAGCAGAATAGCATTTCATAAAACATACAAAAATAAAGACCAATTGCAAATTGTCCCAGAACACTGTCTATATAATTGTAAAGGTTAATGCATTTATACAGTTTATCATTTAAAGGGGTGACTTTCAAGGACCACCAGCCCAATACTACTCCCCTTCAAACTATCACGCTTATCAATCTTGCATTTGGGCCTGGAGCAATAGGGACCCAATATTGCAGGCACAAAAAGTGCAGTTTTACAGAAACACTGCAACACCGCAGAGATGGCCATAGCCAGGCAAATCGCTATACAAGAAATCGAAAGACAAGCTGGCTATGCTAGCATGAGCTAGGGACATCCATAACTAGAGTAAGAATAAATCATGCATTATTTATTAAAACAGTAGTTCACCTATAATTTAACTTTTAATCCAATATTATAAGACAATCTGCAATCAGTCATGATTTTTGTGGGTTTTTGAATTATTTAGCTTTTTGTTCAGCAGCTTTGCATTTTGGAATTTCAGCAGATATTTGGTAGCGAGGGTCCAATTAACCCCAGCAACCAGGCAGTGGTTTGAATAATATATTGGGAGATGAATAAAAGACAATAATGATAAAACTGTAGCCTCACAGAGGAATAGTTTGTGGCTGGTGGGGTCAGTGACCCCCATTTGAAACGAGGATAGATGAGGAAGGCATATAATTAAAAAAAATGCAAAAAAAAAATAAAAATGAAGACCAATTAAAATGTTGCTATAACAGGACATTTATAATTATTCATAATAACATGTATTCTGCAGCATTGTACAATAGATGGTTTATGTATACAGATTTCATACAAAAGTAACAACCAATACCCAATACAAGAGGTAAAGAGGGCCCTGCCCCTAACAGCTTACAACATTCTATAACATACTAAAAATGTAAAGGTGAACTACCCCTTTAAAATGTATATTTATTATGAAGTAAGGCTGCACGTAGGGCAAGGAAAATCCTGGATAAGTGTGAAACCAGGTATATGGCACAGTATTTTTTTTCTGAAAGCAGAATTACATTAAGTTCTATGGCAGCTGCTGCAGAGCGCACTTTCTGTGTAAGAGTAATGGAATATCCCTAATGCGCATGGATTAGGGTGCCTATAAGTACTAAGTTGCCCTTCATTGTTAGGACTGGTGATGATGCCTTTTAGTGCAACACAAATATTTATTTTAAAGATAATGTTCAAAGCTTTGCCCAAATATTTACTCTCCTTGGTCATTTTCTGTTTCCAGCAAACATTCCCAAACAAACAAACAAACATTTTGAGGAAAGGGCCATGCTGGCCAGATCTTAATTATTTAGTGTGTATGTACATATTGGGAAGCTAGAGTTCTATGAGATCTTTGGCATAATTGGATTATTTAGCATTTCCTGTACCTTCAGGGCCCTGGGACTGCTCAGTGCAGCTCTCAGTGGTTGGGGTACCCTGTGCACAGGCCAGACCGGACCAGATAAATATCACCAGAGGGTGGGTGATCCAACAGCACCATGCAAAGAAGGTGAAAAGAGCAAATTTAGAGGACTGCAGCAGAAAAGTATACAGCTACCTTATGAACTAGTTAGCCTATACAATAACAGACAGGTCTCACAGATAGTTTTCTCTTTGTTCCTTTAAATACGTAGACTGGATTTCCCCTTGCCATTCCAGTTCATCTTGAAGGCAATGGGTTTGTTCATACACCCTGAGTGATGGCTGATAGAACTGGTTTAATTGGAAGTTGCTATCAATATTTCTATATGTGTTGATCTGAATCTGTGGATCAATTAGGGAACTTTATAATGTTCCATGGAACAGAGAACAAAGCAAATAGTCTACCACTGATGTTATTGTTCCAAAACAGTTTCTACAGGTTTATCATCTGGCTAAGTAACCATGACCCCACCCCTTGTGGCAGTATGGCTAGTGGGTTCATAGCCCACATGCCAAAGTGAGATGGATAGATCTTTTATATCATTTGAACACAATTATAAAGAAATGCATGTGTGAATGGTGGTCTAAAAAAAACATCAACTGTGTACAAAAGCTGTCACATTCACTTTTCACAGAACTTTAAAATCACATGACTTTAATAGTTTACATTTGGTTTGGCCAAATCAGCATCATACAAAAAGTGTTTGGATTCAGCCAAATTCTGAGCCATAACTGAATTCAGTGCATCCCTAATAAATATTGTAGAAGAAGGAATAATAAAATTCATTTTCTAGTAGAAATAAAGCAGGGAGATATGAGGATTTCTATTTAAAGGGGCAGTCACTTTTTTTCAAAGGTGCTGTATAGTTTTACTTCGTTTAACATAGTTCTGCTTTGACAGACTCTTTTGTATTAATTATTTTCATATAATTTGGGCATGTTGTATAGAAGATCAGACTACAGTGTAGAAAACTTGGGGGTTCCAAACAGTGAGGTACCCCCATTAACCCCAATAGCTATCCCTTGGCAAATGTGCATTATATAGTGAGTAGCCAAGCTGTATGCAAAGAAAACAAGCAATGCCACTCTTATCTGCATTCTCCTGCCATAGATTCCTTTAGGTCCAATTCTAACTAACATAGGGCATTTGCCCACCATTTTTTATGGAACTACACTCCTGATTTCAGAAGAATCATGCATAATTTAAACTAATCTCACTGAATTACTGTAGGGAGCAACGGGGGTGCAATATGAAGTGTCTTGAGCATGGCTATATATATATGGGCAAAATGACCCAAAGCACTATATGTTCCATATGGCTAAGTGTGCCCATTCACAGGCCCATTCATACTGGCCATGTATGGGCCCCAAATGATAGCAATAGCAGTATTGGGGAGCTCAACCCTCTGTTAACTTACCCAAACGGGTATCAGGTGCAAATACTGGAAGAACCTCACCTTGCATGGGGGTCAATATCCAACAGCAAAAAAATCCAGTAGCACACTGAAGATGCAAGAGAGGGTCCCGAAACGTTGCTCTTTGCTTGTTTATATGTACTTGGGCAAATAAAACACAATTTTTTCACGGCTTGCATCTTCAGTGTGCTACTGGATTTTTTTGCTGGGCCCCAAATGATGACCTGCCTGATCATTATTTTTAAGGGCTCATTCAGATACGTATGAGTTGGCCATCTTATTCTGCGAACCAAATGAGTGAATCTGCCTGGTCAGGTCACACAGGTGATGGCCAAATCATGCTGATCAAATTGTTTGGTTCTTAATCAGGGATCAAGGGATAACACCTTTCCAAATGAGTGGAACTTTCTGTGTATGGCCCGAATAAGAATCCTATGGAAGCTTCAGTGATGTTCAGAGCCCCTTGCAGTAATGCTGGCTTCCAAGGTTTTAAGCAGAAAGTTTATTGGCAGAATGCATCATCTATTAACATATTTCATAGGTTTATGAGTGGGAGCTGCCATACTACCAACATGAGCTTAGACTTTCTCTAATAGAAAGAGTGCAAATATCACATGGGAAGCCATAGGTACTTAATAGCTACTTAATATTTAAAACACAAATATAATATAATACAGAATGCTACATCATCACATTTTACTGTTTATATAAAGAAAAGGAAAGTTGAATAGTACTTATCATAGGCTATATTTCTTGCTCTTTAGAAAAAGGTATTGCTACGCCCATAATCACACATAAAAGTAGCATTCTCACACAGAGAATTCCCTACTTATCTATCACCATGGAATTGCAGGTAGTGACATTCATGAAAAAGAAAGACAGAGCTCATTATGGGGAGCTAATTCCTGTGTCCAACACATCAGGTTTCTAACCTAGGGCTTTCAGACTGTGGTTGTCTACAATTTCCACAATTTCTTATTAACTACATTCATACAGTAAATCAATTTGGTAAACCGATCCTAATCCCATGTGATCTAACAAATGAGCAGAAATATTTATTTTATGAAACATTTTTTACCTGGCATCCTAATATTCTGATTGGCTAAGCCACTAAACCCTACTTTGTAAGAGACTTTTCAGGACTGACAAACATTCAGTTATGGAATTTGGCTAATCTAACCTGGCCATTCTGTCTAACTGGAGATTCCTTTGCTGGATGTAATATTTATGGGCCTGGGCCCCCAGATTGCTAAAGGCTACGCAGATTTACTTACATAACATTATTTTTTAAATGTAATCTGGCCCATTACATGGAAAACTGTAGTCACCACTGAACCTACTCAGAATGTGCAGCATACAATCTCTAGGGCTTTCGCCCATCCTACACAAACAGTCATGCACATACTACCAGCAGGCAATCATGTACACCACGTAGTACTATATCTGTGAAAACTAACATGAGACTATGCTAGTTAAAATAGTAATAAAAATTTACTTTTTTTTACAGTATTGACACAGAGAATTATCATAAAACAGACTAAATGATTAATAACTCACTTGAGATACAATCACTGTGTGCACTCCTCTCTGCTGCACCCATGGTTAATGCTAGAAAACAAATGGAAGCCTCCATTATTATAATGGTCATTTTGCAAGGCAAAGGCAGAAGAAGCAGTTCTAAATTTAAAAAGATAAAAATAAAAAACTGAGCAGGACTAACCATTTGTTGAGATTACTAAGTCAGGGATATCAAACTAACAAAGCTGGATTAATCATAACAGCTAAGTCACTGCAAGTTTGTGTCCTCTGCCCCTGGTTATAAGTGAATAAAATGTACAGAGCATGCTAATGACTGAAACCAGGACAATACAATCTCCTAGCCCTACAGTGGTGCCCAGCCTGTGGGTCTGACCCCAGCTAGGACTGCAAGTGGGTCATCTTGGACCACAGATCATGGCTTGGAAAGTTCATTTTGTCGATTCAAAATTAAGCATCACTGAAGGTCCATCTTATTACAGAGAAAAAGCAAATCAGTAAAAAATAAAAAAAAACATTTTTGGTGTAACTCTTTGCCTGCCATATCAGAATCTATGTTGCTAGCAATGCAGATTCTAGGTTTCTGGGTATGCTGCCATATTTCAGTAGCTTTTTTTAACAAGTGTGCATTTAAAGTTTATTTTGGCCAAACTTGCTGCCAGTACGTGAAGTAACAAATGGAGATATGTCAGTGTAATCCATGCCATAAGTAACATAATGACCCAGTGCTGGCTCTGCAGAGTTATACTGTATATTGGGACTAGCTGTGCTTTCTCACCTTTATAAGCTGATGTCTCTGCAAATGCTAATGACCTGAGTGCTGCATGTACTAGTTGGTTATCCCAAGCATGGCAGCACAGGCTATAAACCTTCATCACTCTGTCACTGGTTTTTAAGGGTTTGATGCTAGGTTTATGGATTTAGGCCTATGGCACACAGGGAATTTGACCACTGCTGTGCTGAGGCTGAAACAGCTACATTCAAATAACCCATATTCAGCCACTCAGAAACAGATAATGTTTGCTAATCATGTCAATGGAAAGCAGTGATAAGGAGATGGGGCAATTCAGCTACTGCAGTTTTCCATCTGAGAACAGTGGTGGTCATTGGCCTTAGTTGTGGACAATAAAAAAAAGAGAGGATATCAGAAGACAGTGGTTTAATGGGGTAGTTTACCAATATGTACAGTTAACCCAATACCTGCTTGGGTGACAACAGCATGGAGTCATACTTTTTTAAGACAGTTCTATGTAAGTTAGTTACCCTCCCATATAGAGTGTAAGCTCTACGGGGCATGGACCTACTTTCTCTTGTGTCCCCGACTCTTAACTTATTGCAGCTGTATTTATCTTATATTTATTGTTATACTTTGTATTTATCTATTATTATCTTATTAACACCCTGTTTGTATTAATGTTTTCTACTGTACAGTGCTGCGTACATAAGTAGCGCTTTATAAATAAAGATATACATACATACATACATACAAGTATGGCAAAGGCTCTATTACTCTCTAAACTCAAGGTTTTTGACTAGGACAACTGGACTGCTGCTATAACTAACGCAACTCTTGGCCTTTATTATGAATGATCAATTTGTAAAACTGCCTTATGCCTGTATTCACTTTGGATTACCAACCTTCAGTGGCTAATGGGCTGTACTTCCCCCAAGCAATTACACCTTGTGAGCCACTGGTATTTATGCTGATATTTATCACTTCTGCAAAAGATGCATAAAAGCTAATGGCATGCCATGCAAAGTGTTGCCAACACCTTGGGGCCCATTTACTTACTCAAGAAACGGCTGAATGCGTCCGATTGCGTTTTTTTCGTAATGATCGGTATTTGGCGATTTTTTTCGGAAAATTGTCGCGACTTTTTCGTTACCAATACGATTTGCGCGAAAAAACGCGAGTTTTTCGTAGCCGTTACAATGCGCTCGTATCTTGTCGCGACTTTTTCGTATTGAGCGCTCATAAGCGGCGGGCGAAACTTTCAGACTTAGCATGATTTTGGAAGCCTCCCATAGGACTCAATGGCACCCTGCAGCTCCAACCTGGCCCAAGTAAAGTCACCATACTGAAGCTTGAATGAATCCAAATCTTTCGTACTCGGCACGAAGGCTACGAAAAAGTCGCGACAAAATACGAGCGCATTGTAACGGCTACGGAAAAACTCGCGTTTTTTCGCGCAAATCGTATTGGTAACGAAAAAGTCGCGACAATTTCCGAAAAAGTCGTAAAGGCGACGAAAAAATCGCAAAAAATACGAAAAAGTCGCAAAATGTTCATTTTCCAATCGGATTTTTCCAATTCGGATTCGAATTCGTGTCTTAGTAAATGTGCCCCCTTGTGTGCCATGTAAAAATGCCACCGGAAAATTGATGTAGAGCTCCAGAAGAACCCTCAAAATGCTAGCATTGCAGTTGCAGTAGTAATGGCGTTTGTATCATTATAGCTTGCAGAAAATTGTACTAATTCCATGTTGTAAATTGGTGTTTCTTGTTTTTCTTTATTTAACTACACAATAAATAACCTTTTCCTTTCCATAGACCCAATAGCTAAATGAAACCTATCCAGCTGGACACCTTTGGGTTTCATATGTGGCCCTCTAGGAACTTTTTATGGTGGCCCCCAGACTTCCTTTATGTTACATGATTATTTCAGTATGCTCTGGCCCCTGAACCTGAGTGTGTAGCAGCAGACTCTGGGCCCTCCACAAAGAAAGTGTAATTTATATATGAGCCAAGGGAAGTGCTTTTTCATGTCACATAAGGCAATGATGTGTATATATTTATATATATATATATATATAGTTACGCAAGCAGCCTCAGCAATACACTCTACAGAGGTCTGAAACAAAGTTGCAAAATAGCAGCATTCATGGATTTATAGCTACCTTCAGGAACAGAAAAGGGATACTGTAATCATGATGTGTCTTTCTAAAGAAAAGTATACTTGGGAGTACACAAGAAATTGTTACATATTGTTTACTGTTCTAAAGGAGAATGTGAAAGCTAGTGTCAGCCTTCTTCAGTGTCTTGGGCCCAAATCTAAGATAAAATAAAATCAATGTGAATCAGGGATGTCCAACCTGTGACCCTTCAGCAGTTGCTTATCTAACTCAACAGCAGCTGGAGGGCCACAGGGTGGACAACACTACTACATAGTTACAAATATATTTTTATGTTCTTTCAAAAGAGGCTTTGTGATGCTGGGGGCCCAGTGCAAATAAGTACACAAGAAACATTAATTTTATTATAGAAATAAAATGAAAGAATGATGATCCCTGCTAATAAATACAGACTGAGTGTTATATTTTCACATAAAGAGGGCAGGCCAGTGTATGATTAGGAGTGTAGCTGCACAGCAGCTCCTACTGCTGAGGGAACAGTGAACTGTAATGATACAGTACGTGTATAAATAACATGGCCACCAATCATAGAGAATTGCTCCCTCTAGTTCTAGTTTCTGGGCCACTTTGCAAGAGGGCCTTGGCATCAAATGCTTTAATTTTCATTTATTTATTATGCCATGTAGTTATTGATTCCTCTTGCCTTAATAAGTATACTATCTGTTTTCCTTTTCTCCTATTCTGTAGTCTTGTTACCAGTTCTCCAATCCTTTCTTAAGACCGCCATGCACGCTGTAAAATCACCCTTTCCCTTTTCCTGTCCTTCCATCTCTCTCTCTCTCTCTGTGTTTTCAACTCTCCCCTTGGGTCAGCATACAGTGGTACATTCCTGTGGCGTGAAACTCTGCATTTTCCTTTCAGTCTGAGTTGCCTGTTAGAGGGAATCCAGCTCCCTCCCTCATCCCCCTCTTTCCTCTCTCTCCCCTCCCTGTCAGTTAAATGCAGGCAGCCAGCTCTCTATGAACCCTGCCAGAACCCCCTTTGGGTGCAGTAACCTCCATGTGACCCAGCCCTGTGTCAGTCCTTGCTTCTCTGCCTGCTCACAATTTTCCAAGGCATTGATACTATTACATGCCTGCCCTCTATCTCCCGCTCTCCCAAACTCAGCCCCTCTACTTTCTGCTCCCTTTCTTCTCCCCCTTTCTCATTCACTGGCTCCATTTTTGGTACATTCTCCCTATTACTTTATCATGCCATGTATCTGCTCTGATTTTCTCAATCACTTGAGCTGCCATGGAGCAAACTTTTTTGCCTTTTTATTTCTCTCTTGTTTGTTCTGTCATTTCCTGCATTTCTATTCATCCCACAAGCTGCACCTCTCTCCTTCTCCTCTCTTTTATTAAATGCATTGTATTCCCAATATGCTTATTGGATACTAGACACGATTGTGCATATTAAGGAGTAATAGACACAGAGCAAAGATACCAGCTTCCCCTATCTGCTAAATGCCAATTCATGCAAAGGTAACAAATAATCTCCAAAAGTGTCTTTCATGCTCAGTTCATCTGCATGGGGCACTATGATGGGTTAAGGCAGGGTTGGGTATTATGTAACTTTTATATAACTAAAACTTTAAGCACCCCAGCAACAGTCAAGGCTATTGGTACTTGAGACTAAAGCAATGCAATTTACCCATCTGCCATAAAAGTTCAATAAAGGTCTAACCTTCTACATTCTCTTTCTACAAGTTCCCTTATTCTTCTGTTTACTCATGGGATGCTCTATTGTTTTACTTATTTTCCCCCCTCTGCAAACATATCCACACTCCCAGTCTCTCCTCCCAGTCTCTTTAACTAAGCTCTCTCTCTTTTCTCACCTTTCCTCTCTCCTACCATATGTTTCTCATCTCACCCTGTTCTCCTGCGAAATCTGCTTTTGAGCGACAGCAGTGACTATGGAGATAAACTGACTTGATATTTGAAGCCAGTTCAGATACAATAAGCAGCCTAATTAAAAGAAAAAGGGTTTAAAGCAATTGAGGCTTGATAAAAGTTATTTGTGGGAAAATAAGTGAGAGAGAGAGAGATTGCAAGAATATACAATATGGGTAAAGATCTAATAGTTTCTTTACCCATGTTATAGGCTAGAGCGCTTTCCCCTTAACTATGGGGCTGGTCCCCCAAATGTGGCTTGGGCCTCTAAAGACAATAGACTGCAAGTTCTTTTTTCTGGTGGCTTTTGAGGGTCACTGTTCTAGGCATTGGAATGTACGCATGAGTATGTCTCTCATGATATTTGTATAAGTACCAGAGGTTCCAAAGCCTTAGTGGGCCCTGGAATAAAGAAGACAATTAAATTGGAATTTTATTTTCTAGAAAATTAATATTCTGACTACATTTTATGTATCTATAACCTTGTTGTAAGCAAGTGATGGCCCCAAAAAAAGTTTGATCCAAATGGGGTGCCAGAATCAAAAAAAGTCTGAGGACCTGTTCTGCACAGAGAAATTGGCCACATTTTGTGAAACTTCCCTCTGCATCCAATCCCTTTTGGGAATCCCTTGCAATATCAGCCTTTGGAAGACAACTTCCTTCAGTAGTGACTCTTTGATAAGTATGTTTCCAATAAGCAGAGAATAACTTTCCTTTGTCACCATTATATTTTTAGTCATGGGAGAAATCAGTAACAAATTTGAATATGTTACCCACAGCAGTACACCTTTTTATATCTGAGCTATGTTTAATAAAGCCCTGTAGTATCGGCTGATAAAAGTATAGTTGCTGCTAATGTCTGTAAGAGTTGTGAGCACCATGTGTGGGGCAGAATATAGCTGCAAGGCATTCCCAGTGTGCACAGACATATTAAACATATTGCTACTTTTATTGGAAACAAAGATGTCAGTCCTAAGGTAGCATCCTATCAACTCCCATTGATTTATGGGGCGGTGTCTGACCAGCCACGATCAGACAGAGATCTAATATTATTTTATTATTTAGTCATTCTGTCGAACATTTCTTAAATGACAAAAGGGTAAATATATTGTTATTGCTATAATAAGAGTGCTTGCATTGAACATACTTTCTACTATGAATTTTATAGTACAGGTATGGGACCTGCTGTCCTGAATTTTCAGAATATGGTTTTTTTTGAAAGGGGGGCTTTTCATAATTTAGATCTCCATACCTACTAAAAAAATCATTTAAACATTAGTTGAACCCAACAGGATTGTTTTGCTTCCAATAAGGATTAATTATATCTTAGTAATAATACACTTTGAGTATAGCATAGACATTCATATTCTTTGACAACTGCAATTGGTTTTCATTTTTCTTTTTTATGGTTTTTCAGTTATTAAGCTTTTTGCTCAGCAGCTCTCTAGTTTGGAATTCCAGCAGCTATCTGATTGCTAGGGTCTTGTTTACCTTAGCAGCCAGGCAGAGGTTTGAATGAGAGACTGCGATATGAATAAATGAGGGACTGAATAGAAAGGTAAAGAATTAAAAGTAGCAATAATAATAAAATTGTAAGCTGAAAGAGCAATAGAATTTTGGCTGTCGGGGTCAGTGACCCCCCCTTTTGAAAGCTGGAAAGATGTAAAAGAGGAAGGCAAAAAATTAAAAAAAATAATTATGAAGAGCTATTACAAAATCGCTAAGAATGTGTCATTCTATTACATACTAAAAGTTACCATAAAAGTGAACCACCCCTTTAAGTGATTTGGGGCAGTTTCCCCACCACTTTTTTTGTCGATAGGGATTTTGGCTCTTTGCATTTTGGCTACAAAAACATGACAGACAGAATAGTCAGTATTGTCCTTTGTGCCACTGCTCTAAACCCCCTGTATAATGAGGTCCTCTTAATCTGTAAACCTGAGACAGCAAGCAGAGTAATAGAGGTGCATGTTTATACAGAGGTGATTATCTTTATTCAAACAAACTCTTCCATTACAAGAGAAGGGAAAAGGCAGCAGTAAGGTTAAAAAATCTGTTAGTGTTTTATAATAAAAAAAAGAAAGAAAAATATTACTACACCCTACATAAATTGAGTGCAGGCCACTAAAGTGTAAGTGGTACAATAAAGGGACAGCAACATGCATTGGTCAATGTATAATCCACATGCATCGTAACCACCCTGAAAAGCAGAAGTTGGTATTTCCAGAAGTGGTACTACGCCCAAGGAATGACGCGCCCTCACTAGTTCCACTTCATGTCTCCAGTCACACACATGGAACCAGTTAGAGTCTGGAGAAGGCTTTTTGGCACCTTGGGGTGAAATCTCTTGCAAAGAAAAAAAAAAGAAATCATTAGCATCTGGAAGGAGTTTTGAATCTGATGTGTCGTGACAGTGTGTATATAGGGGAGGGAATAGCTGTGGCTTGCATCAAAGAAAGCGACAGTCAGAGATGCCAAGCAGGGACTTATTAAGTTTTAGACAAAAGCTGAGAATATGGCTTTAAATCAGAAAATCTTAAATGACTTTCCTTATGAGCTTTGCACATAGGGACGTGTGCACACACTCTAGCAGTATTGTTAGTATTTCAAATATTTATAATCTTAGGGGCCCAGAATGTTTTGATTGCTCTTGTCAATCCCGAGCATGCAAGTTACATTATATGCATGCTTACAGAGACAAAGAGTAACTGGCACAGGGCTAGGAAAAGCTGGCAACCGCATGCTGGCCGAGCCTGAAGGGAGCTGCAGTACATTGCAGGCCAATGTGATCCCAGATACTTTGGTATTCAGGCATATATAACTGTCACTTTCAATTACATTTAGTTGCTGCCACAAAAAAGTTTGACAGGGATGAAGGGGTTAAAGAAGTGGCATGCCAAAGGTCAGTGGTACCCTGGAGCAGCGAGGCCAGTAATTGTTAGCAGAAGGAAATGAGGAGAAAGAAGTCTGAGCTGTAAGTAAAGGTGAGAACCCAGATTTTATTTTCCCCTTCTGCAGCAAACACCGGTGCCTTTATGAACACATCGAGACGTTCTCTCACCCCCCTGCCCAACATCTGCCAAGACGTCACATCCCGCCAGTGAGACCCAGACACCACAAAGAAATGCCCCAACTCACTGCCGCACTGAGATAGCAGATTGCCACTAAAGTGAAGTGCTTCTGGGGGAACGGAGTACGGCTTTTTACAATCTCTTGGTTAAATAACCCATAAAGACTGGTGCTTGAATTTTTATTATTCATAATTTAAATAGTGCTGACATAGTGATTGATAGAGATTATATGCTATTCACATTAGTCTTCAGTGGAGCTTACAGTTTAATGTCAATAAGACCTAATATCTGATCCCAGATCCCTCTATTACTTATAGAAATTTATTAGAGCTGGAGCATAATTTAATACAACTATGTCAAAATAAATGACCACTCCCAGCATCCTCAGCTAGCCAGAACTAGTCTGCAGTGGCTGGAAAGCTAGTTATATTTGACATCCCTGATTTAATAGGCACTGAAGCATTAGTTTTAAGCAAGTAACACCATGGGATTTGCTTAGTCCTTCAGACGACGTATTTCTGAAGAGAATGTGAACAGGCTGTCTCCCCACACGCCCAGTGCAGAGTGAGAAAGAAAATACAGGTTTCCTGTTCTAAACAAATCCATATTGGTCTGGGACTACACTATCTCTTGTGCTTCTTCACTTGCCCTCTCACTGACTCTCAGTCTCTGTTCTCAATAAAAACATTACTTTTTTTGTCATTTGCATTTTATATACATAAAAATAGTCCCATGCAGGGTTTTATTTTCTGGGCCAGACTTGTGGAAAGGCCACAAGGGCCCACGACTAGGGCCACTTCTGCACTTTGGTGGGTAGGAGCAGGAGGCAGTTGGTGCAAGCTGGGGTGGGGGGGTTGAGGTGCAAATAGCAGGAGAGGTAAAGATACGAGTGGGTAATTACATTATTTCCTCTACCTGTTCCTTTTGTTCTTATGCACCTCGCTAATTAATCTGTAGTGGTGTAAATAGCAGAAACCTGTAGTCTTGAATCTGAGTATCAGAAACTAAAAATTAAAAGAGATACTGACAGCAAAAATTTTGCATGCTACTTATAATTTTGCCTTAAAAGTATTTGCCCAATGCTTTTACATTACCTATCTGATCCCCAATGTTCCTCTATGAGGGGGCTGCCATATTTGTGCAGCAGGAGTCCGTTAGTATTAAGGTGGCCACACATGTGGCAATTTTTGATCTTCGGTCGCACGAAAGATCGTTCCAAACGGCCACTAACGTTCATAACTGAAACGGCAGATATGGAGGTAGAAACAATAGGATTTCTACCTCCTTCTGCCAATTCAGCTCTGAAGGCAGATTTTGCTCAGGCGCCTTCTATGGCGCCCGATAAAAATCTTTTAACCCACCCGATCAGCGAGTCGACCGATATCAGTACCGTATGATATTATCGGTGCGTGTATGGCCAGCTTTAGAAACTGGCAGATTAAGAAGTGACAGTTAGGTTGACAAAACAGTCAGGTTTAGGAACTTCAAGTAACAATTACTAATAACAGCAGCCCCTTTTTTTAAATTTTTCAGCCAGTTATGAAGACCCTTTATGGGTTGAAATGCGTTAGCCTCATATATTCTTGTGTTAATTAAGTTTGTCATTTTTCAACTTTTATTATTTGAGTGTGGATTGTTGTTTTTGGATTGTTGGCTTACAGATAAGCAGGGGTCCATTATGTAGGGGGATTATCTGTGTGTCGATAATTTAAGAACCAGGAAGTTAGAAACATTGAGTCGTTTCAATTTCTCTTTTTTTCCTGTTTAGCTCAAAAAATAAACACAGATTTTTCTTCATTGAAAAACAATAGGCAAAAAGTAGGTTCAACACAAGCCTTATTCATTGTACCCATGTTGTTTCAGACACCTATACAATTCTTTCTTTTTGGTTACAGTGTCAATAAAATGTGTTGCAGTGGGTTTCACAGCATGAACAATGTATGTGAGGGAAATTCTGTGCCAGCTTGTCAAATATAACAGTAACAGAACATCCATGTGTAATAAATATGGAACTCTAATTAGGATTCCCTTTTTTTAAAAAAGAAAAGTAAAAAATATGATAATTACTGATTTTAAAAAAGCTAATTAATTAACTCAGGAGCACATTTACAACTCAGATGCTGTGAAGAAGCCAAATTATTGTGACACAAATCATACATTTAACTTTGCATTCTGCCTGTCCCAACATTCTACCTGTCCCATTATATAAAAACACAGGAAGTTTTGATGAAAACATATGGAGGAAGTATGGGCATTCGACATTTAATGATAATCATTGAAATAAGGGCAAATCAAGGGGCCGTCACTCCCCCTTTTCCCATGGCTTTGATTTTAATGCATATCAACAAAGAGTAATTTTTATTTAACTGCCACTTCCTCCATATGTTTTGCACATGCATATTCTGTGTTATGAACTGTAATGGTCTGGGAATGAAAGGACACTCCAGGGTTTTTTCTTCTTCATTTAACATTTGGTATATTTATCATGCTGTGTAAAAAGTAGAGTGAAGCATTACCTGTGATGTTGCCCAGGGCAACCAATCAGCAATTAGATGTCAACAGTTAGAAAACCAAAGCAAAGCATTTAATTGGCTGCTATGAGCAACATCACCGTAATGTTTTATTCCACTTTTTACACAGCATGAAAAATATACCCCAGTGTACCCAGATGAAATTAAACAGTTTGAGCACAGATATTTCCTTATACAGGTACTAAGCACAAGTCTACAAGAAAATGTAAAGTGTCTCTTCACATCCTGGTCCTAGGCTTTTGTCTCTACACTTTGTTATTATTAACATTTATTTATAAAGCGCCAACATATTCCGCAGCACTGTACAATAAGTGGGTTACATACATTGGACATACAGAGTAACATATAAAGCAATCAATAACAGATAAAAGAGGGCCCTGCCCAAAAGAGCTTACAATCTACAAGACATTTAATTATAGAGTAAACAAAAAATTTACAAAGTTCAGTGTAGGGATGCACCGAATCCACTATTTTGAGATTCAGCAAAATACCAATTTTTTTTTACTTCCGTGTTAACATGACCAAAAGTCACATGGTTTTAAGGATTCGATTTAGTTCGTCCAGGCAGTAAGATTCGGCCGAATCAGAATCCTGCTAAAAAAGGCCAAATCTTGGCCGAATCCCAAACCTAATCCTGGATTCGGTGCATTACTAGTTCAGTGTTTGTGGCTGACTAGTAGTGAGCTGGCTCTGGGACTGCTGCATTTGGCATAAGACCATGCCCTAAGTGCCTTATAGAAGTTTTTATGCTGACTGTACAATGCCACCACAGAGCAGAGCTGAGAAAACCCTGTCCATTAACAGATTGGGATGCACAGAGCAGAAGCACAGCAAGCATAAAAGTAACTACTAGCAGTGCTATGGTTGCCATCACATCAGGAACATGGTGGTGCCTATGTGCACAAATAGATGTTTCACCCCAATAAGTGCAGTCCACAAGCCCTATGCAAAACAGATACAGGATGAAAGAGAAGCCACTGGTGATTATGGGTACAGGTTGATGCGTGGGCATGGCCCAGAATGCCAAGGGCAAAGTTACATTTTTTTTTGGTATAGGGAAATATGTCGGGGGTAGCTTTATCTCCATATATTATTTATATTTTTTTTTAACAGACCTAGTGAGTTGCCGCCGCAGCCATGCCCATGTAATACCATGTTTTTGTGCTTATGGCACATAGAACATTTGGAGGACCAGTGAAGGCAAATTTTAGCCGAAAATGCAAATTTTTGTGTGTGGGGAATAAGATTTGCTTTAGTGTGCAAAGCATAATATGATCTTTCAACATCCTTGATATTCTCACCTAAAATCCTGTATGGCAGGCCAGGTTGGGAATCCAAATAGGCATTTCAAGTACACAGAGACCCAAATAGCCCCCCACAAGTCCACTAAATAGTGACTGTTTATTGCATCTTATTGTAGGCCCTGTGGTATTTTGCCAGATTGCCATTCTGGGCCTGCTGTATGGTGTTGTTCATTTGATCAAAATACCCTTCTCTTCTAATTCCCTTTTACTTTAATGGGAAAATATGCACAAGTGCAGTAACTCAAAGCATCCAATCAGACAAATGTTTTATTAGACCATTGTATAAATGCCCCACTGCCTGGAGAACTTGTCATGCAACTCACATACAGGAACCCAGCAGCTAGGCTCTGAGGAGCACCGCAATCAAAATGTCCCATGTGCCATTGCCCCTAAATCTAAAGAAAAAAAAGCCGTACGCTGGAATGCAAAGACGTTGCAGTTTATATTGGCCTGTAACAACTTCCTGTTAATGCAAAGCAAGTTCTTGGTCTCACTGACAGATTCACTAGATCTAAACTATGTATCTGTAATGCTTACTCCCTCTTTCCGATATAGTTTTGCACAGTTGAGTATCCTGTTGCTGGTCATATTCCATAGTAACATCACAACTTGTTATTCTATGGGTGGCTGGTTGTGCTGTGAGTAATGCATGTATGCGTTTTAAGTAACTTGCAGGTGCACTGAGTAAGTCCAGTGGTTGCATTTCCATCTGTCATTTATTTCAGTTAAATTGTATTGCTGGTGACTACCAGATTTAGCAGATTTTGTTCAGATTCCTAAAGAAGTGACTTTAGAAATGGCTATCATCAGGGGGTGCTTCTCTGCTGACTGAGAATATGTCCTGTGTGCCATAGATGTACAACCCTCACAGGTCTCTACTAGAGTATCTGTTTGATAACAAATGGACCACCATATGGGGTTACCCTGATGTGGCATGGTGGCTTAGAAACTCTATGATCATTAATTAAAAACCCCTATTTTTGAAAATGATGCACTTGTACAGAATACATTGTTATTTATTGGGCCTGGTATGGGTATGCGGTTATTGATGCTGTGCCAGATGTGATGGCATTAGAACACAAATGCAGTGAGAAAGGCATGTGATGCAGCTTGTGTGCAATTTGCTACTGCTTATTTGCATTCATATTGGGGCACTTGGCACAAGTTATGGCAAATGCAAAAAAAAATCCAGAGGGTAATTTCAGACTTCTGATCAGTTGCGGTTTGGGTTGCCAGCTTTTCTGGAAAAAAAACAGCCTTCCTATAATTTTATCTGTTTTCCCTATTAACAACATTGGCATCAAGCAGCATTTTTACTGTCCTTGCCAGTAAAATACCAGCCAGGTGGCACCCTAGTTGAGGTGCCTTTTGCTACATCATCTTTCCTCAAGAAGTCCTACTTTTATGTGATGGACTCTACAGAGCAACAAAGGTGTATCTTGCATTGCATAGCAATTTCATACATATTCTCCTAAGGGCTGTGACAGATGGGGAGATTTGTCACCGTGCAACAAATCTCCCTTTTCGCGGGCGACTAATCTCCCAGAAATGCCATCCCACCGGCTAGAATGTAAATCGCAGCTGCAATGGCATATGTGGCGCCATGATAATCGCGGAAGTTGCCTTGAGAGGAATCCCACTGGCGATTTACATTCTAGCCGGTGAGATGGCATTTCGGGAAGATTAGTTGCCCGCGACAAGGGAGATTTGTCGCGCGGCAACTAATTTCCCCATCTGTCACAGCCCTAAATGTGTTCAAAAATATCTCCGCTACAAATGTTGTTGTGCTGTAACTTTCCTTTTAAAAGGAAAGGCTCTCTAATAAGTGACTATGATATGAGCAAACCTGTTTGAAAATTACTTGTGGTCATCTGCAGAAGAACAGGTCTTGCATCACCCAATTCACTTTCTTCGAAAAAAAACCCCCCACAAATTACGAGAAAAAAATTACAAATATTTTTGCTGAAATAACTTTTGCCTGTGAGAACATGACATGGTTACTGCAAAAAGGTATGTGAGACAGAAGGCATTGTATCCATTTATGTACAGTGGTTATAGTTATCCCATAAAAGTCAAACTGTGGTAGATCAGCCAAGGAAGTCTGACCATACTAAATACCAAAGAGATATAACATCTGATGAAAAAAAAAGTCTTGATGTCTTGCATTTTTCATTTCAATATTCTCTGTTTGTATCTAATAGAAACATTGTAATTCAGCTTTCTAAATGAGAACCGCTTAACAGACTTAGAAAGATGTTGAATAGTTGGCGCCCAGACTGGAGTGAAACATTCATAGGAAAAGCTAAATATTATCTTTACTGTGTTACTGTATCAAAAATGATACTGCCATAGATCAAACATAGAAATACCTCCACTAGAAATAAGCAACTGTGACCACCAGTAGATGTTTACCAACAAGGACAGACTCAGTCCTAATCAAATCTGTTCAACTTCTAAATCAGATTCTTTTGGTGAAGCTGCTAAAAATGAGGCAATATACATAATCTATAAATAAATCTGGATATGTTTATCTTCAAGGTTGGCTACAGCCATAATATGCACTAAGCAGGCAGCAGGCCAGTTATTTGCTTTTTCAAATACATTTGCTTGGGTGTAAATGATAGGAATGAATGAGGAAAGTATCTGGAGGAATATTTTAAACTGACATCTAGAGGTCAGTAATCTGCTAGCTGTCATGTGGGTACTGGTAAGATCAAAGTAGGGCACTTACCTATGTGACACTGCAAATGTAGGTATGTTATAATACAAACAATAAAAATTACAGCTGCACTATGCACAACAAGAAATGTTGGATATAGTGTTAGAGTTGCACTATATCTCTCAATATTCTACTTTAGTTTAGTATAAGTATAGACGATGCATTGTTAGCATACCACCATGTGTATTCTTTCCAACATTTCCTGTTAAAGTGGTACATTTACTGAGGATAACTTGATGTTGGGTTGTGAAAAATCTTGACAGACCTCTGCAAATGTATTTTTTTTTTACATTTTCCTCTTTAAAGGGAAATACAGACAATGGACACACTGGGAGGCCCGTTTATAAACATTATGATTATAGTCATTTTTGAAACCACCATATTATTTAAAACCACGAATGTCAAGTCATTTATTAAAACAGCCTAATAATAAGCACAAATGAAAAAACCTGAAAAAAGATTTCGAATAGGAATAAGGAAACCTTGAAATCCTTGTATCTGTAAGAATTTCCATGCATTTTAGTCTTACAAAAGAAAAAAAAAACAAAGAAAACCACTAAAACCACCAATTAAATAAAGATTACTACAAGAGCTGTAGAGTTAAGGCGGCCATACACGGGCCGATTGTACCTGCCGATATCGGTCCCTTGGACTGATTCGGCAGCTTATCGGCCCCTGTAGGGGTAGGAACGAGGGGCATGCCCGACCGATATCTGGCCAATTTCAGGCAGGTTAAAAGATTAAAACCAATCGGGGACCGCATTGCCTCGTTGATGCGGTCCCCGAACTGATTGCCCCATTGCCGTCATAATAATTTGATCGTTTAGCCTACATTTTCCCTGATATCGCCCACCCATAGGTGGGGATATCGGAAGAAGATCCGCTAGCTTGGCGACCTCGCGTGTATGGGCACCTTTAGAGTCAGAGGCAATTTTGGGTACCTGGAGTCGGCAAAAATGTACCAAGTTAAATTGTAATGAAAAAAAAATACAATATGTTACAATGTCCTGTTTAACATATAATAGTCATAATAAAGTACTTCTCTGCTGCAAGAATAAAGCCCAGTGCATAGTTGTTTCACTGGTGTGAAGTCCAGCTGAGATATTATAACCTTATTGTTTTCATTTTTTTCAATTTGCCTAGGATGGTGAACATTAATGGAGCTCATTTATAAACACTGGGCACATATAAACCGGCCAAGTGCATACTTGGAAATAAAAGTAATAACTTGGTAACTTGGTTAAAGGTAATTCCTTGATAAGGGTTTAAAACAATAACATTCTACCAACCAGCCCAAAACAGACTTCATTAACTAAATATTCATTGGAGGATGTAAGTATATATACATAAGCAGCAAGGTAAAAATACATATGTGCGCAAAGGAAACTCAATAGTGGAATAATGCAAAAGGAATGTGAATATAAACAGCATATATTAACAAAAGATATAGGGCTGTCAACATAAAAAATATAAATAAACCTAAGGAAGTTATGCTGTTATGATAGTAATCATAACAGCATGTAATGTCCACAATAAGTTTAGTTATAAAGGAACTCTACATGAGCAGAAAATCCATTTCACCTTTGTTTTATTAAGATCTGCCAATCTGTCAGCACCTCCGGGTTTCTGTAAGCCTTTCTCATGAAAAAACATGAATAATTACATGAACTACAGTCCACAGGTTGCTTACTGGTGTCCTAATCGGTGAAATAACTAAAAGCAACATTTTAGGGCACACCCCCCACCCAAAGAGTTGTAGCAAACAGCTTTAGAAAGTGCAAATCAGTCATGACCCTATGGCCCTCCAAATTCCTGGTATATCAAACAGCCTTTGGGTCTGCCGTACCATTTATTATGTACCTGCTCACAATATCCTTATTCCTAAGGTCAGAAATATGCTGCCTAAATTCAGAAGAGGGCTGATAAACATATTTAACTCTAAAGAGTGTACATGGGACTATACATACCACAAATTTGTTTTAATATATAAGAATATACAAGTAATGTTCTGTTTAGGTGACTGCACGTGATGGACCTTTTCAACCACATTGAACACACTGGGAATGGTGAACTGGAAAAAAAATGAAGTTTTAAAAGATTTTAATGGCTTTCATACAGTTGCACCAAAAGTTGTGGTTCTCCTTCCACCAACTTTTATACAAAAGTAGGAAACAGTGAGCAATTTATTATTGCTTGTACACACTATTCTCTCTTGAGTCCTGGAAATCAACCAGAGAACCATTAGCCTAACCTGAATGATAAACACTTTAGCATTACTTGAAACAAGTCCCATTTACCAGAATATCATGACATTATAATACAATGCATATCAGTTGTTGGACAAGTGATTGGACAAGTTAGAATTATGTCCTTGTCCATCATGTTTCTACCCATACAACAATATCTGCAGATTAATGGCCATTATTATAACAGTAGTATTATGTGTCCAGATAATGACCTTCCAAATGGTAATCTGCCTACTGTCTTTGCATATAGTCTGTCTAACGACTTGATAACGAACTATACTTCCCATGGAACTACAAACTGGTCTACACCGATCATAACTGTGTAACAGACAATGAAAAATGAAGCTACTTGAGCTATGTTAGGATTCGCAGGTAAAGGCATTGAGTAAATTTTTATTTATGGTAATTTTAAATGACCCATATATGGTCACTCAAGTGCTAAGACAGCATCACTGCCTTTTACTACCTGGAAATTGCCATTCATAAAGTTCTCCTTTCATCAGTTGGTAAATGCCTACATCCTTCATAATGTACAGTGGGAACAGCTGTGTCAATGGCACAAGTCAACAGTTGTGGCTTCCTCCAATAAAGCCAATGGCACAGGGATGTGAGTTGTACAGAAAGAGCAACTATAAAAGGAACAAAGAAGTGAACATTAGCAGCTTCATTACAAAAAACATAACTTGCCTGGTATCCTCCAAATGCCAACAATTTGTTATCCAGAAAACAGAGAAAGTAAAATGAAGTAATACATTATCTAGGTCTCGGTGTTACATGTAGCTCACTCACACTATTTAATATATTGCTTTATTATTCATTATTTTAAAATGGATATAATTTGAAGCCATACATTAGTGGGGTGGAAGGCAATCTCTAATAAAACATAAGCCTGAGGTTCCCAGATGCTTACTTAAAGTGAAAATTGATGTGAGTGCTAGATATCTCTGGAGGCCTAGCCTGAGAAACAGTTAGGGCAAAACTGTGAATACATAGTAAGGACCATCAATTTGCCAAACAAGTGGATTTGACTACTAATGTGGTGGGGCAAACCAGGATGACCCAGTCATTTGAACTCTGGGAGATAATATTAATAACTTTGTGCAACTTCGGAAAGCGATGCAAAGGCCTTTCCAGCATTTCGGAGCAGTTAATTTCATTGCGGGCGACTAACACTCCGTGGGACATTAGCCTTAGTCAGTTTTAGATTGGGCAGGACCTCCTAAGGGCCCATTCCCAGTTGCCTAAAGTTTCCTCCTGCAGGCAATTTTGTGTGACTTTCAGAACGTCAAAGCGATGCATCAGCCTTTCCACCATGACTCCTATTGTTGCCAGTGGAAAGGCACTTTGGAACGGTTATTTGCCCGTGGTAGCAGTGATCTATCGCAGGCGACTAAATCGTTCCATGGGTCCTTAGCCTTAGGAGCGAGTTAGTCACCCGCCATAAATCTCACTGCATGAAAATTTTGATCAGTGCTATCTATTACAAAAACTGAATGTTTCATGCATTTTTCTGTAAGAACATGTGTTCTTTTGAAACACAGACAGTGTGCTGGTACTTTCTGTTGTTACATACAGTATATACAATTCCCTTTTTTTCCTTGTTAATGGCGCATTTAACATTTCTATGTATTACTACGGAATGTTCTAGGAAACTTGAGTTTGCCAGCGAATTCTGTATAAATATTAGAGTGGGTGAGCTTGAATGTAGAGATTGGTGGTCTGCCCATTACATCAGCATGTGAACTTTTACAGTGTCGGACACCTGTGCTGAGAAAAGGCCCAGACAGCCATAAATACAGGAAGTTCTGCTTTGTAAAAAGAGGCACTAAAGTAGCCTGAATTGGAGTCATAAAGATGTCTGATGTGGGAGGGAGGCTGTTAACCTCCAGGCTCCATTCTGCTGGTTTATAATGTGGGGGCAATAGCTGGGGGGAAGGGAGGCAGGAGGGAAATTCTATGAAGCCAAAAGGAAAATAGATGTTCTCTCTTGACCAAATGGAGAAAGGGAAGAAATTCTTCAGGTCAGATGTGAGGTTCAAGGGGAAATGGACAAGTCCAAGCAAGAGACAAAAAAAGGACAGGTCATAAAATCAGTGATCAAGGGGAATCTGCCATTCTGTTCAGGCACAGCATGTAGGGCCTGAGTAATAAAGGATGATGTCCACAGGGGATGAGAACTAGAATGAAATTGTTATTTCATGTGGTGTTTCGAAACACACAGATAGGTATACCATATATCTGTGGGTTTTGTTTTTTTTTAAATGTTTGTGCTGCTTTTCAGTCTGTTGGTTTGTCCCTGAGGAAGTCACATATAAATCTCATATTTTTAAAAAATCAGAAATATATTTTATTAACATGTAGGGTTGCACTCCCTTGTCTCCCAGGGGGTAGCTGGTACCTAACACAGACACAGGTTTAGTGGGTAGCACTCAAGGTGAGAGCATCAGCACAGTACTTTGAAGCCCTTTACCAATCCTATATTAGATTGTAATTCCTGGGTAATTCCAGGGTTCCCTGAGCTGGTTTTCCTCCTACAACAATAAACTGGATCTACAAGGTGGTATGAATTCTTAGAGTATAGGGTAAACTGCTTGCCTGTTAGTATATATATATATATATACGTATATAAATATGACCTTGGGCATACAAAAATCCTTTGTACAAATTAACTGCTAACTGGCTGTGCAAAAGGAGCATAAAATAAAGATTCTGCTTGACAACCTATCTGGCAACCCATCTGCCTGGTAACCCAGCAACCCAATGCTCCTTGCACCACCCCCCAATCCACCCAATACCTTGGTTATTCTTTCAACCACTAGGTACTAGGGACTCCTTGCTGTCTCTAATTTTGTGCCACCCCAGGCCTGGCCTTTGTGGTCTTTCCTCAAATCTGGGCTTGATTATTTGGCAGACTCTACAAATGCATCTTCAGCAAGAAAAATATACACAGGAGTACTCACCGGTGCTGTACACATGCAGTACCCCTCATTGGGCATCGCCTCTCACAATACTAGTCTCAAGCAAAAGTCTTTATTATTATAGTACAAGCATAATTGCTAACTGGCTGTGCAACATACCCTGCTCAGCTTGACACGTTTCGTGGCCCTTAGCCACTTCCTCAGAAGCACAAATGCATGCTCTACTCTCCAGCTTACTTTTAGGTGAACATAATGGCTCAATTTACAAAAAGCACATTTTTAGTCCATATTTACATAAAAGGGGAGTGCATATCCTGGCATAGCTGGTGGAGTTGGTGCTGTTTTGTCTCATGTTTGGCATATATATATTTTATATTCTGAATATGGGTTTTTTAGACTGTTTAGGGTGAGTCTCCATATTCCTATTTAACTCTTAATTCCTGCCTACAATTTTGACTAATATTTACAACAAGGTATTAAATGAATTCAAATCATATTTTTTGGTCACAAAGCTGATTCCCTAGTTTCATTTGGGTCCCCTGAGAAAAAAGTTTAAGAAACCCATTTATAGCGATGAAGGGTCATGAAGGGCAGAGAGTCATCTAGGGTGAAGGGCGTGCTCAGTGTTTATATAGCACAGTCTGACAGACAACTGGCGTGACTGATCCTGGACACGGAAGACTTCTGCATGCTTGTCACATACACATTGAACTTGTGTTGTTTTAAATAGTACAATGTACTCGGAATGTAGTTTTTACAGTTTCCTCATCCGTCAGCAGTAAGATATATGCTATTAGCAAAAAATAGATAATTAAAACTGGCTAAGGGAAATTAACTTGTAAACTAGTGGAAGTAAGAGATAAAGGTTGTGAGCTGGTCACAGACATTTGCATACACACCAGCATTTTATGGAACCAAACTAGCTCTTTTAGGCAAGCTTTTGTCTTTATTTAATTATTTCACCAGGCCTGTGAATTAATAAAGTGGCCATGGGGACAACTGAGATTTATGAAGAAGAGATTAGCAGATTTTTTTAAGTTTAAGCCTTCTTCTGTGGTGGAACTTTTGGCTTGCAGTGTAAACATGCTGTAACAGTCAGTTTGCTTTAGTTCCAGAATACACACCAAACGTTATCCTTATTGCCATTCAGATTAGACCCCTCCAGTTGAATGCTTTAAACTACAGTAAGATGCCTGGTACCACCCATGCTACCAGTATAAAGTTGCCCAACTTAAGACACAAACTTTAGTCCCACCATGGAATTCTATAAATTTCTACAGCCTTTGCCTTCATTGGTCATAGCCATGGGACCCCTCCATGGCTACTTCTCAGATTGTGGTTCACAGAAAATGGTTTATAATCACAAATATTATACCAAAGTTTAGGAATATAAACTGCAAGTGTGTTCATAGCTTCTCAGAGTGCTGTGAAAGAATTACATGGAAATGGAGTTCTATAGCTTCATGAGTTAGGTGTTCACATGGCAAGTAATCCTGAAACTGCTGGAAAATTTGCAAAATGCCAAAAAATTTACGAAATTCAGCTAGAATAGAAGAATAGCTATGACTTTTGAGGCGTGTGACTTTTTTGACGCAACCACCACTTTTTTTGACACCACCGCAACTCATTTGACGCAACCGCAACTTTACTTATCACTAGCACTCAGGCAACAAAATTTCAGGGGTATTATGACTGAAGGAGAAGAAACCATGCTAAAGTTATACCCAGGCCTGGACTTGTTATACCTGTAACAGAATAACAAGCAAATGAGCCAAAAGTGGTTGAAAATTTATATAATTTAAACCCAACCAGAATCTATCTCCTCAAGAAATAAAATACTCCTAACAGAAGAACACCTTTTCATTTACCCCTACCTCACATTTATACTTTGGATGTAGAGTTAGCCAGACAAAGGTTGCACATTGTGCATAAACACTCTTGCAGACAGCTCATCTTTTCCCACTGCTGGAAGTGATATGACTTCTGTTCCTGATAACTGCCTGAGTCAGATTGATAAAACAAACAAGCAATATTATTGCTGCATATTTGAACTTCGGCAAAACTGGCTAGCTCATACATTAAGTACAATAATGAGCAGCATACTATGACCCATAGTATACACTCTGTGATGCTGAAGAACCACTTTATCCACCTTTTTTTCCATTTTGCAGAGAAAAGCATAAAATCTATGAATGTACCACAAAATGGCAGCTTTTAGCTGCCCATTGCAGACAGACGGCCCATTAGGATAAGTGACATGTGAGGTGTGGAAGTTGAAGAGTTAAATGCAAGAGCATAAGTGCACACAAGCTCTTCTAAGATGACGTCTTTCTTAAAAACAAAAATCACCTGCTAGAATGAGGTAAGCAGGCAGCCTGAAGCAATTACAGCGTACAATGACTCGAGTCATTATTACTTGCAACACTTCTGGTTTAAAAAATAAGCCTTTAAACAGTATTTACTATTTATAACTAGGTGAACAGATAAGGTAATATGTTATCTAACATTTTAGATCTGGAAGTTCTAGAAACACCATTTTAGTGCATATAAATATATCTGCTCTCTCAGTCTGACAAGGTTACCATGTACTTTACTAAAAGTACATTTAGTAAAATAATTTACTACAACGTCCAGCATTCTTTAACATGTAATCAAGTTTTAAAGCATGCCAGAAATTGTTGTACAGCAACATCTGGGGACCAGGGCTGTATTACTGTATAGGCAACTTGGATAGCCAAGGATAGGTACAAAGTGAAGCTGAATAATCATGCAGAAGTAATGACTTATTGTATGAACTGCAGAATGCCCATAATGCCCATCTATGTTAAAGACATCCCTGGTGGTCTAACTCTTGCTTCCATTGCTAAATGATTGTATGAGTGCATATGGCAAACCAACGTTTCCATAATGGAAATAGGCATTGAAAATTAAGATGAAATGTGTCTTAAAAATGCAGTAGAACAGCGCTCTCATGGCTTATTTAGCTTCTCCATATCTCACCATAACTGGCCTTCACTGTTCCAGACTTCAAGAAGGAAAGCTGCCAAGAAAACCTTTATACACATATAGGAAAATACATCTGCAGATTCAGATTATAGCATGGCAGATCCATGGTGAGTACCAATGTCAGCCTGTGCCTGTATCACCAAGCAGCTGGTTGCTGATCAAAGGTATCTAAACCTCTTTAAGATCTAAACCTATTTCTAGAAGTGACACTGTTTGATGTTAGTGACTATACCCCATCTGCTTCCCTTTATGGCAGTAAGCGGTAACATGTGAGCCCAATCTTGTGTGCAACTGATGCAGTTGTTGCCAAAATAATGACAGGTGGAGAAAACAAATTTATTATGTTAGTGTTATCCTTATTTCCTTCCAAAATATTATTACATTTTGGGTACTTCTGGTACAAACAATCAGATAATCATGATATATATATATATATAGGCCACACAATGGAACATAACATGATTTGTGGGCAGGCATAAAAATGCTTTAAAATACCCTTTCTATAGACCAATATAGTAAACATTCTGACCAACTGGAGGCCCATGGGCAGGATGTGGCCATTCTTATATAGCCCCCAGTCTGCTCAATAGACTCCACTGTATGACATCATCATTTTTATGTTATCTGGCCCTCAAACATGTTGTATGAAAAAAAATCGTCCCACTACATGTAATACATTGGACAGTATTGCCTTAGAACATTTAGGATATTGTGGCATGTGTTATTTTATACACTGGTAGGTATACATTTTTAGGTCTGCCATTTCAATGTGCATTGGCATTTTCTCCGCTGGTGCTTATCCGCTGGCTGAGAAAATGTAATTTGTGACAGTAGCTTTAATACTTCTTGAATTTAAAGCTTCAAAAAATGTGACATGAGATGCAACTGCTGGTGGAATAGCAACATTTTTATAAATACAGAAATCTCATTTAAAGGGTGAACTGCCCCTTTATGTTATACTGCTTTATGCCTTTACACTCCATATATTATTCTGCACAAGACCATAAGAAATGTTGTTACACACTAAAAAGAAAAATATCTTGGTGCAATATCCATAGCTGCACTTGTTAGCATGTGTTGTCAAGCAGCCCAGATCCACCCATTATGGGATGGTGGAAAAATGGCGTCTGTGATTTTTTTTTTTTATGTGTGCTGGGTTTAGAGCCCAATTCTGATTAAATGCTCATTATGGTCTCTAAAGAGAACTTGGACGACAAAACAGAATCCTGAATATGTTTAAGATTGCTTCAATTTCCTGTGTTTTCACAAAAATGTATTCCTTGGAAGGGCTGGTGCTGGCAGATCAGTATGCAGTGGGGTCAGCTTTAGAACAGTAGGATATTTGGGGTAGGGGTTAGGCATATCTATTATTATTGCCTTAGGTAACCAGTCATGGGGTAGAAGTGAGGAGGTGCTGCTAAGTCCGTTCTGTTACTCCAACATATAGCATAGTCAAGTTATGCCCATGAATCCTCCCATCAAAACATGGGTCCGCCACTAAAAATAAAACATGCTCCAACCCCGCAACGCAGTTTGGCACCACAAGTTTATGGCACAACTGCTCTGCTCCATAGCCCAAACAGTTGGATTTCTGGGAACTGTGGTCATCCATGCTCTCAGGCCAGTCACTGATGCAATACATGGGCAGATGAGGATAATAAGTCTCACTGGATTTTATTACGTCAGGTCTCCATAAATGGACAGTAATAGCTGACTAGGCTGAAAAATACCTAATGAGGCAACACAATTTTAACATTTGGGTTTACAGGCCAATCAAACGTTAACTTTATCTTAGCCTGTAATTGACTAGAAGGTTCCTATCAATCTCCACGGGATCAAACCCTGACTGTCAGCTTGAACGTAGTGAATTTTGGACTTAGGCCCTTATTGAAAGGTGAATGTACTGTTCATGTTTATTACATTTCTACAGTTTGCAGCCCACCCCCCAACCCCAACTTATTTTTGGCAATCAGTGTCCCTTTAAAGACTGAGGCACATTTTCCAGAGTATATGAGGGGCAGCATCTACTTGGAAACCATAAACATGATGACTTATTCATCTAGGGAGCTTATCAAAATAGACTACATTGCTTAGTTAAAATGTTTTTGTGTGATTCAGGGGCATTTCAGCCCCTAGTGCCGATAAGCAATATGGCAACTGCCGTTAGCTCTAACAGAGGGGAATACTGAATTTAAAGTAGCTAATGTAAGTATCAGGCTTCCATGTTTTAAAGGTTTTAAAGGTTGTGTAGGATCCTACATCCAGTAACGGAGAAGCAGTATGGGCAAGAGCTAAAAAGCATAGATCAGGTACACTGGAAGAGCTGTATGTGGCTGGCTCAGCAAAGGAATATTAAGACTTAGTCTTCTCCACATGCAGCCTATGTAGTTTCCTCCATTGGAAGCCTCGGCTAAAGGAAACAGTGTGTTTTGGAACAGCTGTTATGTATGTTGAGAGGGGGGAAGCTGGTATTACAGCTTATTCTGACTCGGATTTTGCCCCCACCTCCCTGGCAAACTCCCTCAGTGGCGCCCCTCCTATCCTGCTCCGCCTAGGTTCAATGGAAGGACACTATGCTCTAAACCACTCCTCTGGTGAAAAGAGTAGCTTAAAAATCTGTCAGTTTCACCAGCAACAAAAGGGTTACCTTTCAGAATCTGCTGGACAATTTGCTCCCTCTGCAGGAGATATTCATGAGCTGCACCTTAAAAAAAGGACATGCATTTAAGATATATTATATCTGAATTTATTCAAATGAATTAACCTGAGCTCCAACCAAAATTTCAGAAACAGACACCCCATAGTAAGTAACCTATTGTCCCATTACTTCAGTAAGGTATTGTCCCGTTATCTTAGTAAGGTATGGTCCAGTTACCTTAGTAAGGTATTGTCCCGTTACCTTAGTAAGGTATGGTCCAGTTACCTTAGTAAGGTATTGTCCTGTTACCTCAGTAAGGTATTGTCCAGTTACCTCAGTAAGGTATTGTCCAGTTACCTCAGTAAGGTATTGTCCAGTTACCTCAGTAAGGTATTGTCCAGTTACCTCAGTAAGGTATTGTCCAGTTACCTCAGTAAGGTATTGTCCCGTTACCTCAGTAAGGTATTGTCCAGTTACCTCAGTAAGGTATTGTCCCGTTACCTCAGTAAGGTATTGTCCAGTTACCTCAGTAAGGTATTGTCCAGTTACCTCAGTAAGGTATTGTCCAGTTACCTCAGTAAGGTATTGCCCAGTTACCTCAGTAAGGTATTGTCCAGTTACCTCAGTAAGGTATTGTCCCGTTACCTCAGTAAGGTATTGTCCAGTTACCTCAGTAAGGTATTGTCCTGTTACCTCAGTAAGGTATTGTCCTGTTACCTCAGTAAGGTATTGTCCAGTTACCTCAGTAAGGTATTGTCCAGTTACCTCAGTAAGGTATTGTCCTGTTACCTCAGTAAGGTATTGTTCAGTTACCTCAGTAAGGTATTGTCCCGTTACCTTAGTAAGGTATTGTCCAGTTACCTTAGTAAGGTATTGTTCAGTTACCTCAGTAAGGTATTGTCCCGTTACCTTAGTAAGGTATTGTCCAGTTACCTTAGTAAGGTATTGTTCAGTTACCTCAGTAAGGTATGGTCCAGTTACCTTAGTAAGTTATTGTTTAGTTACCTCAGTAAGGTATGGTCCAGTTACCTTGGTAAGGTATTGTGCCATCATCTCAGTAAGGTATTGTCCTATTACCTAAGTATGTTTTGGCCCGTTACCCCAGTAAGGTATTGTCCCGTTACCTCAGTAAGGTATGGTCCCATTACCTCAGTAAGATATTGTCCCATTACCCCAGTAAGGTATCGTCCCGTTATTACCTAAGTAAGGTTTTATCCCATTACCTCAGTAAGGTATTGTCCAGTTACCTCAGTAAGGTATTGTCCAGTTACCTCAGTAAGGTATTTTCCAGTTACCTCAGTAAGGTATTGTCCCGTTACCTCAGTAAGGTATTGTCCAGTTACCTCAGTAAGGTATTGTCCTGTTACCTCAGTAAGGTATTGTCCAGTTACCTCAGTAAGGTATTGTCCCGTTACCTCAGTAAGGTATTGTCCCGTTACCTCAGTAAGGTATTGTCCAGTTACCTCAGTAAGGTATTGTCCAGTTACCTCAGTAAGGTATTGTCCAGTTACCTCAGTAAGGTATTTTCCAGTTACCTCAGTAAGGTATTGTCCCGTTACCTCAGTAAGGTATTGTCCAGTTACCTCAGTAAGGTATTGTCCAGTTACCTCAGTAAGGTATTGTCCAGTTACCTCAGTAAGGTATTGTCCCGTTACCTCAGTAAGGTATTGTCCCGTTACCTCAGTAAGGTATTGTCCAGTTACCTCAGTAAGGTATTTTCCAGTTACCTCAGTAAGGTATTGTCCCGTTACCTCAGTAAGGTATTGTCCAGTTACCTCAGTAAGGTATTGTCCTGTTACCTCAGTAAGGTATTGTCCAGTTACCTCAGTAAGGTATTGTCCCGTTACCTCAGTAAGGTATTGTCCCGTTACCTCAGTAAGGTATTGTCCAGTTACCTCAGTAAGGTATTGTCCAGTTACCTCAGTAAGGTATTGTCCAGTTACCTCAGTAAGGTATTTTCCAGTTACCTCAGTAAGGTATTGTCCCGTTACCTCAGTAAGGTATTGTCCAGTTACCTCAGTAAGGTATTGTCCAGTTACCTCAGTAAGGTATTGTCCAGTTACCTCAGTAAGGTATTGTCCCGTTACCTCAGTAAGGTATTGTCCCGTTACCTCAGTAAGGTATTGTCCAGTTACCTCAGTAAGGTATTGTCCAGTTACCTCAGTAAGGTATTGTCCAGTTACCTCAGTAAGGTATTGTCCTGTTACCTCAGTAAGGTATTGTTCAGTTACCTCAGTAAGGTATTGTCCTGTTACCTCAGTAAGGTATTGTCCAGTTACCTCAGTAAGGTATTGTCCAGTTACCGTAGTAAGGTATTGTCCAGTTACCTCAGTAAGGTATTGTTCAGTTACCTCAGTAAGGTATTGTCCCGTTACCTTAGTAAGGTATTGTCCAGTTACCTTAGTAAGGTATTGTTCAGTTACCTCAGTAAGGTATTGTCCCGTTACCTTAGTAAGGTATTGTCCAGTTACCTTAGTAAGGTATTGTTCAGTTACCTCAGTAAGGTATGGTCCAGTTACCTTAGTAAGTTATTGTTTAGTTACCTCAGTAAGGTACGGTCCAGTTACCTTGGTAAGGTATTGTGCCATCATCTCAGTAAGGTATTGTCCTATTACCTAAGTATGTTTTGGCCCGTTACCCCAGTAAGGTATTGTCCCGTTACCTCAGTAAGGTATGGTCCCATTACCTCAGTAAGATATTGTCCCATTACCCCAGTAAGGTATCGTCCCGTTATTACCTAAGTAAGGTTTTATCCCATTACCTCAGTAAGGTATTGTCCAGTTACCTCAGTAAGGTATTGTCCAGTTACCTCAGTAAGGTATTTTCCAGTTACCTCAGTAAGGTATTGTCCAGTTACCTCAGTAAGGTATTGTCCAGTTACCTCAGTAAGGTATTGTCCTGTTACCTCAGTAAGGTATTGTCCAGTTACCTCAGTAAGGTATTGTCCAGTTACCTCAGTAAGGTATTGTCCAGTTACCTCAGTAAGGTATTGTCCAGTTACCTCAGTAAGGTATTGTCCAGTTACCTCAGTAAGGTATTGTCCCGTTACCTCAGTAAGGTATTGTCCAGTTACCTCAGTAAGGTATTGTCCAGTTACCTCAGTAAGGTATTGTCCAGTTACCTCAGTAAGGTATTGTCCAGTTACCTCAGTAAGGTATTGTCCTGTTACCTCAGTAAGGTATTGTTCAGTTACCTCAGTAAGGTATTGTCCTGTTACCTCAGTAAGGTATTGTCCAGTTACCTCAGTAAGGTATTGTCCAGTTACCGTAGTAAGGTATTGTCCCGTTACCTCAGTAAGGTATTGTTCAGTTACCTCAGTAAGGTATTGTCCCGTTACCTTAGTAAGGTATTGTCCAGTTACCTTAGTAAGGTATTGTTCAGTTACCTCAGTAAGGTATTGTCCCGTTACCTTAGTAAGGTATTGTCCAGTTACCTTAGTAAGGTATTGTTCAGTTACCTCAGTAAGGTATTGTCCCGTTACCTTAGTAAGGTATTGTCCAGTTACCTTAGTAAGGTATTGTTCAGTTACCTCAGTAAGGTATGGTCCAGTTACCTTAGTAAGTTATTGTTCAGTTACCTCAGTAAGGTATGGTCCAGTTACCTTGGTAAGGTATTGTGCCATCATCTCAGTAAGGTATTGTCCTATTACCTAAGTATGTTTTGGCCCGTTACCCCAGTAAGGTATTGTCCCGTTACCTCAGTAAGGTATGGTCCCATTACCTCAGTAAGATATTGTCCCATTACCCCAGTAAGGTATTGTCCCGTTATTACCTAAGTAAGGTTTTATCCCATTACCTTAGTAAGGTATTGTCCTGTTACCCCAGTAAGGTATTGTCCTGTAACTTCAATAATGTTTTGTCCCGTTACCTCAGTAAGGTATTGTCCCGTTACACCAGTAAGGTATCGTCCCGTTATTACCTAAGTAAGGTTTTATCCCATTACCTTAGTAAGGTATTGTCCTGTTACCCCAGTAATGTATTGTCCTGCAACTTTAATAATGTTTTGTCCCGTTACCTCAGTAAGGTATGGTCCTGTTACCTCAGTAAGGTATTGTCCTGTTACCTCAGTAAGGTATTGTCCCTTTACCTCAGTAAGGTAAAATACCTTTAGAAAGATCGCTCTTACCCTCCACTAATGTTCAGGGCTTTATTGTCAGATATGGAGGTAGAAACAATCAGAATTCTGCCCTTATCTGACGATTTATCCCTAAATGCTTGCTTTTGCCCAGGTGCCTGCAATGGCACCCAATCAAAATTTTTTGTCCCGTCCAAACGACAAGACAACTGATTTCCAAGGCTTTTGCAATATCAGTCGCCTTGTCACTCCACCATACACGCACCGAATATCATATGAAATCTCATTTCGTACCATAATATTAGGGCATGTATGGCCAGCTTAAGGAATTGTCCCGTTACCTCAGTAAGGTATTGTCCCGTTACCTCAGTAAGGTATTGTCCAGTTACCTCAGTAAGGTATTGTCCCGTTACCTCAGTAAGGTGTCCCATCACCTAAGTAAGGTATTGTCCTATAACTTAAGTAAGATGTTGAGAAGGACACAAAGGTAACTTTCATTTTGCTATTAAACAAAGCCAAAATGTTTTGCATCACTAGCTATGGCTGCAGCCATTCAAATAAATAACAGCAGAGAAACTTGTTTATTAAAGGGATACTGTCATGATTTTTATGGTATACTTTTTATTTCTAAATTACACTGTTTACATAGGAAATAATTCCCTCTACCATTTAATATTTTATTCTTGAACCAACAAATGTATTTTTTTTAGTTGTAATATTGGTGGGTAGGTGCCATCTCAGAGTCTTAGCTTTCAGAAAGAGTCAGTGCCACACATTAAAACTGCTTTTAGGTAACCTATTGTTTCTCTTCCTCCCATATAACTGGAGGAGTTACAAGTCAAGACTTGGATTTCTTACTATTGAGTGCTATTCTGATATCTATTGGGAGCTGCTATCTTGCTCCCTTCCCATTGTTCTGCTGATCGGCTGCTGGGGGGGAGGCGATATCACTCCAACTTGCAGCTCTGCAGTAAAGTGTGACTGAAGTTTATCAGAGCACAGGTCACATGGCTGTGGCACCCTGGCAAATAAGGAATAGGGCTAGCCCCATCTAAACCTTCAATATTAAATATAAAAAAAACTACTACTGTTTTTGACAAATGAATCAGTGCAGGATCCTGCTGGAGAAGCACTATTATAAGGACATGTTTTTCCATGACAGTATTCCTTTAAAGCCAGACTGAGCAACAATTGTTGCTGTGGATACACCAAGCTACCAGCCTCCACTCTGGCAATACAAGCCTAAATGGCACAATGATCCTGAGGGTGTAGCTCTTGACATCCCCCAGTCACATAGGCATAGCCTGAAAGCTTGCACGTCAGAGTAAACTAAAGGTGGCCATACACGCACCGATAATATCGTATGAAACCTTGTTTCGTATGATATTCGGTGCGTGTATGGTATGTCGGCGAGTCGACCGATATCGCAGGAAGCTGCTGATATCGGCCGACTCGCCGATCGGACCAGTTTGAAAATTTTGATCGGGCGCCATAGAAGGCGCCTGACCAAAATCTCCCTTCAGCACTGAATCGGCAGAAGGAGGTAGAAATCCTATTGTTTCTACCTCCTTACCTGCCGATTCAGCCCTGAATGGTGTGTGGCGGATCTGACGATGTTTCGTGCGACCATCGGTCAGATCGCCACATGTATGGCCAGCTTAAGTCAGAGAGCATCACCTCACAAAAGTTAGTCACACAGGAGGCCTTGGCCTAAAGGCATACGTAGGGAGCACCCATATAACTGTACAACCAGCTTTGAATATTTACATTCAGTCCTTCTGTATCTTATCCTGTGACTACAAATATCACCACTAAAAGAGCAGGGAGCTGGTCCCAATGTCTGGATAAGGCAGATACATCTCTGGGTTCCTCTGAATTTCTGAGCCCCCCTAACATAATCTGCCTATGGTGAAACACACACAGTGATTTACAGAATTTGACAAACAACATGCTCCACTGCATTCGCAATAATATTTCGCTCAGCCCCTGTCAAGAACTGTCTTTCATAACTGGAACTGACACAGGTTGCCTCACATCAATTCCTTTCCCAATAGGTCACTCATAATGTATCTGGCAACATCATGATGATAGGTTGCTGCAGTTAAGTAGCATATGACATGTAGTAGGTATTTAATGTGTGTAGAGTCACTAATTGTTATTTTTGATAATGGTCCTAATGAAGACCAAAACATTGAAAAAAAAAACAATATGTGATCAAATAAATTCTAAATTTTTAAAGGGGTAGTTTACATTTAAGTTAACACAAATAATACAAAAATGAAAACCAATTGCAAATTTTCCCAGACTATTCATCTCTACATCATAATAAAAGTTCATTTTTTAAGGTGGGAACAACCCCTTTAATAAAAGAGAGTGCTGATAAGAAAAAGTCACTTTTTCAAGCAGAAATGTTGCTTGAAGACAGCATTAGGAGACATAGGGGCAGATTTACTAATCCACGAATTCGAATCCAGAATGGGAAAAATTCGGATTGGAAACTAAAATTTCTGAAGATCGCAAATATCCCGAAAATGCTTACGAAAAAATTGTATTAGTCACGATAATATCGTATTGGAGATCCAAAAGTCACAAAATTTTCCTACCGAACCAGCAGTAAAACCTTTTCGATTTTTTCACGCAAGCGTACGAAAAAGTCATGCGGCGTACGAAAAAGTCGTGTGGACGCCCGTAAAATTCGGCGAGAATACGCTCGGAGCGTTTGAATGTGCCCCATAGTCCCTGCAGGTAAATGCAATCAGCTATTGGCTGAAAAAGTTGCATAGTGCAACCATGTGATCTGGACCATTATTCACTGGCTATGGATACGGGCCCTTAGTGTGCTCTTTTATTTTCAAATGAGCCAATGACCTGCTTGTCTGAACATTGGGTTGAACAGACTATTCTACTATATGTGAGAAGCACACAGGTAAAGCTGATACTGTAACATAATAAAATCAAAAGATCAATGTTGCCTGTCTGCTTATCTTGGACATGGCGTCACCCAATATGCCCCTTTACTCCAGATGTGCAACTCTTCTCTGGGGGTATTTTGCTAACTAATTGAAAAGTGGGAGGTGGGAGTAGAACAACAATGAGCCTTTAGGGGATAGAGATGAAGCTAATCTTCAAACCAAACTACCTTTAGCTGCAGAATAAACAGCATTAATGGAAAGAGAGGGAGCTCCTGGGATTAAATGTCAAATTGTGAGAGAGGGCAAGAAGGGTGAGGGACACTGTATAGCATAGAGGGGGAATTAGAGGCAGATCTAGATAAGCAGACAGGAAGGTAAGTGTTTCACAGAATGGAAGATGATGACCATACAAAGAAAAAGGAAATCAGAATTACATTGTAAAAGCCCAGACGGAGGCCTGAGAGTAAGAACATAATGTCTCAATTGTGTTTATTTGCACGTCACATTTCAATGGATCCACAGACATGTAAATCAGGGCTGCCCCTGTCAATTCTTGACCAGTGGAGTGGGCAGCAATGTTTGGCCCAGGTGTGACTATATCAATGACATATCCACTGACTAATATACTTGACTCCAGCCACATTGCTTTAAACCCCAGCTCGGTGGGAAATACGCTGTGGAGCGCTGTTTTGTATAGATTTTTTCCAGCACAGACTGAGTTAATGCCTTTCTTTCCCTTTTCCAGAGCGGGCTCCTAAAATCCTAGTACGAGCATGTAATCGAAACCCTTTCCTCTCATTATGTTCATTTGGAGGCTGCATACTTCTCTTGTTCCTTTTAATAAACATCAGGCTTAAAACACATGGCAGGGAAACAGAGAAGCGGGAGATCATTCCACCCCTCGGCCTGGCTTTCCGCAGGTTCATGCCATCACTTAAAAGGAATTCTGCAGCACCCCGGTTTGGCCACTCGCTGCTCACGTCTGCGGTAGCACCATTAGCACTATGGCTGCACAACTCCAGCTCACTGAACAGAACCCCCACAGGGAAAAAGAAGAGATTCATCTTCTAATACAATTAGGAGAGCTAATCTGTCAGATAAAATCAGCGGCCGGGGTCTCTCCCACCCGGCACACACAGTAAGTCATCTCCCCCCATTACCTGTCACCAGGCGTCTTTAAGGAAAACAAACAGCAACTTCTGTTCACAAAAGGAGTGCAGCGTTTGCTAATTAAATCTAACTAACCAATCTAACAAAACCCACCAGCAATTCACTCCTTCAGGGGCTTTGCCTAGAAATTCATTGGTATCTGCAATTACATTATAAGTAACTTTTACACAACAACAACAGTGTTACATGCCTGCTGATTGCAGCTAACATGTTAGTCTGCTCATGGCATGGAGATGATAAAAACAGAATGGAAGAACATTGCACAATTAAAGGGGTGGTATGCCTTTAAGTTATTTTTTTTATTATTATTTTTTTTTTTTTAATTTTATTATGTCATAGAATGGATAATTCTGAGCACCTTTTCCACTGGTCTTCATTATTTTTTTATAAAATAATTTCCTCTTCTGACTCTCCAACTTTCAAATGGGAGTCACTGACCCCCCAAGATGCCTAAACAACTCTTGCTCTGTGAGTCTGCAATGTTATTGTTAATTTCTTTTATTGTTTAAATTTCTTTTCAGGTCCTCTCCTATTCAAATTTCTGTCTCTCATTCAAACCACTCCCTAGTTGCTAAGGTAATTTGAACCCTAGCAATCAGATAACTGCGGAAATTCCAAATTAGAGAGTTGCGGAGCAAAAAGTAAAATTTAAAAAAACACGACAAATAATAAAAAAGTCCAACAGCAAATTGTCTTAGAATATTACTCTAAACATCATAGTAAAAGTTAACTCAAAGGTGAATAGCCTGTAAGAGTTCAATTAGTGTGGGAATTTGGGTGGAAACTTTTTTTTTTTTTTTAAACTAAAGTTGATACAGCAGTAGTTTCATATATCTATAACTGTTTTATGGAATAAGAGGGTTATGAACATAGTTTAGCCCTCTAAGGGCGGCTTGAACTCAATAAGACACCACCAAATCGGCTATGAATACAATGGCATTCTTAGTGCTGTAACCTGCCAGTAAGCCATAGTGCTCAAAGGACTGCCATAGGCCATATGAATCATGGTGACAAAGTGGTTGGCATCTCTTCCTTGTGGCTCTAAAATCCTGGGTTCAATTATAGGTATGGGATCTGTTATCCAGAATGCTCGGGACCTGGGGTCTTCCAGATAAGGGATCTTTCCATAGTTAACTAAAACATAATTTAAACATTAAATATACCCAATAGGAGTGTTTTCCATCCAATATGGGTTAATTATATCTTAGTTGGGATCAAGTACAAGGCACTGTTTTAATATTACAGAGAAAAAGGAAATAATTTCTATGGGAGATGGTCTTTCCATAATTCGGAACTCTGTATAATGGGTTTCCAGATAACGGATCCTATATTGTACAGGCAGGGCATTATCTGCAAGGAGCTTTTATGTTCTCCTAATGCTTGCATGGGCTTGGTGGAGCCCAATAATTTGTACTTATGCTAAAAAGTAAAGATTCATGCCTTTATATTTCACTGTGTATTTCACAGAAACAAATGGAAGATCCTTCTAATAAAAATTAAATATTTTTCCGACTTTTGAAAGCTTGTCTACTTTATAAGTTAATAATTGACTGATTTACATTGGATACATATATATATATATATATATATATATATATATATATATATATATATATATATGCACATAAATAGACACAGACAGGAAATTTCTCATAAGGAAGCATTCATAACATGACTATTGTAATATATAATACCAGGGTGTGAAACACTGCACCCTAAAGACCTACTCCTAAAAGGAATGTGAATGCTGGATTTATATGCAATGCTTTTCAGTTTTATTAGACATCACGGTAAAGATATTGGCAATGTTTTGATCAGATGCATAAAGAAATAATATTTTCAAGAGGAATGAACTGAACTGCTACATATAGGTATAAATATGTGTTTTTTAACAGACACATTGGTACTAGCACAGGGTCTATATAGGGACAATATTCAATTCATTTTCTACAATGTATTTATGTTGAGTACAATACAATCACATGGTTTATTCTGACCAGTAGAACATACTTAGTTGCATGTTACTGTTAATCAAAAGTAAGGAAGTAACTACTGGTTACTCTGAAGACTGCATATTTAAAAGAACAGTATACATAGGTTCAGTAAAACATTTTCTTAAAGAAAAGGCTTAATCACCCAGTGATTATAATTACTAACCTCAGCCATTAGTAAGTGTCATGTCACCATCTTTGAAAAAAGACAGCATCAATCACACATAGGAACCATCAGTCAATGTCGGTTAAAACATAATTTTATTTATTTGTCTAAAATAATACGCCTGACGCGTTTTGTGCTACTATACTCTCCGGTTTATACTTTACTGACTGGTATAATGGGATGATTATACAGGCATAGGTTTATGCTGTATCTCTGTAAAGGTGAGATGCAAACCCAGCATGATGTTATATAAAGCCCCATATGTCATGCAAAATGAAACCCCCTCCTAGATTCTTGCTTAGCCTTAAAAGTGAAAGAGTGACCTCTAGTGCTGAAATAGTCACAGACATGGCAGAATTCTCTCTACAAAGAAGTCATTTTAAACTAAGGAGCTGATTTATCAATGTTTAAATCTTTTTTTTTGTTAAAAAAAAATTTGAACTATGTTTTCCATAACTTGAATGTTCTATATTTAACAGAAAAAAATAAAAAAAACTGAGGAATGCAGGTATTCAAAGTATCCAAAGTATTAGTGTTTCTGAAGTGGGGAAGTATAGAGTACCTTTAAGGGGAAGTTTTCCTAATAAATCCATTGATTTATCCATAAATTCTGCCTCTCTCCAGCTTGGGAGTTTGTGATACAAGCAACTCTTTATTGTGGAGATAGATTTTATTTTTGATATGTATTTTAAAGGACTTCACAAAAAATATTGTTTTCAAACAGTTTTACAGAAATAGTGCATTTTTTAGTTTTGAGCGAGCAAGCTTAATGGGGCTGCTCCTGTGAACGCCAGAAATGAATCTACTGAGAGGGGGCAGTAAACAAAACCAAATTATTTATAAAATGTACATTTTAGAAAAATGGTAAAATATTAAAAAATATTAAATCAATTAGTTTTGTTTATGTGAACTGTTCCTTTAATTTATTTTTCATTCTGGCTCTCGTCTATTCATCATATTTGCAGGTGCAACCACTACTTTGTTGCTAGGGTCTGTGATGCTAGCAACCGCATATACGGTGGTAACACCTAAAAAAATGCAAAATACAAAAACAAATGATCTCCTAAATGCACTCTTAAATGCCAATGGCTACACAAATACTTTAAAGGGGCAGTATACCCTCTTGTTCAACATCAGTTCAATGTATAAAGCTTGTGCTGAACATACTTTTTGCCTAAAGTTTTAGGATGAAGACACACAAAGCTCCTAGTAGCAGCTACTTTTTGACGAGTACTAAACACCAGAAAATACCATCCACACAATACTGAGAATTGCCTCTGCTAAAACACACTCCTTGGATGTACCCTCTGCCGTTCCTTCTGTTCACAATACAATAAGGCTATGCTATTTTTGCAGGGGGGTAGGACAATTTTCGGAGAACTTGTCACCACCAATCAGAGTTATAACTGGGAGAATCTGTGGAATAACCACAAATAACTGGCAGATAAAAAGGAGTCCCTGCAGCCAGCAAGAGCTACATCTGATGCAGGATGGGTAATTTTTTCCAGGTGCTGAGCCAACACACACTGAAATTAAGCCTGTCACACACAATTAACAGCTAAAATCAGCCTGCCCCTTACAAACATAGACCTGCAGCTCCAGTACAACACTCTGTTAACCCCCTGTACTGCACAGGCTACTATATTTTTAGAAATTTTGAAATTTATCTTACTGTGAATATTGTGTTTGTGTCAGGTCAGTGATGGGAGGTGATGCTGGCATGACTACAGCCACAAGGTTCCTGGACAAAACTTGCACCTTGGGCTTTATAATATGCTAATATTGATATAAGCGGTGATGTTGGCGGCCTGAACAAGAATGCATTATATGTCAATTCATTTTGGCCATTTTGTTTAGCAGGTCTAGCCTGGTATTCAAAATAGGCCCTGACATTTCAAGAAGAAAAAGACCCAAACAGTCCCCACCATGCCACTAAATAGTGACTGTCTATGGCATCTTGCAGCAGCTCCTCTGGCATTTGCAAAAATTTAGCCACCATTTTGTGTTGTTCTGTGTGTCATTCACTGATCACCTGCCGAGAAATAATGCAGGTTCTTGCTGTAAGAGTAAAATACACAGCTCTGTCCATTTATTGGTTGATGTAACCTACCATATATGTGTGTGTGCCCTTGATTTGTGTGTGAGGAAAAACGGAGGGACGGGCATTCCCTTGAGCCACCATTTAGTGATGGGCTGTGCGCTCCCTCAGAGATCAGCTGACAGGGAATAATGCAGCTCTAACTGTAACAGGAGGAAATGTGGTAGCAAAAGGCAATACTTTGCCCTTTAATTGGCTGATGGGGCCTAGCATGTATGTGTGCCTTGCTTGGTTTGTATGCACCATGAATCCTATGATCCCAGGGGCGACCCTACATTCTTAAAATGGCAATTTTCTATTTAGGCTTGCACAATGGCCCAAACTAAAAAGTAGCTGAATCGGGGTTTAACATATAAGCTGATTCATGCAATATATTTTGACAGAGACCTACTGTACATTGTTCAGGGGTATATATAGTTTTCCTTTGAGCACTTCAAATGTCAGGCTTTAATTATGGGATTATAATATGACACATACTAATCTAAATTTTTAACTAAAAAAACATCTTTTCCTGAAAAAAACTTATGGGGAATTATTTACGTGATATTTTAAGACAGACCTACATTGTTCGTGGGTCTAGTTTTCCTTTAAAGCACTGGGAAACTGAAGCATGCAAATTAGTGGTTGGAAGATTATGCCATATTTGCAGACTGTGGTTACATGTTCTACTAAATCTTTTGTGGAGGATTCAGCACACTGCAGAATGCAAAAATGTCCCCGGGCTAATTACATGAATTGCTGTAGCCACTTCGGTGGAACCAGGATGTCAGACGTTTGGTTGGCTGGGACTTTTCTGACTGGTATGTTGGCAGTGACCCCCCCACCCTGAAATAGCCCTGCCATGACTCACATATATCATTTAGGATGTTTTCGACAAAAATAATCCCATTTTGCATTAGTCATAAATGTAGAGGTAGCCAGCCCTAGTGGATAGTTTTGTTGAAGTTACGGTGAATATAAAGCATATATACATATCTTTGAAACAGAGCAGTCCTGTTCCTCAGGAAGCAACAGACTCCGGAACATATACAAGACTAGGGCAAACATAGTGACACGGCATACTGACACAAATATCTGTGTATAGTATTTACACACATAGGGTCAGACATATGCTAGAAAATGCCCTAGGCAAGGAATAATGGCTTCTCCCTTAAGCTTTAGTGTCTGACCTCAATGATGATAAGGTCACTGGGTCACAAAGACTGGATATACCTGAGGGTGCCAGGAAATGTGTCGAGCCAATGTCCCTAGGCCAGTCTGCACCCTTCCCCTACTGGTAACCATCAGCACCGTGGCTAAGGTGAGAGGGTACTTCTTAGGGCTTTGACCTTATCACCATAGTTTATTGTTGACACATAATAGCCGAGTTGTAACACTGATTTCAGCAGCCCTCTGCCTACAGCAACAGGAAACAAACTAGTGTCAGCAGGAGTCTTAGTCCATTAAGTACTACATGGATGGTGAGTGGAAAATCAAAGTTTGTTTTTATTTGCCATGTAGTATAAATGGAAATACTAACATAGTAACAGTAACTTAGGTAAAAAGACACACATCCATTGAGGTCAAACTTTTATGTTAGTATGAAACCTGCCTAACTGCCAATTGATCCAGAGAAAGGCAAAAAACCCCTTCTGAAGCCTCTCCAGTTTGTCTTTAGGGAAAGTTTGTAGGGGAAAAAAATTCTTTCCTGACTTCAGACCAGTCCCTGGATCAACTTTGTACCGATGGTTATTTTCAGTAACCCTGTATTTTCTCACTTGCTAAAAAGCCCTCCATCACCTTATTAGATTTCTTTAAGCAGTATCCTTTATTAATCATATACATATTATTCATTACCCAGATCACCCCTGACTGATCCTAGTGCATGTGGTGCATAGTAGAGACCTTACAATGTCCCTGTTAAAAGTGCAAAAAGGCCACAACAGGCCATTTATTTGCAATTTGCACACCTGCAGGCATCTGCTCTCCATTTTGGATTGCAGAGACCTGCAGACTGGTCTTTGAATCTTGCATGGATAGCATTAGGCTGTGCAGAGATACATAGACATCCTTCCCTCCTTACCCCTACAGTGTCAGTCTGCATTACAGCCCTGTCCTTACCGCCTGCCCAAAGGAAAGTGCCCAAAGGACAGTGGTGAGCTGCACATTTTGATGCTGCACTCTCTGAGCCAGTGTGTTAAGGTGACCGTACATGGGCAGATTTCAACTGCCGATTCTAGCCCTTCAGACCGATTTGGCAGCTTATCTGCCCATGTATGGGCACCCCAACAGGTTTACCCGACCGATATCTGGCCTAAAATTGGTCAGATTTCGATCAGGCAGGTTTGATTTTCCGTCTGATCAAGGACTGCATGGGCTTGTTGATGTGGTGCTTAGTCTGACGGTGCCTATGCCCGCCATTGTAATTTGATTGCTTTTCCCTAGGTGAGCATTTCGGGAGAAAATCCGCTCGTTTGGCAACTTCAGCAAATCTTCCTATGAATGGCCACCTTAAGGCAGCCACAAACCAAATGGGTAGCATTCACTTAAAGGAAAAAGAAAGTCAAAGTCACTTGGGGGGTGCCAAAATGTTAGGCACCCCCAAGTGACTTTGACCACCTACCTTTTACCCCGGGCTGGTGCCCCTGTGATGAGAGAACAGCACCAGCCCGGGGTAGCTGCCGGCGCTTACTTCTTCCTGACTCGCTGTGCGCGCATGCGCAGTAGAGTGAAAAGCCGAACTTAAACATTAAAGTCGGCTTTTCACTCTACTGCGCATGCGCCCACCGCTGGCATTTCAGCAACGGAAGCAGGAAGCGATCCGCTCCAGGTACCCCGGGCTGGTGCTGTTCTCTCCATACAGGGGCACCAGCCCGGGGTACGAGGTAAGCGGTTAAAGTCACTTGGGGGTGCCTAACATTTTGGCACCCCCAAGTGATTTTGCCTTTCGTTTTCCTTTAACTGTAAAATTGAACAATGGGTGCACATCCACTAGGGTCCCTCCACTCCAGGACATTTGATTCCAAATGGTTATAAGCAGCACTCCATAATTTCATTAAAACACCTTTATTATCACAATGCAGGCAACAGCAATGTTTTCAGCCTAATTGGCTCTTTATCAAGCTTGATAAAGAGCCAATTAGGCTCAAAACATTGCTGATGCCTGCATTGCTCTTTATCAAGCTTGATAAAGAGCCAGTTAGGCTGAAAACATTGCTGTTGCCTGCATTGTGATAATAAAGGTGTTTTAATGAAATCATGGAGTGCTGCCTATAACCACCTTAAGGCAGCCCTCAGTGAATAACATTGGTAACCTTATACCCCAGGCTGGTGCCTCTGTCCGCTGAAAAGTGCTGTCCTCATAGCATAGTAGCATAAAATTCACAACGTGATCTTTTCTCTACTGTATATGTGCAGTGTTCAGGAGCCTGAAAGGGGCGCTTGGGCATTGGTGACCATATGTGGCAGTGGGCCACTGCTCCTCTTCATTTAAAAACACACCGGCCCAGGGTACTATTCTATCAAGGGCTACAACACCATCTTGCCTCCTGTCCCAGCAATTCCTTATGGCTGCCCTGGACTGTGTGCATGTGCAGTAGAGTAAAATCAGATGGTAGAAACCAAACTTACTTTATTGGCTTCAAGTGTTTCACAAAATAATAACCTGACAAGTCCCAAAACAGCTCTAAGGGGGCTTCCTAGCCATTCAAGAGCCTCATTGGTTTGTAAAAAAAATGGCATACTTCATTCTGTTTTATGTATAAGCTTTTTTATGCTCTTTAAAAGTGACTGGCAGCTAACTTGTCTCTCTACCACTTTCCCAATAAAAAACAGAATATTATCACTATTGGTGTTTTTGTACAGAACAGAATAAAAATGTTCTTTTTACAGTTAATAGAGGACACCCTTTTGTTTGACTCTTATTTACAGGCTTGACATCGAGATGAAATGGTTAATTTTTATAATTACCACCTTGTAAGCCAGTTTGGTGTAAGTGACATTTTTCCAAAGAGGTGGTGCCTTCCTGTACTAGCCTGATCTGTGTGGCAAAGTGGGCATGTTGCCAGGCAACACCCCTTACTGCCTGTAATGGCATGTAAATCAGCCAGAGGGCATGCCGTTACTGTGTCTGCAGTGAAAGGTATGAACAGAGCAGGGTGTAACAGACTACAAAAGAAAACTGGAAGATGAAATGCAAAGAAAAATAGCACAGTTTTATTTAAATGACAATGAAACTGATTGAGTACATCGAATGCTAAAAAACAAAATAAAAAACGTTTTTAATACGCAGACACACACCAAATCTGTATGCACAATAGCTGACTCTCTAGGAAGCTGGAGTGCCTGGATTGCAATCTTCTGTCTCCCAGACAGTTCCTGCCTCGTACAGTAGCTGCTTGAGGGAACCCAGGGACAAGCTCAAACAAATCATCAAGTCTGCATTTTGTAATTCTGTAACCCACTGTTTTGCTAACTTTGAGGCCGGCTTCACTTGCAAATCTAGTGAGGCCTCAGAGGACCCCTACCCCTCCTTATATATAGTTCTAGAATGGTCAGTCCAAAAGATTTTCTGGTTTCTTACAATGTCGTTCTGAATGCACATTGGTCGGTGTAACTTTTACATTTACAGACACAATAACTGTAATATCAGAAGTGTTGCTTCAAACTGGTGATGCTTAGAAATGGACTGTCAGATTAAAGTGAAAACCCTTGGGTAGATAATTCAGATCCCCCACTTTATCATGACAGATCCAACACAACAGGCTCCAAAATCTGTGACTTATCCTTCATACAATGTACTTTTTGTTAACCTGTATGTACTAAATATTTTTCGGTTCACTTTTACTCTGGGCCTACTTTTTTCATAAAAAGTTGCAACAAAGTTGCAAACATAACCATGGACACAATGGATATCTAGAACAGTAAATAAGTGTTCATTTCATATTTCACCCTAAATGACCTACAGACCAGGCTTTCAGGTATCTTGGGGAGTATCTACGCCAGTGGAGCAAACGTCAAGTGTGACACAGGCCTAAGCATAACCACGAGAGTTGGAGAAGGAAACAGCGGAGACACAGACAACAAGGTACACAACGTGCAGACAATAAGATTATACTCAGCACCACCCTCAGGAGTGCCTGGGAGAAAGAATGTATAGTTAATAAAAAGATAATTAAACGCTGAGAGATCACAGCTCTATCAGACTGCACCCATGGGTGTGGTTCTCCACAAGGGAATAGTCTTTCTATGCCAAAAAATTAGATTTGGGGACTGGCTGAGACCTACCTATGTCTCAAACAGACAATGCTCTGTTACCTCAGGCAGACAGGGAAGAATAGTTGGCCAGCCACAGCAAAGCACAATGTAAAATTTAAACCTGTACCCCCCAAACTTTTTTTAGTCTATGCTGTAATTTTGATCATCTAGCTTTTTTGCAATAATTCTCTATTTTGCTTCCTTGTGTTGTATAATCATGTCTGTAACACACCTTAGGGGTCATTATCAAAGTGCAGGGTGCAAAATGGAATAAACTGAAGTAAAACGCTGTGGTTTTTTTGCAAATTTTTGCACTTTTCTCCATTTATGTGTGCAGAGACCTGCGGCAGTTCAGAAAAATGTGTCCCATGAATACAGCGTGTGTTTGGCAGTGATATATTGATTATGGGTAGGTGACTAGCAATCTCTGGAGGGGCTGCTGTTAGATTCCATAGATAGTCACTATTTATTGGGCTGGTGGGGGGCATTTTGGGCCTCTGTGTACTTAAAAAGCCAGGGCCTATTTTGACTTCCAGACCAGACCTGGGGGGGGGGTTTCATGCATGTAGGTGTCCATCCTCCTGCCCACTAAGTTGTGCTTTTGCGCCCATTGGCACTTGAATCCAGGGTCAAAGACATAGTAAATGACCCATCATACCCATGTATATATACATTTAATAAGCATTTATTTTTATTAATTTTATTAGACAATTTTTGATACCCAGTAAAATCCACATAAAATACCAGAACTCCTTGCCCTAACAGGCAGACAGAATCCTTGCGCATTTTCTCATATACTTACAGAAGTCAATTTAGTTCTGCCTGAGAGTGTTGACAATACAAGGAAATTAGCCATTGCCGGATTCCCTCTTACTTTGATGGAATGCTGTAGGCTGAATGATACCATTTATTGGACCAACATATGGTTGAAATTACAAGCTTTCAAATCTCACAGGGTTTTTCCCCTCTTTACCTGAACAGGAACTCTGTGAGGTTCGGGAATGTGTGATTTCAACCACATGTTAGTCCAATAAAAGATATTATTCACCCTAGAGCATTCCATCTCACTACTGGAGCCACACATTCTATCAAGGGCTAACTGGGCTACAAAAAAAAAATTCCATTTATGTTCTCTAGGCCTATGTATATCCAACACAAAGCTAAATCAATATGTCAACCACAAAAGGCATGTAAGATGCAAAAGCAAACATACGATTCTAATAAGGTTTAAGCCTCATTTGTAAGAGCAACTTTCATACCTTTTATAAGGACCATTTATATCTGGGTGAAGATTAGTACCAAGGGTTCTGACTATGGTCAGTAGGGAAACAGTAGGGAAAGCTAATAATAATTTATCGTATGAGAGGTTGCACATGTATGCTAAGCATGGTAAAAAGGTCAATTCACTTTTACAAACAGGACAACACAAATAATGACTTCTCTTGGTCGCTTACAATTTTCTATTCTTTCCCATTTTTCTAAATGTTTTCTCATTAGCAGCTCAGTAAGCCACAGCTAAACTTTTACAGTTTGATACATTACTTAACACATAAATCAGCAGCAGATATATTGAAGTGTGTGCCCCTACTGAGCTGGATCTTACTAAACATAAGGTTAATGCAAGACAGGCTGATTCAAGGCCTACACGGAGCAGATTTAGCAGCCAAAATGCATACTTGTGTGTTTTGGTTCTGAAATCTGGCACCCGGGCCGATATGGGTACAGGGAAATGCTGATGTCAGCGTAGGGGCTGATACTTGGCCTGTGTTCAATCACAGTCCAAGATTCAGCACTGTCTGGTGAAAGCCTTACTTTTGATATATTAGTTGCTGTTCTTTCTCTGATGCAACAACAACACACGGCATCACACCTATAAAGGAATTATCATCTCATTTACTTGTCCAAGTCAATTGTGTCCATGGACTCAAGTCACTAGGAGGAACCCTGAAATTACATACTTTGGTGTTGCTGCATGGAAAACCACTTTGTGTGTGTTGACAGGCTGATGCTATGCCTGTTGGCATTGGCACACCCATATTCAGGAAGCAGTAGGCAGCAGGTTGGTTTTTCTCTCACTGACATGTAAACACCAGTAGAGAAAATGACCCCTCTGCCATAAGCCTTTGGGCCAGGGCACACTAAGCATATTGTCCTCTCTCTTCCATAGGCGTTTTTTTATAGAGGTGGAGGAAAGCAGATCTGCTCTTATGCGCACACCCCCATAGCTCCATTTACAGGCCCAGCAGCAGCCTTTTTGTGGCTACATGGATCGCATATCAGCACAAAAAAGCACTGCATTTTTGCGCGCCGATATCCGCTCCATGTGGCTCCACACAGGCCCCCACTGAGCCTATCAATGAAGCTACGGGAGTGTGCGCATAAGAGCGGATCTGCTTTCCTCCTCCTCTATAAAAAACGCTTGTGGAGGAAAGCGGACAATCCAATTAGTGTACCCTTACCCTTACAGTTATTTGTAAAATGTAGTGGTTATTTAATGTAGCATCTGTCAGGTCCTTTCCATTCTCTGCACCATTTATTCTGACTGAAAATGTAGCAGGAGCCAGACATAAAAAAGCATGCAAGACATGGTGAAACTTGGAGTCTTGGCTGATGGGGGCTGACATTTGCTATACTGTATTAAGAGTGAAAACACACAGTGCAAATGAAAATCACATTAACAAATAAATATAACCACTAAATATGTTAAATAATGTATGCTGAAAAGTTGCTTAATATGATATTTTCTTCCATTCTGAAAAAAAACTGTTCCATGTTGCATACGTTGAAATTAGTGTGGTACAGTTATTATCTGCCGTGTACCATAAACAGCAGTGATAGTAGGAAGCAATTAAAAGACTCTGCTATTAAATATATTTGCATGAATAAAGTCTACAGTAATTAAAATATATTAAAGTGAATGCTTTGTTGTGTGCTTTGGCACCCAAGGCATGGGTGTCAATCTATGCACACACACCCGTAGTACTACCACGCCATTACTCACTGTCTGGTATAGTTAATGGCAAACACACACCAACATACACATGATGAAAAAGGAGAGACAGAAAGCTGCTTTCAGCATTCACTTAGTTGGGCACACACAGCTCCCAAAACTGACCATTGACCTTTCCATCTATTAATGCTCTATTTTACCTAAAAAGGTTTCTGCTGCAGGTTTTCATATTCCTTATGTCATTGACAAAAATGCATTCCCTTTCTCACATTGGGTATCAAATCCTATATCCACGGTATAGCAAAGCATTCCCAACTTGATGTAGACTCTCAACATCCTGTCCAACTAATATCACTAAAAACATTTTAATCATCTTTAAGGCTAATGACACATGGGGCCAATTCTTGACCTGATAAATGCAGAGAATCAGCCCCTAAGCTGACATCAGCCTTTTCCTGTACCTGGAGCCAATGCATTTGCCATGGGCAGGAACATGGAGCCCATTCTTGCCCCTAAAACGCGCAAGTTTGCGTTGCATAGCTGAAAATGCATACTCTCAGTTCACATTCATATTCCCTAAATTTATGCCCAGTTTAGTAATACGCTCCCTTTATCTGCTAATCTTTTACTGAACTATAATTCCCTGCATTCTCTGTCACTAACAAATGCAGAATCCCTTGAAGTAGCCTTGAAGCAATAGGTAAACTTAAAATTAACTTTAAGTGTGATGTAGAGAGTGGCATTATAAGATTATAAATTTGCAACTGGTCTTCACTTTTTGGTTTTTGAACCTGAAATATCTGGCTCAGTACACAACAGAAGTTTCACCTTATGAATTGCAGTTTTATTAATTTGTTGTTTGCTTCAACATGACAGTTACTAAGAGAGTAGAACTCATGTGGACCAGAGGGCAGAATACAGGCAGCTCTAGTAGTGCAGTGATGATCATTTTTTATTTAGAGCCACAATTTTAGTCCTCTAGGTGATCCTTGGACTGAGTCCCATTAAAAGAAAGTGTGACTATTCATTTGTCAAACAAAGTGCTCTGAGATACCAGAGCAGGGTGTAGTAACAATGCGTGTGGATCATGATGTAAGCACAGGTGGCCTTTTAAGTTCCCTCACTTAAAGCACTTCAGTTTTTGTTTTCTTTACCTTATCCTTTCCGCCAGAGTTAAAGGCTACATACCCAGTGAGGGCTACTTAACAAAACACAGGGCCATAGGCTACCAAAACCATCCACTTGGTTACACTGGACATTAAGATGCATGCTTGTTTTACTCATTTGCTGGGTCACTGCTCTTTTTGTACACACTTTGACTACAATAGGTGCACTTATAAAATGTTTATAATGTTTCTGTACAGACTTTTTTGTCATTTACTAAACAAAAGCACTGACAAATAGCAAGGAGTCCAATAAAAAGCTATCCGTAGTACCACACAAAAAAGAAAAGCATACTCACACAGCGATGCCATCTCCTTGGGCAGGTCAGTGGGGAAGCTTCGGAAGAAACCGCCATTAGCAAGCACCTCAAATGGTGGGGATCTTCGTATTCCCCCACTGAAGGCAAAAGGATAGACACTGGGAGGAAATCCATTGGAGTGTCCAAGAGGAGCCCCAGCCCCACAAAGGCGCTCCTTGCTGCTGTTTGCCATTGTCTTGTTCTCCCTCAGTCTCTCACTTGTGCTATCAGAAGCTGTCTTGGAATCTTCTTCAGGTACCAATGTCTTGCTTAGTGATTCAGCAATAAATCCATGATACACCTTAGGCAGAAGATCATATGTCACCAGAATGAAATGTTGTGGTGTTCACATGCCTCCCTGTAGAGTAACACAGTTATGAATTAGTATCGTTAAGTGTATTGCATCTTTGTTTGAAATCCTGGTTACATGCACCACAAGAGGCTCAAGTTCTTGCTGCATTTCCACATCCAGAACCTTTGGCAAACTGGTCATTCAAAAAGTGACCCACAGGTTAGAACCCCCTGCACTAAAACAAGCAGTAAAAGTAATGGACCATTGTTAGAACTGCATATTAAGTGGTGCTTTCAAAATAAAAATGCAAATACATCTTCAGCAAGGCTATTTTTCTGGATGGAAATGCAGGTCATTGGGGGAATGTAAGTGTAATTTGTACTTCGTATCCATTTACACACAGCAACACAGCGTTCATTGGACTGGCAACAGAATGACCGCATTGGTTTGCCTCATAATATGAATCCAAGTGTCTGATATTTATATATTAATATTGGAATTTTTTTTCTAACTATTAAGGCAACCCTATAAATTGATGAGCTGCTATTGCACCCAATAACTAAAAGCTACCTAGATATTGTAGCACACCTTGCAGAATATATGCCCTATATTATGTTACAGCATATTCTTGTAGCCACACCTGGGCATGGCACACTATTCAGAAATATTCAGGACCTCACAGATATTTGTACTAAAGAGACTTACTACAATATCCATTAGGGGGCTTTGAAATAAATGAGGGGTTGCTCCATATTTTGAGCCCTTTGGGAACTGTTCAGAGCAGAAAAAACTGTGAGTGACCTTCAGCAACTGCTTTTGTAATATCCATCCATTTTATTTAGTCATCATTTCTGTTCCCTAAGGGAACCCTCCTCAAGACAAACCACATTCAATTTACCCGAGGCTTACCCCCAATGTAATTATTATAAAAATTCCAATATATTGCACTGGGAGTGTTTATAAAGCCTTCAGGGAGTTGTATGTGTTGTTTTTTGTTACTGAGGAAGGTTCCCATGAGACAAAAACATTGCCTGAATACGTTTTTTTCTGAATTTTTCACCATTTATAAAACCTCATGAGTGCTCCATTAATTTCTAGTTATTAATTCTTTTCTTTTATTGATTCTTTTTATGGTGGCACCAGAACCATATATGACTGAAATGGAGTGCAATCCATCTCTCATGTAGTGTTATATAATATAGAGAATAATGTACCCCATATTGTAAAATACAGGTATTGGACCAGTTATCCAGAATGCTTGGGACCTAGGGTTTGCCAGAAAAGGGATCTTTACTTAATTTGGATCTCTATACCTTAAGACTACTAAAAAATCAAATAAACATAAAATAAACCCAATTGGATTGTTTTGCCTCCAATAAGGATTAATTATATCTTAGTTGGGTTCAAGTACAAGGTACTGTTTTATTATTACAGTAAAAATTATGATTATTTGCTTATAAAGGAGTCTTTGAGAGATGACCTTCTCGTACTTTATAGATAATGGTTTCCGGATAATGGATCCCACACCTGTCTAAGGATATTCTATGTCACCTCGGAATTCCATTACTAGATAAGCTTTTATAGAGGTCATGGAACTCCAAGGTGACTTTTCATATCCTTATATTTCACAACACTGGCTACATTATTTCTTATACATATACACACAGCTTTTTGTGAGTCCTATGTAAGTAATTACATCACTAAGCACAGATTGTAACTGATGACATCGCTAGGCACAGTTTATAAGATCTACATTGCTCTTGGTCTACTACACCCATAGCACAGCAGTGAGCTGCAAGTCAAGTATACCTCCTCAAGCCATATGCTTATATTAGCATTCATCATGAAACATGGGGCATGTGTCTAGCTTCAGGCAGCTAAGCATGACACCATTTCAGCTGCTGATACACAGGCTTTAGTAGAAAGGACATGTAACCTCTATTTCAGCTCAATAGCTGCTTTCCCGGACTAGTACCAGTAGAACATGGGTTACACTGTACTCTTTTACCCAGAATGGGCCTTCGCTAAGTGGAAGAGGAAGGTGAGGGTGTTGTGCAACTACACCTCTCTTGCTGCTATGCAGAAAAATTAAAACAGAGGGCGCCAGAGGCTCTTGCAAATTACAAAGTAATAAGTGTTTATTGAACATCCACAGGGTTTACTCACAATGCAGCTTCAGAGGCCAGTGGTACAGGCAACACATACCGAGTGTAATACAATCTGACACTCCCCTGCGGCAGACTGGCAGGAATCTCCCTTCACCTCTGCGACACAGCCCGTAGTGGATCCCTCAGGGAATTCTCTTTCCTGATTCCCTATTCACTTGGATCCCTACACTACAGGCAATGTGGCCTGGGAGAGATATCTCCAAAATTGCAAGTCCTATGTAGGAGCTCAGTGCTGCTCATTCTAGCTCAACCCTAACTGCCTTACACTCCTAGAGTGTACTATAAAGGGAGCTACACCTGCCACTATCTACTGCCTCATTCACGGGTCCTGTTCCCCGACTTCAACTGGGCCTGGGCCCGTGCCCCGGGCTCTCAACACACATCCGCCCTGTTCCTCAGGTGGAAGCAAACAGGAAGATGCCACTACTTTCCCAGCAAAGTGAGGAAGGAAGTGGTCGCCATACCTTCTAACCAATAGCACACATGTAAATAAACTCACTTAGATACATTCCCTTCTGCCCAGCAACTAAAGGAACTGAACCTGTAGGGATTTAAAGCCATAGGGGCCATTTAACCCTATGGGTCCCTACAGACATGTAAACCACACCCACAAAAAATGTAATCAGTGAACAGCTTCTTTGAAATCTTTAACTACCTGCCACTCCTGATGTGTAAAGGTTAATAGTAAGGCTGCAGCATCCCCTTAATCACTTAGTATTCCTTCTCCTCTTCTAATTATCTCGGCCCTTCTCTTAGGAATTGAATTTGGCTCTTGGCTAACAGGGCATGCTCACTTCTTAACTCAGGTTTTCAAACACACCCTCCAGTCTAGCAGCCAATGAAGGGAAGGCATTGCTCGTTTCCGTAGAAACTCTGCTCTAGCTGTGCATTGTGCTGGAGAAACATGTTTTGTCTCCTAACCTCCTGTCCTGAGCTCAGCTTGCCTGTTTCAATCCAAGCAGAACTTTTTATCAAAGTAAGTTATGCCTGTGTAAGCCTGCATGCTTGAATGGCCAACCGGGTGAAAGCTGCTATTTGTTTTAGGAATATATATATATATATATATATATATATATATATATGCAATACAAATGGTGTTGTTTGGGTGTGGAAGATGTGCCCAACTTATATACATGGTAGGAAAATGAAGGGTTTACATGTTTTTTTTTTCAAACTCTTCAAAGCAAAAAATAAAAAATTTGCTGGGCCATAAAACTGCATGGTAGCAGCTTATAAAAGATATGACAGTGCTCTTTCCATGTTCTCAGCAGAAGCTACTCATATTCTGAGTGAAAAAGGGGAGTCGCCCTATCCACCTGTGTATGTGATAAGGGATCTCTGGGTGTCTTTCATCCTCTGTGCTGAACCCCTAACTACACAGTGCCAATGAACTCTTACCCCTAACCAGACCCCAATGGGTCATACCCAGGGGAACAGCAAAAGTACTGGTAATTATTTCATTTCTGTGCAAACATTATCAGCTAATTGTTTCCTTGCTGGAGAAAACAGCAAATTATTATTTTGTAGGACTGCACAAAAACCAACCATTATAAGCCATCAGTATGAAACTCAGCAGAACCACCTACCAAATGACTTAATTATTACAGTCTTTTCTTAAAACAAGGAGGCTAGTTCTTTAAAGGGTAGCTTTAAAGGGCCTACAAGCATATATATATATATATATATATATATATATATATATATATATATATATGTACTGTATATATATATATATACAAAGTAAACATATTAATGTTTGATATTTTCACTGTTCACATCACAGGGACGTCCAAACCGCAACCATTGACTGTTGGTAAACCACAAATCCCAGCATCCACCAACAAGCAGAGGCTGCCCCGGGAAGCTGAATATCTCTGAATAATGTATTCCAACCCCCTCCAGACTGAGGCCCCAGCTTTCCTGCAATGCCAGGCACCCCCTCTTTACTCTGGCCCTGAGTTCTTGAGCAAAGTTCTCCAGACACTGATTGCTAGAAGGGTTAAGTCCCGGCAGTGGCGGCAGCTGAATGAGAGAATAGGGTGTGGATCTGCTTTCTGTGTGTGTGTGTTTTTCTCCCCTCTTTTTTTGAGCCGTGTCCAGACTTGGTGGAAATGTGTGCCGCACGCACCATATGATTTAAATCAGGAGTCTTTTTGGGCTGTGAGATAAATAGCGCTTATGTTCTCCCTGCCAACGCTGGGGCAGGCTTGGCTCCCACAGAGCTGCAGCTTTGGCTGTACCACCCCGAGGGCAGAAACTGAGCTCAGATATTCCACATGGAACTCAAAACCGCACTCCTAACTCACAACAGGCTTGCTCTGTCCCTGTGCCGTCCTTACGCTCCCACCCCCTACCCTGTCTGTCACCCGCACCCCACACTCCCCCCTTGCAATTTCCTTCCCTGGCTCTTTCTTTTTTTCCATATCCCTCATTTCTCCTTCTCACTTTCAATCTATAGCAATTCTGTGCTGCGTTTTGCTCATTGGTTTATTATTTTATTAAAGAATAGCTTTACTCTGTGCCATATTCTACTTTCTGCTTGTTTGCTTTCCTCTTCTGCATTATGTGCTACCCTTTTTTGTCCCCCTAGTGGGCCACAACTATGTCAGAAGGGGTCCAAACTCCAAAATAACAAAAATTCATGATGTCTTGCAAAGCATGGCTCTCACAATATTGTTCTAATGCCAGCTAAACCCCCCTAATATGTGTACTTTCCCCTTTCTAACTTATCTATTTCTTCCTATAGCACTCTGTCATTTGAAGTCTGCGGTTTTGCCTTAGCAGAGATTCATTTGCAAAACACAGTAAAACAAGGCATTTCTGGAATTTGCCGTAAAATACTGTTTGGTGTTGCATGCTGAAGTGACACCAACCCTCAAAAATTTTGTTCCTTTTCTCTGAATAGCTCCCCCAACCCCTGCATGATTACTGCCTAGCTGTATTTAAACACCTAATGCTTCCTGCCACCTTAGTGACACATTATAACTAGGGAGCCAGCACCCACTGCCTAGGGCAGCACCGGACTGCCAACAGTGCCACACTTTACTGATCTGTGTATGCATAGTACAGGTATGGGGCCTCTTATCCAGAATGCATAGGGCTCGGAGTTTTCTGGATAAGGGATCTTTTTCATAATTTGGATCTCCATACCTTAAGTGTACTAAAAATCATGTAAACATCAATAAAACCTAATAGGATTGGTTTGCCTACATTTAGGGTTTATGAAAACTTAGTTAGAATCAAGTACAGAGAAAAATGAAATCATTTTTAAAATTTTAATCCATATTGAATTTGATTAAAAATTGACTCAAGTTCATATATATATGTGACCCATATACACAGTGTTTGGGGGGAAACATAAGGATGTGACGTAAAGTCGTGATGTACATATCTTTATGTAAGTCATGACTTTACATCACATTGTTATGCTTCTCACCAAATACTGTATATAGGGGTCACTTTCCACTGGTTTTGTAAGTTTGCGAAAGGCTGGTATAACAGCCGAAACGTCAATCTCGTTATGCTTCAATAAAATACGTTTGTGTTTCATAAGACCTGCGTGAAGCGGTTCCTGTTTGAATAATATCTATTCGGTGACATTTTATGACTGCACCCAGGCAACTATAGACATTTATTATTGAGAGTCCCTACTTCTTGGCTTTATACTATATAGACATATAAGGGCTGATTCACTAAAGTGCGTTAAAACGTGCGCCATTTATAGCATGCGTTAAAAATTTTATCGCGTCTAATTTTTCGTGTCTTAACGCACTATTCACTAAAAACATACTAGCGATGCTGCTTGCGTTATTTAAGTCGCGAAGACGTGCGGTATTTGACAGAACGCGCGCTAATCAACGCATCGCGCACAAATAGTCACCACATGCGAAAAAAACGCACTCCATATTAGCCATACATGGCATTACGCTCGTAAAACTACTTTTATGAAAATGACCATTTCCCTGCAAACTGGAGGCTACATTACTCTAGGGCCAACACATACTAAATAACAAAACTAAATAAACATAATAAATCCCACTGCAAAGTCCATATTTTATTGCCAAAAGCTCATTAACTGTACTTTTCTATAATTACCGCCTGCCTCAAGTAGGTGTTATTTTTTGCACAGACAAATGCGACATTTAGTCTGTCTTAAGTGTTTGTGAATCATGCGTTAGTATTATTTCGGCGCGCAAAAAAAAAATAAAAATTAACGCATGCGGTAGCGCGGAATTTAACGCACTCGATATGCGACTTAATCCCTGCGTTAATACTTTAGCGAATCGCGCATTTTTTTGCATCAATTTTAACGAAAAAAAAGTTCGATAAAACTAATCGACCTTTAGTGAATCAACCCTATACTGTATATATATATATATACACAGCCCTGATTGCAACCAAAATACTATATATTAAGTTTTAAATCTTACCAAATTCCAAGTGATAGACTGATACTGTTTGTGTAGGTATGGGATCTATTATCTGGAAACCCTTTATCTGAAAAGAACCAAAATACCATTTTCCATTATGTTCTATTTAAGGAACGATTTCTCATTTTTCAATAATTGTTTCTCTGTAATGATAAAACAACACATTGTACATGAGAGTAACTATGCTGCATAAATCTATATTTATTCTTTAAAGATTTTTTAGGTTACTTTGTAAATGTTTTTAGTTCCCTTATGGTATGGTGATCCAAATTACCTAAAGACCCTCTATCCAAAAAGGCCCGTGTTCCAAACATTACACCTCTACTTGTCAGTCCTGGGCTGGCAATCTGTGGGTTCTGTAAGCTGTGGCTGCAGTAAGATGCCATAGATAATCACCATTTATTGCACCTGCAAGGGTCTGTTTGTGCCTCTATGCCCTTTAATCGCCAGGGCCTATTTTGAATCCCAGACCAGACCTGCTGCCTGTAATGGGAATTGATCCTTCGAAATGCATTGTGTTGTGCCACAATTTTCCTTATAATATTGGTAAAGACAAGACACAATTGCCCCCTGTGTGCTTACCTTAAGAGGTAGTCATGACATTTAAAGCCTAGTTGCGCCTGATGCATCAAAACGAATGCAACTGCATGAATCTGACACTCAGACAAGCTGCGGCTAACATTTACATGGTGGGATTGCATTACTGTGTGCACGTGACATTAAAACGGCATAAGCGGATGATTCTTTTGGTGCAAGTCTGCTGCACCTACTGCCACAACCTGGCATGGGAACCCTGGGATTAGTTCCACGTTCATGGTGGAGGTAGTGCCACAGGGCTCTCCAGTGTCAGTTGGTGAACTTGTGCAGGATTCAGCAGAGGCAAAAGGCAAGATGGATGCAATGTTGCTTAGTTCAATTATACTTGGAAGCAGTGGGTTTGGTACCTTTAATGACATGCATCAACATGCACAACATTTTCAACCATTTCAACTATGCATTCATGAAAGCAATTTTTGATGGGCCATCATCTAGTGAAGGGTTAACAGGACAACCCAGTAGTTCCATTCCTTTGGCTTGTTAAATATAGAAGTGGCACCACAAACCAGCAGTGCTGCATTCCTCTCACAAATGTTATGTATTACAGTATGTATAGAGGGTTAAAATACGAGGTTTTAAGGGATATCTGCAGATAGCCATGTCTAGTGTCATAAGCCAGGTCCATTCTCCGCCAAAAATTGCCTGATTCTTTAATATTGTTAAAAAATCATATCAATAATCATCATGACAAATTCCTGCAGCTTGCAGCTGATCCCCTCGCATGGACAACAATAAGGGGCGCCACTAGACACCCCAGACTCATCACAACTGCACCAGTGCTGATGATGTTGGTACAGTGATGATACAGCCTTTTGTGATAAACCACTAAACTAGGGCCATCCATCAGGAGACCCGCGGTCCAGATGCAATAATTACTAGTAGATTTTCTGGGCCCTCCAACTAAGTAAGGGCTTCACTGACATCTTTATAAGACATTATCATTTTAGTACAGTTCAGACGCTGAGCATTTTGTATCTCAGTAATATCTAAGAGCACTGCAGTAAAATATATAAACATTGTTCCAATTGAATTACAATTACATTGCGCATACATAAAATTTACCTAAAGCATCAAAGATTTATGGGGTGTGTAAGATACACATATGATCCTTTGAGTACATTGTGATACCATCATGCCAACAGTTGAACAGAATTCATACTTCATAAAGCAAAAATACTTTGCAGACGCTGGCCATTTGTTCTGTCATGTGTTTCTTATTCTGCTGTGTTGTTGTGAGACTTTTGTTGGACTCAATATTGTCTGTGGCCATGGTACAATAGCATTCGCTGATTGCTACTATTTGTGCAGGATTCCAAACCTGCTACTCACCCTGATCATGTCCCATTCAATAGTGTGCTTATTGGGGGCATCAAAGATCTGGCCAAGCGTTGTAGAATACCTTTAGTACATACCCATACCCATACATGCTGCAGTAAAGCGTGGACAATGAATATACAGTGTGGCCAATGAACAGACAGTGCAACATGCCCACTTGTACACTAACCCTTCCATTTCTCCTAGGTAATATCATGCTGATACCACCAGCTTTATAGACAGACCAGAACAGTTCAGTCCAAACAACCATGTTGTTTACATAGCGGACCCCAGAAGAAAATCTGTCACCAGCTGCAAGGTTACTTTCTCCTGCAACTTATTGTGATAAAAAGTTAGCAGAATGTATCAAACTAGGAAGAAAACACCTAATTACAATTATGCAGCACAGGTACTATATTGTGTAAGCTTTTAAAATTATATTAATATAAATCAATTCTGACTTAGTCCTTATATAACCCCAGGTTCCTTACTGACTGAACAATTAGAGGGCAGCCTAAACCATAATTACAGCAATTGACTCACCTGTTCCCCAGCCAGAATGTTCTGGAAAGGATAGCGACCCTTAAAGTGAAAGAAAGTATTTTGAAAGGGGAAAAAATGTATACCTTTTGCTAAGATATGCCGGATTCAGATGTTACTGAATTTTATGTTGCTAAATTAAATATCTTCCCAGTTTATTGCTAGAATTGGCTTGGGCCAGCCTCTCTTAGCCTATGGGGGCTGTGTACTAGATCATTTAATTTTACACAGTGATTAAATAAAGTGCGAAAAGAATGTGTGCATTGCTTATCTGTTCCACGATGTACCCCTCTTTTTACTCTGTGGTGGCATGTCCCACTTTAAAGGTTTGACCTACTGGTATCTAGATACAAAGTGGAACTGAAGCATTAAGGCAGCACTTTCCGATTGAAGCCAAATACTTTTTTATGGCCTCCAGACTGCTCACGTGTTCCAAGTACTTATTTGGATGCATCCCAATACTTTTGGATACTCCCAACTGTCCCGATTTTCGTGGGACAGTCCCTATTTTAACAGCTCAGACCAGTACAGTCCCTCATTTCTCTTTGATCTCCTGCACACAATGCTAAAAAAGATACAAAGTTTCTCACACTTAATTAAATAAGTAAGCTTTTGGCAGAGAGCCCAGAAAACTTAACAAGCAACATCTGCATTTACAATTCTAACTAATAAGCTAAACAGGTCTCTTGGGGGGACTGAGACTGAGACTGTTGTGAAGGCAAGGTGAGAGTACAAGTACTGATACATCAACTGACTAGCTTTTGCAAGTGACCATGGACAATGGATCTTTATTTAATTTAATTTATGGAGGAGCTTAAAACTATAATAGACCTGGAAATTATGCTTTACCAAATTGAAATTTAGGTATGGCACCTGTTTTTCAATATGCCTGGGACGTGGGGTTTCTGGGATAAGGGGATTCTTATAAAAAATTATATAAACATTAATTAAACCTAATAGGATTGTTTTGTCTCTAATAATGATTAATCATATCTTTTATTACTTTATTATTACAGAGAAAAATGAAATTATTTTTAAAAATAGGATTATTTGCTTATAATGGAACCTACAGGAGATGGCCTTCCCATAATTCAGAACTTTCTGGATAACGAGTTACAGATAACAGATCCCATACCTGTACCAACTTTTATGGAAAGGTTGCGTTGACTCAATTTGCAGCCATATTTTTAGCACCATTTGAGTTTCCTAGTGGAAAACTTCTTAAAGCAATACTAACACAAAACAACTACTCTTCAAAATATTAATGTACATTGAAAGTTCCCTATAGGTCATGGTAATCAATTTTCACTGATAGGTCAGCTTTTGTAAGAAATTGTTACTTGATGTTCCTAAACCTGACTGTTTTGCCAACATGACTGTTTCTTCTCAAGCTGTCAGTTACAGCTTCTAATGCTAACAGCCTACTGCTGCACAAATATGGCCACCCCTCATAGAGGAACATGGGGGATCAGATAGGGAATGTAAAAACACTGGGCTAAATTATAAAGTGTTATAATAGATGTAAAAAAATGGTTCAATTTCTCATGTCAGTATCTCTTTAAATAAATCACATTTTAATAAAATAGTAAAGAGTGAGTTGAACCCACTTTTCACACTGCCCTATAAGCATAACAATATAAGCAAGTTTTGGGGAGTGTCAAAATGGCAAAATAGTCATAAAGTATTGTGAAATCCCTGCCATGTGGCAACCCTAATCTAATCATGCCATCAACATGACTTAAAAATAGGAGTTGATGCCATAGCATCTGTGTTACACTGTGGCGTCACTGGGCCACGCTGCTCCAATTTGGTGTCAAACTCAACAAGCCACACAGGTGCAATGCCCAATAGTAGGTCTCTGTTTTGGTTACTGAGTCGTGGCCTGTACCTGTATACCCTGACTGCTGCCTGCCTGTGCCTGAACTTCAGCCTATAATTCTGTTTTCCCACATTGGTGGACTTTTGCCTGTTTTGTCTGTTCCCTAGCGCCAGATTCCTTCTTAGTCAATACTTTCTAGTCCAGACAGCCTTGCAGCCCTGACAGTATATAGACAAGAAAGTTTTCAATGTGACCAAATTTGTTATAAATGATTCACTTAAGTTTATGATAAAAGCCAGAAACTGTACACACAGCGTGTGGCTGTTCCTAACTGACCCAAGGAGCATCAGGCCGCGCCACCTAAGCAGTCTCTTTAATAATTTATGCTGTTTTTACATTTGTTGCTTATTTTAAAATTAGCCCCAATATCTTTTCTTGGACTTCCAATACAGAAGAATAATGAAAATAGACACAGAAAATGATATATCTCAATGTAACATGTGTGATGAATAATTTCAGCTATCTCCCTGTGCAACGGTTGCCCAGACTTCAGCAATGCCAAGTCATAATAAATTACATTTTAAGTTAACACTTATGCAGGGCCCTGACTTGATAATATTCATTAAATAACCACAATTGTATGGAAAGCATATACAGTTTAATGTACCGTATAGATAGACCCCTGTGCTATACCGCATTTACAGATAAAAAGCAGAAATGAGAAATGTAATATTACATGTTATTATGTGTCAGACTCAGTCTGGTTCATCTCTTGTTCTAACGGCCAGGCCTTACACATGGCTTCTTTTACTTTCATTAGGTACAAAAGAAACCTTTGCTGAGAATGAATAAAAGGCCAAAACAGGTTTGTTTATTTGTATACAGAGGTGGCTTAGTGACTCTATAAATATCTGTGCAAACTGATAAGTGCCAGTATGCACACTATATTTACATCCATTAACCTAGTGTTGGGCTGAGATACCAAGGGCCCACCAGAAATCCTTATACCATAGACCCACTCTCTTTTCCTTTCCTCACTCAACTTCTTTATTATCCTTGTCTCTACCTACTATTATCTACCTTTACATCAATTTAGACTCTTTGTTACCAAACATATAAAATGGATGTCCATTAAATAGGCCAAATGGTTAAGAGCAGGGGGGCCCTCCACGGGTTCTTCTTGTATCGTGGTGGGCCAGTCCAACACTGCATTAAGCAAATATAAGAACAATTGTTATTGTTTCAGCATTTTGAAATTTGAAAAATTTAAATTATGGGGCCATTGGTGCAGGTGTCCCTTCATCTGCTGACCTCCCATACCCACAGCAGTGATTTTCAATCATACATCAGTAACAGACTTTTAATAATGTTCCATCATATATTTTGTTAATAATACATTTCCTTAAAAGGAAACTACCTTATATTTCTGAATTCCTGTTTACCAGATTTATTACAGTTATATTTCCAGTGGTTTATATGATTTCATTAATTATAGATAGATAGATTAGATTATAGACAGACAGATAGACAGATGATAGATAGATAGATAGATCAGGGGCGGCCGGGCACCATAGGCAACCCGATCGGCCACCTCGCCCCTGCACCTTCCTCATTCGCCCCCCACCCCCCTTTGGCGCGAATGCGCAGTTGAACGCAGGGTTCGCGTTGCGATTCATCATTGCCCCCACCGCGTAAGGACAAGCGTCGGGGGCAATGACTAAAGAGCGCGGACTAGGGGTAGGCAGGAGAGGCTGCCTGGCACCCCCCAAGCGTTGCGCCCTAAGCAGCTGTCTCTTCTGCCTACCCCTAGTTCCAGCCCTGAGATAGATAGACAGATGATAGATAGATAGATAGATAGATGATAGATAGACAGATGATAGATAAATAGATAGATAGATAGATAGATAGACAGATGATAGATAGATAGATAGATAGATAGATAGATAGACGATAGATAAATAGATAGATAGATAGATGATAGATAGATAGATAGATAGATAGACAGATGATAGATAGATAGATAGATAGATAGATAGATAGATGATAGATAGATAGATAGATAGATAGATAGATAGATAGATAGATAGATAGATAGATAGATAGATAGATAGATGATAGATAGATAGATAGATAGATAGATAGATAGATAGATAGATAGATAGATAGATAGATAGATAGATAGATAGATAGATAGATAGATAGATGATAGATAGATAGATGATAGATAAATAGATAGATAGATAGATAGATAGATAGATAGATAGATAGATAGATAGATAGATAGATAGATAGATAGATAGATAGATAGATAGATAGATAGATAGATAGATAGATAGATAGATAGATAGATAGATAGATAGATAGATAGATAGATAGATAGATAGATAGATAGATAGATAGATAGATAGATAGATAGATAGATAGATGATAGATAGATAGATAGATAGATAGATAGATAGATAGATAGATAGATGATGATAGATAGATAGATAGATAGATAGATAGATAGATAGATAGATAGATGATAGATAGATAGATAGACAGATGATAGATAGATAGATAGATAGATAGATAGATAGATAGACAGATGATAGATAGATAGATAGATAGATAGATAGATAGACAGATGATAGATAGATAGATAGATAGATAGATGATAGATAGATAGATAGATAGATAGATAGATAGAGATAGACAGATAGTTAAGGAAGCTGTCATCCTCACTAACACAATGTTGTTTAAAAGGAAGATGAACCTTGCCATATGGAGAGTAGTTTGCAGATTCCTGTGGGTGTCATGCTATATAAAATTGTATTTTGTTCTGTTGGTATTCTTAGAATCCAGATTTCTAAGATTCTCCCGGGTGGCACAAGACGCTCACGTCAGCTAAATGTAATAATGTTGCATGCATATGACCAGTAGCTGCAATTAAGTGATGTACAGTACAAATATAGACAAATAAAAATCTCTGACGCATTAACCTTATCTAATCAAGAGTTGAGCTTGGGGCTGAATTTGCCGCCACCCAGGGTGCCCCATGGAGCTGATATCTTGGAGACAAGTCAGTGAGCATATGTTACTCCTAGACTGAGGAAGGTACTCGCTGAGTGAGACTGTTCAGTCACATAGTAGCTCATTCACATCTATGCTTTATTCAACTCACCAATAAAATGCCAGTTTACAGCAGATTGCTGTAAACAACTTTGGTGCAATGACAGTCCACTGGCATTATTGCATCTGTGATAGTCTGTGCATGTATGGGCAAAGGGGTGTAACTACAGAGGAAGCAGACCTTGCAGTTGCAGGGAGGCACAGTAGCGTAGGGAGCCCAGTAAGGAGAAATTTCAATATATCTTGGTAGAAGTGGTCAACTCACCAATATTTTGGGGCCCATTAACAATTACTTAGGCTACTGTATGGGCAGCTAAACCCAGCTGCTATCAAAACACTAAAAGATCTTCTTTTAGGACACAAATATACTGACTCCATTTATAAGGGATCAGGCTTTATCAGCTGCAGAAAGGTAAGATGTCTATGAAGATTTTCATTCATCCAGTTCATGGTATATCTAGTATAAATAAATCTAAAACAACTGGACTTGTTTGGTAATCATTGAAGACGTTTCACTACTCATCCGAGCAGCTTCTTCAGTTCAACTGACTGGTATGGGAAGTCCTCAGCATATATACTCTTCCAGAAAGGTAACCAGCTCACAGCATGAAAAAATTGGCAAATAGTGGTGCAAGTGAGGCTTCTGTCCAAAGGGATAGAAGAGAGGTAAAGAAAGAATTAGGTGCTCAAACCAAATGTTGGAACAACATTGGGATGACTTGGAACCCTAAATGTGAGCCTAGTGTGATCATTCAACATCAATGCCCAGATTCATTCATACTCTTGTAGCTGAATGGAGCAAACAATGTTTCACTTCCATCTGGAAAGTCTTCCCAGAAGAATAGAGTTAAGGAGGACAAACTTTATATTAAAATTCAGATACTTTTGGTACAGAGTTCATTTATGTTGAATGCAGCAACTGTAGCCACTCACCGTTCCTCAAACCTCTGTGCACATAAGTCCTTTTCAGTGGTCAGCATTTTTACATATTTCTGCTTTGCACCAGCCGCATTGACTGCATTCCTCCAACTCTTCATGTTCACTGTGCTTCTGTTCCCTTGGAATCTGGATTTCTGTCATTCTTTCAGATAAAATGTAGAGGTTTGCAATGTACCTTCGACATTACCAGACATTTACAGCTACAAAATTGCAACATGTTCCCTTTGCAGATGATATTTTGCCGCGGGGCTGCTTCCTCTGTAGGGAGGCCCAAAGGTGATCCGCAAGGAGGAAACAATTGGGGGGGTGGTCATCCAATTTTTTTGTGCATCGTGGGTAACCTGTGTGTTTTTCATGTTGAGGGTCACCCACTATTTAGCTGGAGAGGGTAGAGCCCAGGGAAAAATATTTGTAGTTACATCCCTGTTGAAAATTATAACACGTGGCCTCTGAGAATCTGAAGTAGAAGGCTAAACAATACACAAAGTGGTGACAGCACCTGGTACAGATCTCCTTACTGTGGGACACAGAACGACTTTTAAGAAAGACAAAAATCTTTCTGTAGTAATATACCTTTACTTTCCAAATATCAATTTATTAACCTGAAACTGTGGTAATAAAACTTTTTAAAGGGCCCCAGTTTTCTGCTTCCAATTTGCAAAGCTCCACCTGATGTTACCTCACTAAATGTGGCCATACACGGGCAGACTTGAACACTGGTTCATTGTCAGAAGGTACAAAAAGATTGTACATCCACAATACAATATCAGGTCATGGCGGAAGCAGTAAGTACAGGAAACAGGAAGAGACGTATTTATCATAACCGGTACAGTCGTTGATGGATGTTGATGTTTGTTTACCACTGAATAAGTATAGAGTATAAGTATATAGAATCACAAAATAGCCATTATTCAAGTATACTTTGCTATGGTTTACAACACTTTTGTGTTTTTATTTTATGTTTATATTTTTTATGGCAAAATTAATTGGTTTAAAGTTAAAAATTAACCTGTCTGTCTGCCTTCTGTATATTTGTATTGGCTGCTATTACTTTTCGGTAGCATGGGTATGAACGTGTGTTTGTGAACTTCCGCATTTAACCCAACAATTCAAAATAAAGCCATGCACAGTGAATGAGCATTTAACGATGATGATCTATTTGTCCATCTACTGAGAGATCTTTTTTTATATTGATTAGTTTCCAACAGTTTAAACTGCATATAAACAATGTAGAAAAGAAAGGATCAGATACTGGGAAAGGGGGGAAGAAGGTAGATGGAAAGGTGAGATGGAAAGAGGAGGTGGACTCTTGCCTGATTTTTGAATCATTTGCTAAATTTCTTTATTTCCAGAGCATAATATGTGTCTAACCGGTAGCAGGTATATATCACTTAAGTTGATTGTGTGATTGTGAATTTTGAAGTGTTGGGATCAGATGTCTTCTGGGTGTCTTGGTTTTCAGTCCATAAGTTCCATGGGGACCAAAGGTTCTTCAATTCTTAGTTTTTCAATTTGTGGTGTACCAATTGTGGATATCCACCAGATTTTGGTTACAATATCAGAGAGTTGCAGAGGGGCTGTTTTCCATTTTTTGGTTATTCCGCATCTGGTGGCTAGGCAAATTTGGGAGCATATCTTAAATTCTTGTTTGGTGAGAAATTCTGGTTTACGGAATAGTAATGCAAGTCAGGAATCTGGATGGATCTTCATTTGACTGAGTTTGAAGATGTCCATATATTAGGGGACATGACCACCATATATGTAGTTCATTGCCTACCTCTCCACAGCCGCTATAGCATGTGATGTCAGAGCCAATCCACAGATTTTATCATTTCACGACTGCAATTTTTAAACCTGTTTGACCAACTGTTTACATGACAAATCTGCCCGTTAAATCAATTAAATCAATGAGAGGAGGGGTAGATAAGAGTGAATAATGGCTTTGCAGGAAGAGTCAGACTCTTAAAAAAGGAAATCTCCCCCACCTGAATATTGTAACATCATACAAAGCAGGGGATAATTATTCTGCCACACACACAAGCTCAGCAGTACCTTCTAAACAACACTTACATGCTGATAGAAATATAAAGCTTCTCTGTTGTCCTTTGCTATCCTATGGGCTTAAAGATTGTATAACTAAGTCCATTGGAACATCCTGGGGCTTGTCTACTGACCAGCTTCGCCTGCTTTCCACAACACTTCTTTAAGGCAGCCTTCAGGGAGGGTATAAAAGGTCCCAATAGTTTTTTTCTTGGTTAGAAAGCCCAATATTCTCCTAGTAATTGGTCCCCTTCTATAATCACAAATCTGTAAGAACATTTTATTCGTAGGACAAGTCATCCACTAAAAGAATAACAAATGGTTTGTTTCTGTTAACTGGAGAATGAGACCTACTAGGGTTGCCACCTGTATGGTTTTGACCCATACAGCCTGGTTTTCAGAAGGGCTGACTGGGTCAAAACAGGACTCTACAAAATTGACGAGACAATCGGCCAATCTGTGATTGCCACCTCATAGCCCCGGCCCATGAACTTACGCCCCTGCCCAGTGATGTTACATCACTGCCTGGAGTTACGGCCGCCAAAAGGTGGCAAGCCTATGTAGTACTGGAATGGGATCCATTATCCGTAAGACCAACGCCAATAGACCCCCAGGTCCATAGCATTCTGGATAACAGGTCCCAATAGTAGAGATGCTATTTTTGTGATAATAACACAGACAAGAGCTATGAAACTGAGCTGTGCAAAGTGAGCCAGAAAGCACATACATACACCCCTTGCCCAACTGAGATGCTTAGTAGCCACAAATCACCTGAATGTAAATCACCAGAGTGTTTAATCATACAGTGGTAATTAGCTGCTTATAGGTATAGCAAAAATAATTTAAAAGACTACAAATAATCACACACCTTCCAATACCAAACATTTCTCAGCAAAAAAAAGTAAGAGATTCCCCACCCCAAAAATCCCTCAGAGATCACCTGACAGGAAATGATGCAGCTCTAACTGTAACAGGAAGAAGTGTGGAAACAAAAGGCAGAACTCTGTCCATTAATTGGCTGATGGGGCCTAGCATGTATGTGTGCCTTGGCTTGTTTGTGTGCACTGTGAATCCTATGATCCCAGGAGGCAGCCCTTAATTCTTAAAATGGCAATTTTCTATTTAGGGGTTCCCATTAGCACATATTTCTAAAAACCTATATGGAAAATGGTTTACTTAGATGAAGCAGGGTTTTACATATGAGCTGTTTATGCAATATATTTTTATAGAGACCTACTTTATTTGAAAGTTTTCCTTTAAATTAGGGCCCATGCACTCAGAGTGCCTGGCATGTCAATCACAAAAATAGATGTAACATTTTCCACAAGTTGTTAGAACGAAATATATGATATTGTCTACGCTATTTTCAGCTGAGGAAACCTTTGAAATGAGTTCTGCATTTTAAGCAGAATTTCTATTTTATATTTTTATGGTACATATATTTATATATATATATATGACTGGTTTCATATAAATCTGTGAATTCCATTATATGCCCTTACATAGGGCTCAGCAGTTTCCAGGAGCAAAGTCACCACAGCTCCTTAACTTTTCTCCTGGCTCGTAACATTTAAGGATATTTTATATATGTTTGGCTGGCTTCCCGGTTACCTTATTAAAAAAAAAAAACCTTCACTTACTCTTTATTGTTCTTTTAAGTCTGTGTGCAAAGCTAAATAAGGTTATAAAAAATGAAAAATGTTGTGTTGATATAAGCATCTTAAAATCATTTTTAAATGTAAAGCTTACAAATGGGTTATATACAGGATAGAAAAGTGCACTAGAACCCTAATTATGACAAGTCTCTACATTTTCTTCTTAAACTGACATGGACATATCTGTAGTGATGGCAGTATTTCTGCCAAATATGTCTAGGTTGGGTGTATTTGCTGCATTTATCTGCTGCAGTCCTAAAGTAAAGTACATAGACAGACCTTGGCACTTGTCACTGTATAGCATTAGGAATAGTGACAGACTCAGAGGGGTATTTTTCCACCACTGTTTTCCCCAAATGACAGTGGCAGACAAAATGCTCCAGATGCCATGGCCCCAGTTCTTAAAAGAGAACTAATTACCCCCCACTCCCATTTTTAAATCAATAACCCCCTTACACGGGGGCCCCTGTTACCTCCCCAACTGCATTTTTAGCAGTTTCTGATAGCCCAACATTTACCAGATATAATGTTGTTACACGCAGTGGTGTAACCACAATACAACAGACCCTTAGTTCCTCAGCCAATGGGATTTTCAAACCTGCACAATAGATACGTGACTGATTTTTCACCAAATGTCAGATAGGCCATTGAGAGGATACCAATACACAGCCAATAAGCGGCAACCCAGTTTGTAGCGGCCAAGTTTGCAGCTTATATCAGCCCATGTCAGTTGTTACATATAGTGTCAGACTGGGGTGTCAGGGGCCACTGGGGCTGACGCCTGCAGTCCCCCCCACCACAAGTCGCTCCCCCCTCTACCCCCCCATGCCACGTACTGCACCCTACTCAGCAATTGAGATGGCAGCGCCAACACATGCAGCTCTGGGGGAGTGTTAATGCGTGCAGTTCCCGCGGGGGGAGTGGGAAAAGTGGGCTTGGCCACTAGGGGCCCACTGTGTTTTTTTTGTGTCTCACCAGCCCAGTCTGCCCTAGTTACATACAGGTGAAAGCACCCTCCTCAGTCTGCTCAGGCTTTCACAGAAAGCCCCATGGCCATAAATTCCTTTTTCTGGACCCAATGATTATTAATAAGCTTTGACTAATGCCAAGTGAAGCATCACCTGGCGCTTCCCTCAACAGCTGGCGCAAGACCTGGCTGTTACAGTACCAGAACCCCAGTGCCTGGCTCTTCCCTCACATTGGTTCCTTTGTGCTGATGTGCAGAGAGCGTAATACTATTAAATGAATCATAAACTTTTTTCTTAAAAAAGGTGTTTATGGATGAAATGCACGAGATACACCATATTTCAGAGGATTGCTCTATGTTCCGCCAAGCCGGATTGGTCTCTTTACCTCATGCAGTTAAAGGAATGGGTCACTGGCTTTTTAGGAAAACTTTACATCATTCTTCCAGCAATCTAGAGGTTTTTTTGGGGGGGGGGGGGGTTACACTGGCAGAAAAAAAAGGCTTTCTGAAAACAAAATTCATTTATAGGTTTAGATTTTCCTAATTGTATAAAAGTCTGAATAACAATGGCAGTGTTGTACTGCATAAATGGGCGCACACACCAACGTACAGGTACACTTGCAAATCTGTTTCTTTTTCTTTCTCTGGTTCAGTGTCCAAGGTCCCCCCTTTAAATAAACCCCGGGGCTTGAATGAACAAGGCGCCTATTCACTCAAGTCCTCCCTCTCTCAATTTCTCTTATGTTTGGCTTATGTTAAATAAAATAAAGTGATATATGCTCGTTATTCCCTTCTTCCAGGCAAGTCCAGACCCGCTGCTCATTAGTGGCTCACGTCTGGCTTGGGAGAGGGAGGTCCCATATCCTGATTTCCAGAAGGGCTATTAGTAGGGGGATGGGCTGGCAATAAGAGGCACCCACAGAAAAAAAGGAATATTCTTAGGCAGGGAGCAGGGAAAAAATCTGCATTTCCAGACATGGAGATCCTAACAGGGGTTGAGGGGGGGTAATATACATACTGGATGTACCGTCAGGGAGAGCAAACAGCACTTACACAGCACCAGGAGCATCTGAAACTACATTCTCAAATAGCAGGAAAAAAAAGATAGTATAAGAGCCCAACGCTTAGTAAAGGGCAACTAAACCTATAAATCTGGCACTACTGTCATAAGTTAGCACACAGAAAGCAATTCAGGAAGCTCGTTTTCCCCAAGCAAGAGGGTTCATTAGTCCAGCATTTCATTCACAGTGGAGCAGCCGGAGAGAACAGGATTGTCCTGCCCTCGTCTGCAAATGTATAGATACCCTGCTGCCCCAGACAGATACTGTCGGGAAGGCTTTCCTGAACGAATGGAATATAAATGAAAACCATGATAAAAGAGCAAATCACTTATGGAAGAAATAGTATCATGCAAGAAAAATAGATTTTATTTACACATCAAAGCTATGCTAAGTTTAACTACATCAATTAGTAATGAAAAAAACAAAAACAAATTTGTTAAAGGTACTTGTGTCCAACTGCGCTCCTTGCACTAGTTTCGCTTAGCGCCACTGCCTTCCTCCAGCCTCCTGCTCTGAAATTCATGCAGCTGCACCTACTGACGCAAGGGGGACCGTGAAGGTGGTAGTGCCAGGGTTCCCACAACAGCCTGCAGCAATCTCTGCGGCACAGTTGTTTCAAAACAATAGCGTGCACACATCACTCTCATGCCAAATATGCCAACAATCAGACATTTTCAGAATTGTCAGCACAATTGGGTCAAGAGCAGCTTCCCTGGCTGACTCCAACAGCTCAGGACTTATGGGAAAAAAAGCTACATTGCAGGTAAGAAACATTGGCCTGACATTTCAGGCAGCTGATAAGTGACCCCTCTGCTTGATTAATTTAAGACAATGGTACATGTGGCCAGGACCGGACTGGGATTTTAAATAGACACTGACATTTTAAGTACACAGAGGCCTACTAAATAGTGACTGCCTATGGTATCTTACAGCAGCCCCTCTGGCATTTGCCACATTCCATAGATTGCCAGTCTGGGCCTGTACATGGCGCATCTTTAAGCTGTAACCCACTGGTGCTGGAAGACCTGCAATGCTAAGGGCTAAACTCTGATATCCATAGGCTATAATGTAAAGTTGGATTAGATAAAGTCAGATGGTGTGTTTTGTTCCTACATCTGACAGTCAATGTATTTCAATAAGAAAAATGTCTGTGAGACACCATCAGAATTTATCTAGTCGGATGAAGATGTGGTAAGCAGCGTTCCCTTCCAACATAGTTACATAGTTACATAGGGTTGAAAAAAGACCATTGTCCATCAAGTTCAACCCATCCGAGTAAACCCAGCACACAACCTATACTAACCAATCTATACACTCAAATACATAAACTATATATATACAACCAGTAATACTAACTGTAGATATTAGTATCACAATAGCCTTGGATATTCTGCTTGTTCAAAAACTCATCCAGGCCCCTCTTAAAGGCATTAACAGAGTCTGCCATTACCACATCACTAGGAAGGGCATTCCCTAACCTCACTGCCCTCACCGTGAAAAACCACCTACGCTGCTTCAAATGGAAGCTCTGTTCCTCTAATCTATTGGGGTGACCTCTGGTGCGCTGATTGTTTTTATGGGAAAAAAGAACATCCCCCAACTGCCTATAATCCCCTCTAATGTACTTGTACAGAGTAATCATGTCCCCTCGCAAGTGCCTCTTTTCCAGAGAAAACAACCCCAACCTCGACAGTCTAACCTCATAGCTTAAATCTTCCATCCCCTTTACCAGTTTAGTTGCAGTCTCTGCACTCTCTCCAGCTCATTAATATCCTTCTTAAGGACTGGAGCCCAAAACTGCACTGCATACTCAAGGTGAGGCCTTACCAGGGACCTATAAAGCGGCAAAAATATGTTCTCATCCCTTGAGTCAATGCCCTTTTTTATACAAGACAGCACTTTATTTGCTGTAGTAGCCACAGAATGACACTGCCTGGAATTAGACAACTTGTGATCTACAAAAACCCCTAGATCCTTCTCCATTAAGGATGCCCCCAACACACTACCATTCAGTAGATAGTTCGCGTTAATATTATTCCTACCAAAGTGCATAACTTTGCACTTGTCAACATTGAACCTCATTTTCCAGTTTGCTGCCCAGTTTTCCAATTTTGTCAAATCGCTCTGCAAAGCGGCAGCATCCTGCATGGAACTTATAGTTTTGCACAATTTAGTGTCATCAGCAAAAATAGAAACAGTACTCTCTATGCCCACCTCCAGGTCATTAATAAACAAGTTAAAAAGCAAAGGACCAAGGACTGACCCCTGCGGTACTCCACTAACCACACTGGCCCAATTAGAAAATGTTCCATTTACCACCACTCTTTGTACTCTATCCTTCAGCCAGTTTTCTATCCAATTACAAATATTATGTTCTAGGCCAATATTCCTCAATTTGATCATTAACCTTCTGTGAGGTACTTTATCAAACGCTTTAGCAAAATCTAAGTAGATGACATCAACTGCCATTCCAGCATCAAGGTTCCTGCTCACCTCCTCATAAAAGGCAACTAAATTAGTCTGGCAAGATCTGTTACGCATAAAACCATGCTGGCACAAACTAATAGCATTGTGAACAGGCATGTTGTGCCGGATGGCAAATCTTTCATGTAGTTTACACATCAGATTTTTGTACCAGTCCCATAATATTTTGACCCATGCAACTACATCCAACTTGTAGGATGCGTTTTGTCGATCCAACACCATCCTACAGAACCTCCCATGGAGTTTAGCTCTAATGCTTCGGAAAGTGAAAAGCTGAGCAGCAAACTACAGGCATAAGGAAATCAATTTCATGACACCTCTCTGCAGCCACAGGATCCTAGAAGTCAATATTGATTTGATGAATGGTCCTTATCTAAATCACCAATGATTGTTAGACATTCAGGGGCAATAAAAAATATAAATGGTTGTTATAATCATTTGCATTTGTTTGTTTTCTTCTACACTGACTTTTTAGGGCAATTTAGCAACACTAAGCTGTTAGTTAAAAATCACAGACGCCCTTGTGCTACACCATATATGTCAGAAAATTTACTGTAATATGCAATTCTAGTCAGTCTAACTGACACACAAATGATCCCTGCATACACAGAAAAAAGTAAGCTAGTAAATTCATTTGGGGTTCCTAATAGATTGGCACCCCCAGTGAATGAGGCTTAGCAGAAAGATAATTTACAATAAATATAATATTAATTTATACATAATGCAACATCACTATTGGGATATTAGTAGAATGGAATGCATGGATTTGTTCACTAACAAAAAAGTCTGTAAAAATATTCATCTTGCTACTAGCAAATTCTTTCTAATACCGTCACACTCAGACCACCAAGTAACTTTATTGCCTCCAGTCATAATTCCCTTACTATAACATCAGTCCCCCAAAGGGATCAAGAAAAGAACATATACTAAGCGTGAAATCTCCAAACTTGTTTTGAATGAAGAGTGATGGGTCAAAAATGTATAATTTCTTTCTTAAACAAGATGGAAAGGTACAAATACATTCAAATGCTTATCAGAGAATTATATCTTTAATTCACAAATCTTCTCTATACTCAGTTACTGATCAAGAGAAGTTATCTAGCTCTCTACCCATTGCAGCCGCCATATTGGTTTGCTTTGTCACTTCCATCTCTCTCCAGTACACTATATACCGATGGTGAAGAAATTAAGTACTGACAATGTATGTGTTTGGGGGTTTTGATAATGTGCACACTTTTGCCCAGGACAAGAGGATGGGCACCCAGAAAGGGAAGTTGGGTAAAGACAACCAGGTCTAGTGAAGACAAGGCAAGAATTCAATGATTGTTCCATTAAGGTTTTTGCCACTAGGGTTATGTCTGTGGCACCTTTAACCACATAGGACGTGATCAGGCCAGGTTCAACTCTGCTTCATGATAGTTCTGTGCCTCAGCATGGGTGCAGACAAATAGAACACATTTCATCACAAAAATGCATTCCACAGCATTTACAATCCAAAATCTGCTCCGTGTGTCTCCACCCAGACCTAGGCTGGAGCATGCATGGAGCAGAGGTGAGCGATCAGGCTATTTCTTGGTCTGTGTTTTATCCGCAGGCCAAGAACCAGTCTGGTCTGATTGTACCCTTAATGTTGTGTTCATCCTATACAGGTCTAAAGATCTGTTATCTAAAAACCAGTTCAGAATGTTGTGAATTACAGGAAGGCCATCTCCCACAGACTGCATTTTAATCAAATAATTCAAATTTTAAAAGATTATTTAAATTTTAAAAGATTATAAGTGCCGCCATAAAAAAAATTGGTACCCCACGCAAGTTATTTATATGAGGCCCCCCATGAACACAAGTGTACAGTATCAAAATGTTAGCCACACCCTTGTGTGTGCAATATAAACAGCTGATGTCATTCTAAAATAAGCAGTTAATAAAAAGTTTAATTGATTAATGTGCTAATAAGTAATTCAGTTTAATGTGGGTCAGTGGAGTATACCCTAAGGTTGATGCCAGACGTGGCGTATTCTCAGCAAGCCGAAAAACGCTTGCCGAGAATACGCCCCGCTACTGTAAATGCGTCCTACCTGTGCCTGCACCCGAATGAATGAGATACGCTTGGGTGCAGAATCCAAAGTCTTGCGTTATTATGCATATTTCGGCTACATGTGCCTGCACCCGAGCGTATCTCATTCATTCGGTGCAGGCACAGATAGGACACATTTACAGTAGTGGGGTGTATTTTCAGCAAGCGTTTTTTGGCTTGCTGAGAATACGCCACGTCTGCCATCAGCCTAACTCTAACCCCTTCCCAATGCCTGCCCTTGCTCTGTGCTGTCATTGCTTGATATGGAAGTTACGTAAGTTTTTGCACAAGTTGTCTAAACTGTGTAAGTTTAGGGGCCCAATGATATTGCTGTTGAGCCCAATAACTATTCAGTTGTAGTCAATATTTTAATTGGGGGGTCAGTGGAGTTTATACGTAAGCTATGTAATTTTCTTTGAAAGTAACGTAAGTTTTTGCATAATTTATATAAGCATAGGGGCCCAATGATGTTGCTGTGGGGCCTAGTTACCAGTAATTCCCCTGATGGAAAATTCATGTAATTCAGTAAATGGATCCCAGTATAATCAGCTGATGTTACTCTGTAATAAGTTCATATAAATAGCTAAAATGAACTAATGTGCTAATAAGTCAGTTCATTGGAGGCAGTGGAATTTACCTTAAGTCTTTTTTGTCCCTGCAAAACTTTTCTGCATTGGCTTTTGCTTGATATGCAAGTTACGTAAGTTTCTAGGCAAGTTACGTAGTTTTCTAGGTAGTTTTTGCAGAAGTTACATAAATTGTTTTTGTGTGTAGTGTGTATACATAATGGGGCACATTTACTAATCCACGAACGCTCCGGGTGTATTTTCAGCAACTTTTTCGTACCTTTCGCAACTTTTTCGTACTTTGCGTGACTATTTCGTACTTTGCGTGACTATTTCGTACTTGAGACAAAATTTGTGCGACAAAATCGTATTGTCGCGCCGAGTATGAAAGTTTCGGATTCATTCAAGATTCGTTATCGTGACTTTCCTTGGGCCAGGTTGGAGCTGCAGAGTGCCATTGAGCCCTATGGGAGACTTTCCTTGGGCCGGGTTGGAGCTGCAGAGTGCCATTAAGTCCTATGGGAGACTTTCCTTGGGCTGGGTTGGAGCTGCAGAGTGCCATTGAGCCCTATGGGAGACTTGCCTTGGGTCAGGTTGGAGCTGCAGAGTGCCATTGAGTCCTATGGGAGACTTTCCTTGGGCCAGGTTGGAGCTGCAGAGTGCCATTGAGCCCTATGGGAGGCTTTCCTTGGGCCAGGTTGGAGCTGCAGAGTGCCATTGAGCCATATGGGAGACTTTCCTTGGGCCAGGTTGGAGCTGCAGAGTGCCATTGAGTCCTATGGGAGACTTTCCTTGGGCCAGGTTGGAGCTGCAGAGTGCCATTGAGTCCTATGGGAGACTTTCCTTGGGCCGGGTTGGAGCTGCAGAGTGCCATTGAGCCCTATGGGAGACTTTCCTTGGGCCAGGGTGGAGCTGCAGAGTGCCATTGAGCCCTATGGGAGACTTTCCTTGGGCCAGGTTGGTGCTGCAGAGTGCCATTGAGCCCTATGGGAGACTTTCCTTGGGCCGGGTTGGAGCTGCAGAGTGCCATTGAGCCCTATGGGAGACTTTCCTTGGGCCAGGTTGGAGCTGCAGAGTGCTATAGATTCCTATATCAACTTTTCAATATACTTTTCATAATACAACTTTCAATGATTTTAGAGTTATTTGTAAATATATTTTCAATTTGTAACCAGTATTTGTTTATCCTTTTTAGTTCCCATGGGTCTGACTCCTAAAACAATGCAACATAAAGCCAGTTCTCCTCTTGGTGTTTTTATCAGCTGACTTGCAACTTTGTGTCACAAGTCATAATCAGAAGTGCAGAGAGAATAAAACGACAGACGGATACTGCTATCTGCAGCAAATACATTTGCACATAACTTTAAAACCACTGGATTTTTAAAATATACGTGTATGGGACAGTTGGATAGAATTACATTTCTGTATAACAGGGCATTGCAGTGGAGAGGAATGGCCATGGTAGTAGCGTAGATGCAGAAAGATGTAACCTGAGCTGAGGCCAAGAATCAGCCAATAGCTCCCTTAAGGCTGATGCCACACCAGGCGTAGGGCTGATTTTTTCGGCAAGCGTTTTTCCGCTTGCCGAAAAAATCAGCCCTACGCCTGGTGTGGCATCAGCCTTATGACTGGGGGAATTCCAGGAACATCATGTATATAGCACATTCAAGAACAGGTATGGGATCAGTTTTTCAGAAAACCATTACCCAGAAAGCTCTGAATTGTGAGAAGACCATCTCCCATAGACTCCATTATAAGCAAATAATTTAATTTTTTTTAATTTTATTTTCTTTGTAATAATAAAACAGTACCTTTTAATTGATCCCAACTAGGATATAATTAATCCTTATTGGAAGCAAAACACTCCTATAGGGTTTAACTAATGTTTTAATTATTCTTTGGTAGACTTTAGGTAGGGAGATCCAAATTATGGAATAATCCCTTTTAGGAAAACTCCAGGTCCTTAGCATTCTGGATTATAGATTCCATACCTGTACTATAAAAATACAACTATAATGAAGCTGAAGGATTTTAGGAGGCTAAGCATCAAACCAGAGAGATTTGGCACATTTCTATAATTAATTCTCCTTCTAGCTATAGCTGGAAATCAGCACCTTAGTAAGATCTGTCTGCAAAAGCAGGAAAAAAGCCAAAGGCAATGTCAAATAGAAAATGTCAAAAAGAACATTTTTCTCTCTCTTTATTTCATTTATTTATTTTTCAGACAGTCATATCAGAGCGAATTATTCTGCTCACAGAATGTGGGATCTAGTATGTGGACTTCTTAAAACCATAGGTGTTTTTTGGATAAGGGGTCATCCCATAATAAGTGACTCCATGGCTAAGGGCTCTGGCACACGGGGAGATAAGTCGCCCGCGGCAAAACTCCCTGTTCGCGGGCGACTAATCTCCCCGAGTTGCCTTCCCCTGCCATCCCATCGGCGACAATGTAAGTCGCCGGTGGGATGGCAGACGTGGCGGGGCGATTTCGGGAAATCGCAGAAAAAGAGCCGCCGCGTCTGCCATCCCGCCGGCGACTTACATGTTCGCCGGTGGGATGGCAGGGGAAGGCAACTCGGGGAGATTAGTCGCCCGCGAACAGGGAGTTTTGCCGCGGGTGACTAATCTCCCCGTGTGCCAGAGCCCTAAAACTGCTAATATTATTAAACAGCACTAGACAAAGGTCTAGTCAAGGTAAATTAACATTAAAGGGCAAGGCATTACAGAGACAAGGGTAGTAAGTAAAAAACAACACACTATGGGTCATAGTATTTGCAGTTTTCTGGACAAAGAAGATAATTTTTTCCTTTCTGGGATTCAGTGTCAAAATGATGTCTGCTCCTAATCTATTAGATACAAGTATGCTGTGTCTACTGAAACTGGCTGTTGTAGGCGCTAAGTCCAGGTTTCCCCAGTATCAATAGGTGCCCTGCATGTGATTCATCCAAACAGAGTGGTGGGGTGCATTGGTGCTTGTGACAAAGTCCAAGTAGTGACTTCAATGGTGGTGTCTATTTATGCTCAGGACATAATCAAATAAAATCTAGAATAAATGAATTGTATTAACAAGCTGAGGGTCTTTATACATAGCCATTACAGCTGTGATCATCCTCTGGCTTGCATGATAACAAAATTGTCTACTAAGATTCTCATAGAAATCACTGGCTCTTTCTGAATATGACTAGAAGGGCAAATGGACTATGCTGAAAATGTCATGAAGCCAAGTCCATTGTGTTAGCTAAAAGCTTACTCTGGATATTCACTAGAGGTTCAGTGTCACTATGGAATGCATCCAAACTTATGTTCTGATATTAATTTTCCCTCCACATTTAGTACTGCTAATTCAAGGCATGCACTTAGTCACAACTTTTTCTATAGGTCTCTGACAATTATATATGAATGGATGTTGAACACATCATACATACATACATACATGCTGAATATGCTAATATGTAGCACTGACTCCACTGTCATTACATTGCCAATCAACACTATCTCAATAAAAAGAGAAACAAAACATAGAACAAAGGAAAATTCAAGAGAAGGAAAGCCAATTATGGGATCCGGTATCCAGAATTACAGAAAGGCTATCTCTCATAGACTTCATTTTAATCAAATAATTGTAATTTTTAAAAATGATTTCCTTTATTCTGCAATAAGAAAACAGTACCTTGTACTTGATGGTATCTAAGCTTCATGAATCGATATTAGTGGCAAAACAATCCTACTGGGTTATTTAATGTTGAAATTATTTTTTAGTTGACTTAAAGTATGGAGATCCAAATAATGGAAATATCCCTTATCCGAAAACCCCAGGTCCTATTTCATAGCAATCAAAAGAAAACTTTACAGGAGGGGATCATATTTCTCAAACTGAGTGACAGTAATGTTGTGGGCATAAACTGCTACAAAGGTTTATTCAGTATATCTGCACAGCAGCCAGGTTGCACTTTGCCTCTAGACAGTAGTCTACTGACCTTAATAATGCACAAATTAAAGACAGAACAGACTTAAGATATTAAGTCCCTTTCAAGGAGATTTAAGGAACAGAGTAAAAATATGGGATTACAGCTAAATGTGAAGAAGACAAAGGTTATGGCAGCAGGAATGACGGCCAACTTTAGAGTTGATGGTGAGGATAGAGAAGTCGTTGACAGATTTTTCCTCTTTGGATCAATCAGAAACAACAAAGGATCCGGCAGTCAAGAAATAAGCTGAACACTGGCACACAGGAGAAGCAGGAAGAAAAGATCTAAAAAGATTTTCAACTATACTAACATATAAGGCACAGTTATTAGAGTTGTCCAGGCTATGCCATTTACTGCACCTCTTTATGAATGGGAAACTAGACAATGAAGAAGCAGGATTGGAAAAGTAATGACGTCATTGGGTTTATTAGAAGATCCAATATACTGGAAGCGCCATTATGCTGGAACATTTGCAGGAAAAAGAGGAAGAGAACAACCAGAAAGAAATCTGATGGGTTAAAGGGTGGAAGATGCCACTAAGAAGCCTTACCCAAGAGAGGACAGAACAATATGGAAAGCTAAGCATATGTTTACTAGAAGCTAACACTAAGATAAAAGCACATAATAACAATTATAATTAAGGCAAAACAATGTTTGTGTGGTCTATTAAAACCTGGAATGCACAAGTATGTGGGGCCTGTGTCCATCATATGTGAATTCAGAGAAGTTACAAGGGTACATTTATGAACACAGATGCTAAATAGCAGAAGACGAGTTGCCTAGCATAGTCTATTATCAGTTCTAGCAACAGTTAAGGTGGCCATACACCAACCCATATAATCGTACCAAACAAGGTTTTGTATGGTATTCAGTGCATGTATGGTGGGAGATGAGGCGACTGATATCAGCAAAAGCCTTGGATATTGGTCGTCATGCTGATCGGACAGGATGTAAAATTTTTATTGGGCTCCTTCAACATCAGCGAAATGCTAAATTGTCAGATAAAGGTAGAATTCTTTTGTTTCTACATGCATATCTGACGATTCAGCTCTTAACGTTAGTAATTGCAATATTTATGGCCACCTTTAGTTTTAGCAGTTTAGCACCTATCATACTTAATTATTACTATATGTTAATTCTCTAACATTAAATCATTATTAGGTATAGATAACAAAATATGCCTTGTGGTCAGGGTGATCTATATATTGTGATATATCATTTAATTACTTGCAAAAATGTTCTTTTTATTATTTTTTTATGCCCCTGAGACAGCAGTCCCCTGGGAAAAAAATGTAAAATGTTAATAAAAAGTCTTAGAAGTCATTCTTTAATTAAAATCAGTTTGCACATTTGCTACTCCCAAGACAATCACTTGTACGCTAAATTAGACAGTGACTCTAATGACACTATTAGAGAACAGGATTTAGGCTGATGTGCCACACAGAGGTTAGTCATATGCAATAGATCTCTGCTACCGCAGGTGACTAATCTCCACTGGCACCACAGGTGTAAAGGCCTATACATTGCTTTGGTTTTCCGAAGTCGCGCAAAGATGCCTGCAGCAGGAAACTTTGTGCAACTGAAGCAAAGTGTAAGCCTTTCCACTGGCGATTGCCTTTGTTGCCAGTGGAAAGGCATTCCGCAGCATTGGTCACCCGCAGTAGCAGAGATCTATCACGGGACTAAATTGCTCCGTGGGACATTTGCCTTATAAGGTAACATGCTTAAATCCAGTGTAATGGATCTCACACAGATATCAGAACTGGGTTCTCCAGTGTTCTAAGTGCAAATTAGATAGGTGCTTCTATATTTAATGAGGTGCCAAAGACACAACTGCATTGCTCAGTGATACCCTGTGGCACAGCCGGCACCCTACTCTGGCTTTCTTTTACTCTGCTTGATTAAAATAATACATTGACACTAATCGGTCATTTCAATTCTACAGTTAATCTTATATGCAGAAAATATACATATCCGGTTTCTCTTAATTGTATAAAGATCCTTGCTTTGAACCCAAAACGTACACTGTAAATTGATGAAGAAGAGTATCAACTTTGGATGTTGCAGAACTCTCAGCACCCCTTCCACTTCTTAGCTAATACTGGGGTGCTGGGAGTTGTAGCAGTAAAGTAGATTGAATGGCACAATTGGCACAGACCTACCAGAATGTAATTACCACACAATTTAATTATCTGTATAACACAGAAACAGTATTAATGTGTTTTTCTCCCTGCCAACACTGATGAAATGATAGAAAGCTAATGAACCTGGCACCCTTTAGAACAATCCAAAGATTGAGTAACAATAAAGCCCCATCATTAATCCAACAATTAACATTGTATCTGCACCAACGCCTGTCTTTTAAACACACCACACCTTGCTTTGTTTCATTAACACAATTAATATTATATTGTATAATAGCAATGTAAGCCCAAACTCAGTGCCAAGCAATTCTACCCCCCCCCCCAAAAAAAACAAATTGTGCATTAAAATCTCAGCTAAATTCCTATAAATTACCCCCTTCATAGGATTTAAAGAGTTCGGACTGAATACAGCTAAACAGTAAGAGCTTGGAAAATTCTAAATCCTTTAAAAACTGCTGGGATTTAAGACAATTCTGGACCAAATTCTGGATTCTGTGCACCCCCTATTATAAAGTAGAAGTGGCAAATGAAAGGATAAAAACCCCAAGAACGAAATAGTATTGATGAATGAATCGCACTAATACCATTAGGAGCATTTGTAATTCAATATGCATGGAAGCGTCTTAGTAAATCTTTTCAATAATAGGCAATTTAGGAAAATTTGGCCCTACAAAAATGCAGTCCAGCATCTTGTACCACTTTTATAACCCACTTAACAATCTCAGCATCTTCTGCACAGAAACCAATGCTGTGGTTAGCTAACCACATCACAGCGCACAATAGCGCTCTTCTCTTGTACCCCTCCCCTGGCAGCCATCCTCCCCACGGTGCCACACAGAAAATCACAGAGCCACAGTCAGACACAGCTCCAGGGGGTAAGGGGCGGAGCAGGAAAGGGTGCTGTTTTTACTACCCTGCAGCCAACCCCTCCTCTGAGTTCACCTCATCTCACCTCGATCCCCCAACCTTACACCCCTTTCTACCCACTCCTCCCCATAAAAAATATTAAAGCCTATGGAAAAATGATGAATGACAGTGGGGACTCCTACTGGCAGACATGGAAAGTGCGTTGAGAAACCTAAAATAAATGATGCCCGATGCCTGACAGTGCTAATATGCTTTCTGTCATAATCTATATAAATACTGTGTAGTTTCTCCCCACCTTGTGTCAGTAATTGGCACCATGCGTCACTAGGTAGTTCAACAAACAATAAATATGTAAATACAACATTTTCAAATATCATTAATTAGATTACATCTAATCCCCCGTTGCACCCCAAAATCCTTAAGCGCTGCCTTACCAGACCCCCCTTTATAATTGAAAAATAGACCACTATGAAACACAACATATTTTGCTGGTTTTGCCACTTAAAGGGTTAGAGTGGTGATATGTAGGAAAGAGCAAATCGGCCTCCTTGGCATATAAAGAGTTAAAAGGAGAGCATTAAATAGAATTTAAGGGAAAGGGAGAAGTAATTGCACAGTTCTGCTACAATTAAATACCAGACCAAAGTGAGGGAAGTGGGGACGGGGGGGGGGGGGGGGGTTGGGGGGTGGCGGACTGCTGGAAGGTTGGGGCCCCCAACTGAGGGAATAAAAAATCACACAAATCAGGGATGCCCAACCTGCTGCCGCACAGCTGTGGTTAAACTGCAGCTACCGGCACCCACAGACCAACAAATCTGGTAGCTGCAGTTTAACTTCAGCAGGGGAGGGATCAAGTTTACTGGTTAAAACTATTTCCCACAGTGCCCCCAAAAAGGCCCCCTTTTCAGCCCTGACTCTATACTACACTGTGAGTAGTGAGAGAAGGCGAGTGGCTGCAAGTGGATACATGTTGGGACCCTGGGCACCTACCATGTTGGTTCCTTCTCCCACTGCCACCCTGCCCTGAACCATGTTGGTTCCTTCTCCCACTGCCACCCTGCCCTGAACCATGTTGGTTCCTTCTCCCACTGCCACCCTGCCCTGAACCATGTTGGTTCCTTCTCCCACTGCCACCCTGCCCTGAACCATGTTGGTTCCTTCTCCCACTGCCACCCTGCCCTGAACCATGTTGGTTCCTTCTCCCACTGCCACCCTGACCTGAACCATGTTGGTTCCTTCTCCCACTGCCACCCTGCCCTGAACAATTACATGGAGCCAGGAACTGCACTTCAATTACTTGGGGGGAAAAAGTATCTTCATATGCAGAAAGTGGAGAAGGACAGACAGGCAAACTGTCCAAAACACTGGAGGAAAATAAAATATAAATGACAACAAGAAGTATTATGTTGGAAAAAAGTAAAGAGGCTACCAGCCTGGAGAAGGAATGGAGCACAGGGAGACACAGGGATAGAAATTAAAGGAGATCTAAACCCACACAGAATATGAATGTAACCTCATGCATGCCCTTCTGGGCGCTTCTGCAAGTTACACTGATGTTCTAATTTGGGTAGTTTCTGAGATTTACACTGCAAATCCCAGGCAGCTAACTCTCCCAGTGTCAGCGACCCTAGCGCAGCCGGCACTCACGTTAACCCTAGGAGTGCTGGAAGCCTTCTATCAGCAGCCTGGAAGCGCTAATATGTCAGCTAATGAATAGCGCTCAGAGGAGGACTCTGAGAAAGATTCTAATTATCTTTTGTTTGGGTTTATATTCCCTTTAAGCGGAGCAGGAAAGAGAGAGCCGGGCAGGCAGAGCGGTGACAGTGCTGACCTCTGCCCTCCCTCAGCCAAACAAAAAAGCAACGTGTCAGGAGAGTGTGCGCCCCTGAGCTCCCGGGCTGGGAGAGCGCAACTGACCGGCGAGCAGGGGAGGACAGGACAGGGAGGAGATGGAAAGGGCACCAGCCGGGTTCAATTAGAGTAGAAAAAAAAATTCTTCTAACTTCCTGAGATCTGAACTCTTTCCTCCTCCTTTTAAAATCCCCTAAAAGAAAACAATAGAAGTCCTCCCCCCCCCTCACCACCCCGCTTCTTTCCATCACCCTGAAGCGAGAGCCACAGGACACTCACCTTGTCCACAAGCCGCGCATCCACCAGAAAAGATCCCGACACGTACCTGGCAGTGTGTGTGTTAGAGTCTGTGTCGGTCACACTGCACAGACAGCGTGTGTATGTGTGTGTGTGTGTGTGTGTGTGCTCTCGCCTCCTCTCAAACTTACACTACCAACTCATTACAATCTGCTATTCATAACCCAGGTCATGTGACTCCACTCACAAAATATAAAGCACATTTTTTTTCTCCTCGCAAACCACAGAATGAATTTCAGTGGAATACATGGAAAATAAAGTTTTTCTTTCTTCTCTCTGTGCCATTCCAGGCAATGTACAACCCCACAACTGCTGCTAGACAGCCTGTAGCCCATTTCCCTGAACAGGAACAAACTTCAGTCATATTAATGTCCAGTATGTGTGAGAGCAAACAAATGTACTTTATGTACCTACAGCGTGTCTGTGCCCATCTTACGTTTTCTCTAAACACAGACAAAATTGATAATGTTAAATTTAAAAATTGGCAAAAAAAAAAATTATAATTTGTTTCACCGACTTTTTTCTGTTATATTCTGCAGGAAGTTTCTGTCGCTTTATGTACCCAAAACAGACTCACTGAAAATCTGATGCCATAACAGAATAGCAATCCTGCAATCAATTGGTCACACACAGAATGATGAATCCCCAGACAAGGAGATCTTCTAGTCTGGCCACGCAAATGATGGGCCACATCTGGGTGATCTCATGTTAGCTGAGGCATGGAACTCTTTGATAGACATGTAGATTTCAATAAAAAAAGATTTTTAATCTTAATTAACCCCTCAACATTTGAGTTATTGGGTGCCTGCACATTCTAGATCAGTGTTCCCCAACCAGTGGCCTGCAGGCAACATGTTGCTCCCCAACCCCTTGGATGTTGCTCCCAGTGGCCTCAAAGCAGGAGGTTATTTTGAATTTCTGGTAAGGAGGCAAGTTTTGGTTGCATAAAAACCAAGTATAAAGCCAAACAGAGCCTTCTGTAGGCTGCCAGTCCATATAGGGGCTATTAAGTAGCCAATTACAGCTCTTATTGGCACCCCCAGGAAACCTTTTTCATGCTTGTGTTGCTCCCCAACAATTTTTCCATTTAAATGTGGCTCACAAGTATAAAAGGTCGGGGATCCCTATTTTAAACTATATGTACGGGGCTGCTTCTTTACCTCCCTCTGATATCATGTTGGGCCAACATTTGGATCACACATTTGTAACCCATTGTTGTACTCTGCTATTTCAGTTTTTTACCCAGCTCAATCAATTTCCATTTGTTACAGGACCCACATCCACCCTCCACTAGGTCTCTGTCTAGCCAATGTCTATAGCTCCTGTGTTAGCCATCTGCCAACCACCCATCAGACACTAATAAAATGTAGCGAGTGAATAGCACAGAATATAACATATCTGTACCACTGGTATTTATTACACATATAGAAAGGGTTGCCAGCTTTCCTAGAAAGAAAATCCAGATCTAATGTTATCTTTCTTCACTATTGAAAACATTGGCATTAAGTATCATTTACAGGACAGGTGCTATCCCTACAGGTATATAAAAAATTAAAGCACTAGTTATCCATGTGGCGCGTATGTGGGCAATTTATCCAGTCACATTCACAGCTATCACAGGTAAGCATGTTTTCAGAAGTGCAGGACTGGCATGACTCTCTTGCAAGGAGACTGTTGAGGCTGGCCTTGTAGCACATTTCTGTTATTGGCACAGTGTATAACCAATAGCCAAAATCACTCCTTTTAAGCTAATTATTTGATTAAAAAGAACCTTGTAGCCGGCAGTAATTTTGTTTTAGTAACAGCAAGTAAATATAGGATAAATAAAGCAAAAGAGGACAACAAAACCTTTAGAACACAGATGACTGACATGTGGGCCTCTACATCTTGTAGAACTTGGCTGTCAAAGGGATTCTGGAACTTGCAGTTTAACAACTTCTGAAGTTTTGCATGTTGGACAACTGTCTTTGTTTATCTACTGTGTGATCATAAAGTAGAGTCATAAATAATATTAAATATAAATGCTAATAATGTCAATGATGCATATACAGCAGGTTGTCCATGCATAACCATGTATGAAAGAGCCACTAGGTCAACATTTCCCTTCAAGGCCCTGTATAGATCACATGTTTTCAAAGCAGCTGTCTTGGCTATTGAAGTGAACAAGGTAAGCAACTATCGAACATAACTGCAGACCTCTCTGACCCCATTCCACCCTAGAAGTCTATCTTTCCATTGTACATTCCTTAGATGTAGCATAAACTGCACTTAAAAGGCACTTGCTTTGTACTGGTACAGACAAGCAATAAAACTAAAAATTGTTGAAAACAAAACAATTGGTCGAGCACCTGTTACATACAAGCCTATAATGCTGTAGTGTTGTTTACTAACAAGGTTTTATCTAAAGGCCCATGAGCTCATGGGCAAACCTTGGTGCATGACCCTTTTTTGGTACATGACATTGTGACGTATTGCCTGTACACTACAGTCCTTTCTATTTTGGTGAACAATCTGACTACTTGGTTTGAAGGGGACCTGTAAGTCCCAATGGTCCTATAGTTACTTTCCTGCTCAGTGAGGGGTGGCCTCTGGCGTGCTGATCCTTTTATTGGAAACAAGAACATCCCCTAACTGTCTAAAACACCCTTTTATGTACCTTTAAGAGTAATCATGTCCCCTCGCAAGTGCCTTTTTTCCAGAGAACAACCCCAACCCTGACAGTCTAACCTCATAACTGCACGTCTCTGCACTCTCTCCAGCTCATTAATATCCTTCTTAAGTAGTGGAGCCCAAAACTGCACTGCATACTCAAGGTGAGGCCTTACCTTACCTATAAAGGGGCAAAATGATGTTCTCATCCCTTGAGTCAATGCCCTTTCTATGCAAAACAGTACTTTGTTTGCTTTAGTAGCCACAGAATGACATTGCCTGGCATTAGACAAAAATCCCAAAAAGCCTTCTCAATTAAGGATCCCTCCAACACATTAGCATTTAGTGTGTAATTTGCAAAGTGTCAGGATCCTGCATGGAACTTATAGTTTGGCAAAATTTAGTATCATCAGCAACAATAGAAACAGTACTTTCTATGCCCACCTCCAGGTCATTAATAAACAAGTTAAAAATCAAAGGACCAAGGACTGACCCCTGCGGTACTCCACTAACCACACTGGCCCAATTAGAAAATATGCCATTTACACCACTCTTTGTACTCTATCCTTCAGCCAGTTCCCTATCCTAAGTACAAATATTATGTTCTAGGCCAATATTTCTCAATGTTATCATTAACTTTCTGTGTCGTACTGTATGAAATGCTTTAGCAAAGTCCAAGTAGATGACATCCACTGCCATTCCGCCTGCTCACTCATAAAAGGCAATTAATTTAGTCTAGCAAGATCAGTTACTCATAAAACCATGCTGGCACAAACTTATAGGGGCTGATTTACTAATCCACGAATCCGAATGAGAAAAATTCGGATTGGAAAACGAACATTTTGCGACTTTTTCGTATTTTTTGCGATTTTTTCGTCGCCGTTACGACTTTCCCGTAAATTGTCGCGACTTTTTCATCACCGGTACGACTTGCGCGAATAGTCGCGACTTTTTCATTGCCATTATAACTTTCGTGAATTGTCGCGACTTTTTCATTGCCATTATGACTTTCGAGAATTGTCGCGACTTTTTCATTGCCATTATAACTTTCGTGAATTGTCGCAACTTTTTCATTGCCATTACGACGTCGTAATTCGCGAAAAAGTCGCAAAGTACCGATCATTACGAAAAAAGCGCATTCGGACGCTTTTCGGACATTCGTGGATTAGTAAATGTGCCCCATAGTGTTGTGATTTGCAATGTTTTCAAGTATTATTACCCCTTACAAAAACTTTCCAACTACTGATGATGCCAGACTAACAGGCCTATAGTTTTCAGGCTGAGAACGGGATCCCTTTTTAATTAAAGGAAGCACTTTGCCAGTCCCTCTGCACCATGGCAGACCTCAATCAATCCTGAAAAGTGAAGATGTTAAGCAATCACAGAGCTAAGCTCATTTAATACCCTGGGATAATTACCATCAGTAGTTATATTACAAGAATTGGATCTATTAAAAGGGAAGCCTTGAGTAGCTGGCAAAAACATTGATACATTTGTGAGAGTCTTGCCTTATGGATGGACATGAAGAGTATTGACTAGAATGTAAAGCAGGTATACAGAGGTGACACCTTATAGCCTCCCATACTTCTCTACCCGCAGTCTCTCCCTAACTATGACCTAGATATGGTTACACCTTTACATTCATTTTGTTACTATGCTTTCCTAATGGCTATCACCTCAGGCTAAAAACTGTTTATGTTGATGTTCAAGCCACAGGGGAAAAAAAACACTTTACCACTGCTGCATTGTTGGATGTTTCTTTAAAAATGTTGTACATTTTTTTGTTTTTTGTTTCTCATACAAAGCAAAAATATATATCATGCATACCTACATTTTAATAAAGGATTTGGAAAAAAAAAATTGTACAAATTGGATGAAAATTTTCTCACCTGTGAGAAAGCACAGCAGAACTCATCTACATCTTAGTTGAGTAATTCATTGCCATAATTTGCTTTGTATAAGCTGAGGTAAACTTTAGTGATTGTAGCCTGACTATGAAATGTGTTCTATCACCAACAGACTTTTAATTGCATAAGCTGAAAGGGTATGAAGAAAACAGATACATGTATTGGATCCACTATCCAGATACCTGTTATCCAGAACATTCTGAATTACGGAAAGCAATGTCCCATAGACTGCATTTGATTAATTAATTGAAATTGATAAATAGATTGAAAATAAAGCCGTACCTTGTACTTAATGGTAACTAATATATAATTAATGCTTATCACTATTGGGTTTCATAAATATTTTATGATTTTTTTAGTATACGTAGGGGCACATTCATCAAAGTACGACAGGTCCGAATACAAAAAATTTGTCTTTTTTTTAAAGGTTACAACTTTTGCGTATTTTCTGCAACTTTTTCGTACATTTGCGCAACTTTTTTTTGTGCAACAAAATCGTATTTGTCGCGCTTAGTACAAAAGTTTGATTCATTCAAGCTTCAGTATCGTGACTTTCCTTGGGCCACGATTGTTCAGAAAAAAATCTTACTTTTTGGACCTTCTACGATAAGATACGATTTTTTTCGTATTTTCAAATACGAATTTTTCGTACTTTAAAAAGCACGATACAAAAAAAACGTATTTGAAAGTATATCACTAAATAAGACTTTAATATGGGGTCTAATCAAGGTCTCAACTTCTAGAGTTCAGGGGTGAAATTGTCATGGTCGGGTCTTTCAGATTCAACTTTCCTTTTTAATTAAAGGGGTGGGTTAGATAATTCTAAGTAGAAGTCTGAAAAGATCTTAATGATCTTTTGGGGTAATGCAGAAAATATGGCCATGCTTATTTAGCAAATCAGTGGTTTGAGCTAATGACAAGTACAATGTAGTTACTGAGAGGGAAATGTGTAAGGTTTGTCCATGTATGTAAGAAGTACTTGTGTAGTGCATCTGATTGATTTATTAGCGCTTTCTATTAATCATTTAGTTAGAGAAGTGTGCAAGCTATGAACTTCCTGAGTGCCTAATGGCGACTACTGAAGGGTAGGGTTCTGTTTGTGTGCCTTTCTTTTCTCATCAGCTCTGATGTTAGGATAGATATTTGAGCCTGATGGTTTGTTTTCTTTATGGAACCAACTAGTTCCCGCATTGGTTTCCACCCATAACCAAAACACAGAAGAGGTGTTCAGTGTCCCTTTAACTTTCTTCTCCTTTAATTACCAGGTTGAAAGGGAATATGGTTTGTTAAGAAGCTAATCTGAAAACAGGCTTTCTGCTGATGAAAAAGAGAAAGCTATACAACAAAATATAGCCTATTGTGCACATGAAAGTTTAAATGCTATAGTGCCCAAATTGGACCTTGTATATATATATATATATATATATCTTTATTTATGAAGCGCTACTTATGTATGCAGCTTGTACCTTAAGCTTTTCTTGCACCAATAAATAGTTAATAAGGGTCATATGGTTACGAAGACAAAATTACTTCTCATTTAGGTAAGGCCAAAATTAATGCCACAGAGTAGGACTTTAGTGTATAAGTTAGGATTTCATATTGATGACCTAAATGGGCAAAGAAAAAGTAAAAAAAAAAATAAAAAAAATCACATTTATTGGAAATCTGACATTTTTGCAGTAGTGTATTTCATTAATAAATATGACAAATACAGGTATGCGACCTGTTATCCAGAATAATTGGGTCCTGGGGATCTCCAATAATTATTTAAAAATAATTTAAACATGAATTAAACCCAATATGAGTGTTTTGCCTCCATTAAGGATTAATTAACCATTTATTATTACATAGAAAAAAGAAATCATTTTTAAAATTTGAATTATTTGATTAAAAATAATTCCAGATAACTGTGTGTTTCCAGATAACTGATTCTATACCTGTACAAAGTTCTAGTTTACTATAACAGAAATAATAATTCTAAGACTTTGTACCTTTGAATGGTTATGTATACCAGGGATCCCCAACCTTTCTTACTCAGGAGCCACAGCCAAATGTAAAAAGACTTGGGAGAGCAACACAAGCACCATAAAAGTTCATGGAGGAGCCAAATAAGGGCTAAGATTGGCTATTAGGCAGCCTCTATGCACACTATCAGCTTACAGGGGCTTTATTTGGTAGGAAATCTTGTTTCTATTCAACCAAAACTTGCCCCCAAGTCAGTAATTCAAATATAACTACCTGATTTGGGCGCACTGAGAGCAACATGTTGCTCACAAGCCATTGGTTGGGGATGACTGATGTATACCATTTCCTACCTTATAGTGAGCATTAAAAGAAGGAAACTATGTCAAAATATGGATATATATCCGACTGAATCTGTGATGAAATGAAATTCTCTAACCAGTCATATGAATCTCTGATACATATTTAAAACACTAATACAATTTTGTCATTAAAGACTTTACAAATCATCGTACACATTTTAAATACCATGAAAAAACAGAAGTGTGGCTCATGCAATAAGGAGTATAACATGAGTGTAACACTAAGGAGTATAACATGAGCGTAACAATAAGGAGTATAACATGAGCGTAACAATAAGGAGTATAACATGAGCGTAACAATAAGGAGTAGAGCTGGGCGGTATGACCAAAAATTTATATCACGGTATTTTTCAAAATTATATCGGTGTCACGGTATTTGACGGTATTTTTTTTTTCCATGCATGATTAGGTGTTAACCCCATTTCCTAATAAATTAGAGAATAATAACTGCAGTATTGAAAATCAGATAATTTTCAATAAGGAGTATAACATGAGCGTAACAATAAGGAGTATAACATGAGCGTAACAATAAGGAGTATAACATGAGCGTAACAATAAGGAGTATAACATGAGCGTAACAATAAGGAGTATAACATGAGCGTAACAATAAGGAGTATAACATGAGTGTAACAATAAGGAGTATAACTCAACAAGTCCAATGTATTGGATACAACGCAATCTCATTAAGTCACAGTTGTGTCATCTGACTGAAGAACACCTTTTGCTGAAGTGAGAATTCACAGATCTGCATAGAAAAGGAAATAGCATGATTGCACAGAGCCAATTTTGAACACATAGAACATACATTTATGACTGGCAATACATTACACATCATTGGACAAAAAGCTGTTGTAACACAAAAAGAAGGTGGGGGGGTGAAACAAGGTTAGCAACTCAAAATTGTGAAAGCGAAGTTCTGGCCTTTTTTCCCCGCAATTTATTATGCAACAAACCCATGTCAAATCCAAATGAAAAAATACACCATCTAAAACCTGTCAAGATCATGTAGAAGTCAACGGTAGCTGTCCCTTTTACAACTAGAAGATCTTCCTTTGCTTCATAGTTTTAGAGGTTTTGGGGTTTTCTGACGCTTGCATTTGTGCAACAGTACCAAAAAGATGCAGTTTTTGTGTTTTTTCCACATCTATTTCCATTCATGCTTTTCAATTTAGATCTTTTGCTAAATGGCTGCCATTCTTGGATATGAGTTTAGTTGTGATTTCTAAAACTTTAACAATGAAAATGTTGATAAAAGGGCCTCTAAAAGTTATACAAGTAGATCAAAGTAAATGGGGAGACATGGGTATTTTAAAGGGGTGGTTCACCTTTAAGTTAACTTTTAATTCCAAACTGGAAAGCTGCTGAATATATAAGCTAATTAATTCAAAACCCACAAATAATTTAAAAAAATGAAGACCGATTGCAAAATGTTTTAGAATGGCACTATCGGCAACATACAAAAAGTTAATTTAAAGCTGAACAACCCTTTTAAGAGGTTTTTCAAAAATTGCAAGCTGTAAATTCTGTAATATACCGAAAAAGTAAGTGGCTAATGCAATATTACTAGTGGTCATCTGGGTTACTGACATTAGGATCATTGCAAATATGCCGTCACTCAGTGTAACATAAAATATCCAAGGTGCCCACTAGGTCTTAATGGCAAGGTAAAACCTGTGACATATGGGAAACATGAAAGGTCATTTGCAAATTAATTTACAGCTCATAGCCCCATGTGTACAGAGACGCCACTAAAAAGGAGCATCTAATATACTTGGCACTTTTTAAATTCCACCAATAAAAAGGGTAATTGACTTAAAAAATGCACAAGACATTTTGGGGCTAATTTACCTACATAGGTCTCAAATTGCTGAACAGACCCAATCAAGAATTAGTATTAACAAGCCTGTTTTAAGTTAGAACAGAAAATATAAGCAAATGTAAATTAAATTGCTACAGTTAAGCGCATTTGTGCATGTAGGTTCTATTTTTGTAAATGGGGCTCTGTATCCTCAGGTTACTGGAACTTCAGACTAGAACTTGGTAGCGCGTGGACTCAGAACCACTTAGGAAATCAAGCATAGTACAGTACAATGGGACCATTTGATTTTATATGTACACCACTGGGTGCAGTCCAGGGAAGTGCACTGTATCTTTTTTTTGCGGTTATGATTTATTTTGAAATATATCTATATATATCTGTACACATATGTAAGAGGTGAGGCATGGTTGAAAAGGAAAGGAGCAGCTGCAGCAGGAACTCTTCAAAAAATATAGGTAAACAGCCCCAGGTCCGTAAACAGGTTTAACCGGTAAGAATAGCAGAGAAACGAAGAAAGGGCGAGGCGGAGTATTACTATAACGCTCAAAAGACATGCATGTTCATGTGTAAGGAAGACGAAAGCAGCAACCACCCCACATCTGCAATGGGGAAGGCTGGGTGGCATGGCTTAAACAGTCAGAGAGACACAGCTTCAGTCACATTCCCTATCACTGACTGTCAGGAATGGGGGTGTAAAGCTCTAGCTCTGCAACAGCTAAACAAGAATTTGGCATCCTTGAGAATGTCATAACTGGGAACAAGGAAGTTATAGACAAATGTGCCCAAAATTTGGTTTTGATAGAGATTGAGCTGGGAAGATGTCCTGACACCTACAGATGGCTTTGGGGTCCCCATTAATACTATATTATTATTAAAGATCTGTGCCTTCAAAGATGCCCCAGTAGCCCCATCTTCTCTTCTGCTCTGTGCTGCTGTCACTTACCTGAGCTTAGGGTCCGAATCAAAATACTGTATATATATAGAATATAAGGCTGATGTCAGACGAGGCGTAGGGCTGGTATTTTCGGCAAGCGGAAAAATGCTTGCCGAAAATTCCGCCCTATGCCTGAATGAATGGAATACGCTCGGGTGCAGGCACATGTAGCGGAAATACACATAAAAACGCAAGAGTTTGAAAGCCTCATGTTTTTATGTGTATTTCGGCTACATGTGCCTGCACCCGAGCTTATTCCATTCATTAGCCTAAATGTCACAGTATATGGCAGATTCACATTACATGGCAGCTCTGAAACCAGTGCAATTAGAATCAGAATTTAATAATCATCCCTAACATCAGCTTATATTACAGGCCAACCTCATTTTCTGCTTGATAATTTGCAACGACCCCCTAAGCTCAGCTTCTCAACAGCCGCCCAGAGCCCACTGAGCATGTGCGTGTCGCAGACACTGTTCCTGTGACAACTGTAAAGACCTGAATCATTGCTGCTATAGAGATGCTGAACCTTTAAGCTGGTGCAGTAAGTACAGTATATAAAATATGGAATTTTTAGCCATATTCATTTTTAGGGTTTAGTTCTCCTTTAAGAACCACCACCATGCAGGCACATATGAAGTTACAAGTAATAACCTGTTGCAATAGAAAGTAGTGACCATGATCATGTAAATAAATATAAATAAATAATAAATATTTACCACTGATCATGTAAATAAAGAATGTACCAAACAACTTACCCCTCCTCAAAGCGTTCCATTGTAAAAAGCAATGCCGTATATATATATATGGTGTACCATGCATTAAGGTATCTGTTTCATTTCTGAATCGTACCGTTATTTTTTATGGTGGTGTGCACTGGATGTTCTCTTTAGTGAAGTTTATACAGGAGAGTGGCCAGCTCCTTGTTGTAGCTCTCACCCTTCCCAGCTACAGACAGGTGATCCCAGTGGTGCCAATAAAAGGGCAAAAAGCAGCAAGTAAAAGCAAGCAAGTAGCAGCTTCCAAATGGGGGCCACTGACTCCAGCAGCTAAAACTAATGCTTGATTACCTGGAATTGTGATTGGTTTGATATCTGCTGGAACTAAGATCTTTTTTAAGGGTTAACACAGCCACTCCAGAGAGGGGTGTGGTTTGGTGGTGGTTAACTGGTGGGTGAGTCTTTATAAACACTGTTTGATTGCTCATTTTATATTTTGATAAAGGTCCCGGGTGAGGACCGAAACGTCGATCTAAATAAAATAAGTATCTTTTTTTGATTACATTTTCCTGGTGTGCATCAGCATTTTTTACACACACATATATATATATATACAGTGGCGTACCTAAGGGGTATTTTATGTCCGGAACCCCACCCAACTCACGGTAATCACATGAATATAGTATAGATGGATAAATAGAAATATGATAGCCAGGTATACTCAGTCTTTGCAGTAGGCTGTCATGGAGAGTAGAACCTTCACTTCATAAAAGGGTGAGTAGAGAAATGTGGCACACATGTTGCTGTTCAAGGTTGCACCTCATACCTACACTACCCCACCCACCAATGAGTGCCATTTGAAAAACAACCGAGACCAGGGGGTTACTTGCTTTGGGGATTTAATCACTTGCATGTGGGGAGAACATCAGGGGAAAGGCATCATAATGAGCAACCTGTTAATAATTGGATTTAAGAAAACTCCCAAAAGAAGAGCAGGAAATGTGTGAGACATAGAAGTCTCTGTTCCATCTAATAATCAATCTAGTAGCGAAAGAGAGGGCTGACTTGTTGGAACTCTATGCTACATGGCTGATTTAGCTCATTTAGAACCCATCTCATAATGAGTTCTCAAAACTCTTTCACTATTAGTTTGCTCACCTTAGAGAAAATGCTGTATAGGAGAGATCAGGATAAATAAGGAAGGATGAGACACATTTAATAAAATGTATATATAAATAAGAAAAGAGAGAGGTCGGCACACAGGCATCCTAAGCAAGAAAGGGAAGCTTGCACTTATATGAGAAGAGTGGTGCTGGGGACAAGACTAAAACATATTTTGTCTCTTCTTTCAGCACTTTCTTTTTTTTTAATCATCAGGTCTTTCTTTATATGGAAACTGTCTGCTTTCAGACAAGGATCAGACAAGCCCAGGCACACCTAGAGACACATAGCCAAAGAGACTCTGGATTCCCACTCAACAACACATGTAGGTGAATCATATCCAGTTATTGTACACGTGCATCTGTGTACCCTCGGGGTGCAGTGCACATAAAGGCTCTTCAATACCACTGGGTGCCCCACCTAGCTCCTTCCATTCTTTTAGACCAAGTTGCTGGATTAATATGACTATTCTGCCAAGGGACTATATCTAATACTAGACAAGACACCTGATCATTCTATTGAATTTACTGAAATAAAACACATAAGATCATCTTAATTCATGGCACTTGTGCTGTTGCTCAACCACTTATTGTAATGTATGTAAACCACTAATAAATGCACATACCCTCTTAAATGTTGCATCCATGGTACTGGCATTAACTGTACAAATATAAATAAACCTGTAAAGAAATGCTTAGGGGCAACAAAGAAACATTTCATGCAAAGGCGGATTTTTTTCTTGAAACCTGTTGTGTATTCCCTTTGGTGCCAAGTCTTCCCCCATATACCACAGATCTCTGTGCCTCCTGTAGAGCTAGATTAATTGTATTCATTAGGGGTAATTTGGGCACAATAGGGTGGACACAGGCATTAAGTGCAGTGCCTTATATTGCATTTTGCACAATACACATATACAGTAGAACACCTATTTTACAATTTTTTAGGGGACCATAAAATATTATGCAATCTATAGTGAAATGTATTATGCATGATATACATTGGTGTATATGGTGTAAAACAGGGGAAAAAATCAGGGTTTCTTAGAACGAACCCCACTATATATTACATATTTACATTGTTTACCACCAGATGAATACTATAAGACTAAATATTAAATAATTGAAACATTTTATTTCATCTTTACTATAAATTTATTGGAAAGTAGAGTGGGTTCTGTCCTGTTTTCTGAACAGTTTAGATTAGCTACATGGGAATTAAAAGAGTGATGGGTTGAACGTGGTGGGTGTGGCCTTTCTCGGCCTCAGTAAATATTGCCATGGGAGAAATGCGTGGAAAAACAAAGACAGAGGAACTCTCTCTAGTAAAGTCATTCTAGTAAAGAAAGTTGTTATTTTTATACACATGGAGTAATCACCCCATTCTAATACATATCAACATGTGTATTCTATAGAACCCAGTGAATAATATCATTATTCCTACATACTAGGGGTTTTATTGAGGTACAAGATGTAGCATTTGGTGCTTCATGAAAAAATAGTGTCTAAATCAGTACTCCACAAGGAGCATTCACTTACCTAGACGCAGTGTGCAATGTGAAATTTAATGAAAGTTGTTTTAGGAGCAACTACAGGGAAAAGCACAAGTTGTCCATTGCACCTGCAGACATAAATGAGACCTCATATGTAATAAATGGCACAAAGTTTGCCCATGTGTAACCATATGAACCAATATGATATTTTCTTTTAAACATGTGACCAGTGAATGCTACCAGCTGAAGGCTGCTATAGGCAATTAGACCTGTACCAAATGTTACACCTTGTATTATATAACCCCTACAGTATATAACTGCAACATTTTAGCACCAATGTAATGTTTGTATATTTGTATATTTAGCATGAGTCTGGGCTGTGTTTGGGGCGACTCTATAGGTGGAATTCACAAAAGTGGAGATAGCCCTTTTTTGTAGTACAAGTGGTGGAAAAAATGGTGGAAAACACTTTCTCCAGCTTCACAAACAGAAATCCGCCTAAATTCCGACTCAACCGCCACTTTCCTGTTTTTTGATGAAAGAAAGACAGTTTACAGACACTTTTGTGAATTTGTTGACATTTTCAAAATGGAGTAAAGCTCAGTGTAACTGTCAAACCAATTCTAAACTCTTTTATTTTGGGTTTTCTTTCACCCAATCTCCAATCACACCTCTGGTAGGGGCCCCATTGGGGGATCATTGACATTTTCATGGGGATTAGCAGCCTATTGTTAGGGGACAAGTTTCTGTCTAACCCTAGAACAATAGGTGCAAAAAGCCTCATTAACATTTTAAAAACCTCATTAACAAGTAAAAAACTGATTAAAAAAAAAAAAAATTATATCTTATATATAAAAAGTTTTTACCTCACATCTGCTTAGCTTAATGAATGAAGCAATAATAACATTCTGAGTGAATATATTGTATACATTTTTATTTAAAGGAAAAGTAAAGCCTCCCAGGTAATTTTTTAGTTTTAGCAGCAGTGCTCCCTCTTTAATCCCTTCACTGACATTTGCCCCAATTTTTCTGTGCCCCCATAGCAAGGCCAGAATTACAGAGCTGCTTAACAACATTGGCCCCCCACCTTTAGCTGTGCCCCTTCTGTTCCCAGCAGCCATCTTGGTGATATTTGGTGTGTGGGCCGGATTGCTGTTGACCAGTAATGAGTAGGGCTATAGAAGAAGGTATTTAGACCATTAAATCTTGTTACAGGAGTGGAATTACACAGAAATATAGAAAACATTAGGAAGCCCAGCTTGTCCTGAAAAAAATGATGTATAGTTTCCCTGGGCAAACTAAAATTACCCTTCAGGAAATGCCCCCAAAGTGAAATGACAAATGGCATATGAAATACAAAATCCTGCTGGTAAAATCCTTATTCCAAGTCTCATGTAGATGGGTTTGATGGCACCAACAGATTTACTAACAGCTAAAGGCTGTACTTATGTTCCTGCAGTCAATTTAATATGACATTTTACAAATATGTCACAACAGCATTATGTAAGGTATATCCCTACAGCAGTAACTATGTCCCTACATATGCTGCTTCAACTGAACAGAAAAGAAAAAAGGGGAGGCACATCCTTTGTTGCTTTTGGGTCAATCAATATCCCACATACAGTATACTCCAATGAGAGGCTTCAGCAGACAGGTTTGTCTGTCCAGACAAACTACACCAAGACCCTAAGATCACAGGAAGGTTTCTTAAAAGAGTGGTCTGACAGTAATAAAACCAAAATTGGACAAGTGTCTGCACCATATACTCAATGTAGGGCATCCTTTACCTTTACCTTTACCTTGCTGGAGTGACCAGAACTTCTCCTGGTGCACAAGTTTCTACTTTTAAAATGGTGTCACTTTACCGTCACTTCCCTAAATATACTATCCATACATATAACATCTAGTAACAGTCACCCTAAGCAGACAGAGTTTGTAATGCTTTGTTTTAATGGCATTGTCATTGTTAGGTGCTGCTGGCCCTTTAATGTTCTTTGTTTATGATACTGACTCTGTTTACCCATGTACTCAGTCTTGCAACTCAAAAGGAAAAGCCCTAGGGCTGAAAATGGGAAAAAACAGATTTTGGGAGAAATAATTAACTATAGAAAGTTATGTTGACACATAATAATTTGACAGTTACTAGATGTACACATCCCTACATATACTATTTTCCACAATTTGGGATATAATCAGTCCCATGTGAGTTACCTTTGGTAACATCAAAAAGTGAATTTCTGTTTCTTTAACTGTAATTTTGGCAGCAGACACAGAGTCTCCTACAACATTGCCAAGATTAATGCTAAATATACAAATATATAGATTAAAGGGCAAATATACTTTTTTCCTTTCTAAAAAAAAAAGTTAATGCTTGTAAAACTAGTAATCTGCAAAGCATCCTCCAGTTCATACAGCTGTATTTTCCATTGCTTCATGCAGTTCCCCATTAAAAAGAACAGTAAGTCTTAATAAACTGAATCTACTCCAGCCTTTTAGCTCTGCAATTCAGCAACTGTTTGGATTTGCCAAATGCAACTTTTAGTGCTCATGTGATGGAACCATAATTGAAAACATCTAATCATAAGCATTAATTTTGCATACAATGTGGTGGTAAGCTGCAGTTAACCAATCATTGCCAATATAAAATCAGAAGAACTGTTTACATCGAACAAGAGAAGTTTAAGTTCAAAATAATTAGGACATTTTGGAGATATTTTTCCTGCAGAAAGCGCAGTGCCTTACCTTACCATTCTCTTAAGTAAGCTAATGCTTAATAATGCTCGGTTAGGTCTCCTGTTTTGTAATGCTCAGTATCCAGGTATGGATGACCACATACCTTGCCAAAATAAAATGGCCAGCTTGTCATTGAGCTAACTGCCCAGTAGAACCATAAGCCACATTTAAACGAACAAAGAGTTGGGGAGCAACAAAACCATAAAAAAAAGTCTCCGGGGTGCCATATAAGGTCTGGTATTGGCTGTTTGGTAGACCCTATATTGACTGTCAGCCTACAGGAGGCTGTTTGGCAATTTTGTGCCTCCAAAAATTGCCTCCAAGGCAGGAATTAAAAATAAGCACCTGCTATGGAAACACGGTGTTAGCAGCGCTCCAGTTAGGAGTGCTCCACTTCTGTCCCAAGATGGAGGTGCCTTGGGCTACATCGTTATCATATTGCATTTTGGCACAAAAATTCAATATAAAAAGACACCAGGTTCAATGCCTGAATATAGGACTTTTTCTGTAAATGGCTGGGTGCATCCTAAATTGCTTTTCTGATCTACCAGTTCCTGACACCCCTTACTTGTGCTAAGTGTTGGCTGCTAGTACTTTGTTTTCTCCTTGGTCACAACTTCAACCTGGAAAAGGCCAAGCCTTGTCATTGGCATTGTCATCGTTAGGTGCTGCTCGCCCTTTCATTTTCTTATAATACTGACTCTGTTTACCCACGTACTCAGTCTTGTAACCAAAAAGGAAAAGCCCTAGGTCTAAAAATAGAAAAAACACTCAGATTTTGTAAAACAGTTCACTCTCTACAAAACCTACAACATTCAAACCCAGTGGAGGGTTATATGCTCTACTCTAAAAAGTGAAGATGTACAGACGTACATTAGGAAATACAACTGTAAATTAAATATAGTAGATGAGAAAATTTCCCTCATGTTTTTTGAGTTTTAGCGCCAGTATCACAAATGTGTCTATTAAAGTGACAGTAACACATTTCAATAAATGATTAGCATTGCTAGTTTTGCTTTCAGCTCTATTTGGTTGATACAATATCATTTTGTATTAGGGTGAGGTGGGCTAAAAGGAAACAAAAAGGCTACAATGGTTCCTTAAAACAGTGAATGATACTTGCATGACTCACACTACATCGCTTAATAACCAAGTACTAGACATTTTGACCATTAGTCAAATTAAAGAATTATGGGCAGAGATATGCAGATTAGGACAGGTACAGTCCTGAGTTTTCATTTCTACCTGTATTAGTAGTATTGTAGGCCATTACACTGTGAAACTCCTGGTTATTATTAAGAAAGTGCCGGGGGTAAATATATTGTATTGCTGCCAATTCTCACTAATTCCTGTGGGCTCTTATGGACTTTACTCCCTGTCCCAGCTAATTTTTATTACCTAAAATTTCTGTAGTTTTAAAATTTACCTATTAAACAAAAATATTTTAAAACATTTGAGTGCTCATTTACCCATACAAAGTCTGAGCAGATTTCAAAATTGGATGCATTTTACACACAATGCAAACACAAAGAGTTTTTTACACCCCACAATTCCACTGTGGCCAAGCATTGTGGCACATTTCAGTTGCGTTCATCGCAAGTGATGTTTACTAAAGCAAAATAATATCACAAGCATTCTTTCATTTACGGGGTGGATGTTGCACTTAACTTTTCATAGTATGGTGTTCAGCACAAGTCTATTGTATCTATGTTTGCAGCCCGCTGTTGGTGCCCTTGAATTACCCCCACATTTACAGTGGGTTCCCCACACACAATTCTAGATGCATTTTGGGGATTAGCACCTTATTTTGTATTCGGTGTGCACTCTCTGTTTTAAATTACAATCAGTCAGCACCCCTGTTGGACCCCCTTCTGCATTCTGCCCCCCCCCCCCCAGTAGTCATAGGGGTATATTTATCATGCTAGGTAAAAGGTTGAGTAAAACATTACCAGTGATGATGCTCATAGCAGCCAATCAGATGCTTTGGTTTTCTGACTGTTGAAATCCAATTGCTGATTGGTTGCCCTGGGCAACATCACCTGTAATGCTTCACTCCACTTTTTACACAGCATTATAAATATTCCTCTATAGTTTTACACCCATGTGTGCACTCCAAACTGGTTACATTGAAAAGGTGCTTTAATAGCAAATTATAGGCATGATATATATATTTTTTTTTTAATTTGAGGATTTTATAGAGAAAAAGAAGACAATCAACAGGTCAGCTATACAGAATGACATTCACATATACAGTTTTTCATTTTTTATATATGGTAACCTTGATACATATTGAATCAATAGGCATGATGTTTTGAATGACATTCTCACATGGCACAATGGCCCAAAGATAAAATGTTGCCAATGATAATATTGAGGGGCATCGCAAAATAGGCTACATTTGTGCAAACTGAAGTTTAAGTCATTAAAGTATATATATATATAATTGCTGAGTTTTTTCTGGCAACCACAAGAATGTTCTGAAGTATATTCGCATTCTCATTTTATCTCCAATCATAAAAAAATGCAAACTTGAATCTTACTAAATAGGCCCCTTAATATGGGCTAGGGCAATAGTAGTTTTGCTTTCATGCCCTGTTACTTGTATTGGTAGATCACTGACTTATCTGTATCTTTTTTAGCTTCCAATTTAGCAAACCAATTTACAAGCAGTCGCCTTCCCATTCCAAAGCATACGGTAATACAATACAATCTCTTTCCGATTAGCTTCACTGAGGTGTATACACCAATTGTAATCAGATTTAGCAAAATGAGCACCAGAGTTCTTTTTTAGTGCATTGGGGGCAATTCAGTATTTGGCCTTAATGAAAGGGAAACTGCACTGGGGGTTAACAACATAGCGAATTGCATCCAAAATCGTACTTAAAATCATACTTGTGTCGCATTTCTCTTTAAGTGAGCCATTACTGTTGCCCCCTTTTAGTCTCGTATATGGTCCCCAGTCATTGTCTAGTCAAAAAGGAATATATAGAAGGGAAATGCCTGGAGGAAAAGCTAATGTTCCAATACTTGATCCTCTGTGGTTTCATTTCTGAATGACAGTGTTCATGTTTCTACAGCAGCCTCTTCTCACTGCGTTCTGCTAGACTGACATATGGAATGGGTGAGTGCAAGCGACGCTGGAACGTGCATGCAAGTTCAACTGCCTGTAGAGGTAAATGTTTTGCACCAATCTATTTGGTATCAGTGATATACTTAATGGAGAAGAAAAAGTTAATAAAGAGTTAATTTCAAGCTGCAGGCATACCTTCAGTTCTCTCAATAGTGCCCTTAAGTCTCCCCATATTTCACCCGTTCAGATGATCAGAAGCCTCATAGAAAAAAAAACGCTGAGCTCTGTAAAGAAAGTTTCCATAATGCTTTGCTCCTGCACAAAGACCGGTGTACATGCTCAGTTTGTAAGACTATGAGGAAGCTTCCTGCTGATTGGCTCAGATCCACATTCCTATGGGGGAGAGTTCTTAGCATTCTTGAGGGAGGGGAGAGAGGAGAGAGCTGCGTGTCTCTGGCACAGGAAAACAAACAGACAATCGTGTATCTTTTGAAAGAGAAGTCAGTGCAGCGTTTCTGTGAGTGCTTATGGCTGTATTTACATAGACCTTTCTGATAAAGCTTACTTAGTTTTTACCTTTCCTTCTCCTATAACTGTGCAATACAGCAAAACTTCAATTTTACAAGCCCTGATTTTTCATTTCCCTTCATTTTACACCATTTTGTGTGTCCCCACCAATATATAATGCATTTTCCTGTTTTTTTTTTTATCTTCCTAGATTTTACACTATTTTTTTCTGGTCCCCTGAAAACCGTTAAGTGGGGGTTCTGACGTATTGAGCCATTCCAAAAAATTGGCTTCTGCTTACCTCTAAATTGTAATTGCTTACTTCTAAACTCAGTTACAGTCATTGGTATCTTATGTGAGTGCAATACAGTAATAAAGAGACATATATAAATAATGAAGGTTTCCCATGCAGAATAACGCATGCTAAAATCTCTTACCAAACACACAGAGACTGTTAAGTTAATATAGCGCTTACAAATAAATAGGGTCTGTTTTCCTGGGCCGTTTCTGTTCCCTAAGCATCTACTTCCTTCATTAAAACACCGTCTGGTGCCTTTGGTGCCAACACTTGTTTTAAGATGCAGTTGTTTTCCAGCGATATTTTCCTTCTCAGTAAAACAGTGGTGTCATAGGAATAACATAGCTCATTTATTTTGGTTTAACACCTTTTTGTAGACTTAATGTGGCCAACACTGCACTACAGGAAACTGCTTGATGCTTTATGGCACTAATTAAATTTTGCAAATATTGCCTGAAAGAAAGAAGTGACCCAGATAAACTTGCAAGGAATGGAGAATGTGAACAAACTTTGGGGAACAGCAAAATAACATGAATGAGGGGAAGATATCTTAAATTTACAAAAGATTGTATTAACTGTAGTTATGATAACTGTAGATATGATAATTAAAACACACACATGAAATGACATGTACAGATCACATGCAGCCAACTTCCTTAAAGGATGTGGTACACCATAAGAAAATGCCCATGAACAATAAAGGAAACTGCCAAAGTTAAGTTTGTTATAAACCTACTTTGAGGAGGTAATGAAACTGCAAAAACAACCCCAAAGGTATGGCCGGTTCTTGGCATTTGAAATAATATATAAAAAATACATAATCAAAATACAGGTATATATATATATAGTTAGTATATATAATTATAGTTTGTTTGACGTTTAAAATAATAAAAAATATTTTTACTTTTTCACTAAGCTCTGTGAGTGCGCCATTCTTCTCTATACTTGCTATACTTATACTTATACTTACTTCAATACTGCACCCAGGCTCTCATTGGTTGTACTGTTAACGAGAGTGCCTGTCTTGCACGATTTTTATATATATATATATAGATATATAGATATATAGATATATATATGTTTGTGTGTATGTTTATATATGTATTTATAGCAATTCCAAATCAGGCAGTTGTGATACTTTGTCCTAAGCCAGGGGGCAACATCAATGACAAAAAGAGCGAAAGATATGTACTTACTGGACTTTCCCACTTTAAAAAACACTTTTACTCACAGCATCAGTGTTTTAGTCGGAATCCCAACCTTTATCAAAGGTTTATTACACCATTATTTCTTGACATTATATAACCCTTTAGTTACTGTTATCTTCCCCCCATCATAAAGTGACAGTGCTTCTCCACTACACAATAAATATGTTAAAAGGGTAAATCGATAAACAAATAAGACTCAGGGGCTTAATTATTAACACTTCACCAGGGTTTTCACCAGGGTTTACTGTGAAAAAATAAATGCCCACAGATTCCAATGGCCACAAAAAGAAAGGTCACGTGTAATGGGAACAGCCATGCTTTGTATCACAGTGACATTTAATAGTTGCTCATGGTATAGAACAGCTGACTCAGGTCCCAAATCTATTTTGCAATGTGGGATAAGATCCCATGTTTTATATATCTCAATTTATAGCAGTAATAATTCTCAAAATGATAATCTGAAGAATCTATAGTGATCAAATTTATTTACATCTAATACCTAAAACAAGGTTTTTAAAAGAACTGTTGCATAATGATGATGCTGCTGTTGTTAGTGGGAGTGTTAGAACTGATTGTCCTAAAGGACTTCAAGCCTTGGGGCAAAACTTACACTGATGTCCCACCATTGTACTGGGCTTGCCAACCTAACATGTTATGAACTTTCTGCTGCTGTGAGCGCCCAGCGCTATGGGGCTAATGGCCTTTCTGGCTACAGTGTGTTGGGTACCATTGAGGATGCAGTCCCACCCTCTGTTCTGTTCCTCTGATACTTTCTCTAAAAAATAAATCTTCTGGACTGTGTATTCTGCTGTTCCTGCTACACCAGTTGCTCATCTGCAAGCAAAGAAATACAGCATACAGAATACTACATACAGTCAAAGAATCCTAGAGAGAAAAGGACTATGGGCATTGTTATGGTTACATATCAGTAAGCAATGGGACAACTGTGTTCACTATAAGGGGCAAAGTTATTATATGTGTCTTCTCTCTGCTGCATGTAAAGACATCAATCAAAGAATGATCCACTGGAATGTATCCAGAGCTCAGCTGGGAATGGCTTTTTTATTATTTATTGAGATTCATTGAGCTTAAGGCACTTGTTCATCTATTTCATATTACAGCTGCTTGCCAAAGTCAGAATATAGCTCGGGTATATTATATATACATGTAGTTAGTGACTACAGTGCAGTGATAACAAAAAAAAAACACATATACACAAAAAAGCAAAAATCAGTTGCAGCTAAATACTGAATTATAAAGCCTTCTAAATTAAAAAAAAAAAAAAAAAGTTTAGGAGAGATAAGATTTTGTATTTTTGACTATTTTTGAACACTCTGGGGCAAATTCACTAAAGGTTGTTAACGCTTCATGCATAGTTTTGCGCGTTTAAAAGTGTTCGTTAATTACCGATTCATCAAAGTAATTTCGCATGCATTACTACTCATATCGCATGCGCAAAAATCTCAATTATCGCAAAGTGTTATTTCCATTGCATTGCGGTAATTAGCTAATAGAAATAATACTAACGCGTAATTCACAGACATATTTGAAGTGTTAAAAGCATGAAATATCGCAATAATTAATGCTAATATTAACAACTACTTGGAGTAGGCGTTACTCAAAAAATATTGCGGTTCGTGAGCGCTTGTGAAGACAAGATGGAGTTTGCAGTCGGATTTTTGTTAGATTGTGAAGAAGAGAATCAAGTATGTGTTCGCCCTAGAGTGATGTATGCTCGAGTTTTCAAGGAACCTGTCATTTTCATAACGGTAGTTTTCAGAAAGTAACAGTTACGTGCGTAATAGCGTGCGCTAATATCGCGTGCTACGAAATAACATATTAATATATTGCATGCTTTAAAACATTGCTGAAAAACATGTCATCGCAACATAAATAACGACAATAAAATCACTTCTTAATTCAGAAAGTTAATTCTTCAAATACAAGAAGTGATAATATTTTTAACACATGCTATAACTAACACTCGTTTTTTCGGCCTTTAGTGAATCGGCTGCCCTATGTCTCTACACGTAGTTTTGTGCTGGTTATATTGAAAGATAGTTAGTGCCATATCTCATTTAAACAAAGGGAGCGCAGACCAATGGATTATAAGAGTGAACTGTCCATCAACAATAACTGACTTAGAAACATGCATGTAGAGAGCAGCGCTGGACTAGGCTGGCTGGGCGCAGGGAGAAAACCCAATGGGCACCACCCCAGATCGACTGGTTACCCTGCAGGGAAATACAGTGGCAAGGGAGGAGAAATTACATGACGTGACACTGGGGAGTAGACTGCAGTGGGGGGATTTAAGATGATGTGGGGGTCTCCATGGCAGGAGTGGTAGGCCCACAAGGTGGCAGCCACAGTGGGCCCTGAACACCTTTAGGTACATTGCTAAAGGTGGCCATACACATTAAGATCTGCTTGCTTGGAGAGGTCGCCAAGCGAGCAGATCTTCTCCCGATATCCCCCACCTACGGGTGGGCAATATCGGACGAATGTAGGCTAATTCGGTCGTTTGGCCCTGGGACCAAACAATCAAATTATAACAATGGCAATGGGCGCAGTCAGTTCGGGGACTGCGTTAACGAGCCGATGCGGCCCCCGATCCGACTAAATCTTTTAACCTGCCCGATCGATATCTGGCCAATTTCAGGCCAGATATCAGTCGGGCATGCCCCTCCTTGCTGCCCCTATACAGCCCAAATCAGTCTAAGGGACCGATATCGGCAGCTACAATCAGCCCGTGTATGGCCACCTTAAGAGTGAGTGAAGAGTTACTTTTATTTTAGAAAAGGTCTAGAATTTTTAGAATTAATGAAATTAACAATATGTTTCTTATTTCTATGACATGAAGGCAATACATGAATGGGATCCTTTATCCAGAAACCAATTATACAGAAAACTCTGAATTACAGAAAGGCCATCTCCCATAGACTTCATTTTAATAAAATAATTTACATTTTAAAAATAATTTCCTTTTTTTTCTGTAATAATAAAAAAAACACCAACTAAGATATAATTAATCCTTTTTGGGGGTGAAACAATACTATTGGGTTTATTTAATTGAATGTTTCAATGATTTTTTAGTAGATTTAAGGTATGGATATACAAATTATAAAAACAGCCCTTATCCAGAAAACCCCTGGTCCCGAACATTCTGGATACACGTCCCGTACTTGTTCTGTATTATATATACAGTTTTTTTTTAAAAAATTCTGTATATTTTAAAATGCTGAGAAAAGGTAGACAGTTTTTCCCAATGTATGTATGTATATGTTTACTATATAGTGCTATTGTATATAAAAAGCTGGGCATAATTATGTGGTTAGCAGCTTCTGGGATGCCAGTGTGTAAGTGTTTATGTGCAAATCTCAGCAAAGCAGTATACCTTGCACTGGCCGGATGGATGTAAACCACTTGTTCCAACTCAAACAGTTAAAACACATGGGTGCATCATAGGACAGAGAGAGAGAGCAGACCGAAAGCATTTTGTAGAAATGCTGCCCTGTATAAAATGGCAGGCTGGCTACAACTAAAATACTGGCTTCATTATTTTAATTTTTAATTATTTATAACTGTTTTAGGCACAAGTAAAATGTTTGGCCTATTCTGAGCCACCACAACCACATCCTTCAAAACAATAAACAAAACATGCATACAATAGTAACGAGTAACCCAAGCCACCCTCTTTTGAAGTGCTAACAGTGGGCAATGGGGCACAGGAAGCTTCTTTACCTGAGCAATTTCCATATCTGCAGGCTCAGAATTACCTCTCATTCATTCAAAGGAAAATCTCCTGGACCTTGGGTGAGCCCAATGGGCCTGAATAAAGGATTTGATTTTTAACATAATACGGTGTTGCCGCTTTACTCCTCTGCCTTGATTATGGAGGAGGCTGGTATGATCATCTATGTAACAGCACAGTGCTGACAGCGCAGATTGGAAGCCACTTGGTGAGTCTGGAGCCTGCGGCATTTGCAGATTTATCACTCTGTAACAATGCAGTTTTCAACATTGTTTATTACTTCAAAACATTGGAACCCTCTATATTACAGCCCATATGTGAAGCACTGTTTCATCTCAATAAAGCATTTATATAAAAATGTACTTTTCTAGTAGCATGTATCACTAGTTCCATCCCGGGCCCACACACAGCTCTTACAATTTACTGTGCTCACACACAAACCAATGGCACCTATACATGCTAGGTCACATCAGCCAATGAATGGGCAGAGCTCCCAACAAGATTATCCTCCTTAGGCAGGGGGTAAAGGGTGATTTAGGGGACTTAAGGAGCAAAGGTCTATTATAAATGCAAATTACATCAATGTGAATGTCTTTACCCCTTTTGAATTTCATACATTTCAGCATTATTATTATCCTTATGGTGTGTTGCTATGGCTTCATGTGGATCATACCAATATACAAAAGCATGTCTGAACAAATAGTATAAAAGGTATGGACATTTGTTTAGTTGACATAATAGAACAATATTTTATAGAACGGCGCAGTAATAAAGGGCCCTCTTAGTTCAATTAAAAGTAGGAAGCTGAGCATGGAATAACTTTAATCAAGGGTGTCATTTTTCTATGTGGTTTGAAATGGGCCCTTATTTTTATATGTTGTTTGTAGAGAGGTTTTATATCTTTCAGAAAAGTCTCCTTTTTGAACCCCCTTAGCCCTCCAAAATAGGCCTCTTAATTAACTAATGTTTTCACCAATGAGAATCATCCCTATCAAACAAAAACCTGCACTTTAATCTCGCTATGTTGAGTGATGACTGATATAGCAATCTATATCAGTCATCACTCAACATAGCGAGATTAAAGTGCAGGTTTTTGTTTCCAAATAAACAGATATCAGGAGGGCAAGCAAAAAGATATATCATGTGCGGTACAGTAACTGGGAAGTTTCTAAAAGAAAGGTATCGCTCTCAGAATGCTCTGACAAAGCAATGTAAAGAATAACAGTGGCTGTGTTCACTGAGGTTGGAAAGCCAATGCAGATATTGGAATAGATGAGTCATCACCTGTGGCAAAGGGGAGAGGAGTGAGTGCTCTGTCCAGGAAATGGGAACCAGAAAGCAAACAGGTGCAGCTGAGAAAGCTGAGGAGGAGAAGAAAAAAAGCCTTTCTTCATTTGGATTAGTTTGATCTCATAGTGGCTGAAACACAATACAAAGAGTAGGTTTCGTAGTTATTCGGGCTACCAATAGACCAGTCTTCTCTGATATCCGAAGAATCAACTTTAATTTGTTTGTTGCATATGCTGTATAGTACCGAAAAGTGCCTTGTTGTTGTGGCACACCCTGCTGTGAATAAAATACAGGTGAATACCTGCTTAAAGTTACCCTGGGTGTTTCTGTCTTTTCCTTTTAAAGTGTATTACCACTTCTGTCATTGAAGTGAAGTTGCACAGATACGAGAATCCCATTAAAAATATCGGCAGGGCAGCAGTTATAGATAAGAAAGGAAAAAAATCAGCCATAGTAGGACAGATAGTAAAACAGAACAAGATGGAAACATTGATATTTTACATTAGTATTGCCCAACCTGTGGAGCCCCCACCCATATTGTAAGGAACATGGCATACATAAATACAACATGAGGAATTCTATTTTCCAGTGCAGAATACGGCATTTATAAGCAGTTGCCATAAATCCCAGGAGGTTCAAAGTGTAAAAGCTGACCTCCAATAGTAAATAAGCCCAGTTGCTGGTAGTGGGGAGAGTTATAGGAGCTGTCTCTTATTTTTGTTCACTGGAGTTGTGGTTCAGCATAAATGTTGCAATCAAATTATGACTGCACCCAGTCGTTCGAGCACGCTTGTGCATGACTTATATTTTGAAGGATTTTAGATTTATCCATTACTCAGTTCTGTTCTTAAGCTGCATTGTCTAACATGGCATGACCCCCCACGTTGTTACCACCAGGAAAGCAGGAACGCAGCAATCATATTCTTCAGTAAAGTTGGCATGACCTGAGGAGACATGAAGGCATGCAATGACGAGAATATTACCCATCATAAACATGTCAGTGTACTCACCGTCTATACGAACATGTAGTAATTAAACCGCAATGATGCCTTCAGTAAAGCTCTTCTCTCTCCAAAATTTAAAAGCAAAAGGAACAACAACAAATAAAAAGTTCATTACTCTTTTGATATTCTAGACTCCCAGTAAGAAACCCCTCGCTTGTTTTCTTGGTGCTTAGCCATAAAGTTTACTCTTCTGAAGTTGACACTTTAGTGGGGTCAAATTAAGGCACTGGAGGGCACATTGCAAGAATCCCATCGGGAACTCCCACAGTCCCGTCCCCTAATATATTTGTAACAGATTTTCCCTCAGTGTAATTTTGAGTGCAATTTCCATTTTTTTCCCCCAGAATTCCAGCATTGTTGCTGTTGAAGGAGCTGCTGTTCTTGCACTTTTCTGCAAATTGAATTTGATTGTGCTGAAAGTATTCATTGACATAATAGTTCTTTAGACACCTGTGTGCTGCGCCTATTGATGCATGCCACTGAGGGAACCCTGGACCTACTGCCTGCTTTGTAGGTCTCATTAACTGCAGGGTTCCTCAGCATCAATAAGTCAATCTGTGTTTGATTCTGAACAGGAGGCAGGAATTACTTTGTGGTTTACAGCAAATGACTGCACAGGAAACTTTTGGCAACTTTTGAAAACAAAATGCCACACATGCCTTCCCACTGGCAATTGACTTTATTGTCGGTGCAAAGGCATTTTGGGTAGATAAGTCGCCAGCAGTAGCCGAGATTTAACAGCAAACGAATTATCTCCCATTTATATAAAACCGGGGTTGTTTGTCTACATATTGCAATATACTTCAAGCTGGCCAACTACGTCAGTCACCCCCAGTCTGGTCAGGCCTACACTCACTTTCATCTGATTTATTAAGAATTCTACTGCTTCATTATACATATTTCACATTTACCTACAACCTGCTTACCTTTTATGTTAAAACTCACAAAATTGGTTGCCCTTTTTATGGGCCACCTCTGAGATCACCATTAGGCAGGGGTGCAATGAGGCTGTGACCACAAAATTCATATTCATATAGACAGGCCCTCTACACTCACCCACCCCGACCATAGTTGGCCAGCTGCAATCCCTGTTTTCTTCAAAGGGGAGGGCATTTTTGGTAGCTTATTGCATAAAACATCTTAATGTCCTATATATAACGGTAATGGGTGCTTGCAGGGGACCTCTATATGGTACCAATGCACATAGGTTATACTAACAAGCAATAAAAATATTATTTTTTTTAGATGCTTAGATTGTATTATGGAACGGGCCCCTTATGCAAGAACCAGATGCATGCTGCGCACCTTAAAGGTATCAAGGGGAGATAAGCAGTTCACATGCACAACAAGAAACTGAGACTGTTTAGCCCAGCCTACAAGTTAAACAAGTTATTGTAAGAACTGTAGTTTTATCTTAGTGAATAAGTTATACCCTGATTCTTTAGGGCAGTGATCCCCAACTAGTGGCTCCTGAGCAACATGCTGCTTACCAACCCCTTGGATGTTGCTCCTATTGGCCTCAGGAACCTTTTTCATGCTTGTGTTGCTCCCCAACGCTTTTTCCACTTAAATGTGGCTCACGGGTATAAAATGTCGGGGATCCCTGCTTTAGGGCGAGCTAGGGAGCTATTTAACGCATATACTGAACAGCAATCAGATCTATTTATTGAGCTCTATACATCACTCTGCATTACAGATCAATAATTATAAAATATGTTTGGCTTCATTTTAATTTCATTCTTTTACCCTTTTTTTTGCATAGGCCAAAATATAGGGCCATGGCATCTTTTTTATTATATTTGTGATTTTCATGACACAACTCCACTGCACACAGATATACCGATATGTATAATACATGTGAATAATACATGTCACTAAGGCATAGGGTTAAACATGAAGTTAATTTGTTTACATGAAGTGCATGAAGGAGTTTGTGATCATAGCATTAAGCTGCTCATTTAGCATCATCAGACTTTTGTGTATTCAAAGTAGAACTAAAACTCAACTAAATAAATATTGCGGAAATATTGTATATTATAGGGCTTAATTACATCTGTAAGTGCAGTTGCAGTACCATGCACTTATATATGTACCCTAGTGTTTTGGGCTTCTGTACCAGCCCAGTGCAGCCACAGCCCTTTAGCAGGGAAGATCTGTGCCCCCAAAGATGCCCCCAGCAGCCCCCCATCTTCTTTTCTGCTGATTCCCTGCACATGCTCTGTGCTGCTGTCAGTTACCTGAGCTTAGGGACTGACTCACAATATACTGTATATATAGAATATAAATATCACAATATAAGGCTGATTAGTACATAATACAGATTAGAATATGGCAGCTCACAAACCAGTGCAAACAGAATCACAACTTAATAATCAGCCCTGTAGCATCAGCTTATATAACCTCATTTTCTGCTTGCTGATTTACAATGGCCCCCAATTCTAACCATATTCATTTTGCCATTTCTCACTCTCATTGCCAAAAATGAAAGCAGTACAGCTCGCTCTAGCAATCATAATGTGCAGATTTACCTTATGTTTCAGTTTGTTCTAGTATCTAGTATCTTTTGTTTAGACCTTGGTCTGGCTAACTTTTTGACTCCTCTCCATATCTCCCAGCATCTGGTGTATCACATAATCTTTATTCTAGCTGGATTACCATGAGTTCTCTACATTATTTATTTTTCATGGCTATTTTGTCATTGTTTCCATATGAATTACCAGAAGGAGAACTATAAAACCCACAAATAGTAAATTGCAACTCCAGCCTTACCAATGGAAAAGTATCTGTAACTACTATACCTATTAAATTTTACTTTTCCAAATATTTTTTATTAGCATGTATTAATCCTTATGGTGCATTTAAATAAATACCCTATTAAAGTGATGCTGGCCTGGCAGACTTACTTTTCATTATGTACAGTGCTCCCTTGTGATGCTTTCCTTCAACTTTTAATGAAATGAGAGATGAAATATTTCTCACCTCTGTTCTTAGTGCTGCGCCCATATCATCTCAAGTTCTAAAAAATGCTCCTTCTCTCTTTAGGTGTATATGAGCAGCAAAACGCTTTACATTTTCCTTTTGCAGGCTGTGCCCTGTGTGTGGCAATAGGCTTGGATTTGCGCAAAAAGGCTTGTTGACATTTTTTGGGCAAAAGTTACCCCAGGTGTGCATAATAGATGCCATTCCTGTTACTGCTAACAGACACAGGATGGCACTGCCAGTGGGTTGGTCGGACACCCAGTGTAGGACAACTGTCCATTTAAGTCACACCTGAAACACCACAACCAGCTTGTTAAATTATTAGATCATCCCAATATCGCCAAACGTGCAAATCTTACAATGTATTCCCAGCTTAAATCAATATTGGTTTTAAAGACAACAATTTTTGTTATGTATCTGAGAAAGTGCCATGACAGACTAAGAGGCTGATTCACAAAAGGCCGAAAAAGCGAGTGTTGTTTTTAGCATGCTTTAAAAATAGTATCACTTCTTATATTTTTAGAATTAACGATCGATTCACAAAATGCTGCTTGTCTGACTTAAGAAGCTATTTTATTGTCGTTATTTTTCATGCAATGCCATATTTGAAGTGATATTATATATATATTTATGCATTATTTTATAGCATGCAATATTATCACACGCTATTACCTAGGTAACTGCTACTTTCTGAAAACTACCGTTCTGAAAATGACAGTTTCCCTGAAAACTTGAGCATACATCACTCTAGAGCAAACACATACCTGATTCTCTTGTTCACAATTCAAGAAAAAATCCAATAGCAAACTCCATCTTGTCACCACAGACAATCACAAACTGCAATGGAACCTCCACTCCTATGAGGTGTTAAGTTTCACAGTAATTATCGCCACATTTTATGCTTTTAACCCTTAAAATATGTCTGTGAATTATGCGTTAGTATTATTTCTATTAGATAAGTATCGCAATGTGATGGACATAACGCTTTGCGATAATTGAGATTTTTGCGCATGCGATATGACTAGAAATGCATAAGAAATGACTTGGTAGTTAATTAAAGAACACCTTTTAACACATAAAACTATGCGTTAAGTGATAACGACCTTTAGTGAATCAGCCCCCATGTCTCGAAACCATGTTCTTAATGAGATAAAATTTGATGTCTTGAACTTTAGTATACTATACACATATACTGCACAAAAACAGGTTTATTTATTTAACAATACAATCATGCTGGATAAATAAACATATATAAGTGCCATCACTGCCTCTTATTGAATGCAAAAACCCCCAGTTAATAACATAAAAAAAACCTAAAAAACTCTAACATCAAACATAACTGTAAAATGTAGCGGCTGTTGTGCTATGCAGAGCACCTTGTTTGTTGGCTTTTCAATCTGGTTTTGACACTACAGACAGATGCCACCCCCCATTTACAACACAGACACCCTGCACCCCACTGGCAGCACATTGGCACAAGAAGGCAGGAAGCGGTGAGAGAGAGCGGCTGGGAAACACAGCTTTGCAGCATGAGTCACTGCTTGAAATGACACAATACCGATTAACCTCTAAATTGCCGCTTTGGGCACAGCAGAGGTGAAAGGGGCAAAACTCAATAGCTCTTTCCTGGAAGAAAAAGACATAGGGAGAGCAGGGCGCTGATTTTCTTAAAGTGAGGTAATCAGTGCTGCCTTAAGGGGGCCATACACGGACATATTTCAGCTGCTGATTCGGGTCCTACATACCCATGTATGGGCACCCCCGACGGGCCTACCAAACTGACATCTGGCCTAAAATTTCCATATCTCCATCGGCCAGGTTTGATTTTCCATCAGATTGGGGGCCACATCGACTCGTTGATGTAGTCATCAGTCCGATAGTGGCTATGCCCACCATTTTAATTTTTTGGTCCCACCATAGGTGGGCATATTGGGAGACGATCTGCTCCTTTTGTGACCTGACCAAATGAGCGGATCGCACCATGTATGGCCACCCTTACAGAGAGCAGTGGGATGTTGATCAATGGGTCCTTAAAGGCATGGAACAGTTTACAGGATTACAAGCTCATAAGAAAAATCTATTTCTTTTAACATGATTTAGCAGCCACTGGGTTCATCAACAGACTTGTGACAGATCAGAATAGATGTAAATGGGTGGGTCCAGAACAGCCCTGGTTAATGTATAGATCAAACATTTTTAGCTTGCAGAACTACAGCTTGCATCAACAATGGCTGAACTCCTGTTTGAGGTCTGTGGATTGGACATCCCAGCTCTTTGTTTGTTTTAAATTCCCAGGGCCCCTGCTTCCCTTATTCCTACTTGTTGGTACTTAGGGGCAGATTTGAGTTCATGAAAAAAATAATCTTGGAGTGAAAAAAATAACCGCAACAAAACTTATCTTCTCCAATGCTAGTTTAAGAAAAAACACAACAGAATATTTCTGCACATGTTTTTAGAAAAAAAAGTTGCACGCTGGTGAGAATCACATTGTTCCATTCATTTTCAAGGAGGCTACAAACCTTGAATGTTTTTCTAACTGGGAAAATACTTTTTTTTTTCATTGACTTCTATTGAACTTGACATTGACTTCTAATGACAGCTTTTACTTGCTGAGTTTTCTCTGGCGACTCTTCTGGGATTTTTCTTTAATAAATACTTACTATTCCTGGTTCGAATTGTAAAAAACACAGTAAGACTTGCCCACCTTGGGTATCGATATTGGGCTAATGCAATCAATGAGCCGATGCAGTCCCTGATCCGACAAAAAATTAAACCTGTCCAATTGACATCGGGCCATATTTTGATATTTTGCCACCTTTAAAGTGGACCTGTCACCCAGACATGAAAATCTGTATAATAAAAGTCCTGTTCAAATTAAACATGAAACCCAAATTCATTTTTATATTAACACATCCAAACCCATTATAAAAGCATTTAAAAATCCCAGCTGTCAATCATATATTGCTTGCCCCGCCTCTATGCCTTAGGCATAGAGGTGAGGCAGACAATAACTTTAGCTTTCCATTCAGCACTTCCTAGATGTCACTGCACATCTCACTTTCCCCCTCCCTCCTCATCATCTAATCGTGTAGCCAGTGCATGGGCATGGGCACCTGGTCCCCCATTCTGGCACATACGCAAGATTTTGGGGTGATACAAAGTTTGCCTTCATAACAGTGTCCACAAAATGGTGCCTGCCTGCTTACTTTGATTGAGTAATTCCAAGACGGAAGGAAACAAGGTTAATATTATTTATATAGAGTAAGTAAAGTTTATTTTGCTCAACTAACAATATAGAAAATAATTTGGACTTATTTCTTAGGGTGACAGGTCCGCTTTAAACTAGACCTTTTTCCATAAGGATTAGTTGCCTATACACCTGCATAGCAATAAAACTCTGCCCAGATCTGACCAAACCCTTCCCTTTACAGAAAAGCCATTCCCATTGGGATGCACTTTGTGCCTCAAGCTTTACCTGGGCCCCAGAGATAAGTCCTGCCTGTTCCCCAATATGGCAGCCAGCAACTGAGGGAACCACCATATTAGTGTACAACTTAATACTGTAGGAGGAGCACTGTGAAAAAGGGGATCCAGCATACACTGGAGGCTCTCATTAGTTGGTGCTTATTAGGACCTTTACAAACAATATATAAACAAATAATTCAACTAATACATTTGCCTCATAGTGTATTTGGCCCCTTGTGTTTTTGGTCTTATTTATATTGAGATTTAAGCGCAGTTTGGTACTAAAACTGCTCAGATTTTCCATATTCCGCCATTTTGTCCCTGTAAACCTGATAATAAGCTATGATGATGAGGTTTACCCTTATTTTGGGACACACTATGCAATGCTAAAGATGCTACACAGTCACACACACTACAACACATCTAGGACACAATGTCATGCAGCACTTTCATGACATAAGTTCACACAATGTTGGTTTGTGATTATGTAGGTTAAATGGAGGCCAAATGATTTGATACTGTTTGGAACCCACTTTATCTACATGTCGTTCCCATCTTGTCCAAAATTCCTTTAAGAATATGCTGTACCAGTTACTCTGTTCTGAAATAAAGCTGTCCAACCTTTTTTTACAATGAGTCAAATATCAAATTCAAGCAATTTTTAGGGCACAAATAAAATCAAAATGAGGATGTCATTAAAAAGTAATGACTAAATGACCGATCGTCACAGTACAAAAATTATTCATTGGTACAATTTTTTGCCACTTGTATGGCCAGCTTAAGCTGATCTATGTTCATATAAGCCTTTCAAATTGCTCTTTGACTGCTACAGTGTAGATACATATCTCTAATGCCATGTGCATTTCCCTGTGTTTCTATAGGTTTTCTGGTGATTTGGTTCCTCCTACAGTGGAAAAATACCTGTAGACTGACCTGTACATAGGGTTGCCATTTTTTCCCCTGCTATTAATACCAGCCTTTAGGTTGGGGTGGGCAGTAACGTCACTTGGGGCAGGCAAATGGGAGGGCTAGCAGGGGATGGGCAAATGGGGCAGGAAACAGGGCAGGGCAAGGCAAATGCTGGCCTTTATATAAATATAGGGGGTGACCTGGCACAGAAAAAGTCAGAGAAGGGAGGGTTTGTAAATTTGTAATACTGGCACAGGCCCAATCTGGCAATTTATATATAAATATACCGGCTGGGTGGCAACCCTTCCTGTACATGTTTGTATCCCTGTGCTGCATTATATCTTGCATGTTGGTGCTACACACTATAAAAGAAATCTACAGGTAGAGGTATGTCAGCAAAACATTTTATTTGGGGCTGTGAGCAGAGCTTTTATTCTGTCTCCTCTGATATTGTGTTTATTGTATATACTTAATATATTTTATTTTTACATATAGAGATTGAAAAACTCTTCTTAGTGTTAGGCATTAATGAGAAGTGCCTGCTGAAGTGGGCTATGTTTTCCATGTACGAATCAAATCTGCACAGTTTGTTTTCAAAGAGATTTTGCTGCCACATGAACTGTTCCACGGCTGCACTGAGGTAATTTATGATGGAATGGTTTGTACGCCACTCACTAGTTAAAGAAGGTCCCCTTCAGACTTCCTGCTGAGAGAGGGGGTGGGAATTCCCCCTTAGCACACACACATCTGTAACCAGTTTCTGCTGAATGGTTCTTGTGTGTGAGGCAAGCAAGCACTGCTTTGTGCAGGTGAGACATGGCTTCCTGGGAAGAACAAGCCGTTTTTCTGCCTCCTGATGGCGGGATATCTGCTCTCTGTTGAACATCCAACAAATCTTTCACTTTCAACAAACTCTCAGAATTTAACAAATAAATATAAATCCTCTCAGTACAAAATGTAATTCATGAAGCAAACTGTGGAGTTCTACAATGAATCGTAAAAGCTCTTGTTCAAACCCTTCTAATTCTGTTATTCTTCAGTAGTCCTGAAAACATCATTAGATCCAAAGGGACTGCGTACAATAAAATGGGTTTCCATTATGAGCCTGCCTAGAAGTAAACAATTTGAACAGATTCTTACAATCAGAGCTGTCATTGCTTCAATACAAATCACTCAATATAAACCTTGGGCTGAGCACAACATCCCTTCCCTTTCTTTCCATTGCTGGTCTTCTGCTCTATTTCTCCATCTTCTCCTACTTGGTCTTCCTCCAGCACAGAGGTGTGAGAGGCGGGATCACTCCTGGACGCTGCTATTCCTGGGAGGGTGAGATTGGTGTTTGGGGCAGAACTATGGCTCTTTTAATCTTTTGCCAAGTACCAGTGAAGTGACTCACACAAACACTGCATGAGCCAGAACAGAGCTCCCATATGGGAGGAAATTCTGGAAAAAAGCCCCCCTATCAGAGCCAGCCAACAAAAGAGAGGGCTATAAAGTGTTTAAAGAGGCGTTATGTTCTGGAGACCGGGTGCCATGCAATTATACACCCATATGTAGGTGCCAGCCAATTAAACCCCCTATGCATCATTAAAAGCTAATACTAACTTCCCAGGGGTAATGTTGCTGGTACTAGGTTGCCTTGGTGATTTAACCGCACATTTGCCAAGTAAAATATAATGTCTATGCTACATGTCAATTTGTCATTCAATGTCCATAAATTAAATTGCTAGTCTTCTAGTAAATGCATTGCTTTAAATACTGATAGCTACATTTGACTGCACCGGCACTTGGGAATTCTCTAAGGACATATTACAGGTATGGTATCTGTTATCTGGAAACCCATTATCCAGAAATTTCTGAATTGTGGGAAGGCCATCTCCCACAGATTGCATTTTAATCAAATAATGCAAATTTTAAAAAAATATTCCCTTTTCCCTGTAATAAAACTGTACCTTGTACTTGATCCCAACTGAGATATAATCAATCCTTATTGAGGGCAAAACAATGCAATTGGGTTTAATTAATGTTTAAATTATTTTTTAGTAGCCTAAAGGTATGGGGATCCAATTTACAGAAAGATCCCTTATTCAAAAAACTCCAGGTCCCGAGAATTCTGGATAACAGGTCCCATACCTTTAGTGGGTCAAAGCCACACTATCGCCTATTCTGAGATTATTTTGCTGCAGGTTATTATTATTATCCTTTATTTAGGTAGCAATGCAGTGCTTTACATAGGTGCCTGGCTGCCACAGTGGGGCTTGCAATCCCAGTTCCCTATCACTTTCACACAACTTACACACGCATTAAGGTCAGTTTTCATCAGGAGACAATTAACTTTCTTTAAAAAACAAATAACTGTGAGAGGAAATGTATGTTTTTATTAACAGTTCATGTCTTCAGAAGTCCAGCGATTTCATGACAGAATGACCAGCAGTGCCGCATTGTGAGGGCTTTTAATTAACTTCAGTTATGTTACAGATGACTGTAAAATTAGCAACATTGCAACTGGAATTTATTTATTTTCATTATTTGCTTTTTCCCAAAGGGAAACATAATAAGCACCATCTGGTTGCTAAGGTCAGTGACCCCAGATACCAAAAAGTATAATCATTTTTATTGCTATTACAAGCTCTCGGATGTTGGATGTTGCTCTCAGTGCCACCAAACCAGGGAGTTATTTTTAAATTCCTGACTTGGTGTTTTGATGACCAAATAAAGCCCCTGTAAGCTGATAGTGTGCATAGAGGCGCCTAATAGCCAATCTTAGCCCTTATTTGGCTCCTCCATGAACTTTTATGGTGCTTGTGTTGCTCTCCAAATAAGAAAGGTTGGGGACCCCTGCCCTAAATCCTTTTAAACAGAGAGCAGAACCCCTACCAACCCTGAAAAAGCCATTAAAAAAATCAAACAAATGAGGACTTATGACAACATATCTTAGAATGTTATTAAGGACCTTTAAATGCTGAAGAAAGGACCATAACTGGCAAATGATTGCCTTCAGTGGAGAAAGGAACAAATGCCATGCTACATTGGCATGAGTCTAGGAATGCATTAAATCCATAATTTATAGGTTTTTTTCAGCTAAATGCAAATTTACAGAGGAACTGTAATTTAGACATCGACAGTGGAGTAAGATATTTTTGCATCAAAGTGTTTGGATGGAAGGCACTGACCAGAATAACTGGATCAAACAGTAAATGTGGGTGAGGTGCAGCACTTGACCGTTTAAACATGACTTCCCATATGCACTAAGGGTGGGTGTTGGAAGGCTGTGTTTACTGTTTCAAGTTGATTACTCAGTGATGGTCTGGCAATTTTTGGCTGATTTGGAAAGCCACAAGCTACTCATATGTATAAACACAAAAATACAAAGGATTGTTTTGTGAACTGAGTTAGCCCGGACCTTTACTATCACGCTGCATATTACATTGTTTTATCGCCTGATCTGGGTTTGTATTTGTGTAACGTCTATTGGGGGCCAGCCTTAAGCAATATGCCCAAAGCCTATTGCCACAAGGCTCATTGTACTTAATTAAAGTCTATGAATAAAGCTTATTTTGCTGTGTGGATTTCCTGTATTAGGCCCTATACAAAATCTGATTGTTGACTATTATTGTCATGTCTCAACATACATAAAACTTTTCACACTGTATGCAGTTTATAGTGTTGCTCCAGCAGAATTCTGCATTGAAATCCAATTTTCAAAAGACCAAACAGATTTTTCATATTTTATATATATATATATATATTTTATTTATTTTTTTTTTTTATGGGCATATTCTTAGTTTCCAAAGTGCACTCAGCCATGTAACTTGTGCTCTGATAAACTTCAGTCACTCTTTACTGCTGCGGTGCAAGTTGGAGCGATGTCACCCCCTCCTATTCCCCCAGTGGCCAATCAGCAAAACACAGGGCAAGTAACAGCTCCCTGACGCCTACATCGCTTAAATTGCCCCCATGCCCCACCCAGTGGTAGGTATGAGAATAGTGCTCAATAGTAAAACACCCAAGTCCGGCCATGACTGCTCCAGTTACACTGAGTAGGAGAAAAAATAGGTTACCTGAAAGCAGTTATAATGTGTAGTGCTGGTTCCCTCTGAAAGCTCAGACTCAGGCACAACGCACTGAGATGGCTGCCTACACACCAATATTACAGATAAAAAATACATTTGTTGGTTCAAGAATAAAATTTAGAGTAGAGTAAATTATTTGTAAACAATGTAATATAATAATTAAAAACTACACCACAATTATGACAGAATCCCTTGCAGTACAAGAGAAGGCTGTATGGACCCTATTACTGTTCTGGCATGATATGCATAAGTGCACTGTATTTTTGATCTGGCTAATATGCACAAATCTCACTGAACAGTTTAATTACACAGGATGGATGATATGGTATATTTTCCAACAAAATATGGTACATTAAATATAATCAGTATATATCTGCAGGTTTGTATACACTGCATGGGTCTTTGACCATAGTGATATCAATAATTGAAGTATCCAAGTCTACAACAAGGATTTCTATGTGAGCCTATGGTTTCATCTTACTCCACTTGGCAGTACTAAGAAATTTTAACTCTTCACTAATAAACTGTGCAGAGCTTTTTCTTGGCACGTTGGCAATAGAGTTTATATCATTGGCCTTTTACCAGCAGTGTCTAACACCTTGCTCTTCCATGTCAGCTTAGAACTAACTTTTTCTGAACTGGACACGTTTATTTATTTATTAAATTAAATATCCAAATTGTATGTATTTGTCATCTCTGTGAATGGTCTGTTTTTTGCTATTAACTGGCAGCCAGTTAGTTCTGTTTTGCATGTCTCTCTTTTTTGATAACAATCTCAGAAAATCTGCTACAACTGCAATAAATGTTATGTTATCGGTGCTGATGCACTGAGTTTGACATTGTGACGGGACAACCCTAACATAAGTTCTAAAGGGTGCAGTAAACGAAGGGCCTGTTATTCTCCCTGTTTCCAGTAGGCCAATCAGTCATGTCACCATGCAAAGTTACTGTAAGCAAGATACACATACATGTGCTGCTTTCATTTGACTAATTGTAAAATTCCAAGAGATTTGTTTGCCCAAATAAAGACATGAGGAGATATTTACATATATAAAGATCTGGTTTGCACACATGACAATAAGGTTCCAAGAACCAACGTAAATTTAAAATATAGGAGACACCTCATCCAGCCTCATGACATGAAGGAGACAATGATCCAGTCCTGGTTTTTTTTTTTGGCCTGATTTTCTCTTCCACTAAAGCAGGGGTCCCCAACCTTTCTTACTCGTGAGCCACAGTCAAATGTAAAAATACTTGGAGAGCAACACAAGCACCATAAAAGTTCATGGAGGAGCCAAATAAGGGATAAGATTGGCTATTAGGGAGCCTCTATGCACACTATCAGCTTACAGGGGGCTTTGTTTGGTAGTAAATCTTGTTTTTATTCAACCAAAACTTGCCACTAAAGCAGGAATTCAGAAATAACCAGGGGGTTGGTGAGCAGCATGTTGCCCCTGAGCCCCTGGTTAGGGATCACTGCACTAAGGTGTCCGATTACTAAAAATTGTCTATAAACCATTACCCATTATCTCTTTGAATATTCTTGCTACAAAATTAATGCCACTCCCATGTTTGCTAAAGTGCAATGAGACAAATTTTTCTTGAGATAAGTGTTACTTACGCAAGTGTAGCCATCAGTTTTAGTGATATTTGTGAGTTTTTTAAAAGCAATATGCTATAAATCTTGGGGATTTTTTTGGCACCACTGTCCATGGCCACACTAATAGTTTATATTAAACAGCACTTATTATATAATATAAATATAATTATGCAGGTCTGGACTGGGCTGGCACTCATGGGCTCCTTTGGACCCAGCCTGCTCCACTGCCTGAGCAGCCGCATCAAAGATTAATTACAGGTAAGGACCCAGAAGTTTGGAAGCAGTATATGTGTGCACACACGTGCTTGCTCGTGAGGGGGCAGGGGTGTGCATGCCAGAAGGGGGGCCCTGGATACTGCAAAGGGGGCCCTTCAAGTTGCAGTCCCGGTGGGCAACCACTGCCACAGTCCAATGCTGTAATTGGCCAACAAAGTAATATCAGGAATCAATTATTTTCACATTATAATAATTATTTTAATGAAGTCACTAATCTATAAGTATCATTCTTTCCAGTGCAATCGCTAATTTTCGCTGGTCATATTAAAAAACTGATTTTACATCTCTACTACTATTATGGTTACTTGGTCGGTATTTAACCGGCCCAGCCAGTAAATCACCAGCTAGGTCCAGTTCCGGAATTACAAAAGTACCAGCAATTTAGTTACCCGTAAATTTTCCTTATTAGTAAAGACATACCTATACCCTGCATTTTCTCCACCCATGCCTCACCTACCTATTTCCCTGAGCTGTGACATCATAGCCCGCCCAATGTAATGCAACCCAAAGGCTGATATTACAAGAAAGAAAAGGTGGCAATCCTAACCACTATACAGTGTCTGGCTTTGTTTCATTTAATGCTACTCTCCAGGTTGCTATAAAAATTTGTGACAATTTTGATGATAATCTTTAAAAAACTTGATAGACAAGCTACATAGCATAAATGCGATAAGTAAAAATATATACTGTATGTGCACCAGAAAATCCACAATGACAGAAGTGCTCTCACTTTAGTAAACCTTGTGGTTTTTCTGGTGCAGGTCATAATAGTTGTCTATAGCACCTTAGTAAACAGATGCCTAAATGGCAATGTCAACCAAGGTCTCAAAATGGCCCAATAGTTATCTCCCTCACTGTAGTTTTTCATTATGTTTATTAGTACAGGTATAGGACCTGTTATGCAGAATGCTCGGGACAAAGGGTATTGTGGATAAGCGGTCTTTCCGTAATTTGGATCTTCATACCCTAAAGTCTACTAAAAAATCAATAAAACATGAATTAAACCCAATAGGATTAATTTGCATCCAGAAAGGATTAATTCTATCCTAGTTGGGATCAAATACAAAGCTCTGTTTTATTTTTACAGAGAAAAAGGAAATCAGTTTTAGAAATCTGAATTATTTGATTAAAATGGAGTCTATGGGAGACAGGCTTTCCGTAATGTGGAGCTTTCTGGATATCGGATTTCTGGATAACGGATCCCATTCCTATATTACTTTAAGGGGAAACAATGTAGGTCTCTATAAAAATATATTGCATAAACAATCTCATATGTAAAACCCTGCTTCATCTAAATAAACCGTTTTCATGAAAATATACTTTTTTAGTCTTATGTGCTGTTGGGTAATCCTAAATAGAAAACTGTCATAATTAGAATTAAAGGCCATAGGATTCACAGTGCACACAAACAAGCCAATGCACACATACATGCAAGGCCCCATCACCCAATGAATGGACAGAGTTCTGCCTTTTGCTTCATAGAGCAATCCAAATGCTCAAGGACCCCGGGGATAAGTGAATAACATTGAATGACTGACTCCATATAAATTAATATTATAAAACAGTTAGGACTGGCTTTGAAGGATGAGGTCCATTCAGCATCCAGTGTAGGTGATATTGTTAGATGAGCTGCTCTGCTGACAAATAACCTGAGTGCTTTCTGTTTGCCTCACCTTATATTAAGTGCCACTCTGTGAGGATTGCTGGTTTATTTATGAAACCTACAAATTTTTAGCCACATGAGACTCCCAGCCAGTCTCCACCCAAGGTCCTTGCAGATGTGTATGTGCTCACACTCTCCTTGCCATTACCTCACAGTTTCCAGTCATTGAGAGTGTCAGGTAACCATGGTAACGCAGCTCACATTAAACATTTGTAATTACTATAAACTAGGTTTTCCTAATGTCACGGCTTTCACTCACATGCTTGGCTGTCACGCCTGACTAGGAGATGGAAATGCCATGCAAGCGCTCTCTTGATGCTTGAGACAAATTTGAATTACAGATACACAAAATATTCTCTGGGTCCTGTATAAGGTCATCTATAATGGTAAAGGGCAGTTCACATTTCAGTTAACTTTTAGTATGTTATAGGATGGACCATTCTTTCAATTGGTCTTCACTTTTTATTTTTGTTTATAGTTTTTGAATTATTTGCTTTCCTCTTCTGACTCCAGCTTTCAAATGGGGATCACTGGCCCTGCCAGCCAAAAACATGATTGCTCTGTTAGGCTACAGTTTTAGTTACTTTTTATTATATCTTTATTATTCAGGCCCTCCTCTATTCATATTCCTGTCTCTCATTCAAACCACTACCCTAGGAACGGATAGCTGCTGAAATTCCAAAGTCCCCTCGAGCAAAAAGCTAAATAATTAAAAAAACACCAATTATAAAAAAAAATGGTGGCCAATTTGCAAATTATCTCAGAACAGCACTCTCTACAACAGGGATCCCCAACCTTTTTTTACTTAAGAGCCACACTCAGATGAAAAAATAATGACTGCGATTGGCTACTTGGTAGCCCCATGTGGACTCCTGGCCTGCAGAAGGCTTTGCTTGGAGTAAAACTGTGTTTCTGTGCTTCCAAAACTTGTCTCCAAGCCAGAGATTTAAAAATGGCGCCTACTTTGAGGCAACATCAAAGGGGTTGGGAAGCAACATGTTGCTCACAAGCCACTGGTTGGGGATCACTGCTCTACACCATACAGGTATGGGATCCATTATCCAGAAATTTCTGAATACATGAAGACCATCTTCCATGAACTTTATTATAAGCAAAGAATTCTATTAAACAGTACCTTGTACTTGAGCCTAACTATGATATTATTAATCCTTATTGGAGGCAAAACAATCCTATTGGGTGTAATTAATGTTTAAATAATTTGTAGTAGACTTAAGGTATGGAGATCCAAATTACAGAAAGCTTCTTCTCAGGAAAATCCCAGGTCCTAAGCATTCTGGATTACAGGTCCCATACTGGCACTATAAATGAATTTATATACAACCCATTAATGCCCCAATCAGCCCCTTTGCATGTAATGAATAGATAAAAAACATCTATTCTCTTAGCCACCAGCCTATTAAAAAATAATAGCCCGGCACTCATGGCCCCACGTGGATTAAAAGCTACGTACAGAAGATTTTCATATGCACATCAGATGTTGGTTAATTAGTTTACCCCACTGTTCTAGCCGTTATTGTGAAGTCCAGCCAACCATCACAGACCTTAGTATTTTTCCTTTTGTATATAAAAACATATAAAATAACAACATTTGTAGACAATCTCGAATATTGCACATTTTAGAGCTCATGTACTAATACAAAGGCTACACTGTACATAAAGCCACATTTTTTTCTCAGAATCCCACTACAACAAAATAATTAGCATTTGCATGGGATTCATTAGGTTGAGCCTGCATAAGGAAACCTGGAAGCAACATTTCAGATCATTCCAGGTCTCTCTTGCATCTGTGTGCATGTAGCAACAGAATCTTTAAAGCTCCGAATAGGGCAAAATGTAACAGTTTAGCTTTCATATTTAGCCTTCCATAACAATCCAAGGAAATGAACTTCACTATTAATTCTGTTCATCCCCCAATTTAACCATGTATCGACACTACAGCCCCATCCACAAAGTATTATACATTTCCAAAGAAAATTAGTGTCAGCTTCTATAATTTAAAAAATAGCAAAACAATGACATAATTTTTGGCATATAAATAAAATTACTTAAGCCACCAGTCTTGTTTTTCTATCTGTTTTTAATCAATATTTTTTTTATATTTGGCTTTCATGTATGTTGGGGATAATCTTGTGGGCTCTTTGTTCCTACATGACTGTGAATTCCATAAGTGAATTCAACCCCTTGTACTGGAAGCTTTGCCACAAATCCATACACATTCTGTAAAGTGTTGCTTTCTTACATTTCCTTGGGCTACTCCCTCCCTCTGGCTTGAGCAAATGATCTGTTCTTCTGTCACTTTTCTTCCTCTGAAATGCGTTTTCTTATGTGGTAACACTTACTTTCAGTGAAGCAAAACATTACATTAAAATATATATTACATATGAACACGTTGATGTTAGCGGTTGCTCATGTCTCTGCACAAATATTGCACCCAGCACTCCTGTTAAATTGCCTCTGAGCTCAGAGGAATCAACTCTACCGACACAGATGAATACATTGAATAATATTCTTATTATAACTACTGGCCAACCAACAAGCAGTACTAGGGTCCTAGGGAGTAATCTCAAGATATCTCCTCTGTTTTGGACACCATTTTAGTACAGGAATACACTGCATGGTTAAAACTATGTGGACGCTCCCTCCATTTAGTGGAAGGCACATTCCTGACACAGATGCCACTACATCATGAAATTTTTGACAATCCAAAGGTTGGACTGGGCACCAGGAAGAAACTCAGCGGGCCACAGTGATCGCTATGGCCCCCACCAACCCAGTCCGCTCTCTCCGCCAACTGTGGGCACTGGTGCATCTCCCCATTTGTGGCTGCAGGGAGGAAGGAAATTTTCTAAAAAATATATAAAAATACTGTATACATGCATATACACCTCCCAATACATTATACATTATCTACCCGTTATCCAGAATGTTCCGTACTTAATCCCAACCAGTCCTTATTGGAGGCAAATCAATCCTATTGGGTTTATTTAATGTTTAAATGATTTATTAATAAACTTAACATATGGAGATCCAAATTATGGAAAGAGCCCTTATCCAGAAACCCCCAGGTCCTGAGCATTCTGGATAACAGGTCCTAAACCTGTAATCTATTTTAACCTTGTTATGGGGGAGGGGGGGGTTGCCAGATGGAGGCAATCCTAATCCCTATAATTCTGAATAATAGTGCTTTAAAGGAATTTGGGTCTCAAAAGGAATGTTTGTGATAAAAGAAACCTTTAGTATGATGTATACGTTATTATTCTAGGACAATTCTCATCTTATTTTTAAATACATTTTGTTATTCTTCATCTGCCCATTTTGAAGTTAAAACTGTTGTTTATTAGGGTCAGATTGAAAGATGACAAGGATAGGTCTTAAATAAAAAGACAAGTAAAAAATAATAACTATAAAATGATAGCCTTAAACCTCGAAACAAAATCTTTGACCTTAACAGTTCTGTGTTTTTTCCTTTTAATTCATGACAAATTTCTTAGGGATAATATTATTTAGCCTACAACCAGCCCCACGCCCAGCTATGTAGTTTCTTACAATACCCTTACGGGTAAAGTGATAGGTGAATGAATCATTCTGACAGGCCCACCTGTGCTGCTGACTGATGTGCCTGGGCTTCTGTGAAGGATCTGCTGAAAACCAACATTGTTGCAGGGATTTCTGGGCAGAAATTTGCAGGTCACGCTGTTGGCACTGGCACATGCATTAATGCTATGGGTAAATTACTACAAAAGCCTATTCGCTCTAAAAATAAAACTGAGCAACTTCCTATTAAATAGACAGTAAAGTATAAGGATGACGAATAATGTGTGCACTGAATGTTCCTTCCTCGCTTTATGTATTGATTTGAAAATGCTCACATCAAGTTTAAGCCTTTTGTTCATATACATAGCTCCTCTTAATGTACATTTGATTATGTAGAAGGCCAATGAAAGATAGGTATCTCCAACTATGCCGTTAAATTTTAATTCTTCCTATTTCCAGAACTGATGTCCTTTACTACCCTGGTGTATAATAATAATGTTTGTTTACCATTAGTTTTCAAAAGGATACCGATACAATCACAATTTAAAACTTTTTCTTAACCATTCCCCAGACCTGATGCTCTGGGGATGCCATATATATATATATATATATATATTTTTTTTTTTTTTTTTTTTAAATCTCCAGATTTTCAGGGCTGCAACAGCCATGAATTCCTTATCCAACTCATAAAGAGGTGCTTTAGAATAATGGACTGCCGATTGCATTCAGTGAGTTGATCAGGATACAAGGGGGAAGTATAAGGAGTATAAATAGTTTATTTTATGTTAATATATTGATTCCAGTTATAGTCAATATATGGCACTGTAAGGTAGGAGATTTCCCTGAGGTGGTTCTAGATCAGGTTATTCTCTGTAGCACTTGAAGGAGATTGCCCTAAGAGAGGTTATTCAAGCAGGGAACAAATTAATACACCCACTTTGCCCAATGGGAAGGGGATAGTGCATGATACTGGCTGGGAAGCCTGAGTTAGGCCACCTCAGAAAGGTATCCAGTAGGAGTAGTTAGGTCAGACAGATGTAGGGTAGATATGTTAAAGCTCACTGTAGGTAGTAAGAGTTAGTGGCAGGTTAAGCAGACAAGCATCTAATGCTCCAACAAGGAGAGAGAGGGACCAGTGTTAGAGAGACAGTTAGGGACCCAGTGGAAGAGGGACTAAGTGAGATAGGGCCTAGTGTGCCTCGAATGCAAGGCCGACCCCTATGCTGAAAGTCTGTAAAAAGGTACAGTGCCCCTGAAAAGAAGGCAGAAACAGGAAAGTAGGCATCCCAGCGGTCTGGGGAACCCTAATTGTCAATTCAGAACTGTGCTGGTGATTGTTAATAAACTGTTTCTGAGTTCAATGGTGGCATTGTGTGAGCTTCCAGTTTATTCACATCTAAAGTGAGTACAGCAAGTTATGCCAGAGAGGCATGGGACACCACATAGCAAGATTCTCAACTAATATCTTTTCCATTTCAGGTACGGGGCCATTTACTCAGAATACTTGGGACCAGGGGTTTTCTGGATAAGGGTTTTATTTGTAATTAGGATCTCAATGCTTCAAGTCTCCTTAAAAACATTTAAACAGTAATTGAACCGAATAGGATTGTTTTGCCTCCAATCAGGATTTATTATAGCTTATGTGGGATCAAGTACAAGGTAATGTTTTAAGAAAATAGCATTTAAAAATTTGAATTATTTTCTTAGATGGACTCTGTGGGTTTCCAGACAACAGACATTTTGTCTTGCACTTTGCTCCCTGTGTGGGGCATTATGTAAATAGCCGCAAGAGCGCAGAGACCTGTAGATTGCGCCTAGAATTAAGAACAAGTTGCGCCACTTGCACAAGCGTGTTAGAGCCCGGAAGCAGTGTCAGTACAGCATAGAGACAGTGTAGCTCTGTAAGGCTCCAGTGTTATTGTTATATTATTATTTGTGTGAGAAACCCAAAAGACTGTTCTTCAACTTCAGCTTATTCTTCCGCTTCTTCTTCGCGCCCCCCCATTTTCTAAACGCTACTCCTCCTACAGTTTTAGGGGTACAACACCCAAACTCCCCACACTTCTTCGCCCTATAGCGGAGCAGGTTGCTTGTGCTTTTCTAAGTGATCCCGCCCCCCATCTTTTTGTGGCGCCGCTCCGAACACCCCAATTTTCCCATTGACTTTGACACGGAAGATTTTCAAACTGCTGCCACACTTACAGCATTGAAGCTGCACCCCCCAAACTTGAATAACATAATCATGGGGTCAGCCTGAATGAAAATATGATGATTGCTGGATGCCCAAAAGTGGGCGGAGCTACGAACAACCATTCCGATTTTTAACCTTTTGACTTTCAGTGGAGGAAATTCAACGTGCTGCCATTCTCACGGTAATGACACCAGGGTCCCAAACTTTATAGAGTTGGCACCAGGTAACTGCGGTTCCAGGTCAGAAACAGCCAATCAAATTTTACCTATAAAATCTATTATTTTTTTTTGGTTGAAATTTAAAATGCTGCCATTCTTATACTATTTATGCCAGGATCCCCAAAGTTAGTCATTGGGTGACAATAATTCAAGGTTTGAAAAAAGTGGGTGAAGCGACAGACAGCCAATCGGATTTATTTAATTGATTTTAATAGGAAAAATTGAACTGCTGCCATTCTCACATGTTTAATGCCAGTGTTTCCAAACTTTTCACAGTTGGTCACTGGGGGACTAAGGTTAAAGGTTAGGAAAAGTGGGTGGAGCCACCAACAGCCAATCCGTTTCCACCCATTAAATTTCATTGGTGTATATTTTAATTGATGCCCTGCACTGGTAAAACTGGTGTGTTTGCTACAGTAACACTACTATAATTTATATAATAAGCTGCTGTGTAGCCACGGGGGCAGCCATTCAAGCTGGAAAAAAGGAGAAAAGGCACAGGTTACATAGCAGATAACAGATAAGTTCTGTAGAATACAATAGTGTTTTATCTGTTATCTGCTATGTGCCTGTGCCTTTTCTCCTTTGAATGGCTGCCCCCATACTACACAGCAGCTTATTTATATAAATTATAGTAGACTTTCTGAGGTAAACACACAACTTTTACCAGTGCAGGGCAGCAGCACATTATATTTTAGTTACTTTTATACACTTTCATTTTTTGGTGTTACTGTTCCTTTAAGTATTAATTCCAGGGTTGTTAACCTTTGTAACGTTAGTCATTGGGTATTTGCAGTTCAAAGTTAGAAAAAGTGGGCGGAGCCACCAACAGCCAATCACATTTCACATTTTAATGGTGAAATGTAAAATGCTGTCAGTCCCACAATTTTTATGCAAAGTTGGTCACTGGGGGACTGCAGTTCAAAAATAGAAAAAGTGGGTTGGGCCACTAACAACCAATCAGATTTCATCCATTAGATTTCATTGGTTTAAATGTAAAATGCTGCCATTCTCACACTAATTATGCCAGGGTGCCCACTGTTTGTCACTGGGTGACTTTGACTCAAGGTTAGAAATAATGGGCACACCCACCAACCACCAATCCCAATTGACATATTGACTTTTATTGTTTTAAATTCAAACTGCTGCTGTTCTTAAATGATTAATCCCAGTGTCCCTACATTTTGCAGAGTTAGTCACTGGGTAGCTGCAGTTCCAGGTTAGAAAAAGTGGGTAGAACCACCAACTGCCAATCAGATGTCACTTATTAACTTTGTGGGGAAATTTAAATTGCTGCCATTCAGACACTATTAAAACCAGGGTCCCCACACTTTGCGCAATGGTATTTACTATATAACTGTGGTCCAAGGTCAGAGAAAGTGGGCGAAGCCAACAACAGATCAGAATTCATTCAGTTACTTAACATTTTTCAAACCAACATGAAGTTTGTTCTCAAACATCCCTTTCTAGTTTATCTTCATATTCAGGACCTCTTCAATTTATCTTCCAGTTTCTCAATAAATCACTCTCCTGGTAAGTGGGCAGTGGTTTGGCAATGCACTGCTGCTTTGTTTTAATTGTGCTTCTACAAACAGTAAATAGAATAAGACTTTACTTTTAATTGTCAGATTCTGCCCTGTTAAGTGCAAGAAAGAACAAAAAACATATATATTTCCTAATTAAAACAGACAAGAAAGTTCAGAACATGTTCTATTCATTAAACTAAAGTTAAAAGGGCGGGTGTAAACTGGCCCTTTAAAAGTAGAAGAAGTTGATGAGCAGTAAATAGAATAACACTGATACTTGAAATTACCAAGCGCAAAACTATGGCAATGGCTCAGGGGGCAATTTCAGGCATTCTGTTGCTTTTCCAATTCCCAGCTTGACAGATAGACAAGAAATGCTTAGAATTGGTCCCCATTCATTGCAGGAGCAATTGCCTGGACTTGTGGGTGGATAAGTAGGCCAGGTGATAGTTGTGTTTAAATGCTGACATTAGTGACAAGTTGCAGCTGACAGAATGGAAGAGAACTGATTTCTGCTGCAAAAGTCAGAACCAGGAGCAGAAGGGGAAAGGCAAATACTATGCTCATACTATGCTCAATAGCAAATTTTTTAAATGAATGTATATTAATAAATATAATTTAAATTGCTTGGAATTATATTTTCATTGGGCTTTTAGTAGTGACTCTCAACCTCCTCTTCCCTTAACCTGCCTTTTTATGCTATTCAACCTCTTCAGCTGTTTTTGGGCCAGATAGGGGGCAAGGCCCACTATTTAGGAGCCTATAATCAAAAACATCTGAAAATCAATTGTTCCGATCATTAGGTGACAAAAATACTGCTTTTAAAGTAGGGATGCACCAAACCCAGTTTTTCGGATTTGGCTGAAAAGGGTTGGAAAAATGGAAAAATTTTCCACTTCTGTGTTCACGCACGGCAATAACCCGGCCAAATCCGAACCCTGCCAAAAAAGGCTGAATCTTGCCCGAATACCAAACCGAATCCTGGATTCAGTTCATCCCTATTTTGCATCCTTCATCAAAGCTTTTTAAAATGAAAACAATTTCAAAGAATTTAGCAATATCAATTAAAAAATATGCAGCCTTTTCATGATTTTTTAATGTAATAATGCAGTTTGGAACAGTTACCGAGGCCTGACCCCCTTTTCTCCTATTGATCTGGCTGACTACTTTTTTTTGAGACTACTTTGAGATAAAATGTAACAGTAGTCGACTGTCCTCAGCCTGCATCGGCCTAATCCCACAATTCCCTGCACACGTAATGTCAATAAGGAAAGTATCATCACAGTACAATGTGTTGCGGGTTATGTAGTTCCTGCACATCAGTGTTTTTGTCCCTCCTCCCCTGTCAGGTTTTCAAATTATGCAGAAAGAGAAGAACTGTTTTGCAGCTGGATTTCAGCATATAAAAATGGTATTTATATACTTTTTGAAGGAACAGATTACAGGGATAGGTATATCAGGGGTTTCTGTGTTGTAACCAGAGTTTTACTTTAAATTGAAGGCAATAACAAACATACTAAGAAGGCTGTCCTATCAAAAACAAGAACATCTAGATTGGTGACTGATTAGTTTAGAATAATATGATAATTGAGGTTTAGATAATACATTTGGTACTGATAGCTTGGGATACTGAGTCTCATCTATAGAAGGTATCTGTGTGGTTATGAAAACTCTAGCATAAACATTAATTTCTGTGTATTTTGCTGACAGTGAATCAGTGACAGATGCCACAATCTGCAAGGTCGGCATGTTTCCAACATAAAATAATATATACTGCAAAGCATAAGAAGGCAGTAGACACCAACTGCAACAAATACACACAGTGCTCAGCTGGGTTTTTGCTAGATTCCTAAGAGACCAGACCAGGGGTACCATATAAAATCCAGAGTTACACATTGAAAATAGCAGCAAATTGGGAATCTTGAGTTCAGGCAATGGGCAAAGTAGACTATAGGTGAAATATCTCACTAGCACAGGAGTCAGCAGTGGATGTTGGGCTTCCCTTTTAGGTGCTCTACAAATTATCTGCATACAGAGAAGAAGTAAAACATCTGATATACTGGTGTCAGAACAACAACCTGACATAAATCTGATAGACTGGTGTCAGAACAACAACCTGACATAAATCTGGTAGACTGGTGTCAGAACAACAACCTGACATAAATCTGGTAGACTGGTGTCAGAACAACAACCTGACATAAATCTGGTAGACTGGTGTCAGAACAACAACCTGACATAAATCTGGTAGACTGGTGTCAGAACAACAACCTGACATAAATCTGGTAGACTGGTGTCAGAACAACAACCTGACATAAATCTGGTAGACTGGTGTCAGAACAACAACCTGACATAAATCTGGTAGACTGGTGTCAGAACAACAACCTGACATAAATCTGGTAGACTGGTGTCAGAACAACAACCTGACATAAATGTAGAGACTAAAGAGATGGTAGTTGATTTCAGAAAGAACTCTGATGCTCACTTCCTGCTGTATATAGATGGCTTCACTGTTGAGATAGTCAATAGTGTGAAGTTCCTAGGAGTACAGATGGAAGACAACCTCTCCTGGACCTTAAACACCAACTAAACACCAAGAAAGCTTAACAACACCTACACTTTCTACGTAAGCTAAAGAAAGCCAATCTTCCTTCTCCCATTCTCACATCATTCTATCGAGGTACCATTGAGAGTGTTCTCTGTAGTTACATCTTGGTCTGGTTTGGAAACTGCACTGTTGCAGAACAAAAGTCCTTACAGCAAATAGTGAAAACAGCAGAAAGGATCATAGGAGACCCTCTCCCAACCATCTCCCAACTCTACCAGAAACACACTATCCGCTGTGCAAACAGCATAGCAAAGGACATTTCTCATCCATCTCATACCCTGTTCTCCATCTTGCCATCGGGAAGAAGGTTCCGTAGCAATTAACCTAGAACTGCTAGACACTGCAAAAAGCTTCTTCCCCCCAAGCAATTAGTTCTTAACTCAATACTGTCATAAAGAACTGCCTGTCAAAGTTCAGTCCATGGCTATATTGAACTTTTACAATGCCATTTAAACATATAAAATTCCAATTGCACCTGTCACTTTATATCTGTCCTTGTACTATATGTTTTATTATGTTATTGTTATTTTATTCTTATAGAAATGCACCATGGGGGGCCTGAAGATACACTGTATATTGTATTGACAATAAAAGGAAACTTGAATCAGCATTGTAAATTGCCTGTATGGCAGCTGTACTATCATTTTAAGTTTTCACATGAGTAGGCCTATTGATCAAAATTTGAACTTTGAATTTTTAAACTTTTTTCTAATTTAAATAAACCCCAAAACTTACCAAACTTGAAAAAAAAACTTGCACCTAAAAAACTTGAAAAGAATACTAAATTTGCATTGTACTCATCAATGGGTCTACAAACTAAAAAAAAACAGAAAAATTTGAAAAACTCGAATTAGAAAAAATCACTCAAATTTTCCTGTGACAACTCCCATTGACTTCTACATGAACTTGCAAGCTTTTAGATTTACATTCCATGTAGTTCTACATTCCATTTTGTTGCGCTTAATAAATACCAAACATTCAAGTTTTGGGAACCCTAATTTAAATTCAGTTTTAGCACAAAAAATTCAAACCATGGCAACAATTTGGATTCATATGTTAATAAATCAGCCCCTTAGTGTTCATGTGAGGGACTTGAGTTTGGGCTTCAGATTGTAATAGAAGCAATTAATGGTGTTGGCACAGGACACACTTTCCTTTATTTTCCCTGGCACCAGTAAAACGTTATAGCTAGTATTTGCTAAACACACTAAACCCCAAATGTAATAAAAAGCACTAAGTTTGCCCAGTAGCAGTAACCCATGGCAACTAATAAGATGCTTTTAAACAGGTAACCAGTAAATTCTACCAGCTGATTGGTTGCTAAAGGTGACTGCTCCTGGGCAAACCTAGTGCCTTTTATGACATAACCCCTTTAAGGGATTATTTATAAGGCAAGTGCAAAGTGCTAGGCACACAATTCTGACTCAATTTGCCATGTTTTCTACCCACAATTTTTCCCAGAATTTTTCCCCAAATCCTTGCAACTGTGGGCTCCTGCTAATAACTTTTTTAAACACTTTTTAAAAAACTGTAATCATACTGTAAGCAACATATCTGTATATCACTCCTATTACCTTTTTGAGTCCTATTACCTTCTTTTTATCATGGGTCTAGGCATAACCTTAGAGGTATAAAGGGAATTTTTTATGAGCACATATATATCAATGGGTAAAAGTAGGTAGATAAATATGCCCCTAAAATGCCATCCAAATGAATAGAGAGAGGTAGAATTTCCCTCTAATGAACTGTTGTGGGTTCTGTTTCACCCTTTGATAGGGTAATAGCTTCTGCTTATAGCTGGTTCAAAATAGGTTTCATAACGTGTTCTGGAGAAATGACTCATGGGGCTCATGTCCCATATTAAACAATGAAACCTACTTCCCCATTTCACCTACCCAGCCCTCCCTCCCACTTGTGTCCCCCGCAGACAACCCTGTGGTCCAGACCCCCCTGCCCCCCCATGGGGTACAAGTTTTAGGAGAAGGGAGGGCAGGGTCAGGGGTCTCTGAGGTGACAGCCCCATTAGCTCTGGACCCTCCAGTCCACATTGCCCCCACATATTAGAAATAGGTTCTGTGGAAGGGGGACTGCAGACTGACTACTGTGTATGCCTCTTGTGATTTATAGTAACACAGATAGCCGCGTTTGGAATGTGCTCCTATAAAAACCACTACAGACATGGTATTGAGCAGTGCGCTGGAGTCAGAAATGCACTAGTCAAGCAGATTGGGTATTTCTCCCCTTAGGCAAGTGTCACAGGATGTGTTGTGCTGTGATAAGGAGAGAGAGTTTCTGTAAGCTAATTATGTTGCATTTAGGCACATCGAGGTGGTCTGGGGTGATTATATCATGTGCTTTCTCTGTCTCCTCAGACTTGTTTTCATTCATTTTCCTGCAATTTTCTAATCTACTTTCTCTCACAGTTTTCTCACTTTCTGTGACCTGTTTTGTGCACTCTGTTTTTTCTCAGATACCATGTGCTCATTGATCTGTACAAAGATGTGACAATGAGAAATGCATTATGATTGTATTATTAGTATGGCATTATTTGGCCTTGCATTTAAAGGGCAAGAAGAAGGGCAAGTCATACACTGGGAGCACTAATTTGTCATTACAATTTATAACCTTCTGTATCATTGCAAGCAGGTCCTTGCTGGGAGTCAAAATAGGCCCTGACATTCCAAGTACACAGAGGCCAAACAGCCCCCACTGGCCCAATAAATAGTGAGTGTCTATGGCAGTGATCCCCAACCAGTGGCTCGGGGGCAACATGTTGCTCTCCAACCCCTTGGATGTTGCTCCCAGTGGCCTCAAAGCAGGTGCTTATTTATGAATTCCTGACTTGGAGGCAAGTGTTGATTGCATATAATCCAGTGTAAAGCCAAACAGAGCCTTCTATAGGCTGCCAGTCCACATAGGGGCTATTAAGTAGCCAATTATAGCTCTCACTGGAACCCCTAGGAACTTAATCCATGCTTGCGTTGCTCCCCAACACTTTTTCCATTTGAATGTGGCTCACCGGTATAAAAGGTTAGGGATCCCTGGTCTATGGCATCTTACAGCAGCCCCTCTAGCATTTGCCAGAATCCACAGATTGCCAGTCTGGGTCTGATCGCCAGGCTTCCCTGGGGGACTGATCAAAAATGGAGGTTTTTTCAGCAAAGATGATCACCAGCCCAGGGAACCGGGTTAGCAATTATATTTACAGGGGGTTCAAAGATTGGCACCCCCACCAGTGAATGACTTGTAGATTTAACATTTTGACAACAGTAAAGAGACAGAGGAGTGAAAAGGAAGGGAATATATATAAGCCTTATGGGAGCCTGGCATATTTATTAAGATTGCACACTTAGCCATGAGTCCCACACTGTGTCAAACTTGGCTGGATGGCCTCTGGACATTTATACCAGTTTTTGTTTGGGTAGCACGTAATTAACTAGTTTCCTCCAAATGGTGAGAGATGGAACTACAGTGCACTTCCATTTTAACAAAATAGGTTTTTTTTTACATAAAATAATTGAAAGTAGCACAGACATTGGTATGATGATAACCCCAGGTCCTCAGAACCCCCAACAAACATACCTTCAGAGACAGAATATTGGGAAAGGACAGCTTTTCACTAATATATTTCAGTACCATGGACCATAATTGTTGATTGGCCGTGCATTTCTAAAATACATGGAAGAATCTACTACTGAGTTGCATTTGGGGCATAAATTTGACGTTTGGCCAGTCTGTGGGCCACAGGTAATACAATCTAACCATATGGAGAATTTCTCAACAAATCAGACTGAAAAAAGCACAATCCTATATTTAGAGGAGTATAATTCACTGGTACATTCTTAATTTTTATATGATACGTCTCCTTTAACCGTTTTACTGGGGAGTAGGATATGAGGGCCTAGCTTTGTGTGGGTACAGAACATGCCTGCTCTGTAAATCTGCATACTTAGATTGTAAGCTCTACGGGGCAGGGACCTCCTTCCTACTGTGTCTCATACCACATGGCACTATATATATATATATATTTATTGTATTTATTTATTATATCACTTGTCCTCCCTGTGTGTAATTTTGTATTCTGTAAGATTGTACAGCACTGTGTACCCTTGTGGTGCTTTATAAATAAAGTTATACATACATCTATACATGAGCGTCAGCTGCCTCAGTGCTTGCCTCAATAGAGACATAGACCCCAATGCAATACACCTGAATATAAGGGGAAATTTTAAAAAAGAGGCAAATATCATGACAGATCCTATTATATATAAAATGCATATCAGTGGCGAAACTAGATGTAGCTAGGCCCCAAAACATTGAAATGTTGACCTATTTTACTATTTTAGATATATTGACATTGATTATTATTTGGAACCTCACTTGTGCAACTGCAGGGTCTGCTTCCCCTTTAGTTACACCCCTGATGCATATAGATACAGGCTTACATTCCATTAAAGGAGAAGGAAAGGCTAATAAAGAGTTAATCTCAAGCTGCAGGCATACCTTCAGTTCTCTCAATAGTGCCCTTAAGTCTCCCCATATTTCTCCCCTTCAGAAGCCAAACAGGAAGAAAAAACGCTGAGCTGTGTAAAGAAAGTTCCCATAATGCCTCGCTCCTGCACAGACACCCAGGCCAAGTGAACATGCTCAGTTAGTTAGACTATGAGTCAGCTTCCTGCTGATTGGCTCAGATCCACATTCCTAAGGGGGGGGAGTGAGTTCTTAGCATTCTTGAGGGGGGGGGAGCATGAGAGAGCAGAGAGCTGTGTATCTCTGGCACATGAATTACAGACACAAGAAATCTTTTCACAGAAAGGTCAGTGCAGCGTTTCTGTGAGTGCTTATGGCTGTATTTACATAGACCTTTCTGATAAAGCTTACTTAGTTTTTACCTTTCTTTCTCCTTTAAGAAGCACTAAGGGACATAACATAGCACCCACTACAGTCCATGCATGCTGCTACCCTTGGTTGGTAAAAGCTGAGTTCTGCAACTTGCAGCCGTTGTTTGTGAAGCAAACCCAGACAGTGCTCTATACAGTTGTAGGGTGCAAGCCTTTGTGCTCTAGTAGACAACATGCAAACTGGATCATGGCAAGGTTCAACTTGCAAAATACAATATGATGCTTGTCCTTGCCCTAGTTTTGGTAAATAAGCCAATAAGCCAAAGACAATGGGGCTCATTTACATCTGCAAGTACAGTGGACAACTTGCGCTTTTTCCCCGCAATCAGTTGCACCTAAAACCACTTTCATCAAAACGTACTTGCATCAAAATGCACTCCACACTTCCCTATAGTTGCACTAGCAGAAGGCTGCTCCTTGAGAAGTGTGCAATGAACAACCCTTTTTCTTGCCTCTCTCCCTGACCTGTACTGATCTGCCAGTCACAATAATTTAATTGCCAATTTAGGCATTACAAAAATATGAGCCATGAAAAATGCTGCATTAATATGTTTAGTAGGGGTGGAAAGCATTGGGCCCCTTTACAGAATTTCTGCGAAAGCCCCTGGCACAAGCCCCACACCTAATGCTGCCACCTGCTGGCAGGGAGGGGAGAATTAGAACAGCGGAGGCTGCTTTGAATTTACCCAGCAACGAACCCTCCTGTTTTTAAAATAACATAACGGCTGTTTGAGTGAGAGGCCCCTTGTCTTGGCAGGCCCCTGTATAGCTGGTACATGTACTATATTAAATTTATAGGGATGAGGTGACAGCCATGATTTGCTTACTCTGAATATTAATAGGTTTTATTGTTGCCTTGATGAGGCAAACCTCATGGACTTTTTTAGATACCAATCAGAGAAATGTATTTAAAGCAAGCTACAAGTAACAGCTACAAATCTGTGTGTCGCTTTAATGAAATAATGCTGCTTACTCAGAACAATACTTACTGACAACTGACCGACTAAACAGATGGGTCTATTACACACAGTTTTAAATTTTCAAATTTGTTTATTATACAAGCTAAGGGCCTGTATACAGTTGCACACTGCCACCTGGTGTTCAATAACCTTATGGACAGGTAAAACCAAGTTACTAAGTAGTGCAAACAACTGGGTACGCCATTCTTTTTGAAAATAGGTGGTGTGACATGCTGCCTGTACACGCAATTTTTGGGGGAATTAGCTATAGTAGCCGGGTAAGCAGAGGATCAGGAGCATAAGAGACAGGGACACCATATGTTTCTCTCTCAAAAACATAAGTTTATTTGGGGCACACTCCTCCCAACATAAACATAACAGTCAGTTCATAAACAGTTCATCAAACATGGTTATGATTTGTCCCTTCTTCGGGGCTCTCATATTCCAAGGTAACTTCCACACCCTAGAACCTTTTCTCGGGGCTTCTCACCAACCCCCAATGATCTTCACACATCCACGGTGACTCTCACGAACACTCTGGGTTACTCACTCAGCCCTGCTGTCTCTGGCACATTTTGGCTTCTCACTAAGACACTAAGCCTTGCTGACTCTTCTCTGCTCTCATACACATCATATACATGATTCCCTCTGCTCCTTGCAGGGGCAGGCAGCACCCCCAGTCCTTCTGGGAGTTCCTTACACAGGCAGGCAGTCCTCTTGGCCTGTGCCCTGTGCCCTGCTCTGAGAGTGGACCCCTCACTCTCAGTGACTCACACTGAGCAGACCCCAGGTGAGGGATCACACACCTTTTTATCTCTCCAGGCAGCTCCTCTCTCAACTGCCTCTTAATTAGCCGACTGAGAGGGATTATTGACCCTGTCTGTGCTAGGAATCCCCATGCAGTCCACATCACACACCTCAAATGTATACTCTCTCTTACATTTTTAGGAAAGAATGCTGTCTTTCCTAGCCACACTGTCACAGTGGTTAACATAATTGCATTGCTATATTCCTGACCATTTAGCAAACCAGTGAATGGGTCCAGACTAATGTGGAGATGAAAGTTTATTTGCTGTTATAGGTATTACCAGATAAATAGCAGGGTTGCTTATAGGGCCCTTACACATAGAGCTGTAAGGGGCCCAAAATAAGTACCTGGTTTCATTCATAACTGTCTCCAGTAAATGCTGCTATTAATATATTATTGGTAAATCCCCCCTCATCCCGCAGTAAAATAAAAATAATATTATGTTTTTTTAGCTTATGTCTCTGCTCCCTCTTTTCAAATTTTGCAGCTGTGCCACTAAAGATCCTTGTTTAAATCCATATTCAGCTATGGCACAAGCCAATCATATTTAGGGAGACCGCAGGTGGCAGAGCACATCACTGTAAATTTGATGAGGGTGGAGGGGCATTCACAGCTGGGGTTGTGGCAGGGGTGCTCCTGCCATGATGCGAGTTGAAAGCTCACCTCAAGTGGCAGTGCCCCTGATGTTAATAGAGCAGCAAAAATCTGCTCCTGGTACTTTCAAAAGCCCTATTGCACTCTCTGCACTATTGCTGCAGCCCCCTTTGCTCCTTCTGATGCTAAAAACCTAAGCGCGGAGGAGCAAGGGAGTGGCATTCCTAAGGCTGCCTCAGGGTAAAGCTAGGGGCCAAAAAGCCCCTGGGTGGCATGGCCTTGGGTGATGGCTCACCACTAAATTTTAAACCATAAAGCGGGGTTGACCACAAAATTTATATCGACAATATATATCCTCTGCACTCACCCATTATCAATATATAAAGGACATTAAGACATTCTGTGCATTACACTACCAAGCAATTCCCTCCCCTTTAAGCAAAACAGGGATTGTTTGTCCATATATTGCAAATGTTGTTTGAAATGTTCTCTATACAGACTTGAGCCAAATTAACCTATCAACATTTTTCCGACATTTTCATTATGGCAAAGAAATTTTGGCATAAAAAATGTCTGCAAAAATCTTGTGGTTATGATTAATTCTCAGAAAGATCATACATACAACACAAAAATAGCCATGCCCACTTTTCAACAAAAAATTTTAAATTGTTGGTAGAGGTGGTAAAATGACGGAAAATTGGTCTGTGAATGCATGTTTTTATTAATTCTTCCAACATTTTTCCATACCGACATTTCTGTGAATTCCCTCATTGTCTTATTATATTAGACTAGAACGTTTGCATAGTTAGTCTCCTGAAAGATATTGGGATACCAGTATGATTACCGGCAAACAGACTAGCCAAGCACATTGAATTGAGATTCAAAGTAACCCCTGGCATTTCAATAAAAAAAGGTCAAAACAGCTCCACAGAGGCTCCCCCATGGCCATCTTGTTGTAGGGAAAGGGTGCCAAATGCCTTCAACGGCAAGTCAAGTACTAATGCAGAATTACTGAAGAGGCAGGTTGGAAGGTAGATGGCAGGCTAAATTATGAGAAAACAGCCTCCACGTTCTTGTGCAAATATGCAAAAAACAACAGGTGGTCAGGTAAATCAATAGGTGCATAAATACTATTATAACTAGATACAGGATGATCCTTGTGTAAATATGTCAATTTAGGGGGAGGGTCCAGAGAACAAAAGGCAAGTAATATTCAATTGCTCTGAGTGCTCTTCTGTGCCTCGCTGGTTGCTAAGTGTGTGAAAACTAAATCCACTGGCTCACTGCCTGACAATTAGCAACAATAGCTATATAGCAATGGGTGCATTATACAGAAGGCACCTAAACTATCAGCTATGTCACAATTCTGCGTGATTTCCATTTGGACTTAATTTTAAAAAGAATGAACTGGCAGCCTTAGATAGGTGCCCTTGAATATCAGAGGAGTCAGTAGTAGGTGTCTACCGTACCCCACCCCATAGAAACCAGCCTTGTGGTAACCCTTAAAATTGTCCTTTTATGCTACTGTATGGGTGTGAGTTGCAGAACTGGTTAGGCAGGACTGTGTTTGTGCAAGCTCTGCAGCATGGAATCAGAAGCGCAGATTTGATTTTCACATCTTTCCTTTTTTAGATGGTCAGTGTTATATGTGTAGGATAACTCCAGTCCATATAACTTCTAGAGAAATTTACTTTCTTTAATGCTTTAATTATATATATATATATATATATATATATATATATATATATATATATATATATATATATATATATATATATATATATATTTCCCTGATAAGGTTGACACCTTATTAGATACTAATGAAGATCATAGAACATCTCTTTCTGTAAGGATTGCCTGTATGTTATTATTTGGCTGTACCAATAATTAATTGATTTAGGGGAAGTACATTCCTACAGACTTTTAAATAAAGGTTCAAGGAATTCATCTTCTACCTGTGGCTCTCCAGCTGCTTCTACCGAACTGCTATTTTCAGCATCTGAAGTTGAAAATCAAAGGTTTTCCCAAAGGACATTAGAATTTATGGTTTGTCAGCAGGGTTTTGACTTGATTGGATCTTAGAAGTAGGTGGTTCTCCAGATTCAACTGAATACTGAAAAAATTTGAATTTTCTCATCTATAACTATACTATGTATTCACTTCTGTTCCTGCCAAAAAAATCCAACATTGTCAAGGTGCCTTCAATGCCAACTCAAAATGACAAATACATGTTGATCAAAAATAGGTTTCCCGTGAGCAATACGGCATCCCCATATGCCTATGATTAAGGGAAGAAGCACCATAAACATATCAGGTGACTGATGATGCTGGGTTTTTTTTACTATGCTTTAATAAACGTTTACATTTTAACCAAAGCAGAGTTTGGGGATCTCCCTTCTTCTTTTCCTGTGAGCATATTAACAAATAGCAATGGAATCCCCATCACAGCGTCGACTCAAATAGCAACACTATCTCAAAGCAGACAAACTGTTTTACCTCACTGATGGCTAACAGAAATAGAGGAGAGAGAAATTAAAGGGTGGGATGTGAATATAAGGCAAAATGAGTCCTGTGTAGCCTTTGATATCGCTTAAATGTGCAGATTTTATTATATAAGCAATTTTCCCAGGATCCCAAATTACCTGAAAAGTTTTGTCACAAATAATATTTGCATATCACATCCGGGACAACTTTGCTTTCCCATTTGTAGCCTAGTGAGAGCCACTTTGTGGCTATTCCCTATTTGCTTTTGACAGGCAGAGTAAGCTTTGTACTATACAAGACTAATGGCCCTTAAATAGACTTGTTTTACACAAACGGAAAAATCTGCAGATACAGTTGGTTTGACACCAAGGGGACGAGAAGAGAGCAAAACCAAATATACACAATGAGTAAAAAGTCAGTTATATGAGAATGTCTTCATATGTTGGTGCTGCTTTCCTTTATTTAAATAAACCATGTGAGATAGTCAAACAGAATGTTGTCACGTGTCTGGGAGTAGCCTGTTTACTCTGTGCATATGGACAGTCAGATGGAACCTGTGATCCCTACATGGCCTGAATAGGTAATGGAAAATGTCAGTGTCAGATGCAAACGACAGGTCCAGAGTCTGGTATTCTGGTATTCAGAGTCTGTGCTACAGGTATGCTGTTTTCCTACTATTTGATGAATCACATTAAACTTATATATATTAATATAACAATCACATGGGTACACTGCTATAGTGGAGCCATAATATTTTATTCTGTGTTACAAATAGCTCAATTACAATATACACAAAATGGAAGCTTTTCTGGTCAGTACCAGAGCAAATTACACCAGCATTCAATACTACTATTATAAAGCCAGGAGTCCAGCGATCCCAAAGTAACCAAAACAGGTGGCTGGCAGATATGGCCAACAAATTACCCTTACGCTATGCCTTTTCATTACTTGGGCATTCATTATATAAATGAGAAGGGATACATTTGCTCAAACTTCTTTAAAACTACATGAAATCGCACTATTGCATGCAATGGCCTCCGCTTGATTAAGAAAATGGAATCGACTGTAGGTCACTGGGGTTCAACTGAAGAAGAGCTTAATTTTAGGTGTAGAAAATGGCTGTAAGGGATAGGTGTAAAGGTAAGGGCACACTAAGCATATTAATTGTATTCACTCCTATACATTTCTGGGTTTCCCTGCACTGATAGGCTTATTTCGGCCTAAGTGCAGCTACACCAAGCAGAGCAGAGATCGGCCCAAAAAACACATAATTACGCATTTCTCAGACTAATCCCTGCTGCATTTGGCACTCAAGTCGAAGTTATGCCTAAACCTAGAATCTTATAGGAGCAGATCCACTTCTCTCCATGAAACAACATAGTCATCCCATATGTTGCTGGAACATCGGAAAAACTTAGGCGAATTTTCAACAAACATCGCATTCCTGTGTTTTTCAAACCCAGCAACACCCTGAGACAAAAGCTGGTGCACCCGAAAGACCCAAGCACATGAAAAGTAATGTGGTCTATGCTGTCCGGTGTAGTGAAGAGTGCTCAGACTTATACATTGGGGAGACAAAACAACATCTCTGTAAGAGAATGGCCCAACATAGGCGGGCAAACTCCTCAGGACAAGACTCGGCGGTCTATCTACACCTCAAAGGAAAAGGTCACTCTTTTGAGGACAGTAACGTGCATATTTTGGACCGAGAGGACAGATGGTTTGAAAGAGGTGTGAAAGAGGCCATTTATGCCAACCTGGAAAAACCATCCCTGAACAGAGGAGGGGGCCTGAGACACCGCTTGTCACCAACATACAATGGCGCGTTGACATCCTTACCCTGGCAGTTTCACAACAGTTCACACTTCCAGTCATGTACTTTGAAGGATTAACAAATAGAAGAAAGCAATGGCACTCAGGAGCTACAAACGGGACTAGCCCTCTAGATACTTTATTACGGAAGTGCAACGTTTCGGGGCAACACAACCCCTTTGTCAAGCATACACATCAGTGGAAGTGACGGCAATAAATACCCAATTAATTAGCATACACAGCTTCATCAATTAACACAAGTGATTAACTACATAAATATGAGTGTAAAATCTTTATACAAAATTCATAAAGTGTCAGGTAATATAATAGTTTCTATTAACTATTATTAATATAGTAGTTTCTATTAACATCGCAGAAAAGTGACTTGCAGTTTGCAATATCCAAAGTGACACAGTGCTGTAGAAAAAAACAGGTCCCACTGGATACTAAAATATAAAACAGTGTTACCAAATTAAAAATTGTTACTAAGTTAAAAACATTCAAAGAATATCAGAAACAGCTATTTGCAAAAATGTATCAGAAAAAGTATCTTATCCTACTCGCAGCAGACAGAGAAAATGTATCTATCCCTGCTAAGTACCAAAGAGGTTTATTTATCTGAAATAGAAATATAAAACCGACTATTAATCTGCTGTGCAGAGGTGTGAAAGAGGCCATTTATGCCAACCTGGAAAAACCATCCCTGAACAGAGGAGGGGGCCTGAGACACCGCTTGTCACCAACATACAATGGCGCGTTGACATCCTTACCCTGGCAGTTTCACAACAGTTCACACTTCCAGTCATGTACTTTGAAGGATTAACACCTTCATCAATGAGAATCTTGGTACCATTGTGATTGGATCATACCTTCTTACACCTGTCAGTTTCAGCTAACACCTAACTGAACAAGTTCAATGGAACCATTGTGATTGGATGTCTGTGACTCTACTACCATCAAGAGATTAAATACCGGGGAATTCCCTACCAGTCATTTGAACTGAAGAAGCCACTCGGATGAGTGGTGAAACGTTTTCAAGAAAAACTCAGAAAAGTCCAGTTGTTTTAGACTTAATCCTACTAGATACTGTATATCATGACCTGGATGAATGAGAATCTTCATATACATACTCCATGGGGTATATTTATCAGAGTGAAGTTAGAGCTATCACAGTCCCCTAGAGTGAAATTCCTCCACTCTGTATTCATTTTTATGGCATTTTTAAAGGCATATTTATCAAATGGTGAACTTTCACTCACTGATACTTTTAAAAAAATCCTATAGAAATGAATAAAAGGTGGCGGAATTTCACTTTAGTGGATTGTCACAAGCTCTAATTTCACTCATACGCTTCGTGTGCCCATGCCCTCAGCCATGCAATCTCACCCTTGTGCGCGCCACACTATCCCCCTGCCATCAGTGCTTTTAACTTGACAGCTCTGTACTATGAACATTAATAGGGGTGTTCCAGACAAATCTGACAGAATCTTGATACCCTGGATAGCCTCGGCAGCTACAATAGCACACTGAATAAAATAAATTGTACTTACTAATGTCAACTTGCTAACTGTAATTCCTTTGGTCCCTTCTTTTTTCTGTATCTGTACTGTTACATATTAAAAAAACTGCAAAAATAAAAACCTTTAAAAAATAAATTACCATCACATACTTTCTCTAAAAATCTACTTCTTAAATATCCTGCTTGTTCTTTAAAAGTACCTACCTCTAGCGAAACAAAAACTACACAAGATCTTTTTCATGGACTGGCTAGAAGCAACAACTAAGAAAGAACAAATCACCGAAAAATGATTTAATACATGGCTAATATACATATCCTCCCTACCCCAAACAATCAAATATCTCACAGTTTACACATTTAGACAAACCACATGGAACGACACAGAAATACTCAAGGAACATCCACTTCTAGTCGAAGCATCCCAGTACCTTCAAAACCTACAGAACCAAGAAACCGATCAGCAAAACTACGGACCCCCCAGGAGCCAACAAATAAACAGAATGTTGGCTACGCATCAATAATGAGAGTTACTCCTCCCAAGGCCTAGGAAAACTAAGTATGAGCAGAAAGTTATAATTTTGTTATAAATGTTAAATTTAAAAGTTTCTATTTCCAATACTCTATTACTATTAAGATGTATGCAAGACAATACCTCATTACAAACGTTGTAATAGACATACTGGATAAAATGCAAATAAAAAACAATATAAAAAATAAAAAGTACCTACCTCAGTACATTTCATTTGATTTCCTAGAATTGTCCATATGTTCCCTATCCACACCGCATCATGGTTACTTTTGACCAAAAGTACAAATGTAAAACTCCAGCATCTGAAAGCCTGCAATGTCCTGTAGAATTCAATGAGACCTAGGGGCTGATTTACTAATCCACGAACGGATCGAAAGCGTCCGAATGCGTTTTTTTCGCAATGATTGATATTTTGCGTTTTTTCTTCGCCATCGCGACTTTTTTCGTAAATTGTCGCGACTTTTTCGTAGCCGTTACGACTTGCGCGAATTGTCGCGCCTTTTTCGTAAAAAATCAGAAAGGTTTGCCCGCCGTTTACTAGCGCTCAATACGAAAAAGTCCCGACAATTCGCGCAAGTCGTAACGGCTATGAAAAAGTCGCGACAATTCGCGCAAGTCGTAACGGCTACGAAAAAGTCGCGACAATTCGCGCAAGTCGTAACGGCTACGAAAAAGTTGCGACAATTCACAAAAAAGTTGCAAAATGTTCGTTTCCAATGCGATTTTTTCCCATTCGGGATTCGGATTTGTGAATCAGCCCCCTAGTTAAAATTGTAACTATTCAGCCAATTTGAGCCTAATCAGAACATGGGTGGCCAAATCAGGCAAACATCATTTTCTTTGGTGAATTTGCTAAACAACTTTATCTTTACATTTATACCCAGTTTACAAAAACTGCCCTATTCTAGATCACGGTTCCCCCAGCAGTCAGCTGCTCTATGTATTCAGTTTAAAGCTGTTGATGTTTGATCTAGATCTTTTACTAATGAAAGATCAAATGTCTTTCATCCAGTTGTTATAATATAAAACACTGTGTTCACATTGCTCCTTTTTTAAAGGATAAGTACGCATTTTAGGAGTAATCTCCTAAAATTACTCTATACAGCCCCCAGAACAACATATTTTTCTCCCTGCGTGCAGATTTATTTTGTTTCTCTATTACAAGCAGCTGAACTGCAGCTCTTTTACTGACTTCATAGTCTAGTGTAAATGTGTGATCTGAGCTACCAGCTCTAGAGCTGCAGCATGGAAGCTATGGAGACTAAGCTAAAATGGCAGCTGCTATCTTAAACAAATGGAAGGAGATTCTATGGCTGTTTACTCAGATATGGTAAAGCTTTCTAATTTGGCCACATTTATTTGTTTATAAAGATTGCTAAAACAACAATCCTGAAGAATATTTAGACATTCCATGCAGGAGCATAACAATAAAAAGAAGTGACTCATGGGGACCTGGGAAATAGAGGGGATTAAACAACTATCATTATGTCTGTGCATGAGGATGAGGAGGCCCAACAATCAGTTTCATGAGGAACTCAGTCACTATTGGTTATATCACAATTTCCATGTGTTTTTGTCTGTTTCTCTAGGAGTTAGATGGAGTGAGTGAGCTGTGGAACCAATTGTGTGGTTACAAGGTGCATCCAGAATCAGAACTAGCCTCATATGGGTTCTGTCTGCTAAAACCCTCTTTCTACCTGCTGTTGAAAGTTGATAATCCTACTTCTGCATGCTTTGTGATTCACTGCTCAGGCATTGCAAGTACCTATTATGCAGTGTGCTGAACTAAGAATTGGTATTTACCCAAACAAGCCTAACTTCCAATTTTGACCTGGGGCCCTACTCAGGTTTACGCCCCATAGTGTGAGATGCCAAGGGAGCCTATTTTTGAGTATCATTAACACAAAAGAATATTGAAGAATGTTGATAAGGTGCCAGAGTCAGGGTGTGAATAGGGTATAATTTATTTGAGAAACCTGTTTCATAACTAGGTACAATGTTACAAAGTGAAAACATAGTGGTGGAAGGTTACATCTGAAATATGTGCAATCGAGAGGAGAAATATAAAGCACATAACTTGTTCTCAAGATTGTTCGGAGAATATCTGGGTGTGGGCATAATCCATTTTGTTACATATGGGTTAAGCTAAAACAATACCTAAAAACCATATGGATTCCCACAAAGCAAGATAGGGGTAGTCGTTTCTTTCTCTGCACATGAGAGTTGCCTGCTAGGTGAGTTTCGACCTGCCCACCCGCACACCCTCAACCATGCCCTCATTCTACGCCCCAATCTTTCTGCTCTGACTTTTGAGTTTTGGGTGTGACTTTTACTTTTTTCAGTGGTGAAACAATGGGTTCAGGTGACTAGGCAAGTATACCGTGTTTCCCCGAAAATAAGACACTGTCTTATATTTTTTTAAGCTCCAAAATATGCACTATTATTCTCAGAGGATGTCTTATTTTTCCATGAAGAAGAATACAGTACACATTTATTCCATCGTTTGGGCGAGATTATTGACCAGCACTAGGTGGGTGTCTTATTTTCGGGGGGTGCCTTATTTTCCGAGGGGGGTGAAAACTTACAGACCCCCTTGGGTTTATATGGCATCCAATTGGTTCGCTTGTAGCTCACGACTCTCTGCTTTCCCACCTCTTAATTTCAGGCAGTATTAGGAACCACCAAATTAAGAGGTGGGAACCACCAAATTAAGAGGTGGGAAAGCAGAGAGTCGTGAGCTACAAGCGAACCAATTGGATGCCATATAAACCCAAGGGGGTCTGTAAGTAGATTGGCAATCGGAAAGGGATATCACAACTGGGCACAAAAGGGTGATATAAGTAAAAGTCATCACTGGTGTTAAAAAGCACATGAGAGTGCACATTGTGAAGTAATAACAGTATTACACTATATTTTTTATTTATTTATTTTTCTTCTTTTCCTCATAAGACCTCATCGCTAAAGGTGGCCATACACGAGCAGATCCGCTCGCTTGGCGATGTCGCCAAGCGAGCGGATCTTCCCCCGATATCCCCACCTACGGGTGGGCGATATCGGGGACCATTTAGGTAAAAAAAATAATAATCCGATCGTTTGGCCCTGGGGCCAGACGATCGGATTATGTGGGCGGCAATGGGGCAGTCGGATCGGGGACCGCATCAACGAGCCGATGCGGTCCCCGATCCGACCAGATTTTCTAACCTGGCCGATCGAGATCTGGCCAATTTCAGGCCAGATATCGGTCGGCCAGGCCACTCTGCTATCCCCATACACGGGCCGATTAGCTGCCGAATCGGTCCAAGGGACCGATATCGGCAGCTATAGTCGGCCCGTGTATGGCCACCTTAAGTCTAAAGCAGAAGAGGGCACTTTGGAGTTATTTATTGAATTTTATTTGACCTGGGACACGGGGTATCTGAAGTGAGGAGCATACACTGAGAATTGCACTTATTTATATTTGTAAAAGTTTTTTTTCTCTTGCCCAAGGCAGGTAACAATTTGACCATTTTGCAATGGTGTAGTTTCAGGAAATATAGTTAAACAAATGTACATCCCAGGATCCAATATGATAAATTTGTTATAATTCTCTACTTCATTAACACACTGTAAAATCCCTTATACTAAAAGCTAATAGGAGGTTACAATGACTAGTCTTCATGATTTCACCCATTGTTGTCTCCTACATTAGCCCTCTTTTATCCCTATATTGTGAAATATGGCCCTAATTTCCACAAAAAAGCACTAAAGAGGGAAGATTACTTTCAACCATTGTCCTGTCCTAAATTAGCCTTTTGGGACATAACTGTTCAGTTATTTACTTTTCAATCTGACCTGCGTGCTCACAAACTAACTGAACAGTTATGTCCCATGTGCCCCCCCCCCCTAAAGTCACTAAGAGGTTAGAGAGCTGAAAGCAGGAAGAAGTTCTCTGGCTATTATGTTAGATATCTGCTCATTCCAGCCTTTATAGATAATATTTTTATAGATAAAATTTTTCTATAACTATAACTATTTTTCCTAACTATAATACAAATATTTTTTATTTTGCGCAGTCAATTTTACCCAGTTTAATTTTTACACAGAACTATTCCTTTAAGTTAACTTTTTGTATGTTTTAGGATGTCCTATTCCTAGCAACTTTGCAACTGGTCTTGACTATTTTTTTTTTATTCACCTTCCTCTTCTACGTTTTTCTTGCTTTTATATAGCTTTTATACAGACAAAATACTTTTGCACTATGAGGCTACAATATTTTTTACTATTTATCTTCCTATTTATATCCCAGTCTCTCATTTAAATCAAAGCCTGATTGCTAGGGTAAATAAGCCCCTGGCAACCAGATAGCTGCTGAAATACCAAACTGGAGCGCTGCTAAGCAACAAGCTAAATAAAAATAAATATAAAATGAAGATCAATTACACATGGCTCCAGAATATTAATATCTATATCATACTTAGGGGCAGATTTACTAATACATGAACGGACTGAAAGCGCCCAAACGCGTTTTTTTCGTAATAATCGGTATTTTTGCGACTTTTTCTTTGCCGTCGCGACTTTTTCATATGCTCCTCGATTTTTTCGTTGCTGTTACTTTATTGTATATTTTCCGCGACTTTTTTGTCGCCATTGCGAAAAAATCGGATTGGTTTTTCCACCGTTTACAATTGCTCAATACGAAAAAATTGCGACGGCGGCGAAAATGTTGTGCAAAATGCGATAAAGTCGTGACGGCGATGAAAAAAACGCGCAAAATACGAAAAAACGCTACGGCGACAAAAAAGTCGCAAAATTTTCGTTTCCAATCCGATTTTTTCCCATTCGGGATTCGTGGATTAGTAAACGTGCCCCTAAGAGTTAAAGGTGGACCACCCCTTTAGAAATAAAATGTTGCTTTTGCTCATGTCCTTTACCAAAATTAAACCTTGTCCTGTCCCTACAATGTGAAAAATGCGGCCCTTGGTTGCACAGAAATACCAGGCCCCTTTAACCCATGGTAACAAAAAGGTAAATTTAATTTACTGTCCTCTCTTAAATTAGCTATTGTGTAAAAAAAATCTGGCCCCTACTTACAGATATACAGGGTCCCTCAGTTTAAAAAATCTAAAAAGGTCAATTTGCACAAAAAAGAAAAAGTTGTCTCTTTCACAAAGGCTTCATCACTGCCACTATGGAACTACGTGTGGCGTCACCGCGCTTATATACGTGTACGTCACATTCTCGCGAGATGAGACTTGTGACGTCGGTATTCGCTGTCCGGCTGAAATCAAGGAAGTGATTGTTAGCGGGGTTCCGGGGCGTTTAGGCAGCGGGCCGGGGTGCGGGCTGTGTCAGGAAAAGCGGGACTGCCCCGCGGTATGCCATAATGGGACTCGCTGGTACAAACACGCACATATATTTGAGTGGAACGGACTCCGTTTGTTAGGTATAGCTTGTTTATCTGTTTGCGCTGTCTCGCTAAAGTGGCGTGTAGGTAGAGCTGAAGCTTTGGCAACTGGCTGCTGTAGGCTGTAATATATAACTATAGGGAGGGGAAACAGCTACCGACTTACGCTGCCCATATACACCGGTACTATGTGCTGGCTCTCATGTTTGCCGAATACATGGGAATAGGAATTCTACTGTATTGGGTAAATGGTTTAGGTATGTGAAAAGGCTCTTTTAGTGTTCCCCTATATACAATTGTGCCCCTTCCGTAATCCATGAGAATATTTGAAGTTACAAATGAGAGACGTGGCCATATAAGAACACAAGGCAATTCAAAGGGATTTTTAATATGTTCATTTTAATAGGATTCATTATTCATTATAATGTACATCACTGGGGGCCTAATGAGTAATGTGGCATGGCCCCTTGTCCTGTGGGTTATGGGGGTGGGCTCCTATGGATGTGGCTTTTGTCCCCTTCCTCTCCCCTACAAGCCTCTGTGCCCCCTCCCTGTTGCACTCTTTTCCCAAGTCCATTTTGCAGCGCTCCCAGTCCTCTACTTTGTTTTATCTCTGATGTCATTTTGCTTTGTTCCTTTCCCCTGTGTATGGTTCTTGCTTTTGATTTATGTTTTATGTTAAAAGAACAGTAACACCAAAAAATGAAAGAGCTTTCAAGTAATAAAAATATAATGTACTGTTGCCCTGCACTGGTAAAACTGGTGTGTTTGCTACAGTAACACTACTATAATTTATATAATAAGCTGCTGTGTAGCCACATCTGCTATGTGCCTGTGCCTTTTATCCTTTGAATGGCTGCCTCCATGGCTACATAGCAGCTTATTTGTATAAATTATAGTAGACTTTCTGAAGTAAACACATAACTTTTACCAGTGCAGGGCAGCAGCACATTATATTTTAGTTACTTTTATACACTTTCCTTTTTTGGTGTTACTGTTCCGTTAAGTTGAGATGTGGCGGGAAGGTGGGTTGCATGCATTTGTGTGGGAGGCAGCGGCGGCGGCTATCAGTGGTGGTTGGTTTTTGGTGGTAGAAAAGAACCAGTTGATGGCAGACAGTAGAGAAGGGTGGCAGCAAACATTATAAGGAGGCTTTTTTTAAGGAGGTCGTGAAATGCATTCATATTAGTGTGTTTGTGTCTTTTTAAAGTAGTTGTTCGCCTTTGAGCTAACTTTTAGTATGATGCAGAGGGTAATATTCTAAGACAATTTGCAATTGGTCTTTATTTTTTATTTGTAGTTTGGTGTTTCAACAGCTAGCTGGTTGCTAGGGTCCAAATTACCTTTGCAACCATGGAGTGGTTTGAATGAGAGACTGTTCTATAAATAGAATAGAACCTGAATGTGTAATAACAAGTAACCATAACAATAAAATTGTAGCCTCACAGAGCAATAGTTTTTTGGCTGCTGGGGTCAGTGACCCCCATTTGAAAGCTGAATAAAGTTAGAAGCGGACAGCAAATAATTCAGAAACCATTTAAAATAAATAATAACCAGTTAAAAAAATTTGCTTAGAATTGGGCATTCTATAACATACTAAAAGTTACCTTAAAGGTAAACCATCCCTTTAAGGGAAATGGCCAAACTGTAGTTTATATAATATATATCCCATAGTGCATTACATAAAATTCCAGGTCCTAAGGATTTCAGAAAATAGATCCTATAAATACCAGTATAATTACACAGTTCATAGAGTTCCATATTGGCTGTAGCCCAGTATATGGAGGGTGCTTTATAGATGAACAAGAGTTTTAGCATTGTCTTTTTCAGTTTAATTGACATTGATCAACAGCTTCTTGCATGTTTTCCTTGATATAGTGTCCTTAGATAATTATTCAGTCCATTAGGAAGCACATTGCATTTACGCATATATATATATATATATATATACTGTATATGTGTGTGTATATATATATATATATATATATATATATATATATATATATATATATAATGTAACACAGTCCACACGACAGCACCACACTCCAAAATGCACGGAATATCATATAAATATCAAAATAAAACAGCCAGCACCAAGGGTCTTTGTGTTTCAAAAAATCTCTTGTGTATTATAATTGCATGTACAACCTGGATTCATGGGAGGAGGCTATTTAAACTGAGTTGCTGTATGTATTTGCACCTTGAAAAAGGTCCCAAAAGGGACCGAAACGTCGGTTGTACATGCAATTATAATACACAAGAGATTTTTTGAAACACAAAGACCCTTGGTGCTGGCTGTTTTATTAATATAATATGTGATGTGTGTGTTTTTTTTCCCAAATGGCAGATTTGGGTTCAGGGTATGGTTTTTAATTAATTACAAATACTGTGTTCTACAGAATGACTTCATATGACAGAAGTGAAGCTTAAAACAATACTTATGTCTTATCCTTATTTTTTTCTTTTATTTTACAGATTTATCTCAGAATGCCACTTCGATGATATAACTATGCTGCTTACAGCATACTTTGTTCTTGTGGGGCTGATAGCTCTGTGGGCAGTGCTGGAATTTTCTGCCTGTCATTCTAAGCCATCAACCTCCAGCAATGCTGTGGGAAACCCTGCCTTCCGACAATTCCAATATGACTTCTATAGAACTTACTTTCCAGCTCTGGCAGCAGATTGGTTGCAGGGCCCATACCTGTACAAGTTATACCAGCACTACCACTTCCTGGAGGGACAAATAGCTATCATCTATGTCTGCGGCTTTGGGGCCAGTGTGTTTGCAGGTCTAGTGAGTGCTCCACTGACAAGTCGACTTGGTCGCAGAAAATCCTGCATACTTTTTTGCCTTCTCCTCTCAGCAAGTTACCTGTGCAAGCTGTCTCAGGAATACTTTGTGCTTATTACTGGAAGGGTTTTGGGTGGCTTCTCAAGCTCTCTACTCTTTTCTTCCTTTGAAGCATGGTACACTCATGAACATGCTGAACAGCACGATTTTCCAGCTGAGTGGCTCCCCCACACCTTTACTCGGGCTGCAGCCTGGAATGGTGGCATAGCAATAGCTGCTGGAGTAATTGCAAATGCCTGTGCGGAGTGGCTAGGTCTGGGTCCTGCTTCACCCTCTGTGCTTGCAGTGCCTCTTCTGGTTTTATCTGTAGCCCTAGTGATACGTGAGTGGGATGAAAATTATGGACAGACCAGTAGCTTTAGAAGAGTATGTGGAGATGGACTGCGATGTCTTCTGAGAGACCGAAGAGTACTGCTTCTGGGTACCATCCAGGCATTATTTGAGAGTGTGGTTTATATATTCATCTTCCTTTGGACACCAGTTCTGGATCCACATAATACACCTCTTGGCATTGCCTTTTCTAGCTTTATGGCAGCTAGTGCAGCGGGATCATCACTGTATCGTCTGGCTACTTCCAAGAAATACCATTTACAGCCAATGCATGTCCTTTGTCTCTCAATTCTTATGGTATTCTTTTCCCTCTTCATGCTGACTTTCTCCACTGCTCCAGGCCAAGAGCATCCAACAGAGTCCTTGTTGGCATTTCTACTCATCGAGTTGGCTTGTGGCCTCTACTTTCCTGCTATGGGTTTCCTGAGGTGCAGATTAATCCCAGAGAAAGAGCAGATAGGTGTATTGAACTGGTTTAGAGTTCCTCTGAACCTGCTTGCTGGATTAGGGCTGCTTGTACTGCATGACAGTGACTACCAAAGTGGTACCAGGAACATGTTCAGTTTGTGTGCCATCACAATGCTTCTTGCCCTGCTCTGTGTGGTAAGCCTCTTCACAATGGTGAGAAATGACTCTGAACTACGGCTTCCAACCTCTGAGACAGAGCCTAATGGAACTGAGCAGTGATTTTTTTTTTTAACATATACTTGCTGTAAGAGACAGCAAAACCAAAGCAATGCAGGTTGCCACTCAGTAAACCAAAACAAAACGTTTCGGGAAAATGTTTTTATTTTTCTGAACTTTTCATTGGTGAGTGATCTATGCTCCTTTTATTCTTTCGACACCTGTTACGGTTCAACAATCTCTATTATTAATCCCGTTTGAGGAAGCCCTGTAGTTTTGCAAGCAAGGTTCTTGCTGTACCTGATTCATCTTAGGTAACAACTTATTGGTGAAAAATGGGTTTAAGATGGTGACTGTCACAGCTTTCTAAAGTTTTGTTACAGTATAATAAAAACCTGTGCTAAAAGCGCTTCTGATAGTGTGTCAGTAACATTCTTCTAAATGATGAGATCATCTTTGAACCTGATGAAATACTCCTGTTATGGAGAGCTTTTGAACCAGCAAATTTGGTCCATAGAGTAATGATCAAATTGGACAGGGACTGTGTAATGTACCTTTGGCATGATGCCTTGCTGTGTTCTGCCCAGCCCTATGTAAATGTAACTGAGGCCTAATAAGATATATGGCCATATACATTCCAGTAGGCTGCTGAGTTGGTCAAAAGTGTCCAATGTCCAAAACCAATTTCTCACAGTGTATGGTGCAGGTATTACTGATGAATTTCAAACCAAAAATAACCATGTACTTATCAAGTACAAGTACATATATATATATATATATATATATATATATATATATATATATATATATATATATATATATAGCGAACCCAGGGTGGCACTCTGCTTCAGCTCTTAGCTCGGGTGCAAGGTAAATGATTTAAATATCCAAAAAAGACCAGCAACACCGAGTTATATTCCAAAAACAATCAATTGTGTATTAAAAACGCATGAACAGCCAACGTTACGTTTCGGTCCCCATCGGGACCATTCTCAAGGCAACCATGCTAACCAACCCCATGTTCTATTTATCCATAGTGAACCAGCAAATATTTGCATGTTCTATTTATCCATAGTGAACCAGCAACTATTTGCTGGTTCACTATGGATAAATAGAACATGGGGTTGGTTAGCATGGTTGCCTTGAGAAAGGTCCCGATGGGGACCAAAACGTAACGTTGGCTGTTCATGCGTTTTTAATACACAATTGATTGTTTTTGGAATATAACTCGGTGTTGCTGGTCTTTTTTGGATATATATATATATATACTTACACACACTACTAAGGGAAGATTTATAAAAATGTAAACATTTATTTTTTTTTTTCTTGCTGAATCTTGTACATGAAAATGTTAAGTGTTTCTCAAATTGTATATTTATCATTTGATGCTCAAATTCTCACGACCATGAAAAAGCTAAAGCAAATATTTTGCGTATTGTATAAGAAGTTAACAAATGAGTGAGTTGGCCCACAAAGTGTGGTATTCAGTGGACACTCGCTGGTAGAAATGTTGGGTTTGAGTGCCTAGGCCAAACCTGCAGCCAGTGGGAGTGGATTAAACCAATTATGACAGAGTAAGCAGGCACTCCAACCTCATACCCTCTGATATAAATGCCTTTGCAGCACAAAAGGTGTACGGCTTTTTTAAGGACACATAAAATAAAATAAAGTTAATTTCATATTGCGTAAAACTACTTTAGCCTTTAATTGTAAGAAAACACAAGATTTATATTTGTTAAAAAAAAAAAAAAAAAAAGCCGAAAACTCACAATGTATATGTGTGCTTATTTATTACAAAAATGTAATCACTTAATGTGGAAAAACAATTTGCCTTTAGCTTCTCTTAAGTCTGTCGGTTTGCCATCAAACCAAGTCTCAAATCTACATGAGCCTTGGAATCAGGATTTTGCATTTAATTTGCTAGTCATTTCTCCTTAGGGGCATTTCCTAAAGGGGAATTCTAGTACCAAGTTTTTTTTCAGGACAACCTGCGCTTTGTGGTTTTTTTTGTTTTTTTTTTGTGTGTAAATCCACTTATTGGGGGAGATTTATTAAGACACGAACCAGGGCTGTGGAGTCGGAGGCAATTTTGGGTACCTGGAGTCGGCAAAAAATGAACCAACTCCGACTCCTACTAAATTTAAATGGGAATAAAAAAAAATAAATAAAGCATGTTTAAATATCCCAATTCACAAACAGTCATAATTAATTACTTATCTGCTATAAGAATAAAGCCCAATGCACGCAGTGCATAAACAAACACGTTGAGTGACCATGAAGCATGCTTTTCATTGACTGTATGAATGTATAAAATATATTAGCATATTAAAAACAGAGGAGTCGTGGAGTCGGAAGTATCAGAAACTGAGGAGTCGGAGAATTTATCTACCGACTCCACAGCCCGAACGCTCCGAGCGTATTTTCGCCGACTTTTCAATTGGTCTTCATTTTTTATTTGTATAGTGTTTTTTTAATTATTTGCCTTTCTCTTTTGATTCTTTTCAGCTTTCAAATGGGGGTCACTGACCTCGGCAGCCAAAAACAGTTGCTCTGACGCTATATTTTTATTGTTATTGTTACTTTTAATTACTTATCTTTCTGTATAAACCCTTCTCTATTCATATTTATGTCTCTCTTTCAAACCACTGCCTGGTTGCTAGGTTAAATTGGAACCTAGCAACTAGATAGCTCCTGAAATTCCACTGAAGATAATAAAAAATTAAGACCAATTTCAAATTGTCTCAGAATAGCACTCTCTACATCATACTAAAAGTTAATGTAAAGGTGAACGACCCCTTGAACAGTAAGTTCACTCCAGGAAACCATATATTTTGGGAAAGTACACATGAATTCAAAATGTGTCACTATGGCTTTCTCCTCCAAACTTCCAAAGCACAAAGCTCTCCTTCATTTGTTGTCTCTAAATGTCAGCATGGATTTCAACTAGGAACGTGCACACAGTGTCAGACTGATGTATTTGGGTCTCACTACACTACATTTCTACTGCCACTGATAAATTGTTCATAGCAACCTGGCTCACCTATCAATGTGTCTGGTGAGGTGGGGACCACAAGGTTTTTACCCAGGGCCCTCTTTTGGGCCAGTCCAACCTTAAATTTAAAGTACCCCAATATCCCAGTGTCGGTGGTGGTGAGAACTGCTTCCTGATCTCCAAGATTGATGCAGGGAACAGAAGTCACACAGCTAAAGCTAAATTCAGTCAAGCAGCAGTGAACATGCTAAGGGATCAACAGATAAGTTGGGGCAAGTGTCAATACAAATGTGAGGTAAACACTTTTTAAATATAAGATTGTATTAATTAATTTTGCACCTATTTTTCTAGGGGTTAGACAGACACTTATTCCCTGACAATAGGTTGCTAATCTGTTAATGGTGCTCCTATACAAGGTGTGGCATGAAAATTGGGGGAAACAAAGCAGAGCAGATGATCAGAGAATAGATCTGACACAGAAATTTACTGCATTTTTAAAATTTTATGTCCTTAAAAGTCAAGTTCACTGCCACTTTTACTCCAAAAACAGCTACAGTATCTCTACCTTTGTGAATTCCTCCCAATGTTGGGAGAGGTATGTCATTTTTGGGAACTGTTTAATATATTTTTAGGGATTTAAAAAAAAAAAAAAAAAAGATGTTACTTATTCTTTAATAAATCTCTGCAAAGATATTGAATTACAGTAAAAAGTTGCATTTGAATGTTGATAAATCTGCTGTTATGTACACTTAATAACCAATGTGGCAATAACCTTATTGTAATATTAACAAGTGATGACTTTCTGCTGATATCTTAACATGTGGGCAGTAATACAGGTAAACAATACCCTAAGGGGCAGATTTATCAATACACGAGTTCGAATCCCGAATGGGAAAAACTCGGAAACCTCTAAAGAAACCTCTAAAGATCGCAAACATCACGAAAATGCCCACGAAAAAATCGTACCAGTCACGACAATATCGCATTGGGGATCCGAAAGTGCCGAAACTTTCGCACCGAACAACTGCAAACAGCGGCAGAGCCTCTCCGAATCCTTCGTGAAAACATCGTGAGGGCGTCCGAAAATGTCGTGCGGGTCCTCCGGAAAAGTCGCGCGGGCCCGAAAAAATTGGTGAAGATGCGCTCGGAGCGTTCAGATGAACGCTCCCAGCGTTCGTGTATTGATAAATCTGCCCCTAAGTCTACTAAAAAATAATTTCAACAATAAATAAACCCAAAAGCATTGTTTTGCCTCCAATATGGATTAATTATATCTTAATTGGGATCAAGCAAAATGTGCTGTTTTATTGTTACAAAGAAAAAGGAAATAATTTAGAAAATCTTGAATTATTATTTTAAATGGAGGCTATGGTCAATGGCTTTTCCATAATCAAGAATTTTCCGGATAACTGATCCCATACCTGTAGTAATATAACATAGTAAGTTAGGGTAAAAAAAACCAAAAGATATGTCTTTTATATCTCTGAATAAGCTGCCTAACTGCCAGTTGATCCAGAGGAAGACAAAACAACCCTTCTGAAGCCTCTCCAATTTGCCTTAGAGGGGAAAACAATTTCTTCCTGACTTCAAGATGGCAATATGGTCGATATATAGACTTATCTGCTGCTGATTTGGAACTGTAGTCCTATCTCCCCTGAAGTTTGTTAGCTTATGTAAATGATAAAAAAATGAATCTGTCCTTCACTATTCTGGAGTAGTTATGAGTGAAGACTGTTGTCACATAGAAAGTGAAATCTACAGGAAATCCTGGTAAAATACTTTGCTATACACCCGTAGCTGCTACCCTGCCTACACAGTAAAAGCTATACCATATTCCCATTTCTTATGTGTAAAAAAGGAATTGTTCAAATAATGATGATCTTGAGGGGAGACTGCTTCGGAAGGCTTACCTGTGGATAGTTTTAGCAGGGACACAATTCTGGATGTTAAACCTAAGAAATGGCATGACAGAAAGAGTAAAGGCAAAGAGGCCCTCTATTTTTCAACAGAATATAGTAAAAAGTTCATTCAGGTGAGGGCTGTTCTGTATAAATATTTACCAACTGTTTATTGTGAAGCTAAGTTGAAGACAATCTTAGATAATACAGATATTAAATGTATATCATAAAGGGCCAATATTTTATCGCCGAGCCTCTGTGTTACAGATGTGGGGCACACTTTGTGTAGTTTAAGGGAACATCTATCAGCTGTTGAGAAACAGAGTAATGAATCACCAGTTGGTAGACATTTTGCACATTGTAATACGGTGAATATAGACTATTTGAAGGTACAAGTGATAGAGAGGGTTATTCCACTAATTAGAGAGGGTAACACTATCAATCTTCAATCGAAGAGAAGCTTTTTGAAATTTTTAAATTGGAAACTAGGACTTAATAAGGAAAGGGTCTTAATAAGAGATGGGACATAAATTGTCTGATGTAACTGATATAGATTGCTGCTCTGCTCTGTGATGTTATATATTTTATGGGTCAGTGTGATGATTAATTGTTTATTTAAATTCAAGGGGTATGTGATATACTAGTAAATGTATCTAATAATTTTTATGTTGTGCTATAGGGATTGCCCAAACGAATAGCCTTCATTTTTCATACAAATGTGACAGGAAATAAAAGGCAATACTTCTACTTTTATTAGCCAAAAATAAAGGATCAAGTTTTAAGAGATATTTGGAGAAGTGTCTTACTTCCTGCTTATGTCGCCAAACAAGCAAATCTTTCACTCCATATGCCCACCTTGGCCCTACAGCCAAACGATCGTATTGCAATGAAGGTGAAATCAGAGCAAGAAACGCATCAATGAGCGAATGCAGTCCCAGGTCTGATGAAGAATCAAGCCTGTGTGATCGACATCTGGCCAATTTTTAGCCAGATATTGGATGGGGGGCCTATTGGAGGGGCCCCAGGTAGTAAATACAGTGCCCCTTTGTGGCTTGTGCCCACTAGTATGTGAATGATGTTAGGGGGTGCCTTTTTGCCTTCCACCCAGTAGCGTAACTACAGTCCCATGGGCCCTAGGACAAAACTTGCTCCTCAGGGCCCCCACAAAAACCTACTCAAAACTTGTACTTCGGTAGATAATTTCACAAAGGTATGACGTGCATGCCGCTTGGCCTGGTGGTCTTGGTGTAGCTGTACCCCCTGCCACTGCTCCTTCCTCATGATTGCAGTGTTGTCTAAACAACACTGTATTTATTGGGAGAACTAATGTTTCCACCCTGGATATGTAATTTACTAGTCACCACCTCAGTCTAGAGTAATTGCCACTTTAGTAGTCATGCCTTCAATTTTAGAAGTTAGCCATTGTGGTGCTACAAATGAGAAATCTGAAGGGGGCTCAGAAAGCAGCACATTGGTCAGAAAAAATTGCAGCGATTATGCCATTGTAAAATGATGGTTTTATTGAGCCTTTGGAATTTGGTTTTGATGGTGTGTATCATTGCCCTAGTCCTATAACAACATTTGGCCCCAAATAATACATCTAAATTGCGCCCCATTGGAAAAAGTTACATTTTTTTGTTCATAACCACCCAACTCAGGAACATAACAGGCTATAAACCGCACAAATAATAAACCTTAGCCAAATAAGTCGTAAGCGGCACAATAGCCCCACGGAGAGTAAATATTTTGGTTTTAAAACAATACTAGATAACTATAACGCCGGGTTAAAGGAGAACTACAATACCCGTCATGCACTGGGGCGGCGCAGATGAATGAGCTCACTGGGGGAAGCCGCTGTGGTTGGTTGTGGAGGCAGATTTGAACGCAAGTCAGGCGCGGGTAGGAGAACGGAAACATAGTAGCGAAAGAGCGGATCGGCCAGAGAGAGCCATAGGTATTCCCACCACATTGACTCCCCACACTGCGGGTTTATTAGTATCAGCCATAAGCCCTGTGTTAGTGGCACTGCCCGGGCGGGTAATAGCGCCTAGTTCTGCTCGCTCGGTGCTGCCTGACCTGTAGGAATGTGGGGCGCTTGGGTGCATAACACTATATGGTTCCGTTAGTTCTGCTTCTGGGACGGAGTTCTTTGGTGGAGTGATTTACCTTCCTCCTTCAACTGCTGCTGAACTGAACCTCTATCTTGTTATAGAATTTAAAGGGCTTGAAATGCCATCAAATGGTGGCCTTACACTTCATGTCTTTATCTGTTCTTGGCCACAGCTCTTATTGTTAAGGTTTTTATCCTTTTAATGGGCATTTAACCCCTGTTCCTCTTGTGTCAGAAACAAAACCATTGTATTCTGCGCAGGGTATCTCTTACCTACACATTACCATGAGCCCTATTTCAGCTTCAATGACTACACTGACGCTTGTTATATAAACCATGGAAACATTTCTAAAGCAAAACACACATTAGTGTGGGCAAAGTATATTATATTAACATTCCAAACCCTTTTTAGTGTTGTTAATGGTCCTTAAAGGACTCTATAGGATTATCCAATTGGTCTGCCTTCTCAATGTAACCACAACAATATACAAGTCCTGTGATTATAGCTTGCTGGTTCTGTCTAACTTCTACATTTCTGTTTGTGTATCATTTATTCTGTCTTGACCTGCAAACCCTTTTCAGTTATCTGCAATCTATTGCTATGCTTGTGTTTATATAGGTGGTAAGAATGGCAGGAAATCTAAAGTCTTTGAAGGGAGCTGACTTTATAAAACTAACATCTTCAGTTGAGGAGGTGACTCTCTTGCACTCAAAGCTCAAGGTGAGTTCCCTTCACTGCAGGGGCATTTTTAATGACCATTTATATGCAAGCTTGCTGAAATGTAGGTTTTAGTTGAAAGCGGTATTGTTTCTCTTCCCGGTCGCTGCACTGACTCCAGGTTTTGCTATAACTGTAGTTTAGTCAGTGTGAGCTTCTTATCTACTAAAAAGTTGTCTCTCTTTCTGCATTACAGCTGTGTCTCTCAGAAGTAACTGCCGATCAGTTGCCAGATCAGCGAGTTGTTTGTGATCGCGTTCTTCGTGCCTGCAACCACTGGGCAGGTGATCCGAATTGTCATGTCAGTCACTGGCAGAGCTTAGTGCCCCTGGCAGCTTTGGTATGCCAAGGTTTCTGTGCATCAAGCCCTCAACGTACCCCCTTCTACCTTGAGAAAATTCTGTTTCACCTGCTGAAGAACATCTCTGCACGTGTATCCTCAAGTCATGCCTGTAGTAATCTGTCAGATCTCTTGTATGGCCTTCTAACTGGCTGCCCTTTAGAGCAGCAAAGTGCAGGAGATTTCACAGCTGTGTCAAAGAGCAGTTTTCAGATCTTGTGGAAGTCTGCAGGGGACCAAGAACAGAAGCAAAGTCCTAGCTCTTGTAACAGAGAAGTGCTGAGCCTTAGATTGCATGCACTGCGCTTTTTAATGTTGGCAGAGGGATCTGTATCACATGGGGATGCACCTCAAACTATATCACGCCATGCAAGATGTGCTGCGCTGGCTTTTGAACCCAAGGGTAAACCATGCAGCAAAGAAGAGACATATTTTTTAAGTCAGACACTTGAAGATCTCCTTGTGAAACCCCTGTTAGGACGTGGTACTTTGTCTGGTTCTTGGTCCCGATGCTTGGTTGAACTGACACTAGAGAGATGCCGCAGACTCTGCAAAACCTGCTGCTTCAAGCAAGGACGACATGTTGTTGAACAAGCACGTGGATGTTTAGAAAAGACAGAGAGATGCTGCCATGCTGGGTTGGCACTTTTAACCTTTGCTGTGGACATTCATGAATCTGGCATACCGCCTAGCATTGGTGAAGTTCTGTCTGAAGTGATTGAAACTCTTGATGCTTCCCAATCCTGTGGTGATGGCTGGATGTGTCAGGCACTCAGTGAATGTTTCCAGTTTGCTGTTTCTTCTTTAGATGGGCGTTTCAAGCATTCTGGGAAGCTGAAGGTTGATGACATTTTGAGCCTTGCAAAGTTCCTTGAAAAGCATCACCAGCTTCTAGAAAAGCAAGTGACCAAGGTATGTAGTCCTCTATCGATTGGGAGAATCTAGAGCAGGGGTCCCCAACCTTTTTTTTTTTTTTTACCCATTAGCCACATTCAAATGTAAATAGAGACAAGGACTTGGGGAGTAATATAAGCATAAAAAAAGTTCCTGGTGGTGCCAGTTAAGGGCCATGCTTGGCTATTTGGTAGCCCCTGTATGGTCTGGTAGCCCCTGTATGGTCTGGCAGCCCACAGAAGGTTCTGTTTGGCAGAACACCTGGTTTTTATGCAACCACTTGCCTTCAAGCCAAGAATCCCAAAATGTTTGCATTTTATAGGAGGATTGCTAATTTTTATACATTTGCCACTCTTTATTTAGTTTGACTTATTTACCCCATAACATTGGTTGGAACACTACTGCTTTGCATGCTTTATTTTTTAAAATTTATACCCATGACAATTCTTTTTATATGACCAGTAGTTTGGATTTAACGTCTGTTTATCCAAGCACTAAGTTTGAACTGGGCATTATGGGTAGCAAGAAAAGGCAGCCAATAGGAAGGAAGTAGTTTTAACTTTTTAACTTCCTATTACCGACACAGTATTTGTTATGGCAGGTATCCCATACCTTTGCCAGCTATGTGTACAGCAAAATACCTATAATGCTTTAGTGGTTGTTCTAAGCTAATAGTATGGGGGAGAAGATACTGACCGAAAGTGGCATCCTTTAACAGCCAATGGCTGGCAGAACTTGCTGAAAGCTGAAGTCCTTGTTCTGTCCATTCTGTTCAAAAAGTGTTATAAGAGCGATCAACTCTCAAGTGACTTTTTTTTTTTAGTATAGAAAAGTCACCTGCGGTGGTTTTTCACCTTGGGCTGCAGTGGGTACAAAGAACAAAAAATAGGCATCTTGTAAAGAAGAGACCTTGAGACTTGGGTTAAAGGGGAAGTTTGTTTGGTTTTTTTGGTTTGTTATATACAGTATTAGGGTTGTCTTCCTTCCTGCTGCAATTTAACCATGTTAAAGGACATGTAAACCCAACATTCTCCTATAGTGATGAGCGAATTTTTTTGCCAGGCACTGATTTGCAGTGAATTTCCGCATTTGGCCATTGGTGAATTGTTTCACGGAACTTCTGTGAAAATTTGCAGCGGAAAAATTTGTTGCGGCGCCAAATTGGGCGCCGTCGCGTCAAGAAATAGTGTGGGCAACAAAAAATAATAGCAGCGGCGACAAAAAATAGATGCAGGCAATATAAAAATCGCGCAACAAATGCGTTTCACTAATTTTTCACAGTTTCGCAAATTTTATGGCAAAGCAAAACAGGACAGATTCGCTCATCACTATTATCCTACTATGTATATCATTTGGGCATCATTTCTATTGCATATATCCCCTCCGTTCACCAGCACCGTAACGTTTTCCTAAAACAAATAGCAGCTTTCACCTGACAACCATTTTCCCTTTGACATTACTGTAAAAAAAGGAAGGAGACGGCTAGAGCAGAGTATTCTATACAGGAAGCCAAAGAGCCAAAGTCAGTTCCTAAGGGAGGGGGCAAGTGGGTTAGAAGAGAAGATGGAATCCTAGAAGATTAAGGGGATGCTGCAGCATTACTATTAACCTTTGAACAACCATAGTAGCAGGTAGTTAAAGATTTCAAAAAAGGCTGTTCACTGATTCAGTTTTTTTGTGGGTTTACGTGTCCTTTAAAATTCTAAGCCTGACAGCTACATGACAAAAATAAAAAATAATTCACAATTAAATTCAAAAGTAAACCATTTTTAAAAGTTAATTTATAAAGACAAATTTCACAAATACCACAGGCTACATCATACTTAGTTAATTTAAAGTTAAATTACCCCTTTGACTTTTATAACACCATTTCCAATCTACATATTTACACTATATAAGTATGAGATATTAAACTGAAACTATGTACATCATTTTTTACCAGGTTCCTAAGGATGTGACACGACAACTGAAATCGTTAAAGCAACAGCAATTCAACAGCCTGCAGCAATTCACAAATGCTGCCTGTGCCTTTATGCAGAGCTGCAAGGTAGTAATCACTCTTTCCTATAGTTATACCAGTATGGCCATATTTACACTTATCATTAGTCAGGATGCATCATAGTTGCTATTTAACTACCATAATCCTCAAGGTTTGTACCTATTGTCCATACTGGTACAATATGGAAGGTGCAAGGCCTAGCTTTGTCTGCAAAAAAGCCTTCTCTGATACTGATCACACTACTCTTACTTCTTTGCAGGACAAGGCTAAGGATGGATTGCTATTGCTGCTTGGAGCCTGCAAAGATGCTGTTTCTCGGATGCACAGTTCTCTTCAGGGTCTACCTACTCAAGAAACCACAGAGTTCTTGAACATAACAGGTCTCTGTCAAAGCGTGTATATTTTTTATGATAAATGTAACCCGATGGTTAAACTACAGGCATCCCTAGATTAATGTTGTGTTACTTCAGAATTTTGGAGCTGCCAGTAGTGCTGTTGCAGTTACAGGAGGTTTTTGGTATATAAGGAGTGGCTTGATTTCTCCCTCCTTGTTAAAGGGGTAGTGCACATTTGAGATAAACTTTAAGTATGCTGCAGACAGTGATATTTTTTTTTAACAACCGATGATATAAATGGCAGGCTGTGAGATGAATAGGAGAGGGCCTAAATAGAATAAAATAAAAAAAAAAAAAAGCATAGGCAATTCTATAACATACTTTAAAGTTAACTCACCAGGGTAAAATAACCAATACTTTGTTTAACCAACAGCATCCTGTGTTCATAACTTGGCCTACTGGTTCTATAGCCAGAAGATGCATCAAGAAGCCTCTGACCTGGTATATCCCCTTAATGCATGGCTTGCACAGAGTGCTCCAGATGGGGACCCTGACCTGGCAGTTGAAAGGGTAAGCTCCTGAATGTGTAAGAAGGAAAAGGAGAAAACCTCTTATTTTTGTATCACTCTGCAGCATTTTGAAATGGTCGTTGCAGAGGGAAGCAAACTGACACATCACAACAACAATTGCAAGATTCTTCCCTGCTCTTTTTTGTTTTACTTTACAAACTTTATGTCAAGATAAAAATGCTATGGCTTGCACAAAGGGGGTTTTGATTCTTCTTTGAACGTCATGTTTTGCTCTTTCCTTTTTTGTCCCACTGTTAGTTGCACCGCTGCTACAGACTGCATGTAGAGAGCTGCAGAAAAAGTGGTCAGATTATGAAAGGCCTTGAAGCTGTGGGTCTTTGGCTGCGAGCTCTACGCTCTCAAGTCTCCCAGCATATGGCAGAGCCAGTGGCCCTGTGGGTTAGACTTAAAATGGATGGTGCTAAAAGTGGAGATGAAGACGTAAGGCTGCAGTGAGTGTTGGTTTTTTTTTTTTTTTTTTGGTTAATTCTCGTACCTCCTGTTTGAGCTTCTTTTGACTTGCCAGTATATTCAAGATTTATTTTTGTTTTCTATCTACTAATTAAATTTAGGTACCTGTCCTTGCTCTCATGCCTTTAAGTCTGAGCTTTATTTTGAAATGTTAATCTGCAGTACTCTAAAAGATGGCCTTGTTGATCAGCACGTGGACCCGGAGCTGATGGTATCACTTCTTGCGGAGGAGCTTCAAGGATACAAATCAGTCCATGGCGATACAGGGCAGGAACGATACAATACAATATGTGATCTCCTTGAGCTCTGCCATGAGGACAGCGACCTTAGAGGCCATCGTGCAATATTTCTTCTAGAGCTGGCCCAAGTCTTGTGTTACCATGACTACACTGGACAGACAGACTGGTAAGTTTATGAGGAGCAATTAGCATAAGTAAAATTGGCACTGGGTATAGTCTACTTTTATTGTTGGCAAAAACAGAAATCTGTATGAATGAATGATCAGGTCAAATGCTGCAAAAAAGGGAAAAGCAGATGGCAGCTTAATTTCTGGTGCATATTCAGCACCTTTCCTGGGTGTGTCACTGTCTCTTTAATAACAATACCTTACTGCCATTAGGGGTAGGAAAGCGCCTATTGTAAACTGATGAATGTTACTTATCTATTCATCTCTAGCTCTGCCCTGGATGCTGTTCAGGAAGCTCTTCGACTTTTAAATGCAACTTCAAAACCCACAGAACGTTTGCAGGACATTAAAGCCCAAGCTCTGCTCTGGCAGTATATCTGTACCCTTGAAGCAAACATGCGGGAGGTGAGTTAATGCTTCTATAAGAAACTTCTGAACCATGTTAATGCAGGGCCGCCATAAGGGGGGATTGGGGGTAGTGTTGTGCCGGGCCCCGTGAAATCAGGGGGCCTGGTCACGTTGTCAAAGTTACACAAACTGCATAAGTTATGTATAAAGTTACGCCAAAATGTACCCAATTTACCTAACTTTCGCAAAAACTGCCTAGACTACGTACTGTAACGTACCTAGAAACTTATGTAACTTGCATATCACACAAAAGACAATGCTGAGAAGCTTTCCAGGGAAAAACTCCACTGACCGCTAATTATAAAACTCAGTGAACTGACTGACTTAGCACATTAATTATTCATTTTAACTATTTATATGAACTCTATAATAGAGTAACATCAGCTGATTATATGAGTGTATTGTAATGATTCACTATCAGTGCTACCAGATTAACCCTTTTACTGCCAGCCATTTTGGTCAAAGCGGAACTTGTATTGCCAGACAGTTTTTGAACATTTTGCACTGTTTCACTTTAGGGGCCTTTCCTCGGGGGGACTTTTAGTTTATCAAGGAAAACAATATATCGTTTTTTTCAGAACAACCTAAGCTTTCAAAATATGGTAGAATTTTTGTGTAATTCCAATTCTGTAACAAGATATAGGCTTCTAAATGTCTAAAAATGCAAAAAAAATCAAATTTTCCATAATATAATCACACATACTAGAAACAAAAATTATTTTATGCATGAATTTGGAAAGTCCCATGTCTCCTGAACGTGCCAATACCAAATATATATAGTTTTATGGAGATTTCTCACTTGTATAGGTCAAAAACTCCCAGCAGTACACTACCAAATTCCCAAAGCACTGCTCCAAAAAAACTGCATACTTTGGATTTCAAGGCCAAAATTCCACTAACAGAAGGTTTATCCCAGAAAATTGTACATTTTTGGAAAGAACAGATTCTGGGGAATACAGAATAGGCACAACTGTCTGTCTACTCCAATGCTCCAACTCGCAATGCTTTCCTAAAGTTATTGGTTTTTATCAAAATTTGTGATTTTTTTTAAAAATCGCTTCAAAGCTTCTAGTCTATAGTATCTTATCTCCTACAGGTCATAAAGTAACCAAATAAAACACCCTAAATATGAATGCCTGGGGTCCACTGAACAGTTTGATGCCCAATATGTATAGGTTTACCTAAGTATGTGGCATGTAGGGGCCCGAATGTGAACATACCCCCATATATACTGTCATTTCTGTCATTTCAGCTCCTGCAAAATCAACACATTTACATCATTATATGTGAGATAAAGCTACAAAAAAGTACGCTCACCCCAGAAAGCCATATATTTTTGGAAAGTACACATTCCCCCGAATCTAAAATGGGTACCCATGTCTTTCTACTCCAAAGTACCAAGCCGCAAAGCTTTTCTAAAGTTAGCAATTTTGATGACATTTCCAAAAATCCCCTCAAAGCTTCCATTTTGAAGCATCTTATCTCCCACATAGCATTAGGTACCAAGATAAAACACCCTGAATTTGAACGCCAGGGGTCCACTGAACAGTTTGATGCCCAATATGTATAGGTTTACCTAAGTATGTGGCATGTAGGGGCCCCAATGTGAACATACCCCCATATATACTGTCATTTCTGTCATTTCAGCTCCTGCAAAATCAACACATTTACATCATTATATGTGGGATAAAGCTACAAAAAAGTACGCTCACCCCAGAAAGTCATATATTTTTGGAAAGTACACATTCCCCCGAATCTAAAATGGGTACCCATGTCTTTCTACTCCAAAGTACCAAGCCGCACAGCTTTTCTAAAGTTAGCAATTTTGATGACATTTCCAAAAATCCCCTCAAAGCTTCCACTTTGCAGCATCTTATCTCCCACATAGTGTTAGGTACCAAGATAAAACACCCTAAATTTGAACGCCAGGGGTCCACTGAACAGTTTGATGCCCAATATGTATAGGTTTACCTAAGTATGTGGCATGTAGGGGCCCCAATGGGAACATACCCCCATATGATCTATCATTTCAGCTCCTGCAAAATCAACACATTTACATCCTTTATGTGGGATAATGCTACAAAAAAAGTACATTCACCCCAGAAAGCCATATATTTTGGAAAATACACATCCCCCCGAATCTATAATGGGTAAATATTTCTTATTGCTACAAAGTACCAAGCTGTAAAGCTTTCCTAAGTTTGCAGATTTATATGACATTTCGAAAATCGCATAAAAATGTTGCAATTTGCCGCATTTATCTCTCACAATTTCTTGATAAAGATCAGATAAAGACAAATCACCCCAAAAAGGAACACCAGAGGTCTACTGAACAGTTTGATGCCCAATATGCATAGATATACCAAAGTCTGCGGTATGTACTGAACCCAAAATGAAAATAGCGCATAAGGATTTCTCGCCTGCCAGCTCAGCTTTTGCACACAGAGCCCCCTGTCAGTGTATTATGTGCCAAAACTTCCCCTAACTATACAGATCCCCCACAAAACCATATATTTTTGGAAAGTACACATTCTGACAAATCCAACAAGGGTAAAGAGTCCTTTCTACACCAAAGTACCAATCTGCAGAGCTTTCCTAAAGTTATTGGTTTTTATGACATTTCAGAAAATTGCCTAAAAATGTTGCAATTTGTCGCATTTATCTCACACAATTTCTTGCGTACAAAGGCAAGTCACCCCAAATAGGAACACCAGAGGCCTACTGAACAGTTTGATGCCCAATATGCATAGATATACCAAAGTCTGCAGTATGTACTGAACCCTAAATGAAAATAGCGCATAAGGATTTCTCGCCTGCCAACTCAGCTTTTGCACACAGAGCCCCCTGTCAGTGTATTATGTGCCAAAACTTCCCCTAACTATACAGAGACCCCCACAAAACCATATATTTTTGGAAAGTACACATTCTGATGAATTCAAAATAGGTAAAGTTATTTTTGTACACCAAAGTTACACCTGGCAAAGCTACGCTAAAAACAGATCAGGAATACTTATATAGGGATAAAATGTGATAAAACCACAAAAATTGTGCAAATCAGTGAAACAACAAAATAAGTCACATGACAGTGTAATTAGTGGCCAGAATATCTGATCCAATAGTTACGCTGTCAAAATAAACAGTTTTTAGGTAAAAGAAAATAAAAACAAAGTGGTAAAATGAAAAAAAAAAAAAAAAAAAGCAAAACAAAAAAAACCAAAGTGTTTGTGTATACATGTGTGTACATGTGTAAAAGTTGTGTGATAGTGTGTAAGTGTGTATATGAGTGTAAATAAGTGTATAAAAGTGTGAAAAATGAAAAAAAAATAAAAAAATGCTAAAATGTGTGTGTAAATGTATGTAAGTGTGTATAAATGTATGTAAATGTGTGTATAAGTGTGTAAAAGTGTGTAAAAGCAATAAAAAAAAAAACTCCTTACCTGTTCCTGAAGACCCGATCGCTCCTGGCTCAGTTGGGCCGGCGCTGGGGGAGAGGGAGGAAGCAGGAAGCAGCAGATGTGATGCGATCGCGTCGCAGGACCCTGATGACAGCCCCCCTGGCACATTGCCCAGGGGGGCTGTCATTGTTAGAAGCCCTCTGCAGCGGCGGCACATGCCGCCGCTGCAGAGGGCAGCGCTTAAACGCCAACGACGTATGAGACGTCGTTGGCGTTTAAGCCCTTTTACTGCCAGCACGTATGCCATACGTGCTTGGCAGTAAAAGAGTTAAATACTGTTCTAATCACTGCACTATTCAGTGGCCTGTATGTCAGCTGATGGCTTGAAATATTTTGAAGTCATCTACTGTGAATAAAGTAGCAACCTTTATCTTCTTTTTATTTATTTTTTTTATTTTCTCAGGGTTTGGAGGAGCAAAACCGTAAGGCAAAGTTAGAGGGTCAGAACCAGTGGACAGGTGTGGATTATGAGCCCAACGACCTGAACTATGAAGATAAAC